>NC_142592.1:3700331-4349706 GCF_965207765.1 Zootoca vivipara
TGTCTCTCTTTTCTTCCTCCCACAGTGAGGGGATTACAGCACGATTTGTAGCTACGGATGGAGGCATCACTAGAGTGTATCCCAAAAGGTAAGGGTCTGTTTCTTTCTAAGAAATACAACAGAGACACTGGCAAAATCAATTTCTTAAGCATGCCTTTAAAAAAATCATTTTATTATAAATATCAATACAATATATACTTAACATTACATTACATATATTACATACAACACATACCTCACCTAATTTCTTAAGCACGCCTAATTCGGGGTTGGATAGTGGCTGAAGTTCTTGCAAGCCCCCATTGATATTGTCACTTGGTAATGGAATATTAAAGTGAGAGTCTTCACAACAAATATATTGTATACCCCAAATATATATTCTGACCCACAGGGAGGAAACAGAGGGTGGTACTCGGAATCAGTGTCCATGCCCTAGGTTTGATTCCCATACCCAGATATTGAAAATAATATGCCCTTGATCGGCATATTATAAAGTTGTAATTCTCATAAATTACAGTACAGTAGATACATTTTGAACAAACTGTGTTTTTCATATTTTGAAATCCAGTTACTGTACAAGACAAAATATAACAGGGACAGATTGTGCTGAATCATCCTTATATTGGACAGATCCAGTGAGCTTCCTCAGAACATAGCCTGTGGAACTGAAAAAGAAAACAAAGGCAGACACAAATCCTTTATCACTAACTTTTTTTTAAAAAAGTACCTCGATTTCAAAAGTGGTTTGTTGCTGGCGTTGAAAGGCTGCTATTCAAGAAACATAAGCTCAAATTCCGTTTGGGCATGTGGAATTAGTTGAGCACTTGGCTCATGTCTGTAACCAGTTTCAGGTTTTCACAGAATTTCAGAGTTAGAAATCAGAATAGGGTTGTGGAGATCCCAAACTTAATAATGGGATTTCCCAAATTGCTCGTTGTCTCCTGTAGATGGTTGGATTTTGACTGGAGATTAAATAGGAGACATAGCTCATGGACCTGAGACTTCTTCTTGTCTAGTATTGTTGGAGCAAGCCATTTTCTGTAATTTGAACATATTCAGAGAGCTATATTATTACAATAAGCCATATTTTAAGGTTTTCAGTAACATTAACAAACAGTACAATCCTACAGTCTAGTCAGAAGTAAATCTCGTTAATTTCAATGGGCCTTACTCCCAAATAAATGGTCTTGGATTGCAGTGGAAAGAACCCAGTGGTGGAAAGCCTGAGACTCTCCCGATGCTGCTATTTTAACTCCCATCAGCCCCGGCCAGCAGGGTCAGTGGTCAGGTGGTGAATGTGACTTTCCTGTGAGTAAGCCCCATTGAATTCTGTGGAGCTTCCTTCAAGTTAGGCATGCACAGGATAAGAAAATATGTGAGAATTAAGACAAAAAGCTGACATTAATGTCTCATGTTCAGTGCAGGAGAATATTGGACAGAAAATCCTGAAACCTACGAAGAAAGCTTCTACAAAAGGAGCTTAGATAATGAAAACTACATCTTCACAGCTCCCTTCTATAACAGTAAGTCACTGGGCACCCAGAATTATCTTGTTAAACTCCAGATACAGTACGGTCTATCCATATTACACAACTATGGAATGTTGAAGACATCTGGAAGAGTATACATAATGGCTATGAAGATTACCATATAGCAATTATGCATGTCTGTTTCTCAAAAGTTTTAGCTAAAACTCAGGAAATGTTGCCAAAGGATTTGTAGGAAGCTGAGTTGAGTCAGTGAAGCATGACCCTGACTTCCATAGTTAGGTTATGGCTTCCTCTGGTGCAAAGATTTTCATTCAAGAGCACAATCCTGGGAGGCTTTTATAGAATCATAGAATTGTAGTCTTGGAAGGGACCCAGAGAATCATCTAGTCCAACCCCCAGCAGTGCAGAAATATCCAACTGGCTCATACAGGAATCGGAACGCACAACCTTGGCTTTAACCAACTGAGCCACCTATTCAGGGTGAACTGCAAACAGGCATAACCTAATCTGCAAACAGATACAACCCAATTCATTTGGTTTCTCTGACACCCCAAGACTGTTTCATAGTCATCTATTAAATTGTTGGGTTTCCTTCCTTCCTTTCTCTCAGGAAGTGTATCTGAAGATGGCATTATGGTCAGCAAGGCTGTGAAAATAACCGTCAATGGAAAACTTCTGAAACCTGCAGGTGGGAAGCAATAATATTGACATTTCTTGACTGTCGTTATTGGACGTACTTGTAAGTCTCTTTGACCATGCTAAAATTCCCACAGATGTCTGAATAAAACTGTTTATTAGTTTTACCCTTTTGAGGTAAGATGAACAAAAGAGTACTGGTAAGACAGTTGCAAGCAGGGGTGTACCCAGGATCAAAACTAGGGGGGGGGGGAAGCCATGGTCATTCAGGGGCAGGGCCAAGGCACGGGAGGGGAGGGACCACAAAGTGGGAATGTGGGCGGGGCCACAGGGCCAGTGGGCCCGACGACACTGCGGCGGTGGCTGCAGTCGCTAAATGAACCCCCTAAACTCTCTCACACAAAATTCCCCTGCTCTGAAGACGCCGCTCCCATCCATTTATGGCCTAACTACCCCCCTGAAAAACCCCTTTGGGCCCCGCTTTCCCTTCTCCAGGTCCCCCCGAAGCCTTGCCAGTTCCCACCCTATATATCTGGGAAGGGGAAGGGGCTCAGAGGTCTGCTAGTCGTGGGGGGCCATTCCCCGTGGCCTTGGAGGATACCGGGGACCCCCCCCCGCCAAGCTGAGATCCTCAAAGAAGAAGAAGCTGCCACCACCGCCTCCCCATCGCGAGGGAGCAAAAGATGTGAAAGGTGGGGTGGCGCAGGCGAGCGAGCCCCCCCCAGCTGTGACCCTACGGCGGCAGCAGCGGCTTCCCCGCCTTCAACGCCCCTCTCTCGGCAGGGGCAGTGAGGGAGAGCGGCTGGGGGGGGGGGCTCATTGTAAAGAAGGAAACAGCAGCCAATGCCCGGAGAGGGCAATGCACGCAGGGAGAGTGGAGAGCTGTGCCTCGCCCCAAGGCAGCTCCTTTCCTACTGCCCGGGGTGGGTGGCAGCGAGGAAGGGTCGCTGCTGCTGGGCTACTCCTGCCGCCGGCAATCCGGCGCAAACGCCCCCACACAGCTTCCTTGCAGCAGCTGCGACCACCGCCTTCGGGCGCCGCCCCCCACTCCCCCTTTGCTGGCTTCTGCTGCTTCTGCCCGCTGAGGCTGAACTGGCTCCTGTCGGTGCACTTCCTCTCCCGGCCCAGGAGGAGTCTCAGTAGCAACTCCTAACTCGGGGGGGGTGGGTGGGTAGGTAGGGGTGCGGAAGGGGGGAAAGGGGGTGATTCCCAGCCCGTGGCGCCGACGATCGCAGTGCAGCCTACTGGGAGGTAGAGCGCGGCAGCGGCTGCAACCAATGCAGGCAGCCGCGTCTCCTTCGCTTGCCAGCCCAGCAGAACTCTTAGGCAGGAGAGGTTGCCGCCTGGCAGGGCTTTCCATTGGGAGGCGCGAAGGCTTTAGTGGGTGGGGATTGGTGCAAATGTAGGCACGGCGGGCTGATAGGAGGAGCCGCCACCGAGGAGCCATGGCACCAGCAACATTTTCTCCCCCCCTCCCCTCCCGTGTCAACAAGCAGGGCGCCTGCTCCGGGTATTTGCTTCCCTAGTCGGGTCCGCGGTTTGGCCTTCTGGGGGGCAGCTGCCCCCCTGCCCCATGCTGGGTACCCCCATGCAAGCACTCTTGAATGAAACTGATTGCCTTCTCCAATTTCAATTGGAGTTCGGACCTGATTATGAGACTAAATTGGTCTTGGTTGCCCTGATGGATGACCTTTATTGGGAGAAGAATGGAGGGATGCAACACTTATTCTTTCTTGGTCTTTCGGTGGCAGTTGAAATCAGTGACCATGTATCCTCCTTAACTGACTGATTTCCCTTATATATTGTGCATTCCCTGTTAGTTGTTGGAGTAAAAATCAATGTGACCAACTGGATGGAGAATTTCACCAGAATCACTACAAAGAATCAGTTACAGGTAGGTAGCCGTGTTGGTCTGAGTCGAAGCAAAATAATAAAAAAATTCCTTCAGTAGCACCTTAAAGACCAACTAAGTTTTTATTTTGGTATGAGCTTTCGTGTGCATGCACACTTCTTCAGATACCGTGTCTGAAGAAGTGTGCATGCACACGAAAGCTCATACCAAAATAAAAACTTAGTTGGTCTTTAAGGTGCTACTGAAGGAATTTTTTTATTTTACAAAGAATCAGGTAAGGAACTTGTAGCGTTTCTTTTGAGCATCAATGTGAATACTTCAACTTACATCTAGGATTGTTTTATTGTGTGCTCCTGCGCTACAGCTCAGTATCCAATTGGAAATATTGATTCGAACATTCATACATAAATAAATGGGCAGAAGTTATGCAGTGATATAATTGTTACCAATATCCAATAGTGTAACATCGAGTGCCTTCGATTGCTTATCATGCTGAGTAGAGAAGGCCTAAACAGAGTCCTGCTTTATCCCACCACTGCTTGTCCTTCCACCTTTCCCTCCTTTCCAAGCACCCTCAAATGTACCTAGGGTGGGAGAAGAGGGAATAAAGGGGGAATGAGGTGAAGAAAGGGATGTGTGGGCAAGAGTAGTAAATCTGGGAATGGGGCGAGTTACCTACCAGATTTGTCAAGAATCCATCTTCCTAATTATTTTTTCGAGCATTTCATTGGAAGTCTGGTTATTCAGAAATTGCAGAACTAATACTTTTGCCTGATTTTGACCATTTTACTTTATGTTGGATAAGTGTGCATCTTCTTGGCTCTTGGAAATATTGTCCTGAGATTTTTGTGGTCTTGCAACAGCACTTAACGCAAGCTGTTGAACAGCAGTGGTGAATTTTGACAAATGTAAATATTCTGCCCAAATACTTGACATTTGACCTGGCTACAAAAGCAGCATGAGCACAACTCTAGTTTGAATATTATTACTCTTTGTTTAAGAACAGGTTTCACATGTTGCGTTATATGTCTCTTTTTCAGTGCAAAAGTGAACTGTGTGGATGTGAAAAGAACAGTCGGGTAAGAATGTGTTAATTAATAAATCGTTTGTAGATCCTGAAGACATGTTTGTGGGTAATGCCTCTACAGGGTAGACTCCTTGCCACATCCTGGCCTATCTTATAGGATTGTTTTAAGGATGACATATTTGCTTTGAAGCACAAAGACACTATGTCAATGATAAGCATTATGTTACTACTAGTCATGAAGCCCGTTAAATTAACGGGTGCTAGAACAGACCTGTTGCTCTAGCAACCATGGGGACATGCGCAGAGCTGACATTGCTCGCCCGCCGCCACTTGCAATGGCTGCTGCCGCTTAGAAGTAAGTCCACGCGAGAAGTAAACAGCCTTGCGAGTGCGCCTGTGTGGAGACAGAGCTCGTTCGCAAGCACGGGGCTATCTCGCGTGCCCTCTGGATTCTCTCGCGAGAGCTGCTCCGAACGCCGAGAGGCTGAGCTCCTTACGCGCCAGCCAATGCGCTCCGTCTCTGTGCTCCAAGTCCCAATGGCTGTCCGTGGGGCACATGCGCAGTAGCGCAATGGCACGGGCACAGGGACTGGACGCAGAGACACTTGCACTTTATTATATAGGATTATCCATCACTGGGATACCTCAATCAGCAGAGCATGAGCAGTGCTATTTTTCTAGAAAAAGAGGTGTTGGAACATATACTGAACCCCTTGTACTGTTATAATGGCAATGGTGCCCACCTGAGAGGTGTCGGAACTGAGTTCTGGTGAGTTCCAGCTGAAAAAAGCCCCGAGCACGAGACTCTTAATCTCAGGGTTGTGAGTTCAAGCCCCATGTTGGGCAAAAGATTCCTGCATTGCAGGGGTTGGACTAGATAACCCTTGTGGTTCCTTCCAACTCTACAATTCTGATTCTATGATCATCTTGCTGCCATTGAGACATGTTTTCTTTGCACCAATCCAGAGTGCTTATATGTGCAGTCACATTGAAACTGAGACTAAGGTGAACTATCCCAGCTACTCATGACCTTTAGAGCCACAAATTCCATTCAATCCCCTCTCTTGGATGCTTTGTGTCTCCTCCACAGCATCTGACTGAGTATAAAGATCCTGCCAATCATACAGCAACAAATATTGGAATCAAAATACATTATTAGAACATTGTCATTATTTATGAATGCAAACAACAGCAATGAAATAATTGGTGCTGTATCGAGAGAAAGATCAAATAAATAAGAGTTAAAAGCTGCATGTGTTTCCGTTCTGTCTAGCAGCTACAAGAGGAGAGTGACTGGTGTCGGTACTACAGTTTATGAGTAGATGGGGGGGGGCAGTAGCCTTTTCTTCATGAAATGAAGGTCAATAGCAAATGATTTCTCACTTTTTGTTGATGTTCAGTGAGTAATATGATCATTAAGAAAACTGCTAACTATTATTTTATAACTGGAAAGGTAACTACAGCTGCAATCCTACACACATTTACCCAGGTGGTAAAACTCATTCTTCTTAGGCTGGCACAGGGCTGGTGCTCAGCTCAACAAGTATGTTCTGAATTGTGACTATAAAGGAAATAATAATTTCCCCCTGCAGTGGTACCTCAGTTTACAAACACAGTTGGTTCCGGAAGTCTGTACTTAACCTGAAGCGGACTAACCTGAAGCGAACTTTCCCATTGAAAGTAATGGAAAGTGGATTAGTCCGTTCCAGACGGGTCCGTGGAGTACTTAAACTGAAAATACTCAAACCGAGGCGTACTTAAACCGAGGTATAACTGTATTGTCCTCCTTGTCTTTCTTGCAGCATGTTGACTGTGTTATCCTTGATGATGGAGGATTTCTTTTGATGACAAATCAGGATTGGGATATGCAAGAGGTAAGAGTGATACAGATCAAGTTGTCTATCAAGTTGTCTTACAATCAAAGTGCTGTCTATTTTATCAAATCAAACTACGAGCTTTAAGATTTGAGTTTGACTTAAGATTTCAGATTTCATAATAACCAAATTAGAACGGCCAGGACAACTCTCTCATTCAGAATCTGTATCCATGACAAGAGTACAGAACTGTGCAAGCCAATCCTTTTCCCTCCACCCTTGATCATAAAGATCTGAAAGGGGAATGTCAGTGTGTTACGTGGAAATAGAACAGGGTACAAACTTAATGCTCACTTTTTGAAACATTAGGTGAACCCAAACACAGCAATCCAATGAAACTTGCAATTCTCTGAATTTTGCATTGCAGTTCTCCAGCCCAGTCACGTTTACAAAAATGTATACACTAGGATAAAATGTGCATTAAAAATTACATATTAATGAAGATTTTAAAATGCATTTTATTAGGGGAAATTGCTTTGCATGAATGTGCTATGTTGGGCAAAGTTGCATGTAAATGCTCATTTTAGGAGAAGTTCAGTGATGAGTTTTCCAGTGGAAATGAGAACTCATTGGAAAAATGATTAACTGAGAGGAGCCAAACTGGAAAGATTCACTTGTCCCTAGTTGTGGCTGATACACACCTGCCTTATGCATATCACTGAAAAGATCAGCAAATGAACCTCTGCTATGAACTTACACAAGTCCACCCCCCATTATTTATTTATTAAAAACCTTAATATCCTGCTTTTCAAAGGTGCTCCAAAGGTGGCTTACAAGTAAATAGAATACAGATTCCCAGGCAAACACAAAACATTATTATGCACACACCACCAATAAGTATACCGTATCATTTTGAATTGAAAACTCACTTGCTCTGCTCTCTGACTGAGCTGAAATACTGAGCCTAAAACAAACCTTTTGTGTCCTAAGTGCAGTGAGTAGGGCTTAACCGAGAGTGGGAGTGGAGTCGAAGTTGCTGCCCGGTGTGGGGGATGGAGAAAAAGGAGACAGGGAGGGAGGTCAGGGAAACAAAAACCAGCTTTATGTGCACATGAAATGTACAGTGGTACCTCGGGGTTAAGAACTTAATTTGTTCTGGAGGTCCGTTCTTGTTTTTTCCCCTCTTTTTTCTTCTTCTTTTCCTTTCTTTTTATTTATTGATTCGTTTGTAAAGATGGTTTTACATTAATGTTGTATTTTTATTGAAAATATACATGTACATACTGAAACATTTTGCAATAAAGAATTTAAAAACCTAAAAAAAAAGAGAAGTGATATTTCTTTCTTTTTAAACAATCTTTTTTCCTTCATTAGATTGGAAAATTCTTTGGTGAGATTGACCCTGGCCTCATGCGAAATCTCATCAACATGTCCTTATATGCCTTTAACAAGTCTTATGACTATCAGTCTGTGTGTGACCCAGAAGAGGAAGCAAAGCAAGGAGCCGGACTCCGCTCTGTCTATGTGGTCAGTATCCTCTTGCAGGTGGCGCTGTGGTTTAAACCACTGAGCCTCTTGGGCTTGCTGATCAGAAGGTCAGGGGTTCGAATCCCCGCGAGAGGGTGAGCTCCCGTTGCTCTTTCCCAGCTCCTGCCAACCTAGCAGTTCAAAAGCACACCAGTGAAAGTAGATAAATAGGTACCGCTACAGCAAGAAGGTAAACGCCGTTTCTGTGTGCTCTGGTTTCCGTCACGGTGTTCCGTTGCGGCAGGAGCAGTTTAGTTATACAGGCCACATGACCTGGAAGGCTGGCTGTGGACAAATGCCGGCTCCCTCGGCCTGAAAGCGAGATGAGCGCCACAACCCCATAGTCGCCTTTGACTGGACTTAACCGTCCAGGGGTCCTTTACCTTTACCTTTTTACCTCTCGCCCTTGCCCAGGCAGTATTATCCCTGCATGTGTTTAGACTAGGCCAGTCTATGTTGTGCCCTCGCAATAGTATTGGACTGCACCTCCCACCAGCCCCAGCCCTCATGGCCAGTGGTCAGTGCAACAAACAGCAGGAGGGAAGCGACTACCCCCCATTCAGAGATTATTCTAACCTTATATCAATTGCCTTCTATTTTCTAGCCTACGATAGCAGATATGTTACATCTAGGGTGGTGGGCCTCTGCAGCCGCTTGGTAAGTTGAACTTTCCAGGTAGGGTTTATTATACATTTGAACATGTGAGGGCCTTGACCGAGCGATGTAGACAGAATGAATTTGCCCATCTGAGATTTCACCCCACATTCTTCTTGTTCAAGTTTATTATGTAGAATTAGTCTTTAGCTGAGCCTTTAATAATGTCACTGCAAAATAGGGCTACAAAATCTTTTCCCAGAGGTTCCTGAATATATTTACGAGGTGCGCAACTCAACATAAATTAAGAACCCTTGTTTTTGCAATGAAAGTGAACTTCTGCATTGGAGGGTAATCCATAGAGGAAACCCAAACATGACTAAATATTTTTTTTAAAAAATGGGTTATCAGTGATGATATCAAACACAGAGGTGTCTGGACTCAGTTTGGACTTTTGGGTCTTGTTGTTCTTTTCACCTGCAAGTGGTTTCTTGAAATGTTCTTTGTAATGAAATCTAGGAAGGGAGTTGGTAGGAAAGAGGGGGGAAGACGAAGGGAATCAGTTACCATTTAACAAGAAGAAAAGGGAAAAGGCAGATTTCAACAAATCCATGCAGTGAAACAGGGAAAGCTGTGCTTCAAAGAGGACCAGGCGATCCCTCCCCTTCTTCCATTCCTGGAATGTTCTGTGGGTTTGCTCCGCCATTTCCTGCTCCAGTTCACACAGTGAATTCTCTGCCCCACTTCTAGAGCTAAAGCCTGCTTGATTTAGGCACTATCCCTCCTCACAGCTCCTTATTCTCTTGTTCCATTGTGTGTCCCCCCCCCCTCTGTGTATCTAGGTCTATCTTGCAGCAGCTCTTTTTGGGCCTCACATTCCCACGTTTTCTTAGTGCCGGTAAGTGAAGAATCAGGCGCGAGAGACCTTCCTTTGCTTTTATAATCACAGCTTCTCACAGAGCTGAAAATGTTCTTTTTTTCTCACAGTGGAAATGGAGGAAGAAGACTTCAGTGCCATCCCCTCAAAACAGAGCTGCATTACAGTACAAACTCAGTATTTCTTTGCCAATGATGAAAAATCATTTTATGGCATTTTAGATTGCATAAACTGTTCTAGGTAGGTATTTCCGTAGAATTCCAAAATTATGTCAAGTGCCTCTGATGTTTTCTTAATAGTGTTCTGATATTAAAGAAGCAATTGAGTTATTCATGTGAAACTATCAGTTATGAAGTAGATATAGATACAGATGATATAAATATAGATGTGTATGAATGGGTTTACTTAAAAAAAGAATAAACTACCATTCATCCTTATGGATAACAGGACGTGTACAAAAGGCATAGCCAGCAAATCTTACCAAAATAAAATACCAGAACCTCACACAGGTAATCAAATAAAGCACATTTTAAAACAACAGAAACAACACTTTAAATGCTCAAAATGCTTCAACAAATAAGCAGGTTTTACCCTTGCACTGAAAAGATTGTAATACTGGTGCCAGTCATGTATCTGTGGGGTGAATATTCCACAGCTGTGGGGTCACCACAGAAAAGGCTCTCTCCCTTATTGCCATATAATGTGTCTCTCTTAGTATCGACACTCAAAGGTGATTTTAACTTGCTGCATTTATATATACACTTCAATAGCAATGGGCATCATGTGTTTTACAGTCCATATTGCATATTGCTTGGGAATAGAAGGTTTGATTTTTGTTGAGTAGAAGACTGGATCTGAATATATAATCTATCTAATATATATTTTCACTGCCCATAGAGGTAGGGAGATCTTTGCACAAAATCAGGTTATTTGTAGCTTATGGCGCAAAAGTTGCACTAAGCCTTTGGAGTTTACCTGGTTGTCAAAAGGACTTATAGAAAATTGCCTGCAAGTTCCTTTCCCCCCAGCATTAAACATTTGTTCTATGCTTCATTTCTGTTTGCAGACTTTTTCATGCAGAGAAGATTTCCAATACGAATTTAGTATTCATAATGAGTGACACCAAACATATGTGTCGTCACTGTGATACAAGACCGCTGATGCAAGCAGAGAAGCCTGGTATCCTATGAAGTTTACGTTTACACTGAATTTGTGTTTGCTCACAAAATAACAACACCACACATTTCTGTAGAACCCACAGTATCTGATTCTTAGCAGCTCCTAAAACTTGGACGAGTTTGTGTACAAACACACACACACACACACACACACCTGGACTGGAAACAGTGTTTCTGTGAGTAGTGAGGATCAACACAGGCATGTATTTCTTCCATTTGTCAGCTAATGTGAGATATTCACTCCACGCTAGCACCCTGCTTGCATGATCTTAATATATAACACAATCGCAATATTGTTGAGATCAAAAACCCTTAAGAGAATGATTGACACACTTAAAGGAGGGAATTCAACATACCCCTAAGGATATTGCCACAGCAGCACAAACATTTCTCCTTCCTTGATTTCCCCTCTCCTCCCCCTGTGCATTGTTCTGGGACTTCTCCTGACACACAAACATCCAGGCCAATTTGTTGGGAACACAGGAGGAAAGCCCCATTGCGCTAGCAGAAGTTCTTCTGCTGGCTTCTGTTAGCAGACCTGATTAGTTGATTGTTGCCCAAAATGTCCATGTTTTATTGTACAGTACATGATATGCTGCTTTGCCATACATTAATGTATGGCAAAGCAGCATATCATTGATTCATTGATGTCATGGCCATGGTCTTCCCTGCCATGTAAACAGTAAAGATGTTCTAAATCTCACATATTGTGCTCACGCCTCCACTCACACTTTGCCTTGATATTTCAGCCCCAATTCTCTCCATCTTCAAGTTAATACCACACAAATTCTCTTTCAAGTTACCCTTTTCTCCCACCCACTTTAGACTTAAATATATAGGCTATGCTGCCTGTGGTATGAAAAGTTACAGGATCTCATCAGGAAGATATAGGACAGGCAGCAACTGGAAATGAATCAGGATGTCTGCCACAGCTGCTACAGGCACAAACAGTACTGAAATCAGAATCACATATACTGGGTAACTGCCAACAGGTGAACCCTGAAACGGGGTTTCTCCCAGCTTGAATTGGCGAGCCCAAATTCTCCAGGTTCAGCCTCCTTCAAATAGGCTGAACTGAAATTGGCCGCCATTAATGAAGGAGAAGCAACATTTCCTGCTGGGGATCATGAGACTTTAACACAGGCATCCCCAAACTGCGGCCCTCCAGATGTTTTGGCCTACAATTCCCATGATCCCTAGCTAACAGGACCAGTGGTTGGGGAAGATGGGAATTGTAGTCCAAAACATCTGGAGGGGCAAAGTTTGGGGATGCCTGCTTTAACACAACATTTGTAGCTAAGGAGAGGCCTGGTAGTGTGCTGTTAAGAGCCACACACTCTCTGGTATGCCCTCCACAAAACCTTTTTCATTAGGGAAGGAGGAGGAGTAGCAGGGAAGGCAGAATGGTAGCTAAATAGGGCTTTCCAAGGGTTCACACTGAACACCCAAAATCTTTCATAGTTTCTCAAGCATTCAACTGGCACACTTGAAAAACACAGTTTATTGAGGGGTCATACACATCTCTAGTCTCTACACACATAGTCCATGGTACCTCACTAGGTAAGGCTCCCAGTTCAAACCCTGCAATTCCTCACTCTCTTTGTGTTTTCTAGTTTGTCTTCTTCTTCTTCTTCTTCTTCTTCTTCTTCTTCTTCTTCTTCTTCTTCTTCTTCTTCTTCCTCTTCCTCTTCCTCTTCCTCTTCCTCTTCCTCTTCCTCTTCCTCTTCTAGCAAATGTGAGTATTCCATTATGCATGTTCCTTAACTGACATTCAGATGAGGGGCCAAACCCCTGTGAAATGGTCCAGCAACCCAGATACAGAAAAGGGCCCGATGTCTGCTTTGATGATGATATTGACGTAAGTTTGCTTTTCTAAGAAATGGAGGAGATGCCTTCCTTGCACTAGAAAAAAACCCAGTTTTTAAAAATGATTAGTTTTCACCTCGAAATGCCCATTGATGTTAACCTATCTTCCATTAAATTGACTGTTGACTCTGAACCATAGTCACTCTATTTCAAATGTTCCCATGATTAACATAAAATTAACAGCTGCTTTTCTTCTGTGTTGCCTTTGCTGCAATTGCTGTGCTTTCACACATGATTCTTTTAAAGAGGGAGGTGGGGCAATATTTGCTACCATTCTGTGCATCATGGTAACTGCTTGGCAATCTTGTCACCAGAACCTTGGAAAAAATGACTAGAAAACTCTGTGGCTTTTCTTTTTGTCCTGAAGATGCAGTGTAGTTGTCTGGTCCCAGTCTCCCCTGTGAATCTAGTGGATCAAAAGTAAGGGGTGGGGGACCTGTGGCCCTCCAGATGTTTCAGTCCCAGCCAGGTCAGAGATGATGGAAGTCCAACAACTTGGGGGAGGGGGTGTTCACAGGTTCACAGCCCCTGCTGTAGAAGATACTACAAAAGCATTTGTAAATGGATTCATTGTAAGAGTTGCCATATTGTGGGTCCATGGACAGTGAGGTGGTTGAGGAGCGAGCAGGTAGTGAGTAAAGACTATGAGAGGTGTTGGATTGAAATTGGACCACAACTTTATTTGGCATTGGCATTGGGCATGTAGCCAATGATCAACCAACCCACTTGCCGGTTGATTGACAGCTGTGGTTGACCATCGTTAGCGGTCCTCCATGGTGTGAACTGCTTTTGGTGTGCCCTGTGGCCCATTAGCACTTGACTTGGGCTTCTGGATAGGAAGCACCACCCTCCAAGATCCCTTAAGAGAATCCCCCTTTCCTCCCATTCCTGCTAAAGATCCAACCCAATGCCTCTTCTGCCACTAGAGTTGGTGATCCTGGTAGAAATGATTCCTGTACCAAAATTTGAGAGTCCCAGATCTAGACTATACTATACATATTTTTTAAAACAACACAGACACAGATGGATATTTTTTGTTGTAAAGTGTTTGCCACATTGAGAACATTGGAGCACCCAATTTTAATAGTAAGAAAACATTCATGTGCTGGAGATAGTTGGCAGAAATATTGGGAGAAACAACTATTAGCCCAATCTCCATGCTCTTGATCCTGGATCTGTTGTGTGTGAAAGTACAAGGAGTCTTGCTCACTAGCTTGTTGTGCTCTTATCTGTGTTAACTGCTGTAGTTGTAGTAGTGTAATATTTTACTTGTTTACTTTGCAATCCTCACTGTGAAATTCTTTGCTCTTGGGTGGATGCTTTCACATTAACTCTGCTAACTGCCAGCAAACTGCATGAAATCTCATCTTGTATGTGTTTCTTTCTGTGTTTTCTTTCCTTTCCTCTACTTGCTATTTTGCCCGTTATTAATAGGATCAGCCTATATGCACAACGAGTCGTGCCTCTGCCATGATGTCCGCTCCTATCTCCATTTTTCTGCAAGTTTTCATGTGGTGTGGATGGTCAGTTACTTTCTCTAATTTTGTGTTTCATTTTGTTTTTCAAAGTTTAGCATTTTTGTTAGTGTATCACAGAAACATGTATTAGTTGGGTGCCTTGGGGTGGTGGTGGGGAAAATAACCTGGAGCAAATGGCTTTGTTTATTTATTGGGCTTGTTCAGGAGCTCCTTTCCCCTGAGAATAGATTGGGAGCACATCCTCCTTTCCTGAATGGGAGATCTCATCTGTGGTTATTTGAAAAGGGTTTAATCTTCTGGGTAGTAATTCAGTTAATTTAGACATTCCCTTCTCTCTAGTGGCGAGTAGAGAGACTGCACTCCCAAGGATAATCAGGGAAGTCAGATACTGTAAGTTCTAAAGAGGCCCATTGGGTCATGGGCCACAAGATAAACAGCCATAGTAATTTGGTGTGTTAACTTTGGAAGTGAATCCTATTGTTTCAGAACATGCTTAGAATCACAACCTGAAGACAGATCTGTATTACATATTGTTCCTTTCCTGGTCCAGCACTGTAGCAGATTGCTAAATTGAAGACTTCACAGCCCACCCTTGTTGCTCCTAAGGAGCGGTCTGTGATAGAGCACACCAGGCTCAGTCCCTAGCAAGTTTCAAGATATCTGTAAGAAACCTCTCATTCTCTGATTCTCAGAACTTACGGTGGCCAGTTAGGATAGATGGAATTTGCCCAGAGGGACTACCACAACTGCTCCTGGCAATCCTTTGGTACTTATTTTGTATCCACGATAAGAAATCTGAAAAAAGTTTTTGAGTCTCTAAATTGGAGTCATGCAGACATTCTTGGTTGTTGGGAGGGTTGGGAGGCCAATACAATAGAGACTGTTCATGTTTTGTTCTTGTTCCCATTAGAGTTAGGACTTCACAATACCAGCACTAGCCTTTTTTTTCTGAGCCTAACAAAGAAAACAGGCAAACAAAAATAGTATGTTAAATATAATATTTAAACATAGTGAGCTAAAATTAAAAAGCTGTTGCTGCCTAAGAGTGCATGCACTTTAAACATTTTCTTTCAATAAGGGGCTTGTGGCTGGACTACACATTACAAAGCAAATACAATATTTTCAACATTGAACTTGCTTTGTAATACTAAGCTGCTCTTTCCTCGTGTAACCACACAAACAGTAAGGCAGGGGAGTTAAGCACCCCTTCCCTTCTGAGCTGATTCCGTCTGTCTTCAGAGACAATGGAGTGCACTTCTGGGGGTAAAGTCAAACTGCTGTGTTAGCAGCACTCAAGTTACTTCCCCTTGGCAGTGTGCATAGAAGTCCTAGGCTGCCTAGATGACAAGACCCACTTTTGGCTTCACTGATGTGGTCCAAAGGAAAGCACCAGCTTGGCTGCAGGAGTTGCCCGTGGTACTATCCAACTGTCTTACGGACTCTACTCCAGATTTGTGTAGGGTTTACTGTACTCCTGAGCCTTTTCTTCCCCAGATGATTTCCTGCCAGGCAGCAAAGGTTTAGGACCAGAATTTTTCTTCTCTTAGAAGGGCTACCTTGCCGGTTGATGAGCCCCATATAGGGAGCCCCTTTCCCCTACAATGCCCCTTTACATTCATGTCATCTGACAAATGGTTGGGAAACATGTGTTTATCCGTATACTATGTCATTCCGCCCTGAAAACCCTCAGTCCTTATTCGTGCATAGTGCTGAGGACAGGATCGTAGTTGTTGGGAATTGTATGTTTTATAGACAAGGTTAATCCTTCTTTTAATAGGCTGGATCTAGACACATCAAAGAAGTGTTTCAGTTTAAAGCATTGTAAATTTAAACAGGGAAAACAGATAGAGAAAAATGGGACTCCACATTGCCATCTTTAGCAGTCTAGCTGAGTCCATATTTTCAGGCAATTTTACCTGCTACAAAACACATCCTTCAGATAGGGCAAACTCTACAATCCTATGGTCTCAGGAGGAGTGGGGAGCTGCCACACACACACACACACACACACACACACACACACACACACACACCTGCCTTAGAAATAAGTGAGTGGCCTCCTTCATTCACTTATCAGGTAGATGTTCATTTAATCTAGTAAAGTAACAGGTGTTCATCTCCTTCCACCCAAGCCTAGTGCATCATGTGAACTATGCTTGACATGGAGTCTTCTATGTGCAAAAGCTGGCACACTTTGCTCCTCAAAAAGTGAAGGGAACCATTGCTTGAATCAGGCCTGTTTGCATGCATGCCTTTGTATGGCAAACCTCTCCCACACATGTGGTTCTAGTATATGGCGAAAGCAGTGCGTCCTGCCCCATGGGATTTTGATCATCACCTGGTAAGCACATGACCTGGCTAACTTCCAGCCATTGTTACCATGGGCTGAGGTGGTCCTGGTCATGCTAACTCAGGCTGCAGAGCTCAGCATATGCTGGCATTTTTATGTGCCACCACAACTGCTCCTAAAGCTACTCTAATAAGAGCTCATCTCTGCCAAGTTCTGCTTGTGACACTGGCACGCTTATGGCCATCTCAGTGCATTTGAGTCAGCTAGAAGTTGTCACAGATTAACAAACTCTTTTCTTATTTATTTAATTTACGGGAAGCTCTAACAAAAACCAGATTCCCCAGGAAAGGATTCTCCTGGGAAGCTCAAACTAAAAACAGACACTTAATTTTATCAGATATATTTGTTGTTGTTTTTAATTGTTGTTTTTGATAACTTTACAGTATCTACTTGTTTAAAAAGTCTGTTGATTTTATTGGTATTTTCTTGTAAACTGCTTAGAGGTGGTTGGTTTCTGATTAATCAGAATATGAATCTTGATGTTAAAGAAAGAAAGGCTGCCCAGGGTTCCTAGACCAGGCATCCCCAAACTTCGGCCCGCCAGATGTTTTGGACTACAATTCCCATCTTCCCCAACCACTGGTCTTGTTAGCTAGGGATCTTGGGAGTTGTAGGCCAAAACATCTGGACGGCCGCAGTTTGGGGATGCCTGTCCTAGACAGTCCTCCACCCCAGCCACTCACCAGGCCCCTGACCAACTTGGTTTCAGCATAATTTGCTGCATCATGTTGCATCTGAAGATGCCTTGAGCAACCAGGATGTTGCATACAAGACATAGCTTGTGATATTGCAGAGCTATATACTAATTATACTGGTATGTAATAATGCATATTTTTCTATATAATATATTACTATATAATATATAGTACAGAATCTTGTATATATGCCCTATAATGGATATTTGATTACAAGTACTGTATGCCTGCTGAACTGGGGTGAAGATGGATGGAACATAAACATGGCTCACATAAAACTGTTTAACTGCTGTGCAAACTGATTCCAGGAAATGGAAGTGTTTTCTAGTCATCTGTCTGAATCTTCCCGTGTAATTCAGTGAGGAATTTTGCATTTTTAGAGCACTGTTTGGATGTTCAGTTCTTAATTCTTCACCTTTCTTGGTTTAAAAAGGAAACTGCTCCAGGAAATGGGGGAGCAGGTTTTTCTCTTAGGAAGGTCGGGGTTGCTGGGCAATCACTGCTTCTGCTCTAGGATTGCAGGACTCCAGTTTTCAGAGGGCAAGCTTGGAGAAGGAAGGTACATTTGGACTCAAAGTAGTGAGGGTATTTCCAGAGCAGCCCTACTGCTTTTATATCAGTCCTTACCCTTAACTTATCTTCCCAGAGTCCCACTAGAGGGAGACATCATCCTGGTCATCTCTTAACAACATTGAATAGAGAAAAATCATAAAAGTGGGAATGGGTTTCTGTTTGTGTTGTGCATGTAGGCACGCGCGCGCGCGCACACACACACACACACACACACACACACACAAACCTTAAGAACAGTTGTTAGATTTGATATCTGATGTCCATCTCTAGAGATGCACTGTTTCTTCAAGATATTGAGGGTGGGAGACAAATTAGTTCCTGGCATTTGTTTACCTTCTGTCGCGCATAGCTTGTTTGATAACCTTTTGTACATTAATTTCATATTCTAAATAGACTCATAAACACTCTTTATTCTACGGGCATGAAACAAAAAGACCAAACATCAGGAAAAACTGACAGTGAGAGCCTGTTTGACAGTGGAACCTCTTGGGAGGTTGTGGAGATTTTTAAGGAGAGTTTGGGTGGCCATTTGTCATGGACACTTCAGCTGAGATTCCTGCATCGCAGGAGGTTGGACTAGATGACATTTAGGGTCACTTTCGACTCTTCTGTGATTCTATGAAAACTACCCCACCCCATTCTTTAGCCAAAAGCCACCTGCCCCAATCTTCTACCAAGGACCAGGAGACCCTTCTGAATGGGGTTGAGATGAGAAGGAAGGGGAGGAGGGCCCCAGATGACACCTTCTGTGGGCAGCTTTTCAGTGATCCTCATTTTCTCCTCTACGCTGTCATTTCACAGTCCACTCCATTCAGCAAGGTCTCCAGAACCTGAGAAGAGACTGTGGGGGCTTCAGGGGAGCTGTTGGGGGAAATTTATACTCTGTGCATGGCTTGTACATAAAGCAACACAATCTGTTTTGAACAGGAGACCACAACTGTCCCTTCCTCATAATAATTTGGCAATGTATCACTTACTGAGAACCACTGAGGAGGGGAAAATAATTAGGAGATATACTAAACCACAGTGATCCTCCACAAGAAATGTGTATTTTCCAGTTCTGCTTTGATTTCTTGGGCAGGATCCCAACCTGTGGATGGCACATCATAGTGATAAGTTTATTGGAGTGGAAGGCGGAAATGGCAGTCTCCTGACTAGGGGAGAGATGGTGACAATTTTTGAAACTTGCAGCATAGGAAGAATGGCAATCTGCAAAACAAACTTTTAATTTAAAACTTCTCCATTAATTCTGATAAAGAAACACGTGTTGGCAGAGATGTGCTCACCAGGGGCTTTAAGGGGCATTTGGCATGTCTTAGTGCAACGTCATCCTCACAAAACAATGAACCAAAGTTTAAATGGACAGAAAAGCCATGTTTTGCAAAAACTAAACAGTTCCCAATGATAAATTGTGTAAACAAGTGTTATCTCTGAATGCTTCAAAACTTTTTGTAATGAATATTGCAAAAGACCAACGGTTAAACACGGCTGCTAAATCTCCAGCCTCCTTCTCAATGCTCCAGAATGCCTTAATCTCAGATGGACCTCAAAGCTGCTTGAAGCAGGGAGGAGGGGGGGGGAGCACAAACACACAAGTAGAAGGCCCAGAGAAAGCACATGGTTGCTTTTTATTTTACTCTTCTTACTTAATTCTTTTTCATTTCCTAATGGGAGGGGGCAGTGCTGACAAAAGCCTAATTTCTTTTCTGAAATTACCGTATTTTCCGGTGTATAAGATGACCTTTTAACCCAGGAAAATCTTCTCAAAAGTCGGGGGTCGTCTTATACGCCAAGTGTCGTATTATAGGGCGGGTGCTGAAACTTCCGAGCCAGAATGGAGAATCTGCGGTCGCCGCATATGGTGGGCGGAGCTCAAAAATGGCCGCAGCCGCATCCCCGCCATATGCGGCGACCGTATGAAGGCAGCAAGGGGCAGTGGTGAACGCAGCCGCTTGGCCACCCGGGGCAGCAAACCCAAAGGCACCCCCGGGCGCAGGGTTGACCGCAGTGCACATGCGTCATGATGCACGACATCACGATGCATGAGCGCTACAGACACCCCCGTGACAAACCTTTCCGTGCAGGGAGGAGGGAGGCACAGCAGCCTCTTGCCTCCCTTCTCCCTGCACGGAAAGAAAGCGGCAGCCGCCACTTTCTTTGCATGAAGGGAGAAGGGATACACGGGGCTGCTGTGCCTCCCTCCTTTCTTCTCTCTTTCTTTCCTCCCTTCTCCGCTTTCTTTCCCTTTCTTTTCTTTCTTTCCGCTTTCTCATCCTTCCTTTCAGATTTAGAGTGAATTAGAAAAAATTAGGGACCCAGGTGGCGCTGTGGTTAAACCACTGAGCCTAGGGCTTGCTGATCAGAAGCTTGGCGGTTCGAATCCCTGTGACGGGGTGAGCTCCCGTTGCTTGGTCCCAGCTCCTGCCAACCTAGCAGTTCGAAAGCACGTCAAAATGCAAGTAGATAAATAGGAACCGCTACAGCAGGAAGGTAAACAGCGTTTCCATGTGCTGCTCTGGTTTGCCAGAAGCGGCTTTGTCATGCTGGCCACATGACCTGGAAGCTATACGCCGGCTCCCTCGGCCAATAATGCGAGATGAGCGCGCAACCCCAGAGTCGGTCACGACTGGACCTAATGGTCAGGGGTCCCTTTAACTTTTAGGAAAAGTTTAATGCACTTGCACTGTTTTATGTTTACATGTTTGATGACAAACAGCCTTATGTTTATAAGTGACAGTTTTCCTGCTAAGTACCTGCATGTCATAAGCATTTGAATTAAAATTACCATATTGAAATCAAATCTGGGTTTTTTTTTTAAAAAAAATTATTTGGTGTGGGTTGGAAGAGGGGTAGTCTTATACGGCGAGTATATCCCAAACTCTATATTTTAACCGGAAAAATTGGGGGTTGTCTCATACGCCCAGTCATCTTATATGCCGGAAAATATGGTAGCCCTTGGTTCGGGAGCAACAAAAGGCTATAATGGGTATTAAATGATCATGCAAAGCTACAATAACATACTGAGTCAGAGGCTTATGTATGATCTCTTTTGGATGTGCATTTTAACACTTTTTTTTTTAATGAGGTCAAAGGTTCTGGGGACGTTATGAGTTATTTGCTCTTTCTGAAGGCAAATCTATAAGGGGTTTTGTTTTTTTTTTGCTTCCTCTTGCTTGAGTCACTCCCTATTAAATTCCACATAACCTTTCTGCAGAATTTATATGTGCACTAAGTATGAATGCAGAATAGCCTCCTAGCAGAAATACCGGGCAAACTTCATCTCTAGACGCATGTACATCTCAAAAACCCATTGCAGAGAAATTTGCATTAGGAAAGACACAAGCTAAGCCACATGTTTGGATTATCAGCAAATAGTATGCCTGCTTCCATGAAGTAATCATCTGAGCAGCACAGATGTAGCAAGAAACTATGTGGATCACCCTCTGCCAATGTGAAAGAAGATCAGTGCGAGGAGCTCCACCACAAGATGGTCCCAGTGCATTCCTTCAGCTTAAGAGATCCAGTTCTACCCAAGGGTAACCCAATCTAGTGATTTTTCTCTCCAAATTCCCATCCCGTGCCTGGTTTAGAGATATTAGGAATATTGGATAGAGATACAGCAAACCGTTTAGTGTGCTTTCTGTGTCTCTGGAGGCATACTGAATATTTCAGGACTGTAAATGTTTTTCGTTTGGTAGGACACTGCACTACACACACACACACACACACACACACACACACACACACACACACCTGGAAATATTTATCCTTTAATTTTAAATTGCAAACACTGACCAAGTTCCAACACTTCAAGGAGCTGAGATGCTCACACTCTTCTGACATACTGTTTGCCTTCAGATAAATATTTTTGAAGAGATTCCTATGAATTCATACATCTGAGAGCTGTTCTGTTGGATTCAGTCGTCCCCATATATTTTCTTTTAAAGAAAAATCCATGTGAATAACCAGTTCTGGAAAAGCATTTTCCACGCAGATGATTCCACAGTAGTAATTCCAAGAATACTTCAGTGCAGAGTAGAAGTTACAGTAGAAACTGGTTCTTCAGACATATTTCATTCCTTATCTTGTTGGCAGTTTCCTTGTCCATGTCTCTTAATTCTTTATTTCATTCTAATCTTGGCTGGGCCATTTCTATCCTTAGTATAAATCTTCAGATGCTTTGAAAATCAAACATTCATATGCATAATCTAAACTACATATCATTTTTAGTGAAAGGAAGATTTCCAAATTCTTTTAATAAATTCACTCGCTATCTAGAAAAACTTTAACAAATACATTGGCAAAAGATCTTAAGAATTTTGAATGATAACATTTATGGTAGATAATGGAACAGGAAAAATAGCATTGCTCACATAGGCATGTTTCCAAAGGTGTTTGCATCAGGCAAGATCCTGCTACCACATCCCATACTGTTTTAAAAAAGTTCTACAGTCCTAAGGAGAGCAGCTTTTGCAGGGAAGACATGGGGAAACAGCAGTGGGTGGGCATGTTTATCAAAAAGGAAAGTATGCATGAAAGAAAGTGTGTTCTGCTCAGGCAGAAATACATTTGGAGGCAAGCCATAATAGGTAATGCTGAGTTAAAGCAACAACAACAACAAAAGATTTCATTTATTCAAAATAATATTCAATCAGCTCTAAAGTGCCTTGCCATTTGTTCTTTTCATGACAACTCCATCCCGAAAAATTATAAAAGGAGACCAAGTTTCAGAAAAACAACTGGATGAGCATAGCTTCCCATCCCACATCCATCTGGAACATGTTAACGTATTCATTAAAGCAGACTGCAACACTTTTCTCAACCACTCAAGCCATTTCCCCCAAATTTTGCCAGTGAAGAATTCTGGCTGTCAACAGAGTAGGTTTTAGTTCACTGAACAAGCTTACTAATGGGTTATACTGGATTTTATAAAAATGTATATCCTTAATCAGTCCTAAGATATTTTGCCAATACATTTTCACCCTCCTATGTCTCCACCATGTGTGAAGATGGATGGCATCCACTCAATGATATCTTCCACAATTCCCAGACAGCATACATTTTTGTTAATTTGGGAGGTTTAAGTTTTCTAGAAGTCTTCTCTCAAAAATATGTGTAAAGAATAGCTATGATGAAACTTGCATATAATAATTCCAATGTTCTTCCAACTTGAGCATCTCCAGAACTCTTTCCCACCACCTGATTATATATCACTTCCTTTTATTATCAGTAGAATCCATGCATTTAGATTACAGGCTCCTATAAAAATTCATATTCATCACCAAATGTTCAAACTCAGTTAACAGCTTGGTAGTTTAATCTTAGTACTGTAAATAAATTTCTGTGTTTAAGGTACTAAAGAAGGAGGGTTTTTTTCATCAGTTGAGGAAAGACCAATTGGTCTTTGTTTAGTTTCATGAAAGAAGCTCTGCTACAACGTGACAAAACACAGACACAAAGAGTGGGAGAGGGAGCCAAACTAAACTAAACAACCCTAAAAGTTCAGTATATCATCTGATCTTATTCCAGATAGGGTTGCATGCCAAATAGAATGCAACATTTTCCCAATGGCTTTATTAACCTGCATTATTGAAATAAAGTAAATACCCAAGTATTTGGATTTGGAAAATGTGGGGGGGGGGGGCAAACATATGGATGGTGTCCCAGTGGCTAAAAGACAGCTCCAACCTCGCGGTATTAAAGGCAGAACTCAAAGACTTGAGGCTCAGATCCAGTGTCAATTACTTCATCTCCATCACTCAGCTGATCTGAATGAAACCCTGCCCCAACCCAGGTTGGAATTCCAAGCTTGGATTGGCCAAAAGCAGAACTATTGGCGTTCTTGAAAGTGGCTTGGATCCAAAGGATCCTAAGCTGTCCTTGTCTCCTGAGGGGAAATGTAGACATGCTTCTGAAGATAAAGTATCCAGGCTCCTGAAGTATGGTCTAGTTTGAGTATAAGGGTTACCAGTGACAGTGTGGTGTAGTGGTTAAGAGCGGTAGACTTGTAATCTGGGGAATCGGGTTCGTGTCTCCGCTCCGCCACATGCAGCTACTGGGTGACCTTGGGCTAGTCACACTTCTCTGAAGTCTCTCAGCCCCACCCACCTCACAGGGTGTCTGTTGTGGGGGAGGATGGGAAAGGAGAATGTTAGCCACTTTGAGACTCCTTCGGGTAGTGATAAAGCGGGATATCGAATCCAAACTCTTTTTCTTCTTCTACCAACCTTTCTGGGCCAGTGGCTACATTTGGAATTCTGATAAAGTGCTGTGGGTGCCAGTCACAATGTGACGTGGGGGTGGGGGCATGGCATAACACAACCTGGCCGTTACTTCTAAAAAAGGAGAAAGTGAAAGGACCACAAATTGGAGCAGGCAACCCCCTCCATCAGTGGGGAGAACAGACTTACATCAACCACCACCAAAAGGGGGGGGGGAGACTTACAAACTAGGAAAAGTAAGCAATCTTTTAAATCAACCAATCTATCCAATGACAATTAGCAGGTCTACCATGACCTCTGCATTGATTATAAGCTACTACAATTTTGGTCAATTCTGCCCAATTATCTTGTATTTTTGTCTGTGTTCTGTAAAAAAAGGAAAGATATAATACTGTATGTTGGTTTTATTTACCTAAGCATTTCCCATTCTGTAAAGAACCAACCACAATTCTTTCTGCAACCCAATAATGGCTGTTAATAATTTAACTAGCTTATAAAACAGCAAGTTCAATTTATTCCTTTTAGATAGACTTAGACAAAGATATTTGAGTCACATTGGATGACTGGGAAATGATAATAATAATAATAATAATAATAATAATAATAATAATAATAATAATTTTGTATCCCACCGTCCCCGGCTGAGGCCAGGCTCAGAGCGGCTAACATCATAAAAATAACACAATATGCATAAAAACATACATCAATTAATTAAAATACACCTTAAAATTAATTCAGACAAGTTAAAATCTGGGCAGGTGGCAATTATTAGGTTGGAATTGAGAGTGGTTAATAATTGCCAGGACCAACTGTTTCCACTGATCATACAAGGATCTGTGAGTGGGTTGGGGGCCTCCTTTGGGCTTGTTTTATACAAAGGAAAGTAAGTCAAACTGCCTCCTGCCCAAAGGCCTAGTGCAGGGGTGGCCAACTCCCAAGAGACTGCAATCTACTCACACAGTTAAAAACTGGCAGTGATCTACCCACCTTTTTTTTTAGGAAGGAGGAAGGCCCATGGGGGATCAAAGTTGAGTTTTTTTCAGGGAGGAGGTAAAATGTTGAGCTTTTTTTAAGGGGAGCCACAGTTGTTCAGCTTCTTTGGGGGGAGCCAATGATCTACCAGTGATCTACCGCAGATGTGCAGTGATCTACCTGTTGGATGTGCCTGGCCTAGTGGAATGTTGGTATGCAAGAGTTAATTGTCCAAAGGATGTTATGCTCTGTCACTGAGCATATGCGAGACTCTGAACATGGAACAGCTCCATCTTGCAGTCCCTGCAGAAAGATGTCAAATCCCACAGGGCCCTGATCTCTTGTAGGAGAGCATTCTACCAGGCCGGGGCCAGGGCTGAAAAAGCCCTGGCTTGAGTTGAAGCCAGTCTAATCTTCCTGGGGCCCGGGATCTTCAAGGTGGTGCTGTTAGCAGACCATAAGGTCCTCCGTGGGGCATACCAGATGAGACGGGTCCCGTAGGTACGAGGGTCCTAGGCCGTATAGGACGTATATAAAGAAGCTGTAAATAATGTTTAGCTTGCTAGTTCTCATCAGGTATGTTGTTCTTGGTACCATTACTGGTTGGTTTGAGTTGGACCAGTGCAGGCTAGGGAAGCCCAATGGGAGGTTCAGATGAATCAATCAAAACCTTTGGGGCTTGTGCAAGTTGTCCACTAAACTGAATAAAACCAGAAAGATCTGAAAAGTGAGTCTTGTGCACCCAGTTATAGAGTCCTTTTCATTATCAAAGAGAAAATCAACTACCAGACTTTTAGAAGACATTTGAAGGCAGCCCTGTTTAGGGAGGCTTTTAATGTTTAATAGATTATTGTATTTTATTTTTCTGTTGGTAGCTGCCCAGAGTGGCTGGGGAAACCCAGCCAGGTAGGCAGGGTATAAATAATAAATTGTTGTTGTTGTTGTTTAGTTGTTTAGTTGTGTCCGACTCTTCGTGACCCCATGGACCATAGCACGCCAGGCACTCCTGTCTTCCACGGCCTCCCGCAGTTTGGTCAAACTCATGTTTGTAGCTTCAAGGCAGTGATCCCCCTTCATGGATCACTGCCTTGTCGTGGCGAAGGGACTTAAATAACTTAGAGAAGTTATGTTTTGACCAAATGTGATCCACCTGGAGAAGGAACCGGCAAGCCACTCCAGTATCCCTGCCAAGAAAACTCCATGGACAAAGACAACAGGCATTATTATTATTATTATTATTATTATTATTATTATTATTATTATATCATGTGACCAGGGACACGATAAATCCCAGTATGATGTGAGGTTAGGGAGCGCCCTTAACTCAACATTAAAGCACTTACTTTGAAGACATTACGTCCCAGGTTTAACCCTTGACATCACCTGTTGAAAAGGATGGGAGGAGCATCTACCTGAATCTCAAAAGAGTCACCACCAGCAAGAGTAGACAACACTGGAACAAATGGGCCAGTGGTCTGATGGTGTAAGCCAGCGCCATATGATGTAATTGCTTCCAAACCAGCTATGACTGAATTAAATACGTGTTTACAAACTGACAAATGGCAACAGTAACAACTAAACTGCACTAAACTATTTTTAAGAATCAAGCCTAGTGGTTACTACACAAGTTCTTTATTAATTGAATGTACATGCATACATGTGGTAAACTGCAAGAATGACCCTGTGAAAGTGTTTTGAGGTGGTAAGGTGTATAATGTGATTGGGTTCTATTAACATTTCCATGCAGATTAAAATATGTATGTGTTGACTTCTGTCAGTTGCAAGTTTGGGGGGGGGGAGTATGACAAAAATCACTCTTCAAAGTAAGTCAAAGACCCTTTTCATATAACTGCAACTGCTGCGTTTTGGCACCTTGAATGGTGATAAAACTTAAGCTTAGGCAGTCACCTCCAATACCAGGGGCTGGGCCCATGTGTCAGAGCACTTTGGCACACATGTTCATGATCTGACTTTACCCTTTGCTCATTTTGGATACAAATACTTTAGTGAACCTGTTAAAAGTTTGGTCCCCATGTGGGTCACCTCTGTGAGGATGAAATACACGAGTCGTCACATGGTGAGAGAGCTATTGGAACTGGCTAGTAATTTCAACTCACACTGACAAATCTCTGTATTTCTCTTTCTTTTTCGCCTACAGGAGGATGCGTCAGACTGTGGTGGGGTCTCTGGATTGAGCCCATCACTATGGTCTATGGTAGGAATTCAGCTTATCCTGCTCTGGCTGTTATCTGGCAGCAGACACTGCCAGTTATGACCCTGTTAAAACCAAAACCTGCATAATAAATCAAGATCCTGCCAAAATGTTAGCCCACCATTTCATTTGGAAAAGGAGGGTCCGTCTGCTCAGACCGCAGATCAATGGCAATGCCCATTACTTGATATATTCTTTGGGAAAGACTCTGAAGGCACCCATCGTGACTGCATGTTGGCGTGTCAGATCTGTAAACGTGTGTGAATGCTGCATCATCTAGGCCATTGGAACTGAATTCTCTATGTGCTTTATTGAAGAATTGCGGTTTCTGTGCTTTTGAAGACTTTTCTGTAAAAAGGGCTCCCCTTTAAAAGGTTATGACATGGTTTCGGTTAATTTGACCCGAGTTTTCAATTGTGTTGCACTCTTTTTTGTTTAACATGAATGCTTTGTAAGGGGGAGAAGGAAACCCGGCCATTTCCTTAGCACTCTTATTTAGCGTACTGATGTTTTAATGTCTGCTTTCAATATCACTTGTGTCCACAATGCAAAATAGACTTTGATCCAGAGTTGGTTCAGACTGGCTAGAAGACCTCTACAGAGATTCAACACTACTTAAAATGCCTTATGACGAATTATTCCCCCCAGCCATAATTAGTCTAAAGGGGTTGCCAGGTTGAGTAGGCTCATGAAATGAATACAATTTTTTAAAAGGCAAAAATGAAACAACATAATGTCTAAGTAGAAGGGTTATTGAGAATGTCATCCTTTGGCAGAAAATGTGGTTTTCATCCCAAATTTGGTGTCTGTTTCCTCATTGCACAGTTATTGATGTCCACATCACAGTTCTTGTTCTCAGAACAATGACTTACTGCTAGCCAAGTCCTCCAAAATGTTCAGACACAAAGTTTGTGAATAAAAATTTCTTTGTGAATATTGAACGTTGGTTTCCAAGGGTATTTTGCATGATGTTGAAGCTGCTACTTTTGCTGTTTCTTTCAGTTTGGTTTTTCCCCTTTATTCTTTTGATGGTAGAGTATAGGTTTTGGGATTTTTTGTTTTTGTTTCTTTGAAAAGGTAACCGAGTGATTTTTGTTGTTGTGTGAGATACCAAATATTGCAATGTGATGCAATTTGATCTTAAGTTATATATTGTTAAACAGATATCTGAATATACTGTGCAATGTAAAAGTGGAAAGGAGGTATGGTACATTTATCTGTCTGCACTAATAAGGAAAAGATGGGTTTTATGCAGGTGAAAACACCTAACATTCTATCTACAGGTGTTTTAAATAAATGAAATCAAATTACAGGCATTTAGATTTGAAGAGCATGTATGCTCAGATTTGTATCTGGTAGATTCTTGTTTGTTTCCATTGCAGTTAGTACCTACCTATTAGTACCTATAAAGCATTTACCTTTTTATTATTTTATAGTTAAAATGTGCTGAATTCAACTAAAACTGTGCTGAATTTTACTAAAACAGTAGCAAAACCTGAACAAATGGGGAGCCTTGAATCTATATGTATGTTCAATGATACTTGATTGTCAATAATAAAAAATACTGTTTTTTATACAAACCTGGTGATGAATCGGATAGGTGAAGGAAAATAACAGTAAAGAATATTGTAGATGCAGGATAAAATCATAGCTGCCAAGTTATCCCTTTTTTTAAGGGAAATTCCCTTATGCTTAATAGGCTTCCTCGCGAGAAAAGGGAAAACTTGGCAGCTATGGATAAAATATGTTCTCACCCTCATATATTTCAGAACTAACCAGTATTGCAAGACAGCTAAACCAATGAATGTTTAACTTTATTGATATTGTAGAAATCTGCTAACAGCTGCAGTGTGGTATTTACTTTGTATAAGAAACCCCACTTTTAAAAAAAAGTAATAAAAAGCTGTTAAATGACTCTCATCTAATGTTGAGTCCAAACGTCTATGAAAATTATTGGGAATGCATTTATATGCAATGTCAGGTGGGTTTTTTTTCAAACTTTATATGGATTTAAAGTTTCTGGTTTTAGTCTTGTCCAACATTGAATTATTTTCTTCTTAAGTACCCTCGCTTCTAGCTTTACTATGAAAATCAGAGATTATAGAAGAGCAACATAATGAGGACAGTTCTTTAACAGCTTGTTTGCAAAGTCATGTATGTGGTTGTAAATAAAAGAACAGTTTCAATGGATTTGTAGGAAGCAGTTGTGTAATCCTAAGGAAACATGAAAATGGTGGAAAGAAAATAACTCAGGAGAGTCTCATTCTGCTGCACTTTTGTTGCCTTTACCCAATTATCATCAGAGCCAGAATGATTAGCTTATCTCGACTAATATTCTCTTTATGAAGAAGACACTCATGAGGCAGCAAAAGTTTGTTTGGCAAGTATTCATTTGCATCTTAGTTTCAAACACTAAAAAAAAAAAAAACAACCAACAGGTGGCAGTTAAGTATTGTGTTTTCTTTATTTTTTTCCCCTGAAATGTATTAGGAGTAAAATTGCAACGTTGTTGGACTGAACTCGGCTTCATCTTGCTAGGAGCTGATTGTGCCTTGGATGGTTAGACTAGTGGGAAGAGCTGCCTGCATCTTATGAATTCCTCTGCTGGATCAGGCCATTTGTCCATCTGCTTCAGCATTCTGCCTAACAATGGCTGGGCACAGGTATTTAAGAGAACTTGACCAGAGCACGAGGGATACAACAATCCCTCTTGTTAATTCCCAAGATTTTTATAGTGAAAAATCATCTCAGCCTAGCATCGGAAAGTCCCCTAAAAGGACCCCCAAATAAACCCCCTATTTAGGTACAATCTCTTAGGGTGCTGAGACAATTGGCTGGGATAACGTCAGCATGAGTTTAAAAATGGTGCAGAATGAGCCACCAACTGACCAGCAGATAGCTGTCAAAAAAAAGGCAAAAGAGAGTGTGGCCTTGAAAAGAGAGAGAGAGGGGATTTAGTGCATTTCATAACATCCCATAACACTATGTTGACACAAGCAAGTGTTCGCATATGAACATTAAATGCAGCCTTAGTGAATATAGAGGGTCATTTATCAATAGGTTATAGCCTGATAGTAACCACTGGGTAAGACAATTGGTAAATGTAATTGTGTTAAGTATAGAGAAGAATTTTAGCAAAGGTTGTGTTTACACTGGGAGTTTATTCTGGGATTTCTATTCAGTGTTCACTCACTTTTTATGGTAGATCCAGGTGTTCACAATCAGCCCTTTGCGTTCTGGTATTTCTGTATTATTCTCCCACCTTTTTTCCAGTCCTGCTTTAGAGCAAACATTTCTATTACTTCAAACATACGTGCAATGTCAGCTGCTGGTGTGGACCAACGAAACACTACGGAGGTTTTTCAGGGCTACTGTGAATTTCATTAGAAGCCACAACATCCTGCTGGTATTGCCTCTAACTGTTTCCTGTTCAGCAAAACTGGAACATTCATTGTTCCTTAATTAATCACCTCTTGTTCCCTGCAAAGGGGACAGATTAATCAGTGGCTTTCTCTCATTATTCTTATCTTTTTAATTACATAATAAAGAAGAAAAGAAATGAAAGAAGCTGCTTATAAACTCGCTGAACTAATTGAAGAGAAACCCATCCGTAATGCCATGGCTGCACTGAACAGGAAGCAAGTAGAGGCAGAAACTTCTAACTAATGCTGCAGGGAACTTCTCCAGAAAGGGATCTTAGTCATGGAAATTGGTCTTGGAGGATAATCTAGTGGTGGCATTTCTAGCTGATTGCGGGAAAAGAAGGCTTCGGCAGCTGTGGAAGCAACCAACAATTTTTAACTCATCAGAAACCTGTTGGAAATTCTCTCTACTACTTGTTAAGATAACCCAGGCAACTGGCTTGCTTGCACAGTGCTTAAATGTAATTTGCTTCATGCTCTGTGGAGAATAGGAGAATCCTGACAAACATATCTGAGAAATTAGAATAGAAGAACTGGACATTAGAATCGAATAGAATGAATAGAATAGAATAGAATAGAATAGAATAGAATAACAAACAGGAGCAAGCACCTTTTTACTGTCAAACACATTCATATGTGTACACGGTCCAGGAAAGAGCTAGTTCTTGATTTGTATTAAAACGATGTTTAAAAGAATGTCCACTATGTCTTAGGCAGGGGTCAGCAAACTTTTTCAGCAGGGGGTCAGTCCACTGTCCCTCAGACCTTGCGGTGGTGGTGGACTATATTGGGGGGGGGGGTGAACAAATTTCTATGCCTCAGAAATAACCCAGAGATGCATTTTAAATAAAAGCACACATTAAAGGACACATTCTACTCATGTAAAAACAAACTGATTCCTGGCTAGTCCATGGACTGGATTTAGAAGGCGATTGGGCTGGATCCAGCCCCCTTAGTTTGCCTACCCATGTCTTAGAGGTCCATCAATGACCTTCTGTAAGTGAAGCACCTCTAGCCTATCGAAGCTTTTCTCTCTAGCAGACTTGTGTGGCTCTCATGTGACAACACAGCCAAGGGCCAGTCAGCCCAGCTGGAAAGGAGGCAGAAGCTCAGGTGTCTGGGTGAGGCCTGTTTCCTTTGTCACCTATTGTAACACTCCTGGCAAAATTTTGACATCAGCGAAAAGAAGCAAAGCTTTCACTTTGGCCCTGAACGTATTTTTCATAACGTTCAGTTGCTGGATTTTGACTGGTGGTTTGCAGAAAACATTTAATGTCTCTCACAGTATGAATAGTGGAAGGACAGCTCTTCGAAGTAATTTATGTGCTAAATGGGTGTAACTTGCAAATAGTCCTTGCACTATAAGACTTGGCTATTGCACTCTGGTCCTGCTCTGGGGCTTCTCATAGGCATCTGTCTGGCCACTGTGAGAATAGGATGTTGGACTAGATGGGCCTGATCCAGCCGACTCTTCTTATGTTCTTAACAATCCCTTTTTATAGTAATTGGCTTGGGAAGTGCAGGTTATAATATATATATTGTAAAAGTGGAAAATGAAAAAGTTTATATATGTTTGAAAATATTTAGCTGTACCAAGGGATATGGAGAAGCCCTTAGAACTGTTTTCATTTCTGCAGTAACCATTAAGCCCCGCTGCATTAACCAACAACAAATGAGTCAAGGCATTCCAGTTTTGCCCTGTTTTAAAAAAAGGAAAAGCGAGAACAGCTCACAGATTGAATGGTTTAGCTGCTACCCCCCTGTACCCCCATTAGAACAACCAGCATTACTGCCAAAACACTGAGTGTGGTCCATATTTGTACCAGGTTTTCAACATGACATATACTTCACGGGTTTGACTGAGGAATATTTTTTTTTAGGTCTTGTACCTTTAAATACTTTAGTACGATCTCTTTATGTGTTTCTAACGCGTGAGGCTTTATTGCTTAAATTTGACGAGGAAAACAGTGTTGCTGCCGTTTGTAAGTTTTCGTATACTATTCCTTTTACTGACTTTAAGCACTGGCATTACTGCATTCAAAGAGGCAGTATCCCGTTTTTAAGTGACCTTTGCAACCCAAGTGTTACTTGCTGTTTTAAACTTTGCAGTATCTTTGAAAGGACACGGAGATCTCTCATTCCATTCTGCATGGAAGCTTAGAAAAATTAGGCTCAGCTTGAATGTTTCCAGAAGCCTGCTTTTACATGTTCCTTATACTTTAAAGGGGTGTGGAGATGCACTGCAGGCCCCCACCCCAACATTGTGAGCATGATTAGCCACACACCTGAAAATCCCTGCAGTGTCTGCAGTAGGGAAACCCATGGACTCAAACTCTGATTGTACAGAGGTCTACCTGCATCAGATTCCCCACTCAACCTGTGGGTCAGGCTAGTGAATGTGCACTAGGTCTGGGGCAGAGCCTGCATCTGGGTCCTGGACCCCTTAGATGCGCTGAGCCCACCTTTCACATAAATCACACGTGAATGCATCTTGTTTTGGTGTTATTGCTGCTTCTCTGTGCTCAACTCCCATGTTGTGTCAGTACTTTCCACACCGGTGGGCTTGCAAAACTGGTGTTTGGAAGTACCATCGTCATCCAGGCAATTCATCTGATCTGGAACTTCAGACATTATCAGTGGCGCAATGTGGAAGGTGACCACAGAGTGGTGACAAAACAGGTAGGAAAGGAAATGTTTTAACTGAGCCATCTTGCAATGTCCAACCAAACTAGGACACCCAAAGAGTGATAACACCATTGCTCAGAGTCCTCTGTTGTATTTGAAATATCTACACACACACACACACACACACACACACACACACACACACACGAGGCAACTGAATCACATGCTTAATACAAAGTTTACCGTGATTTCCAGACCTGTAACACTGGCCAAGGTTCTGGGTTGCTAGTTTGTTTTGTTTTCTTTCATACCGCAATGTTAATATTGTTAATATCAGCTGTAGACTATTGTAAAAAAAACAAAAAAAAACCGTTCAAAGAGTGTCCACAGTTTCAGAAGTTGGCTGCTGCCTGCTATCAGCAATTTGGTTATCTATCACTTTATGTGTTCTATTTGACAGAAGTCAAATCTTGGAGAAGTATTTATTTTGCTGAAAAGAAAGTGCTGCCATCTCACTAAAAATGCTAACTGAATTTGCAATTCAGATCTAACAGAGCTATCCAATTGTCTTAAGCTTTATGGGATATCATGCTTAGGGAGCTATTTTTATTGAAATGTTGAATATACAGTCTAGCAAAGCAAAACAAAAACGATGGAGGGAAATGCTCTGGACAGATAGAACTTTTCTCCCTTTTATTGTGTTCTCTTGACACTTTTGTGAATTTGAGAAGCCTGGAATAAGGAACAAATGCAAAACATTTTGTAAAAATTTGTACAATACTGTTATAAAAAAATTTATAATCCTGAAATGGTTGTGTTTAATTATTGTGGAATAAACAGTATATTCAGAATAAAAGTTTATCATTTGAAATCAAGTACTGTTCTTGTGTTCCTTTTATTTTTATTTAAAAAAATGGGTCCAGTCAGTATAGATAATGAATGGCCATTATCAGAATTCCTACACATTAAAATTGAGGTGTCATATACACAAAGAGCACACAAAAATCAGCCAAAAGCTGAGCAGGTCGAAAGTGATCATTTTTATCCATACTGAATTCAATCAATCAATCAATCAATCAATAACCTTTATTAGGCATGACAAATTCAGAAGCTTCAGAACAAAATTATGAATAAAACATTCGCATTATAAGCTTCATGAAATAAAATACATATTAATTGAATTAGTATTTTAGAACAGTATATCAATTTTCAATTAGCATCCCCTGGTCCTCTCCACAGTGGCCCAATCTCTCTGCGTAAACCGAGCACAAAAACTCAGCCACCACTAAAGTAACTCCATCATTATTATCTGACAATAACCCCTGAATAGTTGGCATTGCTGCGATCGATGCATCCACCTGCAAAGCATCCAGCAATCGTCTTCTCGCATTAATACCGTAATTACAGGAAAAGAAAATGTGGTCCAATGTATCTGGTTCATTCTTCCCATACTGAATTGTGGTGTTGGTGTGAGTTTCCTTCCTTTGGATCCGTCTCCTGATAGGCGCTGGGGGCTTATGCCCCCGGCACCTATCAGGAAGGGGCACTCAGGTGATGATTCCCCCATCGGAGCCCCAGGGGAGCCTCTGCCGTCCTGCAATGCGGCCACACCAAAGGGGATTGTTCTCTTATAATGGCAATGGTGCCTACCTGATAGGTGCCAGAACTGAGTTTCAGCTGAAAAATGAAAGTTGTGATTGGTCATATCTACAGTGCAATCAGAAGTACCTCACAGAGTAGATTAGACCGAGTCTATGGCAGTGAAGCAGAAGAAATATTGCAGGAGACTTAATCAGATTCCAAATTGTGGGAATCCTGGAATTATGTGGCCATTTTGTGGCGGGGAGGGGGGGGAAGGGAAGAATATACAGAAATCGAGCTTATTCCATTGGGACTCAAGAAGAGGCTTCAGGATGCAGTCAGGCTTGACTGCCCATGTGCTGATAATATACTGCTACCGAGCCCTATACGCTTCACTTTCTTTTCTGCCTGATCAGACGTCTTAAAAAAAATGTTTTCATTAATTTTTGGAAAGGGAAAAACAAACAAGATCAGACATTAAAGTGTGAGAGAGGCACAAAACTGAAGCTGACCTCGTGTATTGAAGCACATTTAGAGATTTATTTTTAGTGTAAGAGAGAGCTGTCAAAACATCCCATGGTGTGCTGGGAACTGCTGCTTACCTAACCTCCTGGCAGCTGAGTCTCTGCAAGCACACCAGAAGAGCCAGCCTGGCACTCTTCCTAGTGCATAGGCCAAACTTCCTGCTGCTTTGCCCCTCCTCCTCCTCCTGGTAAGCAAATGCAGCGTCTGAGCTGTCAGGAGGTCAGGGGAGCACCCCCCTGCCAGTACACTGTCTGCTTCTGAGACATAGCTGCCAAGTACCCCGTTTTCCCCGGGGAAAACCCCTTTTTTACTTACCTTTTCCCGGTGGTTCCCCGTATCACTTCGTCTCCCGTTTTTCTCCGTTATTTTCTCCTGCCAGCAGCCATTTTTTTTCTTTCCGATTTGCCCTTCTATGGGCACCAAAAATGGCCACCGCCAGCTTCAAAAGTCGCATCTACGCATGTCCGTAAGTGCATAGACGCGACTTCCGGTGTTGACGGCAGCCATTTTGGTGCCCATAGATGGGCGGAGCGACACCGGAAGTTGCGTCGGCACACTTCCTGACATGCGTACAAGCGACTTTCGAAGCCGGCGGCGGCCATTTTTGGTGCCCATAGAAGCGCAAAGCGACACCAGAAGTTACATCAACGCAACTTCCGGTGTCAAATGGCTGCCGGTCCCGGATTCTGCAGTCCGGAACTTGGAAGGTAAGTTCTGAGAGCTGTTCTCTGGCCCGGCTCTGTGTCTTCTGCTTTCCTCAAGTTGAGTGAGGCGGGAAGCCTGTTCTCCGCTTTAGGTTTCCCCCTGCATAATCTAGATCCCTGCATGAGCAGAATTCTGAACTTCTGAAGAGGGAAGCCTTCTCTATGCAGACTTCCCTCCCCCATCTGTCCCTCTCATAAAGCTGCAATCATATGAGGCTTAAAACCTGACTGTGGCTGCAGAGAGAATGAACAAGAACTATGATCTTATTAGGCCCAATTATTGCACGCCAGATGAGCACAGCCCCCCAACTTTGCCTCTAAGCTTAATGCCACCTACCATAGGAGCCAACTCCTAGAGGCCGAGGGATCTTCGCCCTCCCCCTAATATATTTGAGGGGGCGAGGCGGGGCCCTAGTTGATGTGCATTGCCATTAAAATGTTGTGTGTGCACCACATCATGTGATCAATTATGCAGGGCGGGATTTACCTGGGCCCCTCCAATATTTTATTCAAGTTGGCACCCCTGCTGCCCACTAAGGGCCCAAAACCACTTCCACATTACACGGAGGTGGTGTTGTGGGCTGGCCCCGACCGAACTCTCGTGATGGGGGCTGAGAGCTCAGCCCCCATGCGAGGTGGGAGTTCCCGCCTCCGTCATTCCCGGGCCGACCAATGGGTTCGGCCGGGAGGCGGGGCTACCCTTCTCTTAAACAAACCAGAGGCGGAGATTTAATCCTGTTAAAGGGGTTCCGGGGGTGGTAACTTTGTCCTGAGTCTACGGAGGTCAGGGCCTTATAGCACCCCCAACGGTGGCCACAGGAGGTGTCTCAGTAGATGTACATCACTGGGCTCCTTTCTGGTGGTTAATTTCTCCCAGACTGTAACACACGGGTTACAGTCGGATATAGCCGGTTAGGTTCCAATGCCTAAGCCAATACCGCTCCACATCCGAAACCAATAAAGTTGTGGCCTTTGTTCACCCACTTAAAATCAATTCACTGTGTCTTGTGTCTTATTTCCTGGGGAGGGAGGGACATTGCCACACAATCAACATTTTGTTTGGTTGTCTGCCTGGAACTTCAAAAGGAGGAAGAGAGGTGGTGTCTAGGCACCTAAGAGGCTCCGATACTTGGCTGGTGTGGTGCTATTGGTTAAGTGGAGCACAGTGGCCTCACCAGGATTCAGCCGCTCCTGTGTGCTTTTATGCTTCCTTTTAGGACTCCTTAGCAAAATCTGTCTGCCTCCAGAAGAATCCCGTTTTAAAGATTTCATTGTATTGCCTATAGATAAAAAGTTGCCCATTGTGTCACTTTTCTAATCTTTCCCCCCCCCCCCAGAAATGGTTTCAAATGTCTCTTGCTCTCCCCTCTGTGGAATTATCTTGGGAGTAGGAAAGGTGGAACAACTGAGTAGCCCAAGATAGGTATCTTTATTGTTTCCAGAAGACGCTGACTCATGCAAATTGATATCTTATTCCTATAACTTTTGTTAAAACCTTTTTAAAAAAACCATTTTAGTGCATTACCAAACTGTAAAACTATTATTCCCTGGAGTAACTGGCTTTTATGATGGCTTTCAAAATTCCTGCACCTTCGGCTGAAAATAAAAACCCACCTGATGTCTATAGCTCCACTATAGGGTTGAAATGATTTCATTTTACAACAGATTCTCTGCAGCAAACACACACTCTGTCTCCAATGCGAGTTGCTAGCATGGAGTTCTTGATGTCTTGCAAGCCTCTACTGCTGTCGGCAGGGATACTTCCTGGCTTCTCAAAGCACATCCCCTTCCCAATCGAGGCCCAGGCACGTTCCATTCAATTTTCATTGACAGTATTATTCATTGTTTGCCAAAGCAAAGTCCTAGAAGTGAAATACATGATCAAAGCCACAACCAACGATTCTGGAAATCAGTGACTTTAGAGCATCTGGTTATAACTTTGGGAAGTAATGTAATCTGTAGCAATGTAGGCAGATGTCTACTGAAAAGACAGGGTGGGCTAACTTCTTTTTAAGCTTCAAAAGGTTATTTCTGAGGCAACTAAACTTCATGAACCAAACTCTTACAGATTCCCAAGGTTATATATATTCAGCCTAGGCCTGTATGGAATTGAGGCAAAACATATGCTGAAGAAAAGAAAAGAAATCTTAGTCATCTGAATGTTTCTCAAGTGACTTCAGTAGTGTTTTGTCTTGTGGTCTTATGGTACAAGATTAATGCTTTTGAGGTCATTCACCTTGGGCTATCATATTGTTGGTACCAACCAAAAGAAAATGGATTAGTTTAAAACAAAGAAGATCCTGAAATGTCCCTTTATGTTCCTAATCAACTTTTTATTTTGTTCTGTGTATATCACAATGTTCTTTTGTTGCTATGGCCGATGGCTGACGACAAATAAAGTTTCATTAATTAATTAATTAATTCATTCATTCATTCCTATGGTAAAAAGCATCTGTAATATATAAAGTAAGACACGCTGTTCTTATCAAATTTTCTGATCCTTGGCCTTGTTATAGCCTGGGCGTACCTAAAATGAGTTTTATCTATGTTTTGACAAAATGGAGCATAGATTGAATAGCCTTTGGTTGCAGTTTATACTAACTTACACCAGGTGTTATGCTGCTTGTTTAGTTGCCACTGAAAAGCCTCTTCTGCAGCTATGTATGGTTTTGCCTTATTGCATGGGAAATCTTGATGCTAAGCATGTCATCATCAGCCCAGCACTGACCAGCACACTGAGTCAGAGGCTGAAGTGTCACTCGCTATGGAGCCAGACTGGGTTCTTGTCTCTGAGCATGGTGCTGGGGCGCACTGAACCTTAGGCGCTGAGGAAAAGCATGCCACAGCATCTAGGACCCATAGAATCAGAGCCAGGACCCTCACAGGCACTGTCCCTTAAGTCTGGGCATTCAAGTGCCAGTCCAGCTCACTACTTTTCCAATCCAGCAATTCAGGAGGTACACTAGACCAGAAGAACCGAGTGCATCCCAAAGGACCTCACCAGTTCAGCAGTGCAGGCACCTCACCAGGCAGAAAATCACAGAATGGAGATGTGTTTGTCTTCAAGCCAGAAGGTTGACTATTAAGATGCTCAATGTGAATCCTATAAAGGTTATACTGAAAACAGAGGCTCACAGGGCCTCAGTTCATGTCCAACATTTGTTGGGAAAAGTTGCTACCTAGAAGCTCTCCTTCTGGCCTGTGTTGGTGCTGCCTTGCCCAATGGGCTTCTCCATGGGGCCAGGACAGGACATACAGTAGCAGCCCTGTGGAAGCTGGAGCACCAGCTGCTTAAGGTGAGCAGTAAATGGTGGCAGAATCAATTGGGCATTGAAAGGTAGCATAGTGTGCTGAATGTGTGTACCAAATTTAATTCTAAGATATCTGTGCTCTATGGAGTTATCACATTACAAAGGTACATGTTGTTGTTGTTGTTGTTTAGTCGTTTAGTCGTGTCTGACTCTTCGTGACCCCATGGACCATAGCACGCCAGGCACTCCTGTCTTCCACTGCCTCCCGCAGTTTGCTCAAACTCATGTTCGTAGCTTTGAGAACACTGTCCAACCATCTTGTCCTCTGCCGTCCCCTTCTCCTTATGCCCTCAATCTTTCCCAACATCAGGGTCTTTTCCAAGGATTCTTCTCTTCTCATGAGGTGGCCAAAGTACTGGAGCCTCAGCTTCACGATCTGTCCTTCCAGTGAGCACTCAGGGCTGATTTCCTTCAGAATGGATAGGTTTGATCTTCTTGCAGTCCTTGGGACTCTCAAGAGTCTCCTCCAGCACCATAATTCAAAAGCATCAATTCTTCGGTGATCAGCCTTCTTTATGGTCCAGCTCTCTCTAATGGAGTTATCACATTACAAAGGTACATAAGGAATGACAAATGGAGGCGTTGAAACAAAGGCCTCACTGTGCTTTTTGAAGATGAAAATCCAAATAGATATTAAAATATTATAATTTATTTTATTACTTCAGGTGCATGGTTGTAAGACTTAAGGCTAGTTCATATAGTGCCTTAGTGTACAACTCCCACAAGTATGATTCCTGGTTTTGTGTACATATACTATTCCAACCCATGCAGCTTCTAAGGGGCAGGTGAAGATTTAACGGCCAAAAGATGGGCTAGAAATATACAAATGAATAACACCTAGACCATCTGTAATTCACACATTTGCCCAAGCTGCCCCTTTTCGGCAGCACAAGCACATGACATGACACAAATGACATGTAAGGTCCACACCTAACCAAGTATAGCAAAGTTAAGAAACTTTTGTCTGGTTTGATCTTGCTTCACCTTTGTTCATGCTCACAGTGAAATGCTTTCAGGGTGTTTCAAAGAACATGCACACAGTAATATGCTTACCACTTCATTCAAGTTACAGGTAGGTAACTTGGTCTGACGTAGTCGAAACAAAATAAAAAATTCCTTCCAGTAGCACCTTAAAGACCAACTAAGTTTGTCATTGATATGAGCTTTCGTGTGCATGCATGCTTTTTCAGATACACGAAAGCTCATACCAATGACAAACTTAGTTGGTCTCTAAGGTGCTACTGGAAGGAAATTTTATTTTGTTTCCACTTCATTCAAGGTAGAATCTATTTTGCTGACATATCATTCATTTGGTATGTTTTTCATTGCCAACACTGAACTAGTGGGTGGGAAGAGACAGAGACAGGCAGGTGGTCCTAATTGTATGGACCAATCTTTTAATCTATAATAAAAAAACACATGCAAGAAAAGAATAAAGACGAGAGTCAAAGGAACCCCTGTTTGCATTATCCAGTATATAGCAAAACCAGAAATTAAACTGCTGTTTGAAAGATTAAGACATTGCAAGCCTGATATGGCACATTCTAGTCTAATGAGTCCTGGAGGAAAGCATGTGAATTAAATAGATATTGAAATACAGGATGAAAGCTGAAACCATTTCACAAAGGAACCCATTTACTTATTTCACTTCCCATTAATATTATAGAAAAGGAAAACAGTTGACCCAGTTCCCATTCCTGCCTTAGGTCAAGTCACCAATTCATAATGACCGAGAATCAGGAGAGTCATACATTTTGAGCTGAAGGGAATTGGAGATGTTGGCTTAGGATCAGCAATAAAAGCTAAAAAAAGAAAAATAAATGACTAAAGCATGAAATAAAAATAGCATACAGTATGCAAACTTCTGGCAGCTGCACTATTCATTCAACTGTGAATATACTCTGCTCAGATGGACTCATTCAGAGAAATACAACATGCTTCTTACCATTATTCTAGTCACATTAAAATGATCTTGAAGAATGTTTACTTGCGGGTTGTTGTTGTTGTTGTTTACTCGTTTAGTCGTGTCCGACTCTTCGCATAGCTGCCAAGTATTCCGTTTCCGCCGGGAAAACCCCTTTTTTCCTACCGTTTCCCGGCGGTGTCCCGTTTAGCTTTTTATCCCGATATTATCCCTTAAAACTGCTTCTGCCGGCGGCCATTTTTCTGGTGCCGCTTTGCCCTTCTATGGGCACCAGAAAATGGCTGCGCCAGCACCGGAAGTCACTTTTACGTGTTTCCGGTCATGCGTGGAAGTGACTTCCGGCGCTGGCGCCGCCATTTTCTGGTGCCCATAGAAGGGCAAAGCGCCACTGGAAGTTGTGTCTACGTAACATCCGGTGTCGCGGGCTGCCGATCCCGGATCTTTCCGTCCAGAACTTGGCAGGTATGGACTCTTTGTGACCCCATGGACCATAGCACGGCAGGCACTCCTGTCTTCCACTGCCTCCCGCAGTTTGGTCAGACTCATGCTGGTGGCTTCAAAAACATTGTCCAACCATCTCGTCCTCTGTCGTCCCCTTCTCCTTGTGCCCTCCATCTTTCCCAACATCAGGATCTTTTCCAGGGACTCTTCTCTTCTCATGAGGTGGCCAAAGTATTGCAGCCTCAGCTTCAGGATCTGTCCTTCCAGTGAGCACTCATATGCTGGAGCAGTGTGAGTTATGTTGGGTCAAAGTCTAATAGAGTGCCCTCATAAGGTTCTTGGGGAGGAGTAGCAGTCAAAAGAGGTTTTCCAAAAAGCAGAGTTGAGAAAGTAAACAAAAGGACAATTTTATGGGTAACCCTTGAAGGGTGCTTTGAGAAGAGATGCATCCAAAGAGTCTGCTCCATCAATTGCTTCAGCTTTCCAAAGAAAGGTAGGGAAGTTCCAGTGGGAATTGCTTTTCTGACCAAGACAAGGCTTTATAGAGACCACAGGATAGTGGAGGGCAGAAAATGGGCACATTAAGGCTAGTACATTGCTTTGCATAGCAGCAGCCTGTATATTTTGCATATATATTGAGCTTTATAATGCCTAGGTCATAACGACCATTCTAACCATTACAATTCAAGCAATTAAAATAAAAATTTAAAAAATCCATGAGGGTGAAAGCCAAGCACTACTTCTTCATATGAGGGCCTGCATTCTGATGAATTTGTTGTTCTCGACCCCTATGTGAGGTCAGATCTAATCTTGGTCCTTGTCTTTCGGCACTAGACCTGTGGAAACACTTCCACAAAAGGAATCACTCTGTTCCTTTAACCCAGTCCAGACAGGAAGAGCTGTTTGTATCAATGCACTTCCTGTGAAACCTTAACCTGTTCTCAGAAGGGGTTGTTTCTTCGAAATCTCAGTTATGAAGTCAAAGCCAGGAGATTTCCTGCTTTTTAAAGAACAATCTCTACAAATTGCTATTGGGGCTATGACACGTGTTTCCAAGGGATAGCACCGAGATAATAAGGAACAGGAACTGCTCTATTGCCAAGATCTTGTCTTCTGTATAACGTAACTGGTAAATTATGCCATTGATCAGACCATATTTTGAAAGTAATATAAATTTTAATTAGATTATATGCTTCTACTTAAACTTAGTAATGCTTCTGTTTCAGCTTTGTGGCCAGCATTGCATCTCCATTTATACTTGTCAAGCAGTCATCTTTACTTATCTTTTTATTTCTTCTTTGTGGGTTTGGGTGGGGGAGATATAAAACCTAGAATATGTGGTTTCTTCTGGTAGTCACCCAATCCAACTACAGACTTCTATATATTGTTATTTTACAAGTTAACAATCCACTGGTCTTAGTTTACCATTGGAGAATTTGCCAGGGAATACCACGGAAATGCCAAATGTGTATGCTTTCCATTTTACAGGAATAATTTGTAACATCCCGAGTTATAATGTGGCAATCCCTCATCTCTGGGGTTCCCTAAAATACTGGCATAGAATTGTTTACAGTTATTTATGATTGGAAATAGCTGTGTTGCAAAGAAAGAAAGAAAGAAAGAAAGAAAGAAAGAAAGAAAGAAAGAAAGAAAGAAAGAAAGAAAAGTGATTAAAAAATGAGAAGAAAAAGATTGAGGGCAAAGATTGTGAAATAATAAAACTAACTATGCCATAGTGCAGTTCCCTTCCAATGCATCCAATGGTGTTTCTGTGCTGTTTTACAGAGTGCATAGTAGTCACGTTACGAAAGTTAGACAGGAGAAATAACCACTCAGGTGAGTGATCTATGCAGGTGAGCAGCATTATGCCTCAAGAAGAAGAAGCACATGGAAGCTCCTTTTCTGTGAAGAAATATTGCAAAATCCCCCTGCTGAAGAACCTGCAGCAGTTGTTTGCATGCCCGCATTTTAAGATACTTATTTTTCCATGCACACACACCAGAAAGTATTTGGTAATGTCATGAGATTCCTAGGTGCTTTCAGTAAAACCTTACATGAGGTTTACTTCTCTTTGAGTCCCACATGTCTCTTTGAGTCCCAAAATCCCTTGCACATCTCTATGCATGAGATTCCTGCTGAACCCTTCGCTCTTTCATACAAGAGGTTATTTTCATCACAGGACACTCTCTGCATCAGATGTTCTGTGTTTTTCTAGTCTATGGCCTACCACTAGGATAACCCCCGAAATCTTCAACATACGCCTGTCTTTGGCTTTTTTCTTCCAGGAAGAAAGTACTGAGCAATTAGCTTTTCACTGGATAAGCCTTTCTCTAGTGTTTCCCTTTAGTTATCACCAGTGCTTTTCTTCTAAGAAAAGGGTGGGGTATTGCGTACCCTTAAGTACCTCCAGAAAAAAGGACCCAGGGACCCAGGTGGCGCTGTGGGTTAAACCACTGAGCCTAGGGCTTGCTGATCAGAAGGTCAGCGGTTCGAATCCCTGTGACGGGGTGAGCTCCCGTTGCTCGGTCCCAGCTCCTGCCAACCTAGCAGTTCGAAAGCACGTCAAAGTGCAAGTAAATAGGGACCGCTCCAAGTGGGAAGGTAAACGGTGTTTCTGTGCGCTGCTCTGGTTCGCCAGAAGCAGCTTTGTCATGCGGACAAACGCCAGCTCCCTTGGCCTATAGAGCGAGATGAGCGTCGCAACCCCAGAGTCGGACACGACTGGCACTGATGGTCAGGGGCCCCTTTACCTTTTTACCGTCCTAAAATGGGACAGAAGATTCTCTTCAGCAAAATTGGTATCTCAGGACTTTTCTTTCTTGGGAACTTACAGGCTGTGCTTTGACATAATGAAAGATTATGGCTTTATGTTACAAGACTGAGCCTAGGCAAACTTTGGGGTTCACGTGTTCCCTCTCTCTCTTTGGTGCAGTTGCAAGGCGGAAATAAGAAATTTATTATTATTACTAATAAAAGCAATTTAACACCATGTCCTAACCCTAAATTATGGCAAATCTTAACTATGATTTATTGAAACAAATCCAGCTTCAAACCCTGCTTTGTTTTTTGTTTTTAGGGTTAACTACACCTTGTCCAAAAAATGCAGCTATCCTTCAAAATTTAATCTTGTCCAAATTTTGAAATTTAGTCCTTCAGTCAAGTTACTGTGTACAAAATGCATTTGTATAGGGTGTGTAAAAATGTATATATTAGTGAAAATTCCGTGCAAAATTAGTATTATATTAGGGGAAAATTGCTTTGCGAAATTATGCATATTTGTTGGAATTCACACTAAAATGCTGGTGAATGTTCACAAGAACTTCGTTGTTTTTTTTAAGATTCACACATACCTGCCAAGTTGCTGTCAGAGAAATAAGGGACTGGGCCGGAAATTACAGACCGGAAGTAGCGCTGCCGCCATTTTGGAACTGGGCGGAGCATGCTCAGAAGTGACTTTTGATGCTGCTTTGCCCAGATCCAAAATGGCCACCGTGCCAGCAGTCGCACTGCAGCCATTTTGGAACTGGGCAGAGCAGCATCAAAAGTCGCTTCTGAGCATGCTCCGCCCAGTTCCAAAATGGCTGCGGCGCCAGAATAAACCGGGGAAAAACAAAAAAAATCCGTTTTTTCAGCTAGGAACAGCTGGAAAAACGGGGATTTCCTGGGGAAAACGGGAAACTTGGCAGCTATGGATTTACATAGTGTGGTGGAGAAAGTTGAACTAAAAAAATAGAAAAATGAGAAACTTAAGAGAAACAAAATTTGACAGTCGTAACTCCAACTAACTAACCTGCACCCCCACTGCAATGTTGATGGACTAGAGTCCCCACCATCCCAACCCATTCAACATACTGGTTGGGGCTGATGGGAGTTGCTTTAAATTTTCAGCAATTACGCTAAGTACTGAAGACCTCACTTCCCACATCAAAACTCAATGGTGACAGTGACACGATGGCCATAGGGACATTTCCCACCCACATATGTTTCTCTTGTAAGTGATTTATTTGTAAACATGACTGAACACTGGGGCTTGGGTAGTAAATGTGCAATTCAGATGTTATCATTGTATTTCCCAAGTCAGGAGCCAGTTTATAATAGAAAACAGTTGATATCTGACATCTGCTCTTAGGCCATCTACACTTCTGCTGAAGTGACGTCAAGTTTACTGTGAACTCATTCCACTCCTTTATTTAAATGTCATTAAAAAAAAAAAACAAGCTAGGAAGGTCACTTTCAGTTGTGCCTACTACCCACACATGGGAAAAGTTGTTTTTTTTAATAAAAAAAATTCTCTCCCACTTCTCTAGCTGTAAAGCGCCTCTGAATTTTTTTTACTAAATGGAGACTTACTGTTGGTTTTATTTTGAAGGTATTTAATGAACTTAATGGATTATGTAAACCGCCTTGAGTGCTGTTTGGTTTATTATTTATTTATTTCATTACAATTCATTGTAAAAATAAAAATAAAATAAAAAATATTATGTAGTTTGCCACTTGAGGCATCTGTGTAGGTTATTATTTATTTCATAAAATTTATACACCACTTGACTGCTAAACAAAAACCCTCAAAGCAGTATATAAAAAAATATAAAACAGTAAATTTATCAGTAAGAAATCAATGAGACTTGCTCTGTTGTTAAATTTGACAGAGGTCACTGGGGCATAAATCTGCTTCTCAGTCCTCTAAATATAATGATAAAAGGTAAAGGGACCCCTGACCATTAGGTCCAGTCGTGACCGACTCTGGGGTTGCGGCGCTCATCTCGCATTATTGGCTGCGGGAGCCGGCATACAGCTTCCAGGTCATGTGGCCAGCATGACAAAGACGCTTCTGGCAAACCAGAGCAGCACATGGAAACGCCGTTTACCTTCCCACTGTAGCGGTTCCTATTTATCTACTTGCACTTTGACATGCTTTCGAACTGCTAGGTTGGCAGGAGCTGGGACCGAGGAACGGGAGCTCACCCCATCACAGGGATTCGAACCGCCGACCTTCTGATCAGCAAGCCCTAGGCTCAGTGGTTTAACCCACAGCGCCACCTGGGTCCCCCAAATATAATGATACAGTTACCCATTGAGGAGGAAAGGCAATCTGTACATGCACTGAACCGTGGTACTGGAAACAATTTATGGAGGTAGTTGCTGCACTTAGAACCTCAATGTTCCTGAGGAGGGGTTGCATGCTCCAAGGCACCCTATCACATGTGTCCAAAAGACTGGACCAAAGTTTATAATGGCACGTTGGAGATTTGATACGCTCTTTCCTTTGATTAGCTGTAGATTTGGGAGAGGCAAAAACCACATGATCGATCTTTGGAAGTTGTACTTCAGGGATTGTGTAAAAGCTTGTTAAAGTAACAGGATATTTTATGTTTTCAGGAAACCACCAAAGAAATAAATCCAGAGGAGCTGAACTTAAAATCCTTGTCATTAGAATTTTCTCAGAGGGCCTCAGATTATTTTCTGGCTTCAATTTCATAAGGGGCAGGTCATTTGGCATTACTTATCCAAGCTATGCTCTCATGTCACCCCTTCTTCTTGCAGATGGCTGCTGCTTAGCATCTCCTCCAGCCAGGAAAGTCAGGACTAGAAACTTCCTTTCTGTAGTTGAAGCCAACAGGACTTCTTAGCCAGCTGGCATTGTCTAGGTAGTCTGTCTTTATCTGTTCCATGTTGCTGGAATCCACCACTAATTCCAGCAATCTAAGTAGGCAGAATGTAACAAAGCATGGAAGAAAAATGTTCCTCTATACGCACACATACACAAACACTTTTTTTGTGCCAGGCATAGCCATTAAAAATCACCAAAAGGTCTGTACAACAGCCAACATCAATAGAGCCTCTTTTACTACCTTTGTTAAGCAAAGGTACAGCGTGAGCTAAATGACTGCATCTCATTGTTATAATGTCATAATTTTTGTATTGTTTCAATGACCTCCATGGAAGGTTCTGCTGTGCTTATTCAATGATTCTGAAAATGCAAGATGTGAAAACAAAAACTAAATGTGTCAAAAAGAATTCTTGGTAACCATAATACATGAAAACCAATTGATTTGGGCTCCTTTTTCTTGCCTCCTGGTTTCTAAACCCTAACTATTTCGACCATGCAACTATCTAAGATAAGCCTATTTTCCACACTCTTTTAGAAAGAAAGAAAGAAAGAAAGAAAGAAAGAAAGAAAGAAAGAAAGAAAGAGAGAGAGAGAGAGAGAAAGAAAGAAAGAGAGAAAGAAAGAAAGAAAGAAAGAAAGAAAGAAAGAAAGAAAGAAAGAAAGAAAGAAAGAAAGAAAGAAAGAAAGAAAGAAAGAAAGAAAATGAAAGTTGAGATTCTTTGGATGCTGGTGACAAACCTTTTAAAAAAAAATCAAGGGTGGAGGAAAAGAATTGCCCAGATTTACACTAAACCGTTAGTTGATTCATCAGAATAAACCCAAATTCTTGGATTGCCATGTTCATAAATGCCTAGCACATGTTAAACAGCAATATTTAACAGCCATCACTGCCCTCTTCTACTAGACAGAAAGGCAGAGTTAGCCAATGTGGTGTCCTCCAAATGTTGTTGGACTACAACTCCTATCATCCCTGACCACTGGCCATACTGGGTGAGGCTATGCTGGCTTAGGGAGTTGGAATCCAACAACAGCTGGAGCGCCCCACGTTGGTTATCAGTGCTGCAGAGTAAGTCACTCTTGGTTCTTCAGCTGAAATAGTCACTTAGCATCTGTGTATCGTGCCAACTGAACATTGCCCTACATTTCTTGTTTTTGTTTTATTGCTGATGTTGCACAATATCCCACGTGAGCCTCAGAGAGGAAGGTGGCACACAATGTGTCCAAAGAAGAGGAACCACCGGGAGACAGTTTCTTGGCTACGCCTTTGAGAACTCAGCCTCGCATACTCTGTCCAAATTGAGAAGATGAACAGGAAGTGAAAGTGGCCGTTAGGTCACTGTGGCCATCTGCATGGCCAAATGCATAAAATGAGATCAGTGACACGAGACACTTGGGTTACCAAGACAGAAACCTTGCTATTTATTAGATGGCTCTTCTCTTAAGTGGCTGTGGTGGTTGGTGGATTGGATTCTGCACAGAGCTAATAATTTCCTTGATAGCTATTTTCAGTATCTGGAGGGAAATGTTGTGTGGAGCCATTGGCTTCTGTATGTGTGTGCATCAAATTCCTGAGAAGCATTTGTATTAGTCTCATACAATATTCAAAACATGGAGTCTTTGGGAACATTAGAGGTGAATATGCTTGTTGTGGCTTATGCCACAACATGCTATAATAAATCTGTTCACCTGTAAACTACCATAAGACATGTCTAGAATCATAGAATCATAGAGTTGGAAGAGACCACAAGGGCCATCCAGTCCAACCCCCTGCCAAGCAGGAAACACCATCAAAGCATTCTTGACATATGCCTGTCAAGCCTCTGCTTAAAGACCTCCAAAGAAGGAGACTCCACCACACTCCTTGGTAGCAAATTCCACTGCCGAACAGCTCTTACTGTCAGGAAGTTCTTCCTAATGTTGAGGTGGAATCTTCTTTCTTGAAGTTTGAATCCATTGCTCCGTGTCTGCTTCTCTGGAGCAGCAGAAAACAACCTTTCTCCCTCCTCCATATGACATCCTTTCATATATTTTAACATGGCTATCATATCACCCCTTAACCTTCTCTTCTCCAGGCTAAACATACCCAGCTCCCTAAGCCGTTCCTCATAAGGCATTGTTTCCAGGCCTTTGACCATTTTTGTTGCCCTCTTCTGGACACGTTCCAGCTTGTCAGTATCCTTCTTGAACTGTGGTGCCCCAACTGTGGTGTCTATATGTGTGTTATGTGAGGAGTCATATGTTTTAAGGGAAAGGGGCATCTCTAGTTGGCTTGCCATATTCAGTTCCTACTCTCTGTGTCGGGGTGGAGAACCTCAGCCCCAGGGGCCAAATGTGGACCTCCAAGCCTTGCTAGATATGCCATGGGACTTTATACCACATTCTGTCCCTGGCTGCATCTCCTTTCACCAGGACAGGACAGGCCCTTCACCACCCCTGCTGCACACCCTCCTTGTGTATTTTAGCTTGGCTGGAATATGTCATTCAACTCTGAAATTGCCTCTTGCCTTCCATTAAAGGAGGATAAAGAGGGCTATGTGAGTGTGTATACATACTAGTCTACTGTACAAAGGCAAAATTAGCATTCGTTGCTTTGTCCACTTTTGCCTCCTTCCCCCCACGCTCTCCACCATATGACTCCTGAAAGGTTGCCCAGAAGGGAATGCAGCCCTCAGGCTGAAAAGTGTTCCCCACACTGCATTAAAATGAAGACATTAAAATGAATGCATGTTGCTATATGTTTTTTCTCTGCAGACTGAATCCAACCAAGTAGGGACGTAAAGAAAGGATGGAGGCATACAAAAGGATTGTTTTTTAAAAACAAAAAAAACCCAACCAGTTTTAACCAGGAGAAATAGTAAAGATGGGTACAACTCGGAGGCTTTCCAAACTCCCATTTTGTTGTAGTCAAACTTTGTTTTAAACTGCTAATTCCCTCTTCAAATGTTACTCCCAGCTAGCTCTACTCAAATCTCTGCCATTGTTTAACATGACCACTCCCCCCCCCCCGTATTTCTCTGCCTAAGCTTTATTTAACCCTTGCTGTAGTTTAAAACTACCATTTTCACCTCAATGACCTCCGTTCCTGCCTTTCCTCAACCTCCTACTGTTGTTTAAACTTCACTCTACCTTCCTGCTCCCATGCTATAGTCACTGATGTTGTGCCTTCATTTTTTACTCCCCTACCCAACTGTGACTTCATGCAAATCCAGAATTTGCAAAATCCACTACAGATCCTCCAATGAGGGCTTTGGTGATGACATCCTTACATTTTTATTATATAGAGAGCAAAATGCAGGGTAGCATCCTCTTAGAAAGGAAGCATTCTATGCCAGTGAATGATCCCTTGGGTCACTAATGGATTATTCACACATCTGAGAATGATGTTAAGATGCTTCTGAAGTGCAATGTGATTCCAGTTGTAACAATTACCTTCTGCTCATGTTTCCTTTGTCAGTCTCTTGGGACTTCCGCAATAGCCTATTAGCCAGCTGATGATGGAAGGACCTGTTGTAAATCAGTGATAAGTTTGATGCTTCTAGGTGAGGTGGAGAAAACAGAGCTATGGGCCTCAATATTTTTTGCTGAGCAAATGCCAACAGATGAATGGTATGCAATGAATAACAGGGTGAAAGTTAGGGGTATTTTTCTGCTTGTGAATTTCTATCTGATTTAAAAGTAAGTTTCTACATGCCAAGCTGAAAAAAACTTTCTCTCAGGGTAAACAATGAACACATTGACAATCTCAATTTAACAGTAAGCTCAGCTTTTAATAAAAACAGGAGGATACACACACACACACACACACACACACAATGCAGTCCCCAGCAACCCTTAACAAATGACAGTACCAAGAATTCAGTTTTAACATTTCAAACCACTAATGTGAACTGCAAGAGTCTAAATATTAAAAAAGAGAAAGAGAGGAAAGGATCAAGCACGTGCTGGATATCCTTTGCTTTCCTACCGTGATTAGCAGCTTGAATGGTAAAATGTAGTTGTAAGAGCATGTGCATTTTGAATTAGAAGCTAGAGGTTTGCATTTCAGCTGTCTGAAGAAAAGGCTTTTGTTGAACAAATATCCAATGTGTTTGATGAATTGAATCTGTGCATTTTGCTCAGAACTAAGCGGCATTGTGTGAAGTGGAGATTATTTTCCAAGTAGGGATGGAGAAAGAATCCACTTCGGTCTGCATTAAGGCCAAATCTATCAAATCCACACTTTCCAAAACAATATGCAAACTGAAACACCAGCTATTCTTTAAAATTCACACTTATCTGAACTTTGCAATGTAGTTCTCCAGCCAATCAGTGTTTAAAAAATATGTATATTATGGGAAAGCATGTGTAAAAATGAAGATACTAGTGAAAGTAACTATCAACAACAACAACAGCAACAACAACAACAACAACAAAGTCTAGGATTTGCTTTTACCCTCATTTAAGGTATGAAAGTTGTGGTTGTTTCAGTTTCAGTCCATAGAGGTTCTTCACTACTAGGTGTGCCAGCAAATCAAGTGTTCAGTATAGCTGAGTAACTTAAAATTCACCCTGACATTGATTAAGGTTCAAGATGGTGGTCTTTAATAATTTTATACATGTTTGGATAATCGAAGTTTCACAAAGGGAGGACAGATTAAGCACTGGTAATAGCATAGTTCCCAATACACCAAGGCTAGAAAACTGTTCTTTTGGGAGAGATCAGGGGGTTGGACTGGATGGCCCTTGTGGTCTCTTCCAACTCTATGATTCTATGATTCTATGAAATATTTATTACTGGCTTGTGTTATTTCCACTCGTGCTTGTGTTTGTGTGCGTAAAGGGACCATTTCTTGAAATCCAAACTAAATCCACCTTCCTCAACTTAATAAAGACTAAGAAAGAGTATCAAGAATTTGATTTATAAAATAAACACAAAACCAACCCGAGACCAGCACAAATTTAGGAGATTTCTGTTTCATTCTCAGCTGACATCACTTCAGGGCTATATATTGTTATCACCAGGCAGATATTGTTAGGAGAGTTGGATTCTAAAGTTATGGTTCCTTTGCCAGAACGCAGTCCATGTTGGATTTCATTACTATGGATAGAATGAATCATTGCTTTATTATATTAATGTTTGGGCAGACTTAAATTTCAAAAATATATAGATGAAGGTTAAATATCACTTATTGCCCATTGCTTTTAATAAATACTGGAGTCCTTGTTCCCATGCAGGCAGGTAAAGAAAAATAAACTGGACGCAGTTTGGCTGTGGGGTCTGTAAAGCCCCTATCCTGGGAACACTGACACATAGGTCAATAGCTGTGATTTCTCTGGAATATGTGGGTTTGTTTTGGCATTCCTATACACAGACATATTTCATTTTCGTCAAGGTTAGGCTGGGGGCCTCCAGCCCTCTTGCTCCTCCTCCTGTGGCTGTTGGTTGTTTACCTGCCCTCTCCAAAGAAGTAAGCCATGGCAGAAGAAGAAGAATGACTAGGAACCTCAGCTCACCTTGAACAACCACTCTAGGCTGGTTGGGCTGAGAGGCAAAGGCAATGGTGATAGCAGGGGCCAAGTTGCTGTCCGAGAAATAAGGGACCGGGCCGGAAGTAGCAAACCGGAAGTAGCGCTGCCGCCATTTTGGAACTGGGCGGAGCATGTTCAGAAGTGACTTTTGATGCTGCTTTGCCCAGTTCCAAAATGGCCGCCATGCCAGAAGTCGCACTGCAGCCATTTTGGAACTGGGCAGAGCAGCATCAAAAGTCGCTTCTGAGCATGCTCCGCCCAGTTCCAAAATGGCCGCCACGCCAGAATAAACCGGGGGAAAACAAAAAAATCCATTTTTTCAGCTAAGAACAGCTGGAAAAACGGGGATTTCCCGGAGAATACGGGAGACTTGGCAGCTATGCCTATGGCTGAGGTGGAAGCCAGACAAACCTGGAAAGTGAAACGCTGGGTTCTGAAATGCAGCACCACACTGTTGTCCACGTAAAGCAGAAGGTTAGGTTCTGTCTGGCCAATCCAAAAGCTTTTTACTGTGGACCAACGTTGTGTATCGTTTCACTTCTGCGCCTAAAGTGGACTCTGAGGCCTGGGCACTCTCAAGCCACAGTGACTAGGTCTAAGTCTCAAGCCATGAAGTGTCGAATTAAAAGGCCCAATCCCTTGGCAAATTGTTCCATTCAGACTTGCTCTTTCACAGAAGCTGTAATATTTTCAGCTAAATAACCCCATGTTTCATTTTAATTAAATGCATTGGACTAATATTCTTCAATATGGCTATTTCTTTATATCCTACCCATCATCATAACACCATCTTAGAGCAACTCACAACAATAAAAACTAAATAACAACAACAACAACTTATTATTTATACCCCGCCTATCTGGCTGGGTTTCCCCAGCCACTGTGGGCGGCTTCCAACAGAAAAATAAAATACTGTACAATAATTTATTGAACATTAAAAGCCTCCCAAAACAGGGCTGCCTTCACTAAATGGCTCCAACTGTCATCACACCACCATTCAAGCCAACGTACTAAATCAAAAGGTGTGAAGGAAAGGAAAAGTTTTGAACTGGAGCTGAAAGATGAGCACTACTGACATTCAGAAAGAAAGAAAGAAAGAAAGAAAGAAAGAAAGAAAGAAAGAAAGAAAGAAAGAAAGAAAGAAAGAAAGAAAGTGATGCGGAAACAAGACAAATTTGTGTCTCCCAACTCAGAAGTAAGTCCTTTGAAGTTCAATGAAACTTCCTTCCAGGTAAGGGTGTGTAGGATTGCAGCCCTAATAGTTGGTCTTATAAATTTTTGTAGCACAATATCATATATATTTATGCTCTCACCCATATGGTTTAAGCTTCCCTGCAAAAATTCCATTAATAATAATCTTCTTTATGTCCCTTGTCATTTAGATGATGTAAATTTCAGTTGCAGTATCTCAAATATTATGGTATCACGATCCCCTCGGTGCATCTGTTCCCATCCCTCAAAAACTCTTCAATACATGTATGTAGCATCATATCACATATGTTCCTTGTTGTAACCCTAAATTAATTTCAATGTTGTCATGAGCTACAATGCTTTTATGGTTTGTCCTGAAAATGGTTGTCTCCCCAAGGATGATATTTTATAGATAAAACAGGAAAGCAGACACTTATAAATGTAAAAGGATTGTTTTACATAATTTTACAGGCAGCACCCTTTTCTTAGGATCATATTTCATTAAGCAAAAAATAAAAAGGGATCTGCATTTGTTTGCCGTCACTTCAGCAAGTGTGCTATGAATTTTCTCATTTGCAGGGTTGCTCCAATTGCCCCATTATGATCTGTACCAGTCTTGGATGTGAAAGAGTCTTAGAAAATGAGATAAACCTCTGACTTCTGTATGTTTACTTGGCAACTCCTTCTAAATGACCATAACCAATTCCCTCTGTAGCACGGTTGTGCCTTGCTTGATGGGAAAACATATTTTGTTGGCATACTGGAATGTTTGAAGGTCGGCTGTTTCAATTGGAGGCTATTTTCCCATGACACATTGTCAAATGTTAATGCGTTGTTTTCCCATCTTCAGTTCAACTTTTAAGAAAACCCAGGGATCTATTAAAACAACAACAACACCCAACTCCTTTACCTTAAATGAACACTGGCACTGGTGTCTTAATGCATCCCAATCTCAGACACAGAGGTAAATTGGCAGGAGGTGAGGAATTCTACAGACTTAGGACAGATGGAAATTAGGTTTCACAGCAAGACTAATTGTAAAACCTTAATGGGAACAATTCTCCTTTCTGTTGGAAATGTGTCTAGAACTCAAAATGTGGTAGCAACTGAATGCAACTTTTTTTACATGTGGGTTGGGATTATCCAACAGCCTTTCACTGGCATTTGATCTCCTTCATTTTAAGCCTGAGTGGTTTGTCCAAAATGTTCTCTCATGATGTGGATATTACCTGCTGGAACACATTTGCCAACACTCACGGATCTTCTAGATTTCTGTTTCTACTTCATTGTTCTGACCTGCTGTGCTTGTTTATATCTTTTCTTTTCTTCCGCCAGCTCAAAGTGGTGCACATGGTTTTCTTCCTCCCGTTTTATCCTTACAACAATCCTGTGAGGTAGGCTAGGCAGAGAGACTGCTACATGGCTGAGTGGCTAATTGAACCTTGGTCCCCAAGGTCCTAGCCTAACCCTCAAAGCCACCACACCACACTGGCTCTCAGATAAAAAAGCAAATAAATCAAGGAGCATATTGGGACATCTTTCCATCAGGTTCTATCTACAGCATGTTTTGTGGAGGAAAAGTCAAATTTCCATTTCTCTGCAGCAGTAAAGTTAGGGGCAGGTGAATCAGTCGATTTCAGTTTCTTTCAGTTCCTCATTTTCTCTCTCTTAAATATATATTGAATGCATATTGGGGTATATATTGAATAAATCATAAGTGTGTGAATATTTTAAAAAGTCCTAGTGAAAATCCAGCATTTTCATGTTAATTTCTCCTAATATTTTTGGATGCAAATTTGTCGAATATACACATTTTGCAGGGTAGTTTCCCATTTTCACTAATATATGGACTTTAATGCACATTTTACCCTGGTATATCCATTCGTACACATACTACTTGGCAGGAGAGCTGCATTGCAAAAATTTGAGAAGTGAGGACAGCTGTTCCCCCCCCCTCCAAGAAGGTCCAAATTAGGTTGGTTCTCCTTAAATACAAACTGAATCAAAGTTATCCCCATCCCTAGGTACAGTCAAACAAAAGCTCAGTTGGTTAGAGCATGGTGCTGATAATGCCAAGTTTGCAAGTTCGATCCCCATATGGGGCAGTTGGGGCAGTTGCATATTCCTCCATTGCATGGGGCTGGACCAGAGAATCCTCAGGATCCCTTCCAACTCTATTTTATGATTCTGTTGAATGCAAAGGAATTCAAAGTGTTGGTGCTGACCTTTAAAGCCCTAAACGGCCTTGGTCCACTATACCTGAAGGAGCGTCTCCACCTCCATCGTTCTGCCAGCACCGAGGGCCTTCTGGTGGTTCCCTCGTTGGCAAGAAGCCAAGTTGCAGGGAACTAGGCAGAGGGCCTTCTCGGTGGTGGCGCCTGCCCTGTGGAACGCCCTCCCAACAGATGTCAAAGAGGAAAACAACTACCAGACTTTTAGAAGACATCTGAAGGCAGCCCTGTTCAGGGAGGCTTTTAATGTTTAATAGATTATTGTGTTTTATTTTTCTGTTGGAAGCCGCCCAGAGTGGCTGGGGAAACCCAGCCAGATGGGCGGGGTATAAATAATAAATTATTATTATTATTATTATTATTATTATTATTATTATTATTATTATTAAATTCCATGCTCACTTGCCAATTTTCACTTCTGCTCTAAATTCATTTTACACAGCTTATTTGAATAACAATGCCACTAAGCTTGATGGAAACTCTATTTTTAAGAAATTAGGGCAGGGAAGTTAGAAGCCTCTTGCTAATTTTTCAGCTACAGATGACATCTCTAAAACCAGAAGAGGTTAGGTTGAAAAAGAAAAGCAGGAAGTAATAGTACTTACAATGATTTTGCAGTGCAGTTCCCCACTTTGAAATAAGGGGGAGAAAGCTTGTGCTTTAAATACTTAAAAAAAACAAAAACCCAAAGTGACTCCACACTGGATTAATTATAGTCCATGATTTCACCAGACTCAAAACATGCAGTTTAATGTCCTGATTTTTTTTTAACAGAGCTCATACAATCCAACAGTTGCTGCCTTCATGTCAAAAGGAAACGAGACACAGGCAGCCAATAAGAGGTTCAGATGAACTAGAACTTTGTAAAATGACAATGAAAGTCCAGATGTTGACATCTAAAAGTTAGCTGCTTTATTTTGATGTTGTGGGATGGAAAATGTTGTATGGTACTTTGAGAAAAATAGAATCTCTCATACAGGCCTTGTTCACGCATGCATATTAATCTCTGAACAACTGTACACTCCAGTGATGACCTGAATGTGTGAACAGAACAAAAAACCTGCCTGAGATTTCATAGTACTATAGTTCTCCCCGCCGCCCCCCCGATAAGCAAACTGTCCCTTGCCTTTTGCTGTGAGTCATCAACAGTAATCAAGTAGCGGGCAAGCATATGGAATGGTGTCGGTGAAGCATGCCTTTCAACACCAGTACAGTAGTTGAAAAAAGACTACGTTATCAGGCCTAAATTACCACAGCACCTACTGTCTCACTTTATGTCCCAAACGAATTACCTTTTCCATCAATAGCAGGAAAAATGAGGGAGATTACTGTGGCACCTTAAAAATAAATATATTTATTGTGGGGTGGGCGAGGCTATTGCCACTAGTGCAAAATGGAATATACACTTCACTTGTGGTTCTGGGGCTGGAGGAATGGCTGCTGTACTGTTTTGATACCAGATTTAACAGGTCAGCTCACAAAAACTAACATTCAGCACAGAACTAGTTAAGTCACGTCAGTTGCTTTGGGTGGGACTAAGGTTGCATTCCTGGGGGTGAACTTCACCAAATTCCATGGAGCTTATGTATGAGTGGGCATATATAGGACTATAAAGGGACCCCTGACCATTAGGTCCAGTCGTGACCGACTCTGGGGTTGCGCGCTCATCTCGCATTATTGGCCAAGGGAGCCGGCGTACAGCTTCCGGGTCATGTGGCCAGCATGACAAAGCCACGTCTGGCAAACCAGAGCAGCACATAGAAACGCCGTTTACCTTCCCCGCTATAGCGGTTCCTATTTATCTACTTGTGTTTTGATGTGCTTTCAAACTGCTAGGTTGGCAGGAGCTGGGACCAAGCAATGGGAGCTCACCTCGTCACAGGGATTCGAACCGCCGACCTTCTGATCAGCAAGCCCTAGGCTCAGTGGTTTAACCACAGCGCCACCTGGGTCCCTATATAGGACTATACTGTTAATCAATTTGATTTTTCTTCTATTTTATTAATTTATACTCTGCCCATCAATGTAAAAATATTTCCAGACATCAGTGCCATAGCTGCCAAGTTTTCCCTTTTCTCGCGAGGAAGCCTATTCAGCATAAGGGAAAATCCCTTAAAAAAAGGGATAACTTGGCAGCTATGATCAGTGCTGTGCTTTGCATGATTGTATCCTTTGCCTTAAGCGATGTCTGTTGTTAGGCATCAGTTTGTAGCCCTTCTCTTGCCTGCTTCCTCCCATCTTATTTACACAAATATTTTACTCACCTTATCAGTGACTGGCAAATCCTGTTGTTCATGCGCTCTAGAACCAAGGTCTTAAATTTGATGGTGGAGACAGCTGCACTAATTTAATGGAAGGGGCAGCAGAAGGGGATGTGAAGAAATCTATAAAGTGCTTGGCTGACATTTGCGGAAGAGATTGGATGCTTTCTTGTTAACCTTTAGAGGAGCATACTGCATAAATTGTGACAGTACTCCCATATTAAATGGGGCAGCATTCAGACACTGGACAGCTTCAGTCTGGATTTATCACTCTCACAAATGAATTCTACTCTAAAATATGGCACCATGGGGCATGGACATTTGTTTGCATTGTCAATCCAAAAGTGTTAACGATATACAATCAAACCGTTTTGGAGATGCTCCCCCTTCTTATGATTACAGAGTGTTTCTCCCTTGTAAACATCCAATTAAAATTAACAGATTTCCCTTAACATTTTTGTTATTCTGCAAGGGTAGCTGGTGTGATTTTTTTTCAGTTTCACCTTCTGCCCAAAGAATGTTGCAGTGGATGTTACCAGTATTGTGGTAATGTTAATGATATGCAAACAGCATTTGCAAAGATCATAATGAGGAGTTTGTACTAATTGTATTTTGGCTGAAAGCATTCACTTGGATCAACCAACTATATCTAAAAGTTGAAAAAAATGTTTGATGCTGCACTGGCATATGCACACAAAATGTTCAAAGGTTCCTTGACTATTTACGAGTCTAGTTCTCAAGGCATGATCTGAATATTGTAACACATGAACCCGGTGCACTTAAAGCAGGCAGGATTCTGCAGGCAGTTAGAGATGAAGGCATTTAGGGCAAATGGGGCCCTAAGACTTCTGCCCAAGTTTCCTGCACACTAATGATCCATGGAAAATATTTTGCACTTAATACATGTGAATTGCTTGCTTAGCAATACAATGGAGTTGGTTGCAAAGGGATAGTTAGAAAGCTGGAAAGTCATCCTTCTTCAAAAACATGCACAAATAATGTTTTTGTAGCAGAAACGTGAAGCTTGTGAAGTCTAGGAACAGAGAAATGAACAGAAATAGAAAAAAAATGTTGAAATTGTCCAATTCCACATATTTCAAGTCAAAAATCTAAAAAGTGTGAACTGCAGAAATCTGTTCTGCTATTTCAGTTCAAAATTTGAAAATAATGCATTTGAGGAGTAGCTAAATGTGGCCAGCCTCTTGTGACACCATCGTCCCAAGCTCAGCAAAGTACAGTCATATCTCGGTTTAAGTACGCCTCGGTTTGAGTATTTGCAGTTTAAGTACTCCGCGGACCCGTCTGGAACGGATTAATCCACTTTCCATTACTTTCAATGGGAAAGTTCGCTTCAGGTTAAGTACAGACTTCCGGAACCAATTGTGTTTGTAAACCGAGGTTCCACTGTAGAACAATTTGTAGCTCTAAGTCAAAATCTGCTGAAATGCAGTATTCACATTTCCTGACTTAATTTGTGAGGTAAATATTTTTTTTATGGAGACCAATTCCAATGTCATGTTTTGCAGTCATATGGAGAAGACATATAGACCCCTCATTGTACAGCCGCTCTATCTGCTCTTGTAGGTTAAATGTTTTCTAGGTGCTTTTATTTTTAATTGTATTATTTTATCACTGATGTATTTGTTGACTTCTGCTCCATTGGAAGGAATGGCAGAACATAAATCCAAGAAATATAATAATATATTTAAATGTCACATACTGGGTGCCAAATATTGTACTGCAAGAGACGTATGCAGCAATTCTAGAGGCACATTTACTCAACAGTCAGTCTCTGATTAGAGCAGGTCTGGCTCCGGAGAAGATTTCAGTCCAAGATTTGTTGTTGTACAAGAATTAAAGTATGAAGACTAGAAAGAAGAAATCGGTGATTTTGCTGTTCCTGTCCTGTTCTCCTATTTAATCTATATTTATTATAGAGAGCTGTTTTGGTGGTGGTGACTAATTTAAGTGAACATCAGCCCAGTGTGACCTTTAGAAGCACTGACTCATTTTTGCAGGCAATTTAGTCGGATGTCAACAGATGGGCTTGCATTTTGGAGTTGACTGGTATAAATCAGTTCATAATGACATTGTGGAAACAGTCTTGAGCCTTGCACTTCTGGACTCGTTCCACATAAAATAGTTTGAGAAGAAAAAAATCCTGAGTACACCTGAGAAATGTAACCCCACTGTGTCTCCCCCAGAATAGCCTCACCTAAATGCTATTCCGTAAGCTCACAAATATTTCTGGTTGTCTTATTCTTTTCTACGTCAGCTTGTCATCCTCTTAAGCATTCCATGCAACTTGCATGTAATTAGCTCCCACCCCCAAGCACCTGTTTATGAGTACCATTTCAATGGGTGATGTGGATAAAACATTAAACTCTGTAAGTTGTGTGCGTGCCTCCATACAGATATAAATATATGGAAACAGGATATTGTGTAATGCACCATATGTAGGAACACTGGAAGATACCATAGCAAACTATCTCTCCATCAAGTCCAACACACACACACACACACACACACACACACACACACACACACATACACACAAATTATTTAACAAATTCATGGACTACTTCCCAGCACACTACCAACCAATGTACAAAAGCAGAATAAAGCACAAATTCTAAAAACAATAAAAGCATTACAACAAACTAAAAACAGTAAAATCATCCTTACTAATTATAAAACCAATAAAACCATTTCTGCAAATATACAATGGATATTCCATAAATGACTGAGTCACACCTTAGGGAAAGCCTTCTCTCTCTCTCTTTTTTTTTTTAAAAATGCCTTTATTGGCACCTGTCTGATTTTGATTGGCAACTGATTCCAGAAAGCTGGAGCCTGCAACCAGTGTTAGAAACTGAGATATGAAAGCTAGGAGCTAAATGGCACCTTAAAACCTAGGTTATGGGTGCCACAATGGAGTGTCTAGGTGTACAAAGCTGAAAATGAATGAACTGCAGCTAAAATCTTATGTTCATTTTTCACATGGTCTAGTCCTCATCTGCTAAAAAAACAAAGCCATACTTCCCTTGCCCACACCCCCTAATATTCATATGTGGGTCTTCAGAGAGTGGCTGGAAGTGGGGAGGCAGAAAAAGGTCCTCCTTTCCTTCCAGCTGCGGCAGTTTTAATCTGAAATCTTAGGCGCGCCCAGAGCTCAGAAACTGCTCTCATTAATGAAATTCCCTGTCGAAAAATGCACCTGGTCCTAGAACAATGGGAGTTTCGAACGCTGGCTGCAACACTAGATATGCTGGTGCCAAGTTGTTTAAGGCTTTAAATGCTAAGGGCAAACCCTTGAACTCTGCAGGTCTCTCAGCAGTAAAATATATACTCTGACTGCATTGCAGGGGGTTGGACTAGATGATCCTTGGGGCCCCTTCCAACTCCACAATTCTACGATTCTATGGCTCTCCGGGGTCTCAGGTAGAGGCATTTCATGTCTAGTCCTTTTTATGGGAGATACCAAGGATTGAACCTGGGACCTTCAGCATAAGAAATGCATGCTCAGCTGCTCTAGCAGTGTTAGTTGTTGTTTCGTCAGTCCTTGGGTTGGGTTTAAGGGGCTGACAGTGTGAATACCCTCTGTGTGGTTCTGTCAGTTCCTCACAGGCAATAGCTCGTAATACTAGCACCAATGCTCCTATTCCCACCATGACTCTTATTTACAGTAGTAAAACCTTTACAGGGCTGATGAAGTAGTAAAGCAATAATCTTTCTTACTGAGGACTCCAGGAAATGATGAAAGAACCTGAAATTATGTGGTCTGACTAACATTAGCTGGGTTATACAATATATGTATATGAACCAACGTCAAATTTGCTGCAAGCCTGTCACTTGGAACAGAATGCAGCCAGCAACTAGGTTAGCACTCTGCAAACATGTAGCTGCACGGGCAGGCATGCTATGCTGCAAGATCCATAGCTCTTTCCATCACAACACAGACATTAGCCTGCTGAATTTATAAGAACAATTGCAGCAAGTGTTGGGGATGTACATTCCCCAAGGCAGACTTTTTTCATAGATAGTGGACATGACTATAGATGATTGCGTTTATTTTTATTGTTTAAGGGGAAAATACTGTTATTAGCAGGCGGGTTACTTGTCTTGGTTACTATTTTATCATTTGTCCACTCTGTTTGGCAGCACCCCAACATGTTAGAGCACAAAGGTTCACTCAGAATTAATCTTATAAGTAAGGATATGGCACACCTGTTGGATCATTAGCACTTCTGTGAGTTTAAGGACTGCAGTCAGTGTAGAAACGTTTATATAATATAGCAGAGTTAAACGATTCCTTGTTTGAGTTTACACAGCAGCAAGCGGATTGCTAACTCGTTTGAGTCCTTTTAATAATTATGCCTTCTACCTTCCTGGTTGATAGTCCCTTTTGTCCCTCTTAAAGAAAAATACACAGGAATCTGAATGATAATAACATAAACTACAGCACTGTACTTTACTGTCAGATTCATTGAGTACATACTTATGTTACGTAACATATAAACTATATACTAGATATTAAAGGTAAAGGGAACCCTGACCATTAGGTGCAGTCGTGACCGACTCTGGGGTTGCGGCGCTCATCTTGCGTTATTGGCCGAGGGAGCCGATGTACAGCTTCCAGGTCATGTGGCCAGCATGACTAAGCCGCTTCTGGCGAACCCGAGCAGCACATGGAAACGCCGTTTACCTTCCCGCTGTAGCGGTACCTATTTATCTACTTGCACTTTGACGTGCTTTCGAACTGCTAGGTTGGCAGGAGCTGGGATCGAGCAACGGGAGCTCACCCCGTCGCAGGGATTTGAACTGCCAACCTTCTGATTGGCAGGCCCTAGGCTCTGTGGTTTAACCCACAGTGCCACCCTTGTCCCTTGTCCCTATACTAGATATTAGTGAGTCCTAAAAAACTCCATCAGAGCATTTACTACTTAACACTCCTATCAGCAGCAGACCAACCGACCAAGGTATTGAAGTAATAATCGTCTCCTCCTGTTTGTTCACAGCTTTCAGGTACTGTACGTGGAACAAAGGCAGATTTAGGGGGACGCAGCTCGTTCCACCACACTTGGTGCCAAGTCTAGGGGGTGTTGCAGGGCGTCACAACTATGATGTAGTGAACAGAACAGAAGGAGAGGTGAAAGCTGAAATTTGGAAGACCGAAGTCTGTCCCTGCATGGAGTTGCCTTATGGAAAACACACCAGATATTTCCACAGGCAACCACCAACCAGCCACTCTATTGTTGCTCTAAAAGGCTCAGGAGACATTTTCACTTATTGCATCATCATTTCCTCAATTGCCCATTGGAGACTGGCTTGGTAGCTTGCAGTCTCTGGACTCCCCTAAATTTTTGGTGAGTTTGTGTTGCTGCTGTTTGAAAGTTAGGCTGCACAAAGATTTTTTCCTTACTGTATTTTTAAATGTCATTGTGTTGTTGCTAAAGGCTGCCCTAAACTGCCCACGTATTTGATAATGTACACAGATTTTTATTTTTTTGAAAAGTGTATACAGTACAGCTTTGCATATAAAACACCCACAATAAAAATGAAAGAGGACGAAATGTTTCCTTTATAAAGAGCTATTCTGAAAAGACGTCTTTTGATGAAAACTGACATATAGAGGTTGTCATTTCTAATCCCCATAATCTGTAAATCCCTATGGAGATTAAAGTATAGCCTGGAAGAATAGGAGTGTGTTTCTTTCTTTCTTTTTAAACACACTCATCTTTGTTGCTCTGCCTACTACCTCCCCTTCTGTACGCCATAGAGAATGTTTTTGTTTGTTTGTTTTTTTTCGGACTTCCGGTTTGCCGCCATTGTCGCTCGGCGGGGTTCGTCTCGAGCGCCGAGACACCCACCGCCACCAAGGGAGGGGTGAGTCACGCGAGCGCCGCGACCACCCGTAGAACCCCAGATTGTGCGTTCTGGGGGCTTGGATTTCCCAGCTGTGCCCCATTAAGTCGCGATTCGCTGCCCGGAAAGCCTCTATTCGGGGGCACCGTGAGCAGAGAGAACACGACGGAGCCTTGGGTCCAGTGCTACTTGGATGGCGGAAAGCTCCGATCCGACGACAGGAGAGCGGCAGATACCTCCAAAAATAGAATTTGACCGTGAGTAAAAAGAAAGAAGAATTGGCTTTGAGAGACTTGAATTTGGACACGGGAGGGGAGTTTAAATTACAAGGGAACGGAGGTCGCTCCCCCCCTTACCGATATTCCAACCAGCAGCTAACTAGCCTGCAGCCGTGTTTATGAAAGGATACGAACTCTTCTAAGAAAGTTAACTTGAACCCTTCCCTTAGGGCAGAGCCGAGGGAAGAGGTATTTTATTTTAGATCTCTGCAAAGGACGTTGTGAGATTAAACGATTCCCCCCGGGACCCTGGGAGCAGGACTCTGGAAGCCATCACCAGAGAAACTAGTGAGGAGACTAGGGGAAAGAATGTATCAGCAATGGAGAACTTTGGAAGTATAGTTACAATATAGCGTGATTTTGTGTTACTTTGAGACTCTGAGACTTAAGAAATCTTGGCCGTGGGGTGTAAAAGAGACTTTTTTTATTGCAAACATAACAAACAAAGGACAATAGCACCACCCTGGGAACCACACTATATGCTTCCTGCTGTAACACGAGAAGACAAAGGACTCAGCCAGACAAAACAACCGACATGCAGGGGGAAGAGATCACCGTACAACAGATTTTGGATTTTATCCAAGAAATGACTGAAGAACTGTGCTATCCCAAAAGGACTTTACAACCCCAAGTGGAAGCTTTCCTACCACAAGAACAGGATGAACAGCAAGAAGAAGATGATCACGGAGAAAATTTACAAGAAGAAGAAGAAAAAAAGGAGCAGTCGGATGAAGAGCAGCCAGTGAGAGTGGCCGAGAAAGAACTCTATTGGATGCAAGACTCTCCAGACTGGGACAAAGTCTGGGGTTCTGGTCTGCCAGTGAGAGAGGGAGACCAGGCCCCAGTCAGAGATAATCAAGATGTGGTAGAAAAGGACGATTGGGACTGGTTCTGTGTCTTCCTAGTGAGAGAAGGGGGACACAATCCAGTCAGAAGTTTGATGATATTGGGGGACAAAGGAAAAGAAGATGTGGGAGGGAAACAGATTGAGTATAAGAAACAACAAAAAGGGAAAAGGGGAGAGCGGTTTGGGAAGGAGAGGTCCAGGGAGGGTGTGGGGTAAAAATGTATTATTATTTTTTATGAAGTATTAATCAAAGGACGGTCAATGAGGTTTAAGAAATGGAAAGGTTTAAGGATCAAGGTTTAAGGAATACGGATCTGGGGATGGCTTTGAGGGAATTGCTACCCAGGAGAGGTAGGGGAAAAAACCAAGAAGAATGACAAATATTTAAAAAGAGGGAGGATTGGGAATACGATATATTTCCTAGAGAGTAATTAGAGGCTAAAGGATATAATTAGAAGAAGTCAGGAGGGTGTTTAAATTTGGAAAGGAAATAGTAATGATGGAAGAATAAGAATTGTAAATGTTTAATTTTGTATAAGTATTACGAAAGCTGCATAAAAGATTTGGAAAACAAGAATCGGGAAGGGAGGGGCGGGGAGGTCAATGATAAGATGTTAACAAGAATGTGTTATTATCATTTTTTTTTACTTCCTTTTTGCTATTTTTTTATTTCTATTTTTATATCTTTTTTATTTTTATATTGTCTTTTTAATTCTTTTCTTTTATGAATTCTTTATAAAATCAATAAAAATATTATTTAAAAAAGAGAATGTTTTTTTCTTTAAAAAAAATCATTTTGTAACAACATTGTGATTGCTATTGATTGATTTCTAAACAAGCATGGCTAACATTTTAACTGAGTAGATTTTGGCCTTTAAGCCCTGCTTGGGTGGCAAATCTGAGGAACTGTGAGGAAAGCAAAGTGAATTTGTGTAAGGCTCAGAACATTTATTGGTGTGGAGTTGATGATAAAACTCTTAAACTGCCACTATGCTTTGCCCATAGTGAAATATTAAGGCAAAACATCAGAAGGAATTGAAATGAATCAATAGGACAAGGTAAAAAGGACTTCCGGAAGTTCTGGCCTTCTCTACTTCTCTGTCATGCTTATGCATTTATTTAGCAAGATTTTTGATATGGTGCTTGATTTTAAAATGTCTCACTTGAAGTGGTATATAAAACATGATATAAAATATTCTTTGAAATAACAATAAAAGCAGACTTTAGAAACAGTACACACACTAAAAATTATCAAAATAACTAGGCCTTTAACTTATAAAGATAAAAGCTAATTCTTGCTTTTACCCTGTGAAATCAAAGCATGTTGATTTTCTAAGACATGGCCCTAGGAAAACTCTGAGGTGTTGTGATCATGCACAGGGGTCCACAAACTTTTTAAGCAGGGGGCCAGTTCACTGTCCCTCAGACACTGTTGGGAGCCAAACTATAGTTTGGGGGGGCGGGGAATGAACAATACAATATTTAAAATGTTAGATTATGGGTTGTAGCCAATGCCAGTTTGCTAGATCACTCAGAGTAGATCTAGTGAAAATAATGAACACGAGTCACTTGGGTCTATTAATTTCAATGGGTCTATGCAGAGTAACACTGAATTTTGCCCACCTCCCAATTACTTACAGCACTGTCCGAAATGCCTTATTATTATTATTATTATTATTATTATTATTATTATTATTATTAAATTGGTTGTATACTTGTTGAGTTAGTCTCTTGGCCTGGGCTTGGGGAGGGGAGAAGGTGGGGGGCTAAGAGAGGCAGAGAGAAAGGGAGCTGCCCGCCGTTACGTTGCCCTCCTGTGTTTGCAATGGATTTGTGACTGTCGGGGAGGGAGAGGCAAGCAGCCACACCAACATATATTAAAAGGAGTGCCTTCAGCTAGCCCTGCCCTGCTTCCCCCAGCAGGACCCTGGCGGTCCGGAACTGGCCCGCGGACTGTAGTTTGAGGACCCCTACTTTAGCATATCCCTGAAAGTCCTTTAATAATGTGTTAGGCCATGCTGTGGATGACTCACAAATGGGAGGTTAGAACCCACAATGCTGTGCAAGCTTCCGGAGCTCAGCTAGAAACGTTGCCGCAGGCTCCCCTGCTTGCTGCTGCCGTTTGTAGAAATCGACCCGCCTGGACATCTTGGTTGCAGTCGGAGCCAAATGACTAGTCATTTTGGCTATGATGTCTCTCAAAGAGGCATCCTGTAGTTTAACTGGTGCCAGCAGTGCCTTTGCTAGCTCGAAGGTCTCTGGGCCACAACAACTGAGAAATGTGGCCCTCTTCTTGGCGGCGTCTGTAATACCCCTTGCTGTTGCATAGAACTCGAACCGCTCTGCATAATCTTCCCATTTGTGTGGAGAGCTGAGCTGGAAGGGTTCCAACACTCTGCCGGCCTCCATTCCGCGGCTGGTCAGGCTGACTGATGCTGGTCGGTGAGGGCTTGAGCGTGAACAGCAGTTTTCGTTACTCAACCCTCGAACTCGGAACCTGGGCCAAGGGAATGTCTCCTTGCAGCCTCAGAATTCCGATCCCATCCTCGTCGCCAGTTGTTATGTTGTGAGTGTGATTTCAGCTCTTCGTGAAGTCAGCTCAGAAGTGATTCAGCATACTAGCAAGGAACTGCTAGGAGTCAAGTATAACAAGAACAGTCTTCTTTATTGCAGTAGGAATCTTGACTGGCTGGAGGGAAAGGGTGAGCTCCTTTTATACTCTCAGGAGCAGGGGTTGGGGAAAGGATACATTTAGATTTTGGCGGGAACCTATCAGAGTGAGGATCCAAATTGTGCTAACAAGTTAACCAATAGCAACTGTCCCCGCACCCATTTGAATCGCCCAGGAGCGGGAAAGGTAGTTACAGGACTAGCAGAGAAACTCACGAACACAGATTAAACCAATACATAACAGTGGGGCTGCTAAGGGCCAAGTTGTGGTTGGAGAACTGCAACGCGAAGCACGGAAAAAGTTCACGTTTCAAAGGATGGCAGTGTTTTGGTTCTCATAAGGATATATAAAGTGCAAATTTGGTAGATTAACCTTTAAATATGAACTGAATTGAATCCCCCCCCCGTCCATCACTAAATGTGTGTCCTATCACAAGACATTATAAAATGTGATATGGATAAAGCCTTATTTGTACTTTGTAGCTTTCTGTTACCATCTAGAAACAAACAAACACCAAATCCTATGGGATGGTCCTAGTTTTGTACTCTTCTAGTCATATTTGGGACTGAGCTCATCATTGCTGGAGGCAGGAATCCTGGAGATTCTGTCTTGGTGCCTTGCAAGTAGTAAAATGTTTACAAGGCTGAGTATGTACAATTAAAATTGAAACTGCATGAAAAGACTGACTCCAGGAAATAATTTCTGACCCATTATCCCATACAGAACTGATAGTAAATCAGAAATAAAGTCCTATGGAAGATACTAAAGTTGGACCAAATAATTTACTAAGTATGCACCAAAGTGTTTCCCATTTGAAACTTTGGCATGAAACTAGGGGTTTGTGGGGTGCAGAATGCCCCTCCAAATTCCAAATATGTCTTAATTTGATCTCTGCCTAGAACTGAGCAACTTTGCCCATTCTCTACTGTACTGCAGTGTCTTGGAAAAGAGGAGATATCCCTGCATTGCCTAGGCAGCCAGGTGGCTCTCTGAATGTGATAGCACTGCTAGGAAAGAGAGAAGCATCATCCACAACAATGAGTGAAATTTGCAGCCACCCCCCCCAACAAGGGTCAATAGAAGTGGGGTCCAGCATCCCAGACTGTTAAAAAAGTCCATGAAGCTTTTGGACCAGCTTTTGTCCAGCCTTAGAATTTATTCACTATGGTTTTTTCAGACCTGTTTGTTCATAAGCCAGATACATTCCAGATGTCGCATTATAAACTCAAGTACCAAAAAGCCACAGGAAAGGTCAAAGTGCTTACATAATGCTCGATTTCCCCTGTATTAGTCATATTTTCAGCTTACGTTTTGTGCAGACATCTCATTTAGTACAACAAGGCAGCTAAAGGTTGTTGGTTATGAAATCCAATATAAAAATGCCCTCTTTAATTAGTCAATTTGCTCTACTTAAGAGTCTGATGAGTAATATCGTAAGTCATGTCAATAATTCTGGGTTCCATCTCAGAAGGCCTGATGAAGCTGAGTCCTCAAATTAGTTGTGCATAATTCCCAAATTATTAAATTAGGGTTGTCATATTTTGAACAGCAAAAAAAGGACACATTTGCCGACTTCTACCTTTAACTATGAATTGCTATGATGACACTCATTTTAAATACCCCTACTATACATAGTAGGCTGTAGAAGCTGTGGTATATTGCTGAGTCCAAATACACACATTGTAACAGGGGGGGGGGGAGAGAAGAGAAGAGGAAAGCAAGTCTTCAGCCACCAGTTATTTCTATGTCTCATCCAGAAAGTATAGCCAGAGTTTCCAAAATCAATTTTCAATAAATCTGCCATTCAAAGCAAATAAATGCAATTTGTCCCAGATACAAACACACCAAAACAACAATCCCCAAACCATTACACTGACTAGGCAACACAACCAAATGTATTTGATTTGTCATTGAAAGTATTGGTTGTCTTATTGCGGGTTTTACTGAATTTTAAATAACCCCAATTTAACCTTAAAGGGACCAATTGCTTCCAATTAAGAACTTTGGACATAAAGGAAACAAGTACTGTCAGTGACAAATCAAATATTTATTGCATGGAGAAAGAACAATATAAACAGTAGGTAATATTTACCACAGGCATCATTTTGAAGCATTGTGCGACTGTTGTTTATCTGAGCAGTTGTGCTAATGACGTATATATGGGTAATGCATACAGGAAAGCAAGAGGAGATTGCTATAGCATGATGCTGTCAGGAACCCTTGAGGGAAAGGGGACTTGCAGAGAGAGTACAGCTGGTAACATGGCAGTCATGTTTAGCAGCAGAACATTTTGGCCCCGGGTGACCCAACTGCATGTGGCCACTTCATGCAATCCATCCAGGAAGCAGATGGCAAGATCTATGGCCTGTCAATACTTTACCAAAGGTAGCCAACTAACGCTCCAGTACCAAATAGTTCACTTAAAATGTAGACATCCCAGTGATTAATTCTTCTAGCTCAATTGTGTAAGGGTGGAAGTACCAAGCACAAGGCTCTTTGATGCTGAGGAAACCCATGTTATTGATTTTGGATCCAGTGTTATTGGATCCAGAGAATCCTATTTCCAGAATTTGCTGCAGCTTGAGCACACTGTTCAATATTAGGACTGCTCGCAGAGAAGCTTGGTTGCTGCTCCCATAACAAAATTGAGGCAGCCCAGTTGTGGAATGGCAGCTCACGCTATTCCTGAGAAATTGCAATAGCTTAACCAAGGAACATGCAAAGGGACTCAGCTAAACAGCTGCAACTAAAATGTTTTAAGTGTGTTTTAAGTGCAATCTACAACATCACACCAGATGGCGATGGTGAGTATCATGGAAAATTTAATGTTTTTTTTAAAAAAATTTTTTTTTTAAAAAAAAAGCATTTGCAGAACATTTTTATATCTGTGTAGATGCTACCCTGGACATTTCCCCTAGTCTTGTCCATGGGAAGTGAATACCAATACTGACAAACATTCTGAACATTCAGCATGCACCTAAATTGGAGCAATGTTTCTATTAAAGCAAAATGTGGACTTGAACTTGGAGTTTTCTTGTCCAAACAGCAAAATTATTTTTATTCCTCTTTTAACAGATGTTTTGTTTGGATATGAACCTCCAATTTGCCTCACTTTCAGTTTTGGTGGAACTCTGTAGCAATTTCAAGTTATGCAAAAGCAAAAATAAAAATCCACAAGTCTCATCACAACTCATTTTTCTTCATATGGACAAGACTAGGGGAAATTGTGTGAGTTTTGCGTAACTCATGGTTGCTAATGAGCTTAGACTAATGCAGTTTTTCCCAGGCAAATGTGGAAATCAGCTAAATCACCTAAAAATTTAGGTGACATTGAGGGAGTATTTGCCTCACAATGGATTTTGAGATCAATCAAATTATTACTTTATGCTACCCATACCTGCAATGCCATATCAATGCACAAACAGAGAAAAGTGCATTTCTGAATAAGATAAACACTAATTGAACTTCACGTGATTTCTTTTTGCTGCTTATTTGTTAAAAGCTCCTTTCCTTTGTGCTTCTGATTTGTTTTAAATGTGTACAACTTGTAATAGACTCCTTTTATTTTTAAAAGGAGAGAAGTAATGAGCAGAAACCTTTGAAACAAAACAGAACAGTAGATGTGTTTTCTGTTAACAATGTTAATGGGAATCTGGAAAGTCGGGATTCTGGCATTCCTCAGTGTTACATATAGCAAAATAAAGCATCAAGAGAGTTTAAAGGCTCCTTGCCCATCTAAGATCATGCCTGTGTGGGCTTAAGGTGCAGTTAATGTGTAATTACATGACGAGAAGCTGCCAGAGGCTTCTCCTAAAGAGACCATTGCTGAATCCATAGGTTTATAGCAATGATTGCTCAGTTGCAAATTTTCCCTTTGTGGCACAGGTGTCAAAAAAGTGGGTGGTGCAACTGCAGGGATTCTCCAGACCAATTAGAATCTGGGCTCAAGTCCAGTTTGGGAACTCAGTGGACCTTGGGCACCCTGTGGGATAACCTTTACTGGGAGAGGGACAGGGAGAGTGCAGCCCTTTTACTTCTTGATCTCTCTGTGGTTTCTGATGCCATTGACCATGGCATAGCTGCCAAGTTCTGGCCTGATAAATAAGGGACTGGACCGGAAGTAGCAGACCAGAAGTAGCGCTGCCGCCATTTTAGAACTGGGCGGAGCATCCTCAGAAGCTACTTTTGATGCTGTTCTGCCCTGTTCCAAAATGGCCACCGCAAAGAGGTCACGCTACAGCCATTTTGGAACTGGGCAAAGCAGCATCAAAAGTCGCTTCTGAGCATGCTCCGCCCAGTTCCAAAATGGCCGCCACGCCAGAATAAACCGGGAAAAACAAAAAATCCGTTTTTTGTCTGGGAACAGCTGGAAAAAACGGGGGTTTCCCAGGGAATACGGGAGACTTGGCAGCTATGGACCATGGTGCTCCTTTGGGTCACCTCCTGGGGCACTCTTTTATAGGGGTTCCGATCTTCCCTACGGGTCCAGGCAGTAGCATTAGAGAAGTGTCTCCCCACCCCTTGTATTATGGAGTGCTGCAGGGACTATATTATTCCCAGTGCTACAGATACCATTCGCCATCTATACAAAGCCACTGAGAGCAGGCAATGGGGGTTTGCCAATGACACTCAGCTCTACTTCTGCATAGCAGGTGGGCTGTTCTGGGTAAGTGCTTGGATGCAGTGGTGGGCAGGATGAAGATCAAGAAACTGAATTTGATTCCTGGCAAGATGGAAGCACTGTGGGTGAGAGGTTCTTATGTCCAGGAGGTAAGGCCAGTTGCTTGTTCAGGACAGGGTTGCACTCCTTCTAAAGGGGCAGGTACACCATCTGGGGGTGCTCCTGGATCCAGCCATTTCTTGCACCTCATGTTACTTCAGTGGGTAGCTTCAATGGTGCTGGAGGAGACTCTTGAGAGTCCCATGGACTGCAAGAAAATCAAACCTATCCATTCTGAAGGAAATCAGCCCTGAGTGCTCACTGGAAGGACAGATCCTGTAGCTGAGGCTCCAATACTTTGGCCACCTCATGAGAAGAGAAGACTCCCTGGAAAAGACCCTGATGTTGGGAAAGATGGAGGGCACAAGGAGAAGGGGATGACAGAGGACGAGATGGTTGGACAGTGTTCTCGAAGCTACGGACATGAGTCTGACCAAACTGCGGGAGGCAGTGCAAGACAGAAGTGCCTGGCGTGCTATGGTCCATGGGGTCACGAAAAGTCGGACACGACTAAACGACTAAACAACAGCAACAAAGCTTCAATTGTTGTGTCAGCTGTGACCATTCCTGGATTGGGATACTTTGCTATGGTGATTCAAGCACTGGTAGCCCTGCATTTGCATTGTTGCAATGTGCTGTATGTTGGGCTACTCTTGAGGCTACAGCTGGTGCGGAATTCTGCAGTTTGTTGTTATTGGGTGAATTGGCTAAGGACGATATATAGCACTTTTGTTGAAGGAGCTGGATTGGCTACAAATACACTACCGAGCTACTTTCAAGATCTTGCTATTACTATTTGAAACCTCAAACATCCTGGCAGTATATTCTTAAAAGATCTCCCTATTCCTTATACCACTGTGTGATCTGTCACTGAAGCACACCTGACAGTGCCTGGCAGCGTCAGACTTTGCTGAACGTGAAATTGTGCATTTGGGGTGATGGCCCTGGAGTAATGGAACTCTTTACCTAATGAAACCAAGCTGGAACCATCTGCAGTGAGTTTTGGGTGCCATCCTGGGAATAGGTTATTTCAGCAAGCCTCCTTATGAAAATGATTTACTGTTTTTATAACCTGCTTGTCAGTTTCCCCATTATGCACTTCTGCTGTTTTGGTTTTAATTAAGATTTTGTACACCACAGAGATATATTTTTATATGAGTCCAAGCTACATGATGTTGTTGTTGTTGTTGTTGTTGTTGTTGTTGTTGTTGTTGTTGTTGTTGTTGTTAGTCACTGTAACAATTGCATCTCATTAAAGGAGAACGTGGAAGGCATGGAGGAAATCTCTGTGCTCCGTCTGTAGGCCAGGAATGGCAAGCAGATTACATGGTTGCAATTGACAACTTGGCAACAGTGATTTGTGGACATCTGGATCGGACTGCTTCTGTTTTAAAGACTTGCACTCTCTGTATCTGAATGTTTTCTTAGGTTTCAATTCTCAGCTTGCATATCGGTCAATAAACATGTATTAAAAAATCACCATAATTTCCCAATATTCAGAGAAGGAAAAGGACCCTTTAAAAGACTGTCACTAACATTTCCTAGGCTTGATTAAGTGCATGCTATCAGATGTGAACACTGACCATCTCCAAAATAGTTTTTGGGGTTGCTGTTCAGCTAAAGCATTTCCTTGACATTATTGGCTTAACCACAATGGCTTAATGGGGCATTAAGTACATGAGAAGAGCCTGTTGGATTGGGCCAATGGCTCATCCAGCAATGGGTTGGTTTAGTGGTTTTCCTCCTAAATGCTTGTTTGAACTTCACAAAGAAAATTTGTATATTTTGTGAAATGTACAGAAACCCACCTTTCTTACTAATTCCTAGTACCCCTGTGGTTTCTATACCTTCTGAAGCTCTGCCTCAAACAATTAGGAAATGGAAAGATGTATGGCATCATGTATGGAGAATGCATAGCCATCCCTGAGAGTTATGATTAGGATCAAAACCATGCACACCCAAACTCGGCGCTCCAGATGTTTTGGGACTACAACTCCCATCATCCCTTGCTAACAGGACCAGTGGTCAGGGATGATGGGAATTGTAGTCCCAAAACATCTGGAGGGCCGAGTTTGGGGATGCCTGATCAAAACAGAAACCAGAGTTGGGATGGTAAGTATGCACAAGTTAACATTAACATCACAAAGTTGAAATAAGTAGAGCTCCTTCAGTAAAAGACAAGGCAAACGTAAATTACTTTAAATGCCACTGGAAAATCATCAGCCTTTGACACAAGCTGAGGAAGACACAGCAACAAAACGTTCTTCTATTGAAGCCAGTGAGAGATTTGTTGTGGAGCTGAATTGCCTTCTAGAAAGTGCTTTCTTAAAACAATACAAAATGCCCCTTCCAAAATACACACTACATTTCCAGACATTGTTTTAAATTGGTCCCTGCTTTTGCTAATCTTTATTCTCCCTTGCTGTTCTGTTGGAAAATGGGAGCTCTTGATTGTACGCTGCCTTCTGTTAACTGTTCAAAACTTGTTCCTTATTAGCCACGCTAACAACCCATCTTGTCATGAAACATTTTACTCTGATAAACTTACTGGAACTTTTGTTGTTTTATTTTTTTGTGGTTTCCAGAAAACATTTCCTTAAGAATTTGTTCATGTGAAGAACAGCTGTCTACCATATGGATTAGAAGTGAAATTGGCTTCTCCACTTCCATCTGATTTAAATGTGCAGAACGGTGCTGCACAATACTTCAGTCATATTCATGAAAGTTGAGCAAAAGGGACTTTGCAAGACTCCTGAGGGTTGTTAAGCCTTAGAACTGTTTGTTTATATCCTTTATACTCTTTCTGAGGTTTTTTTTTTTAAAGGAAGCTGTAACACTCAAGATCACACATGATCTGCACAACTCATTGAAGTCAATGGTGAAGCAGATTTGGTGGCACCTCTGTGGGGACAGAGTCAATTGAGCATTCTGTGGTGAATTCTAACTGGTGTTCGAAACCAGCAACTTATGCAGGATGTTCAGGGCAAAAGGCAATTATTTTGAGTCAGATAACAACAATCTTACTCCTGGTGGAAGACATGAATGGGAATGCCTTCCAAATTACTCTTAACAAAAGATTTAATTGCTTTGGGACGCAGATGGTGTAGTGTGGCAGAAGCAGACCCCTGGCTATTCCACCTAAGACCAGTGGCAGAGCTTCATGCTCCAGCACCGGAGGGCGGAGAGCAGATGGGGCTGGTGTGCCGCCTGTAGGAGCATGGCATGTGTCATAGGGGCATGGTGTGCCAACTGTAGGGGCGTGGCGCCCAGTGCGAGTGAGGGAACAGCCGCGATGGCACCCTGCCAGGATCCCGCTGCCGGGGGCGGTGCGCTCCCCCGCACTCCTCCTCCTCTGCCAGTGCCTAAGACTCCCCCCTTCACGAGCACTTTGCTCAAAAAACAGTTTTTATTTATTTAATATACAATTTACCATTAAAGGGAAATCTTGATCTGGTTTACAGAAACAATAATAGATATACATTAAATAAAACCATTTCAAAACGAAACCAGTATCACAGATAGTAACAGAAATATAGAATAGTAGGAAATGGTGAGGGGAAAGCCCTAGAAGATAAGGTGAGTTTTTAATTTGCAGCAACGGTACACGGTACTCAAGGCTTCCTGAATAACAGGAGGAGGGGCATTCCAGAGGATAGGAGCCACTACGGAAAGGGGGCCTTTTATGTTGCAAACTGGCCCCTGTTGTTCAGGACTTTATATGTTGACAATATAACACTGAAGATAGTTTGGTAGCTAATAGGCAGTCACTGTAGGTGTCATATATGTGTGGCCAGGTTCTCCATTCAGTGCAATTTTTTTTTATTAGATTCGTATACTGCCCTTCATCTAAAGATCACAGGGCAGCTCACAACTGATCTGGCCTCTTCCAGGTGAGATGTTATACAGAAATTAAATATGGATCTACAATTGCATAGGTCAGTGAGGTCTAGATTTTTAATGAAGGCTGTTAAAGCCTTTCCTTTTTCATGGTGACTGACAGGTAAAATTCCTACAGAAACATGCTCATTACCAAACTGACTAGCAAGATGGCTTCCTACAGTTAGATACAACTAGATAAGAAGGGCAGAGGTCTATAGAACAATTTTGAAACTTAAAATAAGCTCTTTTAACCAATGTTCACTTGGGCCCGTCCTCAGTGTCCCAACACCTGTGCTCTAGTCAACGTCTCAATCATGCCATCTCCAGCAGCTCCTCAGAAATCAGTTTCAGATCTAAATCACAGGAAAGAATCTCAGCATCCTAAATCAAATCCTAATTTTGACCAGGGCTTCACCACAACAGCCTACTAGATTGACTTCTAATTCCCAAGAGCAATCTGGGAGTCCAGAGACACAAACAGCATTTAGAGGCAGACTGATTCAACAGCTGGGGTAGCTCAGTAGGTAAAGCATGGGACTCTTAATCTCAGGTTCATGGGTTCAAGCCCCACGTTGGGCAAAAAAGTCCTGCATTGCAGGGGGTTGGGCTAGAAGATCCTTGTGGTCCCTTCCAACTTTATGATTCTGATTTAATCAGTTCCCAACCACTTTGGAAGTTATTGAGCCCTGTGTTACCTGTTGTTGTTGTTGTTTAGTTGTTTAGTCGTGTCTGACTCTTCGTGACCCCATGGACCAGAGCACACCAGGCACTCCTGTCTTCCACTGCCTCCCGCAGTTTGGTCAGACTCATGTTGGTAGCTTCAAGAACACTGTCCAACCATCTCGTCCTCTGTCGTCCCCTTCTCCTTGTGCCCTCAATCTTTCCCAACATCAGGGCCTTTCCCAAGGATTCTTCTCTTCTCATGAGGTGGCCAAAGTATTGGAGCCTCAGCTTCAGGATCTGTCCTTCCAGGGAGCACTCAGGGCTGATTTCCTTCAGAATGGATAGGTTCGATCTTCTTGCAGTCCATGGGACTCTTGAGTCTCCTCCAGCACCATAATTCAAAAGCATCAATTCTTCAGCGATCAGCCTTCTTGATGGTCAAGCTCTCACTTCCATACATCACTACTGGGAAAACCAGTGTCACCTATCTTCAGGCAATTCTTTAGCCATGGCACACTGAAACTTTTACCTACTCCCAGAACCCCATTGAAATATTCAAAGTAAAATACCATGTCAAGAGTATGAGCCACAGAATATGTAGGGCCTAAATCACAACAGAAAAGCCTCATGGTTGCCATGACAGCCGTGGAGTCATGAGCTGTACCTGATAAGGTGACCTCTGAATGAATGTGAATGCTGTAATCTTCCAGGACTAACAACTGAGAGTTCTCCAACACCAGGCTCAGGACCACCTCTATGAGCTCAGGCAGGCAGTTTGTAACATTCAATCTTAGTACAGTTTGTACATCTGCATTTGCTATTCAGACCAACTATAAAGTGAAACCAGCTTTTAAAATAAGTTGTAATGGTTACATAGCATTTTTATTAGTGTATTAATATCACAATAAAGCTCTGCAGTAGATTTTGGCATAATCCAAGTGTTCTCTACAGTTCCTTTGTATTTTCATAAAAGCAAGGCTACAAATGGGAACCAATATCCAGTTTCAGAAATTCAACCTGATGGATAATAATTGCCAGCAGGATGAAATATATAGATGGCTGGTCTTTGGTGGGGAGCCCTATATACACAACCGTCCTCCCATGTTTCAGATCACATGTGAATATTCCCCAAGAGCATGGTAATTTCTGCTTATTGAGATATTTTTTAAAAATCCTCTATGAATGTATATAATCCATAAATACTTTTGAAGTGTAATTATTTCTTTTAGTTTAATAATGAATATTTTTATCTGTTTTTAGTTAATTTATATAATGTAACATTTCTTAGCAGAAATCTCTAAGTGGGGCCTTTGAGACTTCCTAGGAATTTTCTGCTTCCCTCTTTTGTCATGGTTCTGAACCCTTCAATGCTACCCTTGTATTTGGATTTTTGAGAGTCTTAGATAGCCCATGTTAAAATATCAAAAAGAAGGTGCTTCATGGAACACGGGGATCTGCTTTAGAAGTTTATCTAGGATGACGTTTTCTGAAGTAATACATTATGGATACAAAAATCTGTGGATGCATGTGTATTGTGGGTATCTGCAATATCTTCTTTTGGTCTAGTTCACCTTTCCCTCTTGCTCACACACCCCTCTTTACACTCACCAATCAATGCACTATTCCCAAATAAAGATTTGTTGATAGAAGCAAGGAAGATGATTCTCCTTGGAACTTGAAGGCCAACTTGGACATAACTGTCAGAACCTGAGAGGCTTTACATCAGGCATCCCCAAACTGCGGCCTTCCAGATGTTTTGGCCTAAAGCTCCCATGATCCCTAGCTAACAGGATCAGTGGTCAGGGAAGATGGGAACTGTAGTCCAAAACATCTGGAGGGCCGAAGTTTGGGGGTGTCTGCTTTACATCCATGGTTATTGGTAGGCTGCAGAGCAGAATATTGGTGGAAGGCTGGTGGAAAACAAACCTGAAGAAAGTGAGTGAGGGCTTCACTTAATCAGCCCTATGGACACACAGGGGTACAGCTCTTAAAGGGGAAAGCAGAAAAACCTTCAGTGTTGTGGGTCTGGAAGGGAAGGAGGAAACCTGGAGACTCTTGACCAGGCTTCCTCAACCTTGGCCCTCCAGATGTTTTTGGCCTACAACTCCCATGATCCCTAGCTAGCAGGACCAGTGGTCAGGGATGATGGGAACTGTAGTCTCAGAACATCTGGAGGGCCGAGTTTGAGGAAGCCTGCTCTTGACGTTACTGTAGCTGGTGTGAGTGTGTTGCAGAGAATGACACACTAGCATCTGAATCCCCAGGCCACCTGTATGCAAGGAGGGGGGGAATAGTCCCTGGAAGAGTTTGGGTAAAGAAGCCCAGGAGAAAATATTAAATGTCATTTCCCCACGGATATAGTTCTTTACATTTTTAAAAATTCCGTTCAATTGTGAAATGTTTAATTAAGGCCCCTCCAGACTGAGCAGTCATCATGATTTGTTTGTTATTATACGACAATGAGCATTCATCTTGTGTTCATCCTGATTTGCTTGCAGGATGTTTACCTTAGTCATTATCCCATAGTGTTCAGTGCAGTTCCCAATCACTTTCCAAACCACAAAGAGTCCAATACTTTTTTATATATTAAAAAAGTGGCTTTGTTGCACGAGGGTGACAGAAGCCTCTAATCCACTTCAGCGCACAAACCTAAAGTTCTGGTATGCACTTATGAATCCTTCCTACAAAATCGTGACAGGGTGAAGGCAACCTCCATTTTCATTTTGTTCTAAGCACGCTTCTACAGAAATGGTTTAGCAATGTCATCAGTGTTCATTGTCTGAAAGGCAATTTATAATGTTCACAATATTAGTCATTTGTCTGCTTCTGCTAGTTATTATGAGCTTATTTCCAGATCTGGAGCCAGTTTTCCACACCACTTCTTCCTATGGGACTACATATCAGACCTCTTTCAGAAACACATTGCCACTTAATTGCAGGTCATCTACAATTTAGTTTAAGCCCGGGGATCAAATGCCAGATGTCTTTGTACCTAAAGGTGGCATAGGTGAATAGGACCTAATTTGAGCCTTTGCTCAGTCCCAGGCAGGAAAATTTGTGTTTGATGCTTTGGAACAAATGAAAAAATAATGAAGGAAAGTGGTGCTGACAATGTACAGGGTTTGCTACCACAAGATGTGGTGACGGTTATGAGCTTAGGTGGCTTTTTAAAAGGGTTAGACAAATTTGTGGAAGAGACAGTTCTATCAGTAGTGGCTATTAGCCCTGGAAGTTAAGTGAAACCTTTAAGACTATTATCAGCAAACTTCTGCATACCAGATGCTAGAGGGCAGAGAAAGAGAGCGAGAGTGAGAGCGAGAGCGAGAGAGAGCACAGAGGCTGTTGCCTTCATGTGCTGTTTCCAGTTTCCTCAGGGGAACCTGGCTGACCACTGTTAGGAACAGTATGTTAGACTGGATTCCACCTTGGTCTGTTTCAGTTGGGCTCTTCGTAGGCTTCTTTCACTGCAGAGGAACCATTGCCAGCGATGGAAGTCTTGGCAGGCTTGAATGCTAGCACTTCTCATTTCAGAAAAGTGTTTGTTTGAATACATTTAAGCATGCATGTCTTACATGGATTTATTATATTTTATGCCCACCTTTGTTCCAAGGAACTCAAGGTGTTTCTCTGCCCTTGCATTTTATCTCTGAACAACCCTGTCAGGTAGGCATGGCTCAGGGACAGTAACCATGGGGTTTAAACTGAGAAGCACACCCTTAATCTAAAATGTGAAATCAAATCACACCCTTGCTTTTAACTTGCTTTTTGTCAGGCTTCTTTTGGCTGCCCCTCACTAAGGCATTTGCCAGCCTCTCTTTATTTCATTTCCAACATACTTGCAGGAGTCAACTTACATTTCCTTAACGTCGGTTTACTTGAATGTGTGCAACATTCTGACATGAACATGGAGAAAATGTGTCATTAGATCAGAAGAAATGAAAGTAATTAGATCAGAAGAAATGAATAAAAAAAATAAAAAGCAGCTGTTTTATTACAGAAAAATTTCAGGAACAGACTGGAAAGAGAAGTTGCTGAATTGGAACTCATTACCAAGCTTAAAACCATGGAGCCACCTGGGATGAACAAAGACATTGGATTCTTATCTCATTATGCATGATCAAGCTTTCTTTAGCGCCTCAGCTCTTGCTTTCCCCCCGCAGGACCAAGTGCAGTCACCAGCAGTCGTTAACAGCCATCTACAGGTTTACCACACCCATCAGCCCATCACCCATTCCCACCCACCCACCCCCACCCTCTGTATATACATAAGGGACTGACTTCAGTTTCAAGTGTATCTGAAGAAGTGTGCATGCACACGAAAGCTCATACCAAAATAAAAACTTAGTTGGTCTTTAAGGTGCTACTGAAGGAATTTTTTTATATGGATAGAACTGGTGCTGAATTACATGCAATGCAAGTGTAATTTTCCTAATAGAAATGTGGGAACTCAGTAGAAGATGAAAGAGAGTCCTGTGGCATCTTAAACATCTCTCCTGTTTTGTTTGTTTGTTTGTTTGTTTGTTTGTTTATACATACATACATACATACATACATACATACATACATACATACATACATTTTATCCTCCAATTCTCTCCATCCTTTCAGCTGCCAGTGACTCTGGCACATCACTTGATTTTCTCGACTATTGCGACTTCATGTTTCACAGCTGAATGTGTGAACTGACCCCAATGACTTCAGTTGCTGTAGGGACATGTCTGTGATGACCATTTTATATATTCAAGTCATCATGATGTCACAGTTATGAAGTATCTAACTTTGTGACTTGGTCAAGAATTAGTGAGCAAACTTCACTGCAAAGTATGAGATTTGTGATACAAAAATTCTGCCCATGGCATTAGATCTCTGGCAGCCTATTCAAACAAACAAGCCTATAAAAACAAACAAACCTGAATTAGACTTTTTAATTTTACCAGATTTTCACCACTGATGAGCATTCACCTCTTTCTAAACCTGGCAGCATAATACTATGTATATTAACCAGAAATAAGTCTCAATGTGTTTATAATGATAATGATAATGATGATGATGATGATGATGATGATGATGATGATGATGATAATAATAATAATTTATTATTTGTATCCCAGCCAATCTGGGTGGTGTCCAACAAAGATTAAAAATACATTAAACAATGTGACTTGGGCTCAGAACTGTACCACACCGCACAAATCTTGTGGCACGAATCTAAGATAGTGAGAAATGATCATTACTTTTTATTTGCTAACTGCAAGGAAGGTGGGCGGTAAGCTCTAATACTAAAATCTATAATACAAACACCAGAACTCCACCTAAACCTCATGCACTTACTCACGGAGGAGAGAAATTCAATGGTATGTGGATGCTTTGTGAGCAGTCCATTATAAGTGAAGCACTTTCCATACTCCTTCTATTTAAGCAGTTTCTCCTGTTTGTTTTTGTTGGTACTTTGTAAGGCTTACACTATGAAATAAGCTTCTTCCACGATCAATACATTTAAAGCTTCCTTCACAAGTGAGACCGTTGATGATTTGTAAGGCCTCCACTGTGGCAGAAGCTCTTTCCACACTCTGTGCATTTAAATGGTTTCTCACCTGTGTGAGTTTGATGATGCATATTAAGGTCCTCACTATAAGCAAAGCTCTTTCCACATTCCATACATTTATATGGTTTCTCCCCTGTGTGAATTCGTTGATGTCTTCTAAGGGTTCTACTCTTACTGTAGCTCTTTCCACACTCCATGCATTAAATGGTTTCTCACGCATGTGAGTTTGGTGATGTCTATTAAGGTGTCCACTGTAACTAAAGCTCTTTCCAGTTTAAGGAACTTTCTCCCTAGTACGGCAAGTTTCAGATTGCAGCTCAAGTATATAGCAATCAGGTACAGAGAAATCAAATTATGCATATGTACATGTGAACTAGCCTTTTACATGCCATGACACCAGGCTGTACGTCCTACTCAGAGTAGACCCATTTAAGTTAGTCATGCCTATTAACTTCAATGGGCCGATTCTGAGTCGGGTGAGGATTGAATACCACTTATTGAACTAAGCTTCTGCACACAGGACTTTCATCTAAAACACTTTGCTCAAGCCAAATGTGAATTCAGGGACCAGGCAAACAGAAACTGCATATCTAACCTATGGGATAATTCTTATTTTGCTACCTGCTACAATGTCATGTCAGGGATGCGGGTGGCGCTGTGGGTTAAACCACTGAGCCTAGGGCTTGCTGATCAGAAGGTCGGGGGTTCGAATCCGTGCGATGGGGTGAGCTCCTGCCAACCTAGCAGTTCAAAAGCATGTCAAAAGTGCAAGTAGATAAATAGGTACCACTACAGTGGGAAGGTAAACGGCATTTCTGTGTGCTCCTCTGGTTCACCAGAAGTGGGTTTGTCATGCTGGCCACATGACCTGGAAGCTGTACACCAGCTCCCTCGGCCAGTAATGCGAAATGAGCGCCGCAACCCCAGAGTCGGTCATGACTGGACCTAATGGTCAGGGGTCCCTTTACCTTTACAGTGTCATGCCAGATCCCACTCCATGCTGGTTCTGGTTAAAAGTATATTCTTGTAATCAACCCAAGCTCCTCAGTTTTCTTCTGTATGTATTCTCTAATTTATTATATTTTGAAATCTCTGTTCTCCTTCCCCAAAACAATGGGTTGTGACTGCAATACTATACACCTACTGAAGAGACAGTCCCACTGAATTCATTTTATGGGAGTGTGTTTTGAACTATACACCTCAGAAAATGCCATCTTACTCGGATTATTCATTCAGTGGTGGTGACTTTCAATTTCTGACAGTGGGTAGGTGAATAATAATAATCATCATCATCATCATCATCATTTATTTATACCCCACCCATCTGTCTGGGTTTCCCCAGCCACTCTGGGTGGCTTTCAACAGAATATTAAAATACAATAATCTATTAAACATTAAAAGCTTCCCTAAACACGGCTGCCTTAGAAGACCTTTAGATGTCTTCTAAAAGCCTGGTAGTTGTTTTTCTCTTTGACATCCGATGGGAGGGCGTTCCACAGGGCGGGTACCACTACCGAGAAGGCCCTCTGCCTGGTTCCCTGTAATGACTTGTCGCAGCGAGGGAACCGCCAGAAGGCCCTTGGCGTTGGACCTCAGTGTCTGGGCAGAATGATGGGGGTGGAGATGCTCCTTCAGGTATACTGGACCAAGGCTGTTTAGGGCTTCGAAGGTCAGCACCAACACTTTGAATTGTGCTCGGAAACGCACTGGGAGCCAATGCAGGTCTTTCAAGACCAGTGTTATATGGTCTCGGCAGCCGCTCCCAGTCACCAGTCTAGCTGCCACATTCTGGATTACTTGTAGTTTTTGGGTCACCTTCAAAGGTAGCCCCACATGGAGCGCATTGCAGATGAATACGGTCATGGAGAAACGAAGTTTGGCAGAACTTTGAATAAGCACTTAGACAAATAAAGGCAAGATATCGTGATCCAACTCTGAACAGAACAGAGCCACCCTGAGGGCTTTTAAAGCATGTGGCAGGATATAAATTGAATAAGCAAACAGAAAATAAGTAGAAGTAGCAGGAGAAAAGCAACATTAAAAATCTAAAATTCAACAGGACACCTGAATGTGGGAAAAAAATGCTTCACTGATAAAATTTCTCTGGATTGCCAGGCTCATGTTGTACATATGTGTAAATAAACAATATATCCTAAAGACACCAAAGTCTCTGCAGTGTTTCATCTGCAAAAGGAAACGCGAACTGTGCCTGGAACCTCTGGAATCTCACACCACTCAGACAGAGATTGTGTGGCATGTAACAATATGACCAAGTGCGTGTATGTGTGAACTGATCCTCAGGACTTCTTGCAAATACTCTGTATGTGTGTGCTTGGAAGCTTGAGCTCTTATAATATACAGGTGGTGCAATATCAATACCATTCAAAGAGTTGTTCTTTCTGGCAGGCCTCTGTACCTTGAAGAACTGCGTAAAAAGCAAAAAATGCAATACTTGCAAGCTTTCCCTTGCGGTCCCTTCCACCTCTACAATTCTATCATACTATGATTCCCAGAATTGAAATGGCAAGCACTCATTCAACTATGTAGGGAAGAACTGAATCTACTTATCTGATGAATGGGAGACAACTACATTGTGTGTCTTCACCAATTGGACTCCCCCTCTAAAATGATGGCTGGCCATATCTCTACTCATTTGCTACTAAAAAGTGCTATCGCTTATGCCAGGGGTAGGCAAGCTGCAATCTAGTGCTTCATGCAATCTGCAGTCTCCGCAAACCTCTGGCAAAAACCACCTGTCCCTTAAATCCCAGCACTGGCTTTAGAAAGAAGAGAAAGCAGAAGCATTGGTTGTTAGCCAATGATAGTCATACTCAGAGTATACTGGGAAGAAGGTTGAGACCTCTGAGTTTGGACATATCTCTGGCTGACAATCAAGGGGCTTGTGCCCTGGCAAGTCTGCCTCAGGTTTGGGTGTATGCCTGCTACTTAAGAGATGCAGTTTTGGGGTACGGCCCAGTCAAAGTGAGTGGGATTTCAAATCTAATTGTACTGTTACTGGGCTTCTTGAGATTTCTTTTAACGTTCAAGGGAGCTTGGTTCTGTAGCATACCCCATTCTGAGATGAGGGTGAAGTCAAGCTGTTGGAAGGCTAGAGCACCTGCTGTGGCTGTAGAGACCAATGCAGAAGAGAGATGTTTTGTTGCAGCTGGGGCAAGTGAAGGCATCTGGTTGTGCTGCTGCAGATGCACCAGGGCATTTTTTTCTCACTCTTCCTCTGTTCACTGTTATGGATGCGCACAACTTGACTGCATGTCACCTGCAAGGATGCTGCCAGCCTTCATGTCCCCTTTACAAACATCTTTGTAATGCAGAATTGGTCTGCCAACAGGCCTGGTGCCTGAAGCCAGCTCCCCCATAGAGCACATCCTTGGGGATCCTGCCACCTTCCACTCTGTGGACATGACCAAGCCAATTATTTTGCCTAGGCTGCAAAAATGCTTTTTAAAAAAGTGTTCTAAGGGAGTATGAGTAGACTAAAGTAACTACCTGGGCAATGGGGGGGGGAGTCAGGGGTCCTATGACATTAACAGCTGCTGTGGAACCATAAATGCAACAGGTGATGCTCTCCCCATCACCACCGCATTCCCTTGCTAAGCATGTGCCTGCAGAATTTCTGCCCATTGTGCAGCAATTTAAAAAGGCACAGGAGCCCAGCTGCTAAAAACATACTGGCTCAGGCCCTGTTGATGCAGTCAGCAGAATCAAGTGGTATTTATCTCTACCCTGCTAGGTCCACTTTAAGTTGTTGGTGGGAGTTTACATTTCTGAATGCTTCTGCAAGGGACAAAAAGAAAGTAATAAAAGTAGTGGGAGCGGCCTTGGTCTATTAATGTGTATTATTTAAAGAATTAGATGTCTATCCACCCTTCCTTCTAAAAGTCCAGCGTGGCATTAGAAAATTCCAAAATCCAGAGTTGGGCAATATAATTATTGGAATCAAGCTAAGTGTGACAAGATAGCGAGCACGATTTTGAGTTCTCCAACCTAGACACTAAGCTAAGGTGGGATATGGGGGGGGATGAGCTTAACACTCAAGTCAGTTATTTTTGTCCCTGGTCTCCCATTTTTCTTAAATCCATCCTCGTGATGTGTCCTGCAGAACTGGAGTGATTCCTCGCTATTTTATCAAATGCTGGTAGGGACTAATAAAGGTATTGCTGCACTGTAGATTTGGGGATTTCCCCACCCCATTATAAAAACCCTCCCCTGAATATAGAATCATAGAATCTTATGTTGGAAGGGATCCCAAGGGTCATCTAGTCCAACCCCCTGCAATGCAGGAATCCTGCCCACAGCCATGCCTGGGTGGGCTGGAACCCTCAACCTCCTGCTTAACAGCCAGACCCACTGAGCCACAGAGTGTAGTAATATGGGCATACTCGCTGGCAGGAAAGCTAGCATAGGAGAGATCAGGGTTCAAATCCCCACTTGGCCATTAAGCTCACTGGGTGACCTCAGGCGGGTCTCTCAGCCTAACCCACCTCACAGGGCTGTTGAGAGAAGATGTATGGACGCCCCTTGGCGGAAAAGTGCGCTGCATATTTGCAAACGAATAACTAGATAAAGCGTCTTCCTCGCACGCTCCTTTTCTAGGGGCAGGGCGTTCCGCAGGCCAGCCTCTCTGTCTGCACGTCCAGCCACTGGTTCGACCCAAGGGGGTCTCGGAGGGGTCCACTGACCGGGCAGCGCCAGGCCGGGCGTGCTTGCTCCCCGCGCCCCGCGCCTTGTCCCGGCCCGGGCAGCCGTCCCGCGAGCCTCGTGCCTCGGGGCTTCCCCTGCTGAGGCGGCAGAGGCTGCTGCTGCTGCCTGCGCGCCTGGGCGCGTGTCGGCGCCGCCGCCGCGTCCGCCTCTCCCTCCACCCAGCGAGGGACGCGGCTTGCCTGTGGCTGATCTTCCGCCGGTTTCTGCGGGGGTCCCTGCGCCCTTCCCGTTTCTCTCTCTCTCTCTGGACTGGCTTGGATGAAAGGCGGGGAGAGAGAGGGGGGGAGTGTTGTCTAAACACTTCCTTACCGTAAGAGGGAGTTGGGACCCAGAGCTTTCCAGTTAATCACACAACAAAACTTGGCTCATCGCAATAAAAAGAAGCAGCAACTCGGCTCGCTGTCTCCTCTGTTGACCGGCTGGGCATCTCCTCTTCCCCTCCGCTGGCGACCAAAGCCTCCAAACCAGCCATGTGGACCAACCAGCTTTTGCCACTCGGACTCTTCCTTCACTCCATCATCAACATCCCTTGGGCAGGTTAGTTCGGCTCCTGTTTTCCTTTTCCCTAAAGGAACTGGTCGGTCGTTTTTCACTCGGGACTTCTTGCCTTTTTGTTTTCGTTTTTTTAAAACAAATGTGCTTGTTGTGTGCATTGAAAGTTCCGCACGCTTGTGTTGGAAACGCGCACACGTGGGTGCGTGTGAACGCGCGCGAGTATGCATTTACGGAAGAGGGGGAATATTCAGAATTTTCTGTGCTTATGGTGTATCCAAATGCCTGACGAGACGAGATCTATTTCGATTTTTTTTGTGTGTTTTTTTTTTCCTGGCGAGGGGTGTCCGGAGGGCGAATGAACGTGTGAAAAGCGCCCGGCAACTGAAGGGTTAAGTTTGTTTTGCGAAGTCTCCTCCCGGGACAGGTTTAAAGCTACACCCCCTGATCGGGAAGAGAGAACCGTGTCCCGGGATGCTTGGAGCAGGGCATCAAAGCCTTCAGGTGTCTGGATCGCATATGGTTACCTTTTATCCATGCGAGAAAGTGGCAGCGGAATAAAAAATCCGCCTCAGAGCAAACCCAGTTATTCTCTCTAACTCACGGGAGAGTGGCTGGGTTAGAAATCAAAACAGAAATGTATTTTGCCCCACCTAAGTGTGTTCCTGTAAATAGATCTAAAAAGACTTCATGGATCTGTGCAGGAAGATAACTCTCTGGATGTTGCTGCAGAATTTGCCTTGTTCTGTGTAAACACACTCCCCCCCCCCAAAAAAAAAACCAACACCCCCATGTGCACAGTTTTCGGAGCCCAAAGACCTACATATGTGAACTGGACAGATTAGCAGATCTAAAGGGAAAGGGGGGAGTTATTTCACTGCTTGTTTCTAGGCTCTCTCAGCTGTGATGGGGCAAGAGGAAACATCTGTCCCTTATTGCAATGTAATTGATTACATGTTAAGCAGTATGAGGACAACAGTGAGCATCCTCACCTCAGGAGACCTATTTCCAAGGCTTGGAACGAACACCTAAATGAGGGCCATGTCCATGTATATGCCCAGAGCAGTAAACTGTCTATTTCTGGACCCAGTTAATTAACATTTCATCTGCGAGCCAATCAAGTTCCCGAGGCTGTGGAAAGTAGGAAGAGCAAAGAATAAGCAATCAACAATTGGAAACTGCTGACTTGGTGTTTTGTTTTCTGAGTGTCTTCCATGGTACTGGAACACCAGAGGGATGGGGCTTGTATTTCTCGGTTGTTTGGGGGGATACTTTTTATTAGAAAGGAAGCATGTTGGGTTCTTTGTCCCTCTTTCTCTTTTTTGAAGTTAGCTAAGGCATGCGGTCCGACAAAAGGCCAGTGGGGAGATCTGCTGCTGGTACCAGGTTATGCAGCAAAATCACAAACAAGTTGACATGCAAATGGTGTGGAAACAGATACCGGTATACCTGCTTATCGGTTTGGAACCACGTGTACCTTTTTTTGTAAACAACTTTAACAGCATGATGGAGGCACTTTGCTAACTTCCTCTAATTTATCTGAAGAATATCTGAAGAAGTGTGCATGCACACGAAAGCTCATACCAAAATAAAAACTTAGTTGGTCTTTAAGGTGCTGCTGGAAGAATTTTTTTAAATTTTGTTTCCTCTAATTTATTTATACATCTTATTAATGCAGCTTATTTATTCAGCTGTGTATAATTGATAGTCCAGAAGTTTGCCTGATACTAAGTGCTTTTTCTATTTGTTTGTTTGTTTGTTTGCTTGTTTGTTTACTTATTTATTTTAATGACAGTCCAGGTGAACTTTAGTTTCTGTGTCACTAACATGATCTCCCCGCACTTTCAGCATCCTCCTTGTCCTACCCCTTCTCTCTCCTGCAATCACTTTTAACATTTGATCCCAGCTAATGTGATTTAGGATGAAGACAAGTTTTTATTTCATTTCCACCCCCAAAGTGCATCCTTGGATGGACAAATTCCATTTTATTTCAGTCTTATTTTCTCAGAATGTAAATATTTCACATGCTGGGGGAAATAATAGATTGACTCCATACAGTATTCTAAACACAAATATCCCCCCTTACCGTTTATTTTCTTTATTTTCTTCTTAATTTTTTTTGTTATGGAAAGTGTTACTTTAATTTTTGCTACAGGGTTTATACTGTATTAACATTCTTAATATCAGCTCTCAAAGGAATAGATAGAAACTCCAGAAGCTAATCTAGTTGATCACTGCAAAAGTCTAGGAATCGAATAGTCTTATGACATCATGGTTATTCTGCTGTTGGATGTGTGGGTTGGTTTTGGATTTGTCAAATTTTAAATATATAAACATGAATGTTTATACTTGCAAAGTAGGTTTTTGTTTGTTTCAACCAAGAACAAGACCTCTGTTATACATCACACCTTATTTGAATTGCATCACATTCTTTGAGGGCATGGGGGGGAGGGGGACTTCAATTAAAAATGCATGCTGACTTTTTCAGTTGAGAGTTGCTCCAGATTATCTGAATCTCTTTCAATATATGCAAATATAAGTTATGAAAAATCACATATAAAAGTTTGTGACACTTCCCTGAGCTTTTAAAAAATCTGTATATCTTAGTGACAGTAAACTGTAGATTATAATTGCTCCTAAATATATTTTTGCGATCAACTAATTAAATACATTACCCCCTTTTAAACCTTATATTTTGGATATATTAAATCATGGTAACACTTGGTGATAGAATCTGTTGGCCAAATTTATTCATTTGAAATAGTTCACAGTGGATTAATGCTACACCCTTAGCTCAACCCTGTGCATTAGATTAGTTTGAGAGAGAATTATTAAGTCAAGGCCATCTTTGAGTTGGAATATGAATTTGCTGCATCCCATTCTCTCTGTAAGAGCACATCTCTGTATTTGATGTGCACCAGGAGAACTGGGAACTGTAGACTTTTAAACTGTGCTGACCTCACAACGCTACAGTTCCCAGCACCCTTAGCAAACTGCAGTTCCCAGGATTTCCCCTGGCTATTAAAGTGGTGTAATAGTGCTTTATGAGGGACTCAGGTGGCGCTGTGGTTAAACCACTGAGCCTAGGGCTTGCTGATCAGAAGGTCGGCGGTTCGAATCCCTGTGACGGGGTGAGCTCCCGTTGCTTGGTCCCAGCTCCTGCCAACCTAGCAGTTCGAAAGCACGTCAAAAATGCAAGTAGATAAATAGGAACCGCTACAGCGGGAAGGTAAATGGCGTTTCCATGTGCTGCTCTGGTTTGCCAGAAGCGGCTTTGTCATGCTGGCCACATGACCTAAAAGCTATACGCTGGCTCCCTCGGCCAATAATGCGAGATGAGCGCGCAACTCCAGAGTCGGTCACGACTGGACCTAATGGTTAGGGGTCCCTTTACCTTTAATAGTGCTTTATATGTATGATGTGGATGGTTTTGCCCCAACCTCTCCAGAATACTCAGACTTTGAGTGTATAAAATAAACCACCTAACAAGGAAGCTGAGTTTCCTGCAAACATACCTGCTCCTGGTCACATTTCATGGCATTTTCTTTTCCATGTGACTCATGTTGCCACACATCACAGATGCAAGAAAATCTGAACTTTGGTCAATCAAAATATTCAGAACCATAGTAGAGATTTTGCTGTGTCTTGTTGGCTCTGTGTTTACATAACTGCATACATGTCATTAGCCTGCAGTCATTTATTCTTTCATCTGTAGATTATTATTATTATGCCGTATGCTGTCAGCAGTTAAAATGATATTCTGCCAGTCTGAAGACTGTGTTCTTTTTGGATAATGGAATCCATTTGGTGCAAAGTGCCAATAGCTGCTTATTGGTTACACACACACACACACACACACACACACACACACACACACAGAGAGAGAGAGAGAGAGAGAGAGAGAGAGAGAGAGAGAGAGTCCTATAGCACAGAGCATTTGATCCCCTTTATCAGAGTTCCCCCTCCACTTTTCCTATTTAAAGCTGTTTTTGTGAGCAGCATGAGGAAAGTGGAGCTGAAGGGCTCGAGATTAGGATGTTGCGTAAAAACTGGGAAATTATCCACTGAAATCAAAGAAAGGAAAGCCTCTTAGCGGGGAAAGCTTATCTCACTCTATAACATGGTCTAAAGCTAGAGTGGAAATGTACATTCTCTGTTATAGAGTGAGGCAACTCTGCTTCTGAGGGCTGATGGATGAATGTGTGAAGGCTGTTTCTCATGAAACATTTTTTTTAAAAAAAATGGGGTACAGATATCAGAGAACAAAGTGCGCAGACACATTCTGTGAAATTTGGATGACAGATTTTAAAAGGCAGGAAAATGACAGTTTTACTGCAGGTTTGTTTGGGTTTTTTTAAACAACAACAACAACACTTCAATGTTGTTGAGGTTTGCTCAATGTGAGCAAAACGTAGTTGAATACTAATGATCAAATATATATAGAATAGTTGAATACCTAATGATCAAATATATATATAGAAGAGCAAGCCTTGCTGAAGCAGAACCAACATGGCTTTTGCAAGAGCAATTCCAATCCAAAGTATGCCATCAAGGAATCCTAACTAAGCTTGGCAGTCATGGGATAGCAAATGACAATTGCATTTCAGTGTAAACAACTGTAAAGTGATGCATCTCAGGGTAAAAAAGAAAATTGCATATACAAAAATGGCTGGTGCAGAGCAAGAAGAAACTTGTTGTCAGAAGCCCTTGAACGCTGTTATTTGACCAGAATTAGCCATTTTTTGGAACAGCAAGTTTTGCAGTCTATAGCAGGCATCCCCAAACTTCGGCCCTCCAGATGTTTTGGCCTACAACTCCCATGATCCCTAGCTAACAGGACCAGTGGTTAGGGATGATGGGAATTGTAGTCCAAAACATCTGGAGGGCCGAAGTTTGGGGATGTCTGGTCTATAGTCATGGATACAGAGGGCAATGTTGGTGCTCATCAGACTCCAATGAGCAGGCAGTACAGACCTGGGGAAGTGGGGACTGGCTGGGGTAGGGAACAAGCAGAATTCAAGAGGGAAACTGCTTGTGGGGAATTGTGCTCACGTTGATTCCGCTTGCAGTTTTTCAAATAGGCATATTGGAACACCTTGGCTTCAAATCCACATGGCATCTTTAATTAATATGATCTGATAAAATATTGTACCCATTATAAGAAATTCACAGTGCTGGAAAGGAATCCAGTGGATCTTCAATCACAGGGATGGCCAATTTGGGGCCTCCAGATATTTGTGGGCTAAAAGGTAAAGGTAAAGGGAACCCTGACCATTAGGTCCAGTCGTGACCGACTCTGGGGTTGCGCGCTCATCTCGCACTATTGGCCGAGGGAGCCGGCGTACAGCTTCCAGGTCATGTGGCCAGCATGACAAAGCCGCTTCTGGCAAACCAGAGCAGCACATGGAAACGCCGTTTACCTTCCCGCGCCACCTGGGTCCCTATTTGTGGACTACAGCTCCCCAAATCCCTGACCATTGATTCTGCTGGCCAAGGCTGATGGAAGTTGTAGTCCACAACATCTGGAATGCACACACTGAATGGTAAGATAGAGAAAGGCAGTGGTGTAGTGGGGGGGGGGGACGGGGCCCTAGGTACATTTTTTTTTGAGGCACAACTAGGTGCCCCCACGACAGGCTCCCTCACTGATGCCAGAGCTGCAGGGAAGGAAGCTGTGCCTGGACTGGGCCTTTGAGTCCTGGATCTGGCATGCGGAGACAGCTTCCTTGTGCGATGGTCCAACACTGCCGGCCTAAGCTACCCAATGAGTTTGTGCTGGATGTGATAATTGAAACGAGGACTTCCAACTTCTCAGATCATTCTCAAAGAGAAGGTATGGGGAACTGTTGGTCCCTTGGATGTTGCTGTACTACAACTCCCATAATATGGTCATTCTTCTTGGGGCTGATGGGAGTTGTAGGCCCAAAGGTTCTCCACACCTGTCACAGTGGCATGTCATGTCAGTGACTGTTGTGTTTGGTGAGCAATTGTTTTGCCTACGCTATCACACACTCAGGGCAGTCTTAAGGGTATCCAGCGCCTTGGTGGGAAATCCCTCCGGTGGGCCCCCCCCCCGGCTTACTAGGCGCCGTTGGAATGGCAGCTAGCAAGCCTGCTGTTGCGAGGGGGCGTGGCAGGAACAGCGCACGGTGGAGGATACAGTCGACTGCCCCCTGCAAGTGCGACGGAGGAGGGGCAGCGGCAGAGCTAGGCTGCTTCAGTGGCAGCGCCTCGCTCGCCGCCTTGAACATGAGCAGCGCACGGGGCTGCTGGGTGCCCCAGCCCAGCGCCTCTGACGGGGAGGCGCCATGGCGCACCGCGCCACTAAGCCAAATGGAAACGACGGCCCTGCACACACTGTGCACTTGATTAATTGAGGAGCACATCATATAGAAAGATGCACATATGTAAAGCTGGGGAATAGTTATTAGGGGTCAGCATACTTTTACAGCAGGGGGCTGGTCCACTGTCCCTCAGACCTTGGGGGGGGGGGCGGACTATATTTTGAAAAAGAAAAAAAATGAACGAATTCCTATGCCCCACAAATAACCCAGAGATGCATTTTAAATAAAAGGACACATTCTACTCATGTAAAAACACCAGGCAAGCCCCATAAATAACCCAGAGATGCATTTTAAATAAAAGGACACATTCTATTCATGTAAAACACGCTGATTCCTGGATCGTCTGCGGGCCAGATTTAGAAGACGATTGGGCTGGATCCGGCCCCCGGGCCTTAGTTTGCCTACGCATGGGTATGGCCATTCATTATTCCAGACACAGGAGGGGATGCTTCCTCTTTCCTCCCTGCCCTCATTTCTTAATTTGGTATTTATTTCTGTATAATTCAGCCCAGGAAAATGTCCTGGTGAGCTAACATTTTTAAATGAAGTCCTTCTGTGGGTTGTTCACCGTGCAGTAATATTTATTCACTTCTGCTTTCAACTATTGTTGCTTTTCCAACCTGTCATCATCATTCATTTCTTCCATGTGTGCACATATTATCCTCCTGGTCTTCTGAAGCTAGCCTGCCCAGACCAAACTACTGTACTGAGCTAGAAATGAGGGACGTTAGCCTTAATGAAGCAGTGCAGGGACTTCACAGAAGAATGAGACTTCTGTGTTTCTCAAGTATTAAACTTGTTCCTTTGCATTTCTACACGCAGGGCCGGCCCTATGGCCAGGCTGGGTGGCGCAGGGCGCCATGGCGCCAGCCCACCAAGGGGGGCGCCTCGCAGCTGTGCCCGCCCGCCGGCCGCTCCGCCTCGCAGCAGTGCCCTCAGCAGCAGCGCTGCACGCTAAGCCCGCCCGTCGCGCAGCAGCGCCCTCAGCAGCCGCGCTGTGCGCTGAGCCCGCCCGCCGCACTGGAAAACGGGGTGGCGGGGGGCACCGGAGGGATCCGGAGGGATCCGTCGCACCACGGCGCCAAGGCGCCAGAGGTGCTTAAGACGGCCCTGTCTACACGAGTACTACAACTGCTGCTGTAGTAATTTGAACCAGTGCAAGTGGAGAGCCATAGAATGTGGAGTTACATTTAAGACTCACTGGATGTATGTCTTGCTTCATCCCTCACCCTGATTCCAGCTGGGATACCCAGGGAACTGGAGCCAACTGTTGAGTTGAGGGTTTCTTGGATGTGATACCCTGTCACACTATTACCCTTCTAGATTCTCCTTCCCAAGCAATAGGGATGGGACTTGAGGGAGATTTAGCAGCCAAATATAACCATGCATATTCTTACTAGATAGTAAGTTGAGGGGCTAATGGCCACAGAGCTGTATTGCTGGTAGGCAGACTCAGACCATAGAAATGTAATTGGTAAAGAGAGGGCTCTGTGTGGTGATGTAACTTCCCCTTTTCTCTTGAGTGGAAAGAATCAAAGAAGTATTTCCCGTTCCTTCCCTCCCATTTTCTTCCTTGGCCCAGCGAGAGGGCAGGCATGCCCTCCAATTGCACACACACACCCTTTTCCCAGAGTTGCTGACCTTTTTATGGTGCTGCCGGCAGCTTTGCAGGGCTGGAGGAGGCGGGCAGCAGCTGGAGGGTGGCTCCTCTGGTGGGGAAGAGGGGCTGCTTCAGCAAGGCAGGTGAGGGTGGCAAGCTGATGCCGGGAGGTGCTGTGCCCAGCCTCCGCCTCTTCCCTGGTGCCTGTGCCGCAGTGGCCACGGCAGGCAGAGGCTCTAGGCATGGTGCTGCTTTGGCGGAGGGCAAGGGCAGCAAGCTGATGCCGGGAGGCACCACATCCAGCCTCTGCCTCTTCCCTGGCGCCCTCCAGAACTTGGTGCCCTGGCGCCCTGCGCCACTTGCGTCTATGGGCAAGACGCCCCTGCACATGGGTGCCTGGAGAGATGAATTCTAATTAAACTATCCTCTCTCACCTATTAAAACCCACCCCACAGGACTAAGATAAGAAAAACGCAAGAGCAATTCTAGGGGTTAGATATGGAATTTGACTTGGGCTGAGGTCACTTGAATTCAAATCTCATGAAGTGCACAGGCTACTTATACAGTATTCATTAGCAGAATAAAAACAAAAATGGCACCAGTTATGAAATTATACATGTCACATAAGGGAACTGTTTCCATGTCACATAAGGGAACTGAAAAGGAGTGGAAACTTTGGTGACGTTATTACTGGTGGGAGGGGAAGCTGAACTTCGAAACAAAAGCTTCTTATTCGTTGTTTGGGAGCTTTGTGCCTGCTGTTCGTCCGATGTTTATCTAGACTGTAAATGCATATCAGAGGGACAACAGCAGAACAAAACCTTATGCCAGGCTGCCCCACACCACCCTGATGTGCAGATAACCTGTTCCTGGAAGAAGGAAGGAAGGAAGGGGCTATCCCTGTTTTAGGCATGTACCTTCCAACTATAGTTAGGGTTGCCATATTTCAAAATGTAAAAACCAGGACACCCCAATAGAAAGACCCCAAAATTGCTCAGCGTTTTTAAGACAAACCCCGAAAAAATGTGATTTTTCGATTGACTTCCCTATGATTCAGGACAAAGCGCCACCTTTCAGAAATTCCCCCTGGGCATCAATTTTGCCTTTGAAATCCCAGTAATATCCAGGAAAATCTGGATGTATGGCAGCCCTAACTATAGTATAAAACAGCATGTGTGGCTCCTTGTTACTGCCTGTTGCATTGGTAGTCTTGTTGTAGGTTGTGAAGGCAACACGTACCAGAAGCTAGGATGCAGATGAAAGGCAAATCCTTTGTCTTTTCCTAGGGTCTATGTGACAATTGCAGAAACAGAAGCCTCGATAATATGCTAAAAAATGGGTTGCAAAGAAGATAAAAAGACAATGCAATATATATCATAACAGGGTAACATTCATTTCCTTGGTAAAAATGGTAAAGTGTTTAAAAATACCAAACTGTTGCCTTCTGCCTCACCCATTGCTGTTTCCAGCATATTCATTGCTGCAGTTTCCTCTTAAAAATCAATTGAGCTGGAGTTCAATTTTATTAGCCCTAGGGTTGTATTCGACTGTACTTTGTAAATCTATGTTGTAACTTTGCTGTGACCCAGTTGTGTGTGCATGTTTCACTGCAAATTACTCGATTTTTAGTATTTATTTGCCTTAAATTATCCATATGCTAACTGCTAACAAGCAGTCTTACACAATACCAAGTGAAATTCTTTTCTTAATTAAAAACAAAACAAAACTACAGATTGCATTTTTTTAAGCTGATGGTTAAGGGATAGTCAGTAGCTTTTCTTGTAGAAAAGATATTTATCTATTGACATTCCACCTACTAATGTGAAAGATGTAATCTTTTCTTTGGCATGTCTTCAATTTTACATAGGTCAAGGGAAAAAATGGAAGCTGTATACAATTGCCTCTTCTGTTAAAGTTCCTTTCAGTTTGGAGATTTCATGTTTCTTCACTTTAATACACTATGGTTGCACCCCAATCTCCTAGCAGTTTACCCAGGGTTTGTGTTTCCTTTGTAATGTATAGCATAGACCATGGTGTCTTTATGATACATGGTTTATTTACACATATATACAACTGGAGTCTACGATGGAGGGTTTCACAGCATTAACACCTCAAGAAGGCCTTGCTTCCCCAATAGCCACAGCCTTGAATTCCAAGAGAAAGGAAACATTTTAGGGAAGGGGACCCACCCACTTGCCATCTTGCACAGATCCACTTCTTTGTCCCTCTTAAGAGCCCATCACCTTACAAGGAAGCTAGCCTGGCTTATTTTTTTAACACTTGCTGAATCCAGGAGTTAGAATGAGTCTTGGCATACATCCTGCTCCCCACCCCCAAACTTATAACACTATTTATTTCAGAGTCCCACGTCCCCCCGCATAATGTGCAGCAGTACTTGGAAAAGAATGCTAGTTTCACTGGTAGGACAACCCACCTATCAATCATGTGACGTTGTAATGATGATAGAATAATAGAATTGTAGAGTTGGAAGGGACCACAAGGGTCATCTAGTCCAACCTGCTGCAATGCAGGAATCTTTTGCCCAACATGGGTCTTGAACCCACAATCCTGAGATTAGGAATCTCATTCCTTGCTGCCTGAGCTGTCAGCTATCCCAGGAATAAGATGACATGTCACCACATGGGTGGCCCTCCCCACATGTCAAATTTGGCCTGCAAGGTTGATCTTGATAAGGATCTGGTCCATGGAGCCAAAAGGGTACCCTTCCCTTGTTCCAGTGTTACTTTTCTCGCCATGACTCAGACACTCATTTTGTGCTAATTAGGTGAAAAAGGCCCAAACGATTGGCACCACTTGCAAGATCATTGTCATTTATATGGATCTCCCAGTTTTGGGAGATTGCACTATGTGGAAGCATCTCCTTCATATGTGAAGGGCGCTTCAGAAGTAGACCTACTTTCATTTCTGTAAGGACCAAGGGCTCAAGCTATGCAGCTCTTAACAGCCAGCCAAAAGTCTGTTCAAGGTTTAGTGTGTTGCATCCTTGAGCAGCTGCTGGGACCCCATTGCCTTGACAGGGCATACTGCTGCTCTATTCCAGTGTTTCTGAAACTTGGGTCTCCAGCCGTTGATGGACCTCAACTCCCATCATCTCTGACCACTGGTCCTGTTAGCAAGAGATGTAGTCCAACAACGGCTGGAGACCCAAGTTTCAGAAACACTGCCACTGCTATAATAACTGCCATAAGCTTTCATGTCTCAGGTGGCTTGGCAGCACTACTTAAATTTCAAAAAAATACATTGGTGCATTGGGGGACCGTTGAGGGAAATTGTGGCTCCAAGCCACCCAGCGCTGAATACAGTGCTGCTGCTGCTGCTCTCCACTGCTTTGTTGTTGTTTAGTCGTTTAGTCGTGTCCGACTCTTCGTGACCCCATGGACCAGAGCACGCCAGGCACTCCTGCCTTCCACTGCCTCCCGCAGTTTGGTCAAACTCATGTTCGTAGCTTCGAGAACACTGTCCAACCATCTCATCCTCTGTCGTCCCCTTCTCCTAGTGCCCTCAATCTTTCCCAACATAAGAGTCTTTTCCAAGGATTCTTCTCTTCTCATGAGGTGGCCAAAGCATTGGAGCCTCAGCTTCACGATCTGTCCTTCCAGGGAGCACTCAGGGCTGATTTCCTTCAGAATGCATAGGTTTGATCTTCTTGCAGTCCATGGGACTCTCAAGAGTCTCCTCCAGCACCATAATTCAAAAGCATCAATTCTTCAGCGATCAGCCTTCTTTATGGTCCAGCTCTCATTTCCATACATCACTACTGGGAAAACCATAGCTTTAACTATACGGACCTTTGTAGGCAAGGTGATGTCTCTGCTTTTTAAGATGCTGTTTAGGTTTGTCATTGCTTTTCTCCCAAGAAGCAGGCGTCTTTTAATTTCGCGACTGCTGTCACCATCTGCAGTGATCAAGGAGCCCAAGAAGGTGAAATCTCTCACTGCCTCCATTTCTTCCCCTTCTATTTGCCAGGAGGTGATGGGACCAGTGGCCATGATCTTGGCTTTTTTGATGTTGAGCTTCAGACCATATTTTGTGCTCTCCTCTTTCACCCTCATTAAAAGGTTCTTTAATTCCTCCTCACTTTCTGCCATCAAGGTTGTGTCATCTGCATACCTGAGGTTGCTGATATTTCTTCTGGCAATCTTAATTCCGGCTTGGGATTCATCCAGTCCAGCCTTTCGCATGATGAATTCTGCATATAAGCTCTCCACTGCTACCACTAGGCTACTACCACCAGGCAGTCCCCGTTCAGGTAGGTGTTGGATTGCCTGGTGGCAGCAGGCCTGAAGCTGGGGGACCTAAGGTCAGTCCAGCTAGGTCTGCGGAATCTGCTGCATATCCTGAAGGTGGGGATAAAGGAGAGGAATGGTGCTGAGAAAGTTCGTATCACACTTAAAAACCTATGAAGAGCCTGCTGGATCAGGCCAATGGCCCATCAAGTCCACGTCCTGTTCCCACAGAGACCAACCAGATGCCAATGGGAAGCTTGAAACCAGAACCTGAGCAGAACCACCATTGACAGCTTTCTCCTTCAGGAGTTTGTATAATCCTCTTTTAAAGCCACCCAAGCTGTCACTGAGACTGAAAAATGTGGTGGAGCCACGAGATGTAGAAGTCTACAGTTGCGTTTAAAAAAAGTCCTTCTAGGAAACCTCTGTTGTAATCTTGATTGCTTGTGACACCTCTTTAGCTTATTACTGGCGCAAAGTATTTTAGAGGAAGGAAGGAGATATTGCAAAAGGAGAAACAAAAGTATACTTCATGTGCAGTAATGTGACAGATTTCTGGCACTCAACTATTTTTAAGTTGTTTTTAGATTTACATTTTATGTAGCTTCTTTGCTAAAGTGAAATCAGCTTTATTCTCAGAAGATCATAATGCAAACCAGTGGGTAAAAGTAATAAAGGCTTCAGCTTGTGTTCCAGTTTTTTTTCCCTTTTTTGCTTGTAAATGGCTGAATACTTATTTGTTGTGCTTATTTGTTACACTTTTAGCCCACCCTCGAGGACCTTTGAGTGAGATTTTATGCTTGCTGTGTTGGTTAGGCGGTGGTGGGGTGGAAAGAGAATATTTGGCCACCCGGTGAGCGTCACATCACAGCTGAGTGGGAATGTGAGTTTGGCTTTTCCAAATGCACACAAGTCCCAACAATTTATCCCGTCTACTACCCTGTCTGCTGAGGTTTCCGGTGTGTTTGGGTGTGTATGTGTAACTGCTTTAGCAGCCCTTTCATGGGCGTACCCAGCATGGGGCAGGAGGGGGCAGCTGCCCCCCTAGAAGCAGGGCAGCTGGAGAGGACAGGCAGGGACACTACCTGCTGTGCTCCACCTCAGCCTGCTTGGCTGAAGCGAAACGGTAGCAGCGGCAGCGAAGCTGCCTCCGTTGAAAAAAACCTCGACCTGGACCTGGACCTGGGCTAACTTCAGCCCACACTCCTTCAAGTCACAGTGAGCACAGCACAGAAAGAGCTGCCCCACAATGCTCTGCGGCACCTCATTTGCATACATGCATTGTTTTAGTCACCGCTGCCATTAAAGGAGCGGGCAAGGCAGGAGTGCAAGCACGGGTGGCTCTGTGTGCTGCCTTGCAAACGGCCCCCTTTCCTCTGGGTGGTGTGGATGTTGACCATGCCTCCTGGGGGGGATCCTGGCCACATCATTGCCAGCTAGCCAATCGGGTGGCTGGGGGGCGTGGCTGGTGTGCCCCCCCCCGGTAGCTTTGATCCTGGGTATGCCCATGAGCCCTTTCCCATTTTGGTGTGTGCAGTTGGAATTCCCCCAAGTGAAAATTAGCACTACTTCTAGGGCCACATTAGGCCAAAGTACCCTTGGCAACTTTTCATGCATCCCCTTCAGCATTCACATTGCCCTCAACATCAGCTGGAGGCAAGCCTGCAATGCTCAACCCAGAAAAGGACAAGACTAAACTTCCTGCTGTGTCTTTCTTTGATTGATTTCATTGAGAAAACCCCAATGCCTTTAATTGCAAATGTGCTGGGACTGCAGTGCACAGGGAGGAGGATATATAAGCCTTTGCTTCTTCCAGTGCAGTTCTGATGAAAATTGCGCCCCTATCCGGCTTCTTTTAGCCCTGGCAGGGAAACTTCCAAGCTTCTTTTCTTGGACTACTAGTACATACCCGCCAAGGGTCCCTGTTTCTCCAGGACATCCATGGAATTACAGAAGCAATCCCAGCTTCTGATTTCATAGAATCATAAAAGTAAGATTGCAACCACTTTGGAATTTGCCTGGCTCCCCCTGCCCCCAGAATTGCTGGATATCCCCATCACTTTCAAGAGAGATGAAAGGTCCCACAAAAGTGAGGGAAGAAGCAATTGGCTCAGCATGAATTCAGTTTATGCCATCTGTGAGGTCTTGCACCATCGCTTCGGCCCACCAAACTCCCTGAGCTACACCTGTAGTCAAAGAGTAATTTGTCCATCATTGCTTTTCTTTCAGCTACCACCACTCCATCATCACCTTTCTGACTGCCACATCCCCCCCCCAATTTATAACCCAAATCTGCAATTGCTGCTGGATCCCAAGTTTCTTCATTACCCTTACTTCATTTTTCTCCAGTTCCTCGTCCATATGTGATTAATGCCTGTATGCAGTGCTTTTTTCTTGGGGGGGGGGGGTACGCAGGGGTACACATCCCCGTAAACATTTTCTAATGCTGCCTGTATGGATCTATTTGTTTCTTCTGCAGAAGGCAAAGGGAAAAGAAATGGCCTTCATGACTACAGAAAGACAGCTGATGCTACATTAATGAGAATAGACAAGGCACTGAAAGTGAAGACCAAGCTGCTAAATACTACGGAACAGTGCGCCAAAAGATGCAACAGGAACAAAGGACTTCCATTCTCTTGCAAGTAAGCAGTGTTTTCATTTGCTTTTAGTATTGCCAAAATACTAGTCTAGTCCAAGCATTGTGATATTTAACTGACAAGCTTCCATAGGCAAGAGGAAACTTTGCTTTTTAGAAGAGCATTTTTGAAGCTGGCTGGCTGAGCTGATGTGAACTATATTAGGTGCACTGTTTGTATGACTTCAGGCCTGTTCAGATTATTGTTGTTCCCCCTGCGGTTGTGGAAGAATTCCATAAACTCATTTCCTGCTACTGATCTCTGTTGAGGGCAGTCCTGGGATACCAGGCGAAGGGTGAGGGGGTGAATAGCCTCCTAATAAATTTGTTGATATTTCTAGCCATCTTGTTTTGTTGGTTTTATCAGTTTTTAATGACACTTTGACAACTTTACTGCTTTGAACTTGCTAGGAAAAAGGCTATAAAATATTATAAAATGAGATCATATTTTCAGAAGTTGGAAGATAATGAGGTGTTAAAAGTAAGTAAATGTCAAGCGTCTTTCCCCCCTCTTCTTTTTTTGAGATTTTCTGGTAGTCAGCCATTTGGAAAAGAACAAACTGAAGGAATTGCCCAGGGCCAAGAGTTTCTAAGAGAGAAGTGCTTTCAGGCAATTGCCCAGATCAGCTTCATGTGCATGTAAATGTATTTTGCAAACTTAGACTCAGCTATACAGCTGCAAATAAAATGTTTTAAATGTGTTGTAAAGTGCAATGTACAAATGCAACACTAGATGGTGACACTGGGCTATGCAAAATTCAATGTATTTTTCAAAACTTTTTTTTTAAAAGCATTTTCACAGCATTTTATATGTGTGTAGACCTTAGACAGTTTTGCGATATATGTAATGGTTTTGCTAGTTTAATTTTACTATTTAGTATTGGATCCTAATGGATTATTGAGTATTGCTTTATTTGATATGTTGTTTATTTTAAAGTTACTTTGACTTTTTATATAGGATCTGATTGTTACTCTTAATGCTGGATGTATTATTATTATTATGTTGGGATCTGCCAAGAGTGGTTGGGGCAGGTATTATTTATTATTATTATTATTATTATTATTATTATTATTATTATTTGCTTATTCTCCATTTATCTGGCTGCTGATTGCTTTTCTGCCTATAGCAGCAGATATCCTATATGTTGTTTTCATTTTGGAATGTGTCCAAATTGTTCTTCTGGTTTACATTGCCCAATGGCAGATGTGCCTAGCACTGTTACTGGGAACAGAATAGGGAATAAGGTTGCATAATAACATAGCAAAATTCCATGAGATATTCTTGGGGTGAGAAAAGTGACTGCCATCATGTGATGTCAGTGAGAACAGCCATCACTCCTATCCCCCAAGAGCCACTGGTTGGAAGCCGTTGGAAGCTACATCATCACCAACAACATTTGTACTTTTCTAGGCTTCTAACAATGAGTAGCAAATAGTATCTGACTTTCATTATTGGTGCCAATGCAAGATCTCCATGAACCCGCTAGTGATTCATTCCCATTTTGAAATAGGGGAATGGTGAGTGGATTCATGGAAGTTCAGGGGGGAAACCTCAGCATTTGTTTGGGCCAGATGTTGCATTCTATATATGTCAAGGGTCTGAGAGTCTCCTCAGCCAGGTTGAGACTTCTTCCTTCCCATACAGAGTTGGACATCTTAACAGAGTTTTACTATTTTTATTCATCCCATTTTCTGCACAGGGCTTTTGCATTTGATAAAGCTTCCAAACGCTGCCATTGGTTTTCCTTTACTGCCCTAGAAAATGGCGTGAGGAGCAGGGAAGACAATGCATTTGACCTGTATGAAAAGAAAGGTAAGTTTCTTATTCTTTAGCCATGACATTATAGACAAGAAAGCCTGCCTGAGTGAGCAAGTTAGTCTAGAAGTTCGAATACAGGGATGGGGAACCATGTTCTTTCCAAGGGTCAGATGGGGAACCGAAAAGAACAATTCCAGAAAAAAGAAGTCAAGTAAAACTCCTTGTTTAGCTGCAGGATTAAATTAATGAAAATAAACAGAACATTTTCTTATGGCCCAACAAAGGTTTCAAAGAGTGAATAAATATAGATAAGGCCAAGGCCAGGGACTTGCAAGTGGCCAATGATTTGTTGTTGCTTACTTTGAAGAGCATTCTCTGAACTATTTTGATTCTCATCTCTTTGCAATTTGGCACTGGGGAGCTGCTATTTGAGAATCAGAAGCTCAGAGCCCCCCTTGGTGCGCATAATTATTAGCACAGTTCTTTGGATACTGGCCAAAACATTTAACAAATTATTGTATGAAATTTTAGATTTTTAAAAAATGCACTAGCAAGATGGGTTGACCTTTATTATGTGTAAGTATAAAAGTACACTTGCTAAATTTCTATGCATTTTTATTCACCGATAAAATGTGAGGTCTTCCATTTATCTGTTTTGTTTTATGATTCATCTCCCACAGACTATGTTAGAAATTGTATCACTGGTAAAGGAACAAATTACAAGGGAACCATATCAGTCACAAAAAGTGGCATTCGGTGTCAGGCGTGGAATTCCACAATACCTCATGAACACAGGTAAGATTGATGAGATTACAAGAGCCCAGTCTTACATAACTTTCTCCTGCCAATTTCATTTCCTTTCATTGATAATAGAATCATAAAATTGTAGAATTGGAACCTGAGGGTTATCTACTCCAGGGGTGGCCAACTCCCAAGAGACTGTGATCTACTCACTGAGTTAAAAACAAGCAGTGATCTACCCATTTTGGGGGGTTCAGGTTGTTGAGCTTTTTTAAGGGAGGAAAGCCCATTTTTAGGGGTTCAGGTCAAAGTTGTTGAGCTTCTTTGAGGGGAGCCAGTGATCTACCACAGACGTCCAGTGATCTACCAGTAGATCACGATCTACCTGTTGGATGTGCCTGATCTACTCCAACCCCCTGCAGTGCAGGAATCCCAACTAAAGCATCCATGACAGATGGGCATCCAACCTCTGCTTAAAAACACCCAAGGAAGGAGAGCCCACCAACTTTCAAAGGAGACTATTCCACTGTCAAACAGCTCTTCCCATCAGAAAGTTTTACCTGATGTTTAGTCGGAATCTCCTTTCTTGTAACTTGAACCCATTGGTTTGAGTCCTCCCCTCTGGAGAAGGAGAAAACAAGCTTGCTCCATCTTCCGTGTGACAGCCCTTGAGATGCTGAAAGATGACTGTCATATGAACAACTGGGCAGTTGACAGCAAATGCACCTGCAGATCTAAGACTGATGATGATCTCTGTAGGGTGTACAGATTGGGAAACACAAGTTTGTTGCATTATCATTTCACTTTTAAGGTGCACACTAGAATGATTTCCAAAAATACATCAGAAAGGCTGAAGTGGTTCTTGAAAAGTGCTGGATGGAGGACAGGGCAGGATGGGGGACCTCAAAGCAGAGGAAGTGCTTAATTTTCATTAATGATAAATGAAAACTGTGAGAATCTTGAATTTTCTCTCCAAATGTTGAGGTTAATCTATAATTTATTACACTGGGATGGCTAGATTTGTGCTATTGTATGATATTCCAACATATTGTAAGGAGAGAAAACAGACGTTGAATTGTACTAAATCTGGAATAATTGTATTTTGAGACCATTCACTGAAATATAAACAGATAATGTAAAATAGATCAGGATCATAGATTGATGTTCTTGGGCATTTTTTGTGAAGAATACATATCCTGGGAAAAGGGATTGTGGCTGCTTTGAGGATGAGGAAGGAGTGGAGTGGCCTTATTAGCTCCAGTTTGCTTCCCCATGACTGGTTACCTCGCCTTGACTGCCACCCCCCCTTCCCTTGCAAAAGTCTCTTCTTGCATCTCTTCTAGGTAGTAGTGGTGAAATCCACACCCACTCATGGCAAGAACACAATTTTACCTCTGAAATTTTACCTCTGTGCTGAACAAGCCAACGCTTGGCTGAGTGTGTTGTCTGAACCTGGGTTCATGGTTTAGCAGATGTTTCCCTATTTAGGATTTCATTGTATGGGCAAAATATTTTTTATATAGGATTCTTAAGGCAGAAAAATTCTGTCTAATAGATTTTGTTATAAAGTAGATTTCATTACCATTTTCTGCAATATATATATAATCAACTTCAAGCTACTTTTTAGAAGTGTTCTTCCCCCAGAATTGCTCATTTTGCTTATTTGTGGTGGTTAGATAAAGGTGGGACCTAGTGCACACTTACCTGTGACCTCTACATGAATGCCTTTGGTACCGTATGTGCACAGTTGCAGGCAAACAACGCTCAATATGTAGACACTGTCAGCACATTTAAGTTTGGGAGCACATTTTTCAGGCAGCACTGTGATGCTTCATGGTGTCACTGCCTGCTTGTGCCATTCTTTTATGCTTCCAAGTCATGTGCCCATGTAGCACTGGCAAGCAAGAACTGGCCCTTGTGTCCCAGCAGAACTTTGGAAAGCTAGTAGACAGGATTGGATCTCATCCTCCAAAGCTGTAACAAGAAATTTTTAAATCTATATCAGGCGTCCCCAAACGTCGGCCCTCCAGATGTTTTGGACTACAATTCCCATCATCCCTGACCGCTGGTCCTGTTAGCTAGGGATCATGGGAGTTGTAGGCCAAAATATCTGGAGGGCCGACGTTTGGGGATGCCTGATCTATATGAAAGGCTGTATGATAACATATTTAGGGCAATCTGGACTGAATGTCGCTGGCTTGCATTTAATGCTTATCTTTCCCAGGCTTAGGACTTTCTGATGAAAGAGGTGGGGGAGGAAATTTCCATAATACTGTAATACACAAGGGCATGCCATTGTTAAACACACACATGGAATGTAATTCTCTATCAGAAAAGCTTCCCTGGAGCTGTCCTTAGCAAAGAGGTTATGAAAGATTGATAGCATGGAAGAGGAAATAAGGAAAAATAGGGACTACATGAGAAAGGCACCTCTTCTGTTTACTCCGGAAAAAAAGAGATGTTTCTGGCTTATGAGCTGCATATGATAGGTCAAAACCAGGTCTTTGAAGTGAGCCTGGAAATGAATTGGTAACCTGTTAAGCCAAGCCAGAACTGGTGTTATATGTTCATACTGTCTTATTCCAGCCAACAATTGCTGTTAAATGTCCTCAATTGTATAATATGAATTAATACCATAGCTGACCTGGATGATAAGCATATGTAAAGTAGTAGACTCAGGGGTAAAATTAAGGAGTCTAAATAATAATTGCAGAGAAAGATATTATTTGGCACCTGCAAAACCAACTGATGCTGTTCTAGCTCTTTGCTGCTATTTGCCTGACTACATTTTTGTTCTCTCCTGTTTTACTGTATAATTTTCAAGTATTATTTTTAACTCATGCAGGAAAGTCAGCAGGCAGTTAACATTTATTAAATAAATAAATAGGAGTCGGATAAACTATTTATTAAGGTTCGCGACAAAGTTTGCATGCTCTTATACTGTAATGATTGTCATTTTAAAACTAGCTTTTTGCCTTCGAGCTATCGAGGTAAAGATCTACGTGAAAACTACTGCCGCAATCCCCGAGGAGAGGAAGGCGGCCCCTGGTGCTTTACAAGCAGCCCAACAAAGCGTCATGAACCCTGTGACATTCCCCTCTGTTCGGAAGGTAACACCCAGAAGCTCAACCATTAGTTGATTTCAGTTTTGCGCAGAAGCAGAATTAACTTTACAAATATGACACATTTTTTGAGTGCAGCTCAGATTCTGATCATTATTAGAGAACGTTTTCTTGACGCTTAAGATTCAAACTTTGTGACAATCAGGACTGCCTTTGTGAAACTCTTGAAAGTCCTTGGGTGTTTTGGCAGAAATTGATGAAAACTGTAATTTATTTCATAGAAGACCATGTGAGTCTAACAGGGGGTTGCTATTTGTTGACACGTGCTTTTATCTGCAGTACTGCAATGAGGTGCTGAGCTGCAAGTCACTATCCTAGAAAAGTGTCACTTTTCTGTACTTTCAGCTGAATGCATGACGTGCCATGGCGAGAACTATAGAGGCCCCGTGGACCACACAGAAACTGGCAAGGAATGTCAGCGCTGGGACCTTCAGAGACCACACAGGCACCCATTTCGTCCAGAGAAGTAAAAATGCTCTTCATTTATTTTAAGGAAGTACAGATTGTGAATGGAACCTGTCTATCTTTTTGAGACAGGACTGCTGCAACATTACTGCCCGTGGGGTATTGGAATCATTGCAATGTTCCGTGGGCATTGCACACCTTTTTCCCCTCGTGAATTGGATTTCAGCCCTTCATTCATGGATTTAATTAGTAACTATAATGATGTTTGTCTTGTCCTTCCAATGAGTTGTCAGGGTAGCTTAAAAATAAGGAAACAAAAAATGCAGAGCACAGAGAAAGGAGAAATAGCAGAATCTAAAGATGGCATGAAAACCTTCAGCAGAGGATGAAACGAACTGAAATGAAAGGGCGTGAGAAAATAAGAATCCCTCAGAATGGCATCAGAATGATAACAATATATGCATAAAGTGAGTCTCTCTGGGGATAGCGTTCCATGACTGGAGTACCACCACTAAAAAGGCCCAGATGATGGGGGCACCTAAGAAGGATTGTTGTGGAAGGTCTTATTTGATGTGAATCTAGGCAATCCTTTAGGTCTGCTGCCACCAAACTATGAAGTCTTTAAACGTCAAAACTAGCACTTTGAATGGAAAGCCAAAACTTTTATTTGGGCCCAGAAAAAAAGTTTTATCTGGGTATGTGAATCCTCGATAGCAGACATAGTTTTCATTGGGACAGTAGACTGTCTGTAGGAATGTTGCTACCTGCAACTGTTGAAGCCACCCCCAATCCATGAGCATTCATGTGTCCAGCCCAAACCAATGCCAGTGGTGTTCCATTCATTTGAATGCGCAATCCTCATTAATTTGAATGAACTTTGGACTACAACCATACATAGCGCTGGAAATTTGTTAAACTTCATATTAATTGATTACTAGAAGTAACTCACTTTTATGTTTGCTCATAAAAGCTTCTAATTAAAAGCACGAGGTAATCGTAATAGCATAACTAGGTTTTAATGAACAAGAGAGTGAAAGAAGAGAGACCATGCACAGGCAGGTACAGAGATAAAAAAAACCCACTACTTTAAATAGCTTGTTATCAAAGTCACTTAAATAATTGAAAATATTTATGAGCTTAATCTTTACTGTTCTACATAAATCTCTACCAGAATACTTAACCTTTAAGCTTCTCAGATTTTTGATTCTTTGCCTATTAAAGCTATAAATGTTTTGTTTTTGTTTTGCTAATATTTGACAGTGATCTAATATTTATCTTCCATCCCCCCCACCCCACAGACAAAAAAACATTGGCTGAAGGCAATGTTCATTGCTGTGAGTTTTGGTTTTGGAAAGTTACTTAAGTTGTTGCTGTATTTACTTAACGCAAAAAAAAGTGAATCTGGGCCAATGCAAGGACACCGCAGACTAAAAAAGGTTTTGTTCTTACAGGCTGTTACCCAAGCATACAGTTTGATCTGTACTTTAGAATCCTTCAAAAGGAGCTGATAGAGTAATTTAGGCCATGCAGAATGGTCTGGGGGTTTCCACACTGTAGATATAAACTAGTTTAAATGTTATTCTTTCTCTTCAGTAAACACTTGGAACAGTAGATCTGTGGGCGGGGGGGGGGGGGATTTAGAATCCCTAATGGAAATATATACTACTACTACTACTACTACTACTAATAATAATAATAATAATAATAATAGGTGAATAATATTTTGTTAAAGCCATGGCAGTTAAATTGATATACATCAAACTTTAATTTGCAGTATAGATATGTCCTATGGCAGGCACCCCCAAACTTCGGCCCTCCAGATGTTTTGGACTACAATTCCCATCATCCCTGACCACTGGTCCTCTTAGCTAGGAATAATGGGAGTTGTAGGCCAAAACATCTGGAGGGCCTCAGTTTGGGGATGCCTGTCCTATGGTGTATCTGGGATGCCCAAACTTTTTTCAAAGAGGGCCAGATTTGATGAAGTGAACATGCATGAGGGCCGACAAAAGTTGTTGAACTTTTTTTTAAGATTGAAGTTGAGCGCTTTTTAAAAGGATTTTACTCCAGGACATATACTGCCACGGGGGCCAGATTAAATCGACTGGCGGGCCGGATTAGGGCCCCCCCCCAATGGACTTTGGACATGTCTGGTAGAAAATACATTTGCATTGATATGAATTGCATAAGTTAACTTAATTTTTTACCTTTGAATGTTGGGGTCACATCTACACCATACATTTGAAGCGCCGGGGAGCGCTTCCGCGACTGGGTTGCAGCCACGGGAGTGCTCCCCGGCCTCGGCGATGGCATCGGAGCCGGGACTTCGTTCCGATGCCTCCCAGAGGCTGGGGAGCGCTTCCGCGACTGGGCTGCAGCCACGGAAGCGCTCCGTTAAATCGCTGCTTTAGGGTTTTTTTCATCTTCTAGAACGGATTAATCCACTTTCCATTATTTTCAATGGGAAAGTTTGCTTCGGTTTATGAACACTTCGGTTTATGAACAGACTTCCAGAACCAATTGTGTTCATAAACCGAGGTACCACTGTATGTAACACCCAGTCAGACCTGAGGACTCTCTGGGGCGCTGTGTCAGGACATTGGCAATGCATTCAGACAGCACACTGCTGCTTGTATTGATACAAATTTCTGTACAGTACCAGCAAAAGGGAGCTGAAACTGGGTGGTGAATCAACAGCAGAGGAGCTGAAAAGAATTGGGTCTTGATAGTGGTGATGGGAGTTCAAGAGTTTTCTAAAGCAATAAACCACAGGCTCCCTACATTTCTCTACCTTCATTCTGCAACTGATAAATTTAAAGAGTAGAATTTAGCATAGTTCTCCCTGCTCCCTGCTGACTAGAAAGGCTGTGCTAACAGCCAACGGGTCTGAAGAAATCAGGCTTAGAAGTAATTGTGCCATTGCTTTTTAACAGTACTGGGGAACCCCAAACCATCCCCTTGAGTGTGTGTTGTGGGAAGACACAGTATAGCAGCAGATCAACCACATGTCATTGTTTTGTAGCTCTAGGCCACTGCAACTTAATTGTAAACAATTGACAATACAGCACAGGATCCTATAGAGTTGCTATAAATAGCAAAATGCCAATATGATGAAATTAGGGACCCCAGTTTTTTAAAAAATCAAAACTCTACAAAGTAATGAGTTGCATAAGATTCTGTTGTCCTCCTGAAAAACCTTTGCATAAGTGCTCATTAAAACAACAAAAACAAAAGCCAACAGGGACTTGAGTATATGAAACTGGGAGATTGCAGCTGCCTATTTAAAATCTCTGGGGTTTCTTTGACTTTTGACCCCCAGCCCACCCAAAAAATGCCCAGTCTTAACTCTTGCTATGGCATTGTCAGTACTTAGAATAAAAAGGTAAAGGTACCCCTGACCGTTGGGTCCAGTCGCGGACGACTCTAGGGTTGCGCACTCATCTCGCTCTATAGGCCAAGGGAGCCAGCGTTTGTCCCCAGACAGCTTCCGGGTCATGTAGCCAGCATGACTAAGCCGCTTCTGGTGAACCAGAGCAGCACATGGAAACGCTGTTTACCTTCCCGCCACAGCAGTACCTATTTATCTACTTGCACTTTGACATGCTTTCGAACTGCTAGGTGGGCAGGAGCTGGGACCAAACAACAGGAACTCACCCCATTGCGGGGATTCGAACCGCCGACCTTCTGATAGGCAAGGCCTAGGCTCTGTGGTTTAGACCACAGCACCACCCGCGTCTTACAGTACTTAGAATATAACCTACTTATTTCAGCTCTGAGTATGTCTTAGTTGGATACAACCTAGATTCATTTCCGCAGATATTTGGTGTCATAGTGGTAGAGGTTTCATCAGTACATGGTGTTCTTTGATTGACCAAGACCAATGTTTTTAGTTCGGTCTGCAATTCTTCTTTGAAATGGCAACTCTATGGGATGTAAACAAAAGCACATGCTGTGTAGTCTAATAAAATAATCCACCTAGATGATAGAGCAATTGCCTTTAAATGTTTCCCCTGGAGGTCCAGAGCTTGGGATATGCAGCTTGGCCTTGATTAACAGCATACGTTTTAAATTTCAGTCACTAAATGGAAGTGTCAATTATACTTGCATTACTAACTTATTACAGTGGCCACCTAAATAGCAGGTTAAGTTGTAAAGTAAGAGGGGAAGCATGAAATTAATGACCCATTAAAGCTGAGAAATGCCTGGGAAGAGCCTTTCTATCTATTGTTAATCATAATTGCCTGGAATCCAGAAATAACAAGCACTGATGGAGAGCGTTAACCGTAATAGTAGAGAGAAAGCGACAGAAAGAGAGAGAGAGAAGAGAGAAGAAATTTTACTACCTTTTAAAAAGCTGCTACTCTGTTACAGCTAGACTTTGTCTAGATTTACTCAGAGGCTGAGACCAAGTATCAAGTAAGCCTCAAAATAAATTTTGATGATATGCAAAGCAGCAGAGTAGCTTACAGCTACGGTGGGAAGCTAAATAACTCTTCAAGGTAGCTTTTTTGTAAAGACTATACAGTGTCCAGACTTTTAATATTCAAAAGAACTTTATTTTCAGAAACATATTGAAAGGTTTTTACTTTATTATACATACCATGTATAATAAATATAACATAAACAATTGTTTCTAAAAGAATAAGCTATTCATTCAAGAAACTGACAGTTGTCTCAATTCCCCCCTTCACTTCTTCCAGTAATTCCAGGACAAAGGGTATGGAAATAATTAAAATGAGGAAAAAATGTTGACAAGATAAAGGAGGGCAGAGGAAAATTGTGTCCCCGCCCCCCTTGCAGTGCTGGAAATGAGGGCATGGCCTCAAAATAGGCCGACTTCTAAAAATAGAGCTATCATTAGCACAAAGTTTATTGAAAATAGCTTCCAGTTTGAACCCAGGGCTGTTGAACCCATTTCCTTAATGAGTCTGGCATGCCAGGAAGTGTTTATATTGTCCACATTTAATTGGACCATTTTAAGATAGCGGAGTAAAGGTATTGTGTCAAGCCAGACACTAATGGGAGGTTGCCCAATTAGCAGAGTGACCTTGTTTGATGCCCTGCAGCATATCAAAACTGTTCTCCTTCAGGTATTACAGCTGCTGGCTGCTTTTTGATGGCAACTCCTCCTCCCACATCTGTAGGTATTTGGCACCCCACATGTTAGGATTCCTGTTTGCCCTAACTGCCTCAGACCCCTATCGGGACAGGAGGTCCTTTGGGCTGCGTCTTGCGTGTCTGTGTAGCGTTGCCAGGCTGACTTGGTTGACATGCTTGTCGTTGTGCTTTGCAGATACCCTGACAAAGGCCTTGATGATAATTACTGCCGCAATCCAGATAATAAGCCGAGGCCGTGGTGCTACACTCTTGACCCAAACACCCCCTGGGAGTTTTGCACAATTAAAACGTGTGGTGAGTTTAATGCAAATGTTTATTGTGACTTTCCTCTTTCCTTAATCTATCTGAGATTGTCTCTTCATTGCGTGGCAACCCTGTTATATTTTCTGTAGGTTTCAGTCCTGTGGCTTATAACAAGGATCGATTGCCTGCATTGATTGGTTGTTCCTCTGTTCTCTTACCTAATATGCTCTCCCCAGCCCTCTTTGTGCATTTCATGTGTAAAAGAATCCTCGTGCAATTTCTGGGGTGTGGGTGCTACATTTCTGGCCTTGCCCTCAGATCACACAGGCTCCATCAATCCCTCTCCACATGCATAAATTTCCCTGGAAAGCTGCAGCCCTAATCATAATTAGTATTGAAAGCAGATTTTAAGGGTAACAGTTCAGAATTTATGAAACAGAGTTTGCCTGGGCACAAGCAAAGGTGCCATGTACAGATGGGACCTAGAAAATGTCCACACATCCTCTGAATGATTGTATCAAAGGTTGTAGTGGTAGACAATATCTATCTTCCATCTAAGCACACTCTGAAGCACCTGTGTTGCCCCAGAGTTCTTGAAAACCCAATTTAAAAACAACTATATTAGATCAATGCTGTTGCAGGTCTCCTGAGGTCAGAGTTCTTATTGGTGCGGGAAAAGATAAGAGATCCGCTTCTGCATGCATCTAGCAAATACTTTATCTTTCCCTGCAATCCACTTAAGCCATGCAATATGTAGGAGACCTTGCTATTTAAGGTAACAAATATCTCAGAAGCGACAGCCTAGCAGTTTTTACTTTTATGTTAGCAATTAGCATACTAAACAGTGCTGGAAAAATCTCTCCTGAGAATACAAACATCTGGTGCATTTATTGCCATCTGGACTTCATGCTACCTGAATGTTTGACGTCCAAACTAAACTGATCAAAGACCCGCTCTTGCTTAGACTTGGCACGTCCCAAACATTTTGAGGCCACTTCTCTCTTCTGCGAGCCTGAAAATGCTAAAGAACGTTTTACCTTTCCTTGGAGTGGTAATCTGTATGCTCATGAATCTCATATAAGAAAACCAATTTTCTAGTATTATAAATAAATAATTTGAATGACAGGTTTAGGTTTATTAAATTTATATATTGCTGCCCACAACAAAAAGTTCCAGAGTGATTTAAAATGAGAGTAAAAATACAGTAATAAAAACAGATAAACACAGTGAGGATAAAAACATCCAATCACTGGTGCTGCCTGAATGCCTGGGGAAACAAAAATGTCTTCTTGGTGTTGGAACTTTATTTTTATTTTTTTTGATGTATTTATTAAAGATTTTCTCAAACAGCAAAACATACAAAAATACAAAACACATTAAGAAAATTACAAAACATTAAAAATAAAAAACAAGAATACAAAAAGAATACAGAGAAAGAAAAAATACAAAAATGCAAAAACAAAAATAACTATAACCCTTATTTCCAGTCTATTGACTTCCTCATTCCACCTCCTTCTGTGATTCTTTACATATCCTCCATAGTAAACTCTAAATCTTATATAAGTTCTCATTATTACTTTAACTATACCTTAATTCTTTAATCTTTTATATCTTATCCTTTTATATTCTATCTAGATCTTACTTCTTAATTAAATTGTCCTTAACTTATATCAATACTTATTTCAAACCATTGTATTATCTACAACCTCTATTTCATCTCCCTCACTTCCACTAATTCTAATCTATTATACGTTTATTCTTTAAATAAATTTTAAATTTCTTCCAATCTTCTTCCACTGCTACTTCACTCCGATCCCGGAGCCTCCCAGTCAGCTCAGACAGTTCCATAAATTCTATCAACTTCTTCTGCCATTCATCCACTGTTGGCAATTCTTCATTCTTCCAATTCTTTGCAAGTAGAATTCTTGCAGCTGTTGTGGCATACAAAAAAAAGTAACATCCTTCCTAGGTATTTCATCTCCCGTTATCCCAAGTAAGAAGGCCTCTGGTTTTTTAACAAAGGTGTTTTTTGGTGTTGGAACTTTAACAAAGTTGACACCAGGTGGGCTTCCCCCAGGAGATGAGAACATTCCATAGATGGGGAGCTACTTGAGAAAAAATGTTTAGGGGTCCTCTCATTTTCTTACTCATATTGAAATACTGCCCCTCAATGAGGCCAAACTTAGATTCACAAAATCTTTAGGGGTATGCGTACCCTGAGAAAAAAAATGCACTGGAAATGCAAGAGAGGAATCATGTACAACTAGTAGAAGATCTTTGCCATTTTAAAATATATTGATTTGCTTGTGGAATCCTAAGAATCTTAAGGGGAATTATTCTGTCTTTTCTGTTCCTGCATGAATTTGCAATTCACAAGCTGTAGGTAACAGGGCATTTTTTTTACCAGTGGCTCACTTCAGGAAATGACTCTGAACCACTTTGTCAGGAAATGACTCTGAACCATTGTGATTATAAAAAAGAATGCAATGGAAATGTACAACTGTTGCACACAAAAAATATTGATGCCCCAGTAGGAGTTTGAATTTCTTTGAATTGCATTATTGCAGTTTCCTTAAGGAGTAGTTTGATATTTTTCTCTGCAGTAACGTTTGGTTTTTCTGATGTATTCATTCTATGTTATAGCTCCTTCCTAACATTCCTACAAAAGTACACAATATATGATGTAACTAATCACTTTGCTGCAAAAACATCACAGATTGTCGTACACTTGTGTTAAAGGCAAATTTGCGTTTGCAAATTCTCAGTGATGACCGTTAGTATTCTAGAGGAGTCGGGAATAAAGAATGATAGATAACAGAGAGCTTAGCTTAGTGGTACAGCGTACAGCAAATGCTTTGCACTCACTTCCCATGTTTTACTTTGCATGAATAAGGTCGCAAATTCAATCCCTTATATCTCTAATTATGTTCCTGATGCAGCCTCAGTTCCATAAACATTTCCAATTATCACAAATTTTTAAGTAGTAAAAAGAAGCCTTGTGCCTGCCTGCCTGAGTGACTCATTTGAGCAGCTACCATTTTCCAGAATTCTGTTCAAAACAGTCCACGCCAGACTGAGTGCAGCTTGCAGAGACATCTGCAAAAGGTCTTGAGACAGAGAAACTTGTGGGCTTTCCAAACATATTCCTCTAGGGAGAATTTGATATCAGATTTACAGAAGCACAGCCACTCTTTAAAGTGCACAAATATTAGCTCAATAAAGCCATTAGAATATTAAATGTAGGAATGTATTCATTTTAAAAACCAGGTACTTTTGCATTAATCCATAATTGTGTGTGATCTACATAGAACAAATCTAGGATGCCAAAACACTGATTTGTGTGTTTAATTTTCCATGCCCAAATACTCTTTTGATTGAAGTGGAACCAGGGATTTAAGTAGTTAGATGAGTTTATAATAGATTTCGTCTTGTACATGTTTATATGACTGGGGTTACAACAACAAAAGATGCCTCTTGAAGAATTACCTTTGTATTTAGCAGCAGACTTTACTTTTAAAAAGTAATCTATATTCCAGGTTAGACAGTAGGCCCTAATTGTGCAAGCAGATGTGAACCCACAAAATCTTATTGACTTTATAAAGTTTGAGCTATGGGTAATTCAGGCCAGGGTGCATAAACATAGAGCCTTTACAAGGATTCCTAGTATTCTGCTCTTTGGGAAGCATGCAGTTGAATAGGAACAGGGAGAGAAAAGCACTGTGAATTGCATTCTGGGAAACTGCAATCTAGCAGGCAGAAACCTGGTGTTTAGTGGTGTTCCTGCTTACGTCCAAAGAGAAGTACAGTGGTACCTTGGTTTAAGAACAGCTTAGTTTATGAACAACTTGGATTAATAAAGTTGCAAACCTGGAAGTAGGTGTTTTGGTTTGTGAAGTTTGGCTTGGAAAAAGAACATGTTTCACTTCCTGTTGAGTGTGTCCCATTTGTAAATTGAGTCCCCCGCTGCTGTGGGAAAGCACCAGGGGCGTAGGAAGAGGGGGGCAATGGGAGCGTTCTGCCCCCGGCAGCGCGATCTCGGTAGGGTGCCATCGCGGCTGTCCCTGCCCCAGAACACATGCCATGCCCCTGCGGGTGGTGCGCCACGCCCCCAGAACGTGTGTCACGCCCCTGCAGGCAGTGTGCCAAGAACACGCGCCACGCACCTGCGGGTGGCGCGCTCCACCCCAGGACGCACACCAGCCCCGCCCCCACCTGCTCTCCACCCCCCACCCCCTGTGCCGGAGCATGAAGCTCCGCCACTGGAAAGCATGCCTTGGTTTAAGAACGCTTTGGTTTAAGAACGGACTTCCAGAACGGATTAAGTTCGTAAACCAAGGTACCACTGTATTAATAAGAAAAACCTTGGAAATGAAACAAAGTGGCTAAGTATTATCCATTACTGTGCTGCAGAACAAAATCTTAAAACAGTCACAGAATCACAGGAAATCTCACGCAAAGCAATTTGACATTTGAACTGATGGTATTCAGTTCTTTGGAATTCAGTGCTAGCCTAATGTGGAAGTAGCCATTAGCTAAGATTATGAATGCTTGAGGAATTCAGTTTCTGTGAAGTCCTGTGTGGACTAACCTCCTTCTAAATTCACACTTCTCCAAGTTGTAGTTATCCAGCCAAGTAATGGATACAAAAATGACTGTGCATATAAATGTATGTGTTAGTGAAAAAAGCCTACACAGGTGCGTTATATTGGGGGGAGATTGCTTTGCTGATTTTTCATATTGGAAGAAAAATGTACTAAAATATTGTTGAATTTTCATGGAGACTTTCTTTTTAAAAAATCACAAATTGATGAGGAAAGGTGGAGAACTGAACTTAAGATCTGAAAAATGAGAAATGTGCAATATTTTCCCATCCCTATTCAGAGTAAGTCTCACAATGTTCTGTTGGGCTTGATGTTTAGCTGTGTCCGACTCATTGTGACCCCATGAACCAGAGCACGCCAGGCACTCCTGTCTTCCACTGCCTCCTGCAGTTTGGTCAGACTCATGTTGGTAGCTTCAAGAACACTGTCCAGCCATCTCGTCCTCTGTTGTCCCCTTCTCCTTCTGCCCTCCATCTTTCCCAACATCAGGGTCTTTTCCAGGGAGTCTTCTCTTCTCATGGCCAAAGTACTGGAGCCTCAGCTTCAGGATCTGTCCTTCCAGTGAGCACTCAGGGCTGATTTCCTTCAGAATGGATAGGTTTGATCTTCTTGCAGTCCATGGGACTCTCAAGAGTCTCCTCCAGCATCACAATTCAAAAGCATCAATCCTTCGGCGATTAGCCTTCTTTATGGTCCAGCTCTCCCACATGAATGTGCATAAGATTGCAGCCTAAGGGGTTGCTTGTTTCCTAGGACCCAATGTGTCATTGAAGTGGTCTGCAGGAATCAAAGAATGAACTGTAGAACATTCCCCTTGCATCAGGTTGACTTGCAGGAAGGAAAGCAACAGCCATGTCTATCTTTCTAGCTCAGAATGTTGTGGACAGCTCTTCAGCAGCAGTTGAGACGAAGGAATGCATCAGAGGTCAAGGAGACGGGTACCGTGGAACTATAAGCGCCACATGGAGTGGCACTGAATGCCAGCCTTGGGACTCCCAGACTCCTCACCAACACAACTTCACATCGCAGAACTATAAATGCAAGTGAGTAGGGACTCATGGGGGGGGCACCATTTAAATGGCAGTGATTATGACTTGCAAAATCATTATTAATCTTCAACCCAATAAATACTCCGGTGACTTGTAGAGTGTGATATAAAACATACTTTACTGTCATGTCAAACACTGTCTAGGAATCGTAGCTATGTTTCTGAAGTGTTGATTTTGGGACAACTCACCTGAATCTGATTTATATAACTGCTCCATGTTTGGTGAACTCATTTCGTCGATCCATGTGGGAATCTTCTGTGCTTTTTTTCCTGGCCTGCAAAACTGGCGCATAACTTGTGGTGTATTCATAGTGCCTGATGGTGTCTAGTACCAGCTTCTCACTGTGTACCTGGCAAACTGTAGTGCGGTGGTTTTATGTATGTGCACATGGACTATGTATACTGGTGTGGTGGAGGCACACCGACATTTCCAGTAAGAAAGGTGGTAAAAAAGTGAATTGGTCACAGGTTTTGGGACAAGTTGGGAGAGGTGTTAAACTGTCACTCAGGGTTTTTTCCTGCAACATGGCTTTATCTTACCTTGAACACTAAAACTTCCCTCCCTCTCAACTCTCTGATATTTTTAAGAAGCCACTGCTCCCCCCACAACACCCCCTCCCCCATTTCCTTGTGGTCTGAAAGTTCCCTTCTCCCTTCTATGGAATCTAATACATCTACAGGTGAACTAGTTGAAATGATGCAAGCCCCAGCATCAATTCTTCCCCTCCTAATTAGGATTCCTGCTGCTTATAGAAGCTCTGGTTGTGTGGAACCATGATCCCTTGTAGCTGCTCATTCTTCAGCTCTTAAATTGGCTGGCTGTGTCCTATGAAAGGCTTCAGTCACCTGTCCATTTCAGAAACCTTCACCACAGTAGCAGCTTGACGACAAGAACCTTGTTGGAGGGTAAGTTATCCTGACTTGATAATATGCTATGGTTTTGCAAGAGTGTGCTTGTTTTTCAATGCAGGGTGAATGGGTGTTTGTTCTTCAGTGCTCTACTTTTACTAAAAATTCAGATCTCTCCATCTGGAAATGCTCTATTTTCTATTCATGCTAGTGTAGACTTTAATGTCTGAAAATATGCAGGATAACATATACTGTAGTTTCTTCCCCCTTAGCCCCCTCCTTCAAGGACCAGCTTTTGCAGCGGCAACAAAAGGATTGGGTAATGAATGCACGCAAGTGCAGACAAAGGTGCCCAGTGCTTGGTTTTGCTCCCAAGAGTGCCTTTCTGTTAGAATTGGAAGGCCGACTCCGTGGTGGTTCCAGACTGTTGGGGAATATGAGGGAAAGGGTTCGGGAGCCCTTTCTAGGATGGAAAGATGATGGCCCACAAATGAGGCCAGGTGAGGCAACCACCTCAGATGGCAGGATCCAGTGGGGCAGCAGATCTTTCTCCACCCACTGCTTGTTCCTGGTGGAGCTCTTTCCTCACTCCTCCTTCCCTGGTGGGCAGGGGAGCTGGTGCCAATAAGTTCTTTCTCATCTGGAAAATGGAAGCTGAGCCTGCAAAAGCAGGTTTCTGAATGGTGAGCGAACATGGTGTTCCAAGGGAGAAACCATGTGGGTGTTGCACAGCACTTAGACCATGCCATTCACATCACAGGGTCAGCAAATGTCTCAGAAGTGTGCAGGTGGCACAAAGGAGGGATGCTTCATTCTGAATGCATCCTGGGAAAGAAACAGCAGCAAGGGTAAGCAAATTACTGCAACTTTTTGCTGAGTGCTCTTGGTCACAGTTCCCCAAACATTCAGAGTCACTATGTAAAAGGTAAAGGTAAAGGGACCCCTGACCATTAGGTCCAGTCGTAACCGACTCTGGGGTTGCGCGCTCATCTCGCATTATTGGCCGAGGGAGCCGGCGTATAGTTTCCAGGTCATGTGGCCAGCATGACAAAGCCGCTTCTGGCAAACCAGAGCAGCACATGGAAACGCCGTTTACCTTCCCGCTATAGCGGTTCCTATTTATCTACTTGCATTTTGATGTGCTTTCGAACTGCTAGGTTGGCAGGAGCTGGGACCGAGCAACAGGAGCTCACCCCGCCACAGGGATTCGAACCGCTGACCTTCTGATCAGCAAGCCCTAGGCTCAGTGGTTTAACCCACAGAGCCACCTGGGTCCCTATTACCGGTACTATGTAAAAAGAGCTGCTTAAACAAGAAATTACTTCAAGTAGGGCCAGCCCAAGATATTTTGGCACCTGAGCACTAGTGCAATGAAGCATATATAGATGTTTGAGAACCATCCTTATTAGGCTAATGGTGTTCTGATAATCCAGGATTGTTGGTTAATGTTACATGAATGGGAGCTGTTGTAAGGGACATATTTCAATATCTTTCGGAAGACAATATTCATCAGAATTTGATAGGTGCCACCATCTAGCTGTGCCCTGGGATAGAAAAACAGTTTGAAGTAATTTTGCAGCTTTTCTAGCTGGAATCAGTTGAAATGGATTTGTCCCAGACAGATCCCACACTGTGACCAATGGTCTTTTATTCTTTCCTTCCTTTTTTTACTAGAAATTTCATCTACTTGGAAGCATTGTTGCAAATAAAAGTCCCATGTCATTCATCAACAGTGATGGTTGGGTGTGGGGGATGCTGCCTGTACAGTACTCAGTTGCAACTTAGAGTATCAGCTGTGATGCAACTGGTGCTGTTTGACTGGAAGCAAGTCATTGTGGCTCTGTCATTTTCATTCCATGCTGCTTTGGTACTAGGCTGAGATGCCACAGTTGCTACAGCTTCTTCAATTCTCATGTGTACCCACAGTACTTCTGAATACTAGTTGCTGGAAACCGCAGAGGGGAGAGAATGCTCTTCTGCTCAGGTCCTGATTGCGGGTTTCCTAGTGGTTGGCCATTATGGGAACAGTATGCTGGGTTACAGGGGCCATTGGTCTGATCCGACAGGCTCTTCTAATGTTGACTCCAATGAATTTTTTGTGGCATGATGGTGAAAGTGCGCTTACATATGGGATAATTTTATTCCAGGTTTTGCTAGCGAGGTGCATAGGCTCCAACATAGTGCTTACTAAAGGATTCTTTTTTTTTAATGGTGGCGGTCCTGATATGTGGTGGTGCTAGCTAAGAACAGTACAGTTGTACATGCATCATATCAACCCCCTCGCCATGTTGACTGCTGCAATGTGGGCTTTCTGTGCTGCAAGTCTGTATCCATGGAGTCATGGTGATGATGGAAATAGACCCGCCTTTCTCAAGATGCTGGCTGTGATTAGACTCATAGAACTCTGACTCCTGTGTGATCTTACCCACAGTTCCACTGCAACAGCCAGTTCTATGGGTATATGCTATTGCTATGTGTACTTTCTATCAGTGCTTGCTGCCTCGGGGGGAGGGGGGAAGGTCTCTGTTGGACATGTGGTGACACACTGCTGTTTCCTTGCACTGTGGAGCTGAGGGTGGACGCAGCAAGGAAGAGTAGAAAGAAATCGTTTTATAATTTTTGCAAATGCAATCAAATTCCCACTGTCTTTTATGTGTCACATTTCACTTTTGTTAAATAAGTTTTTTTATGTTACTATATAGCTGTCTGGTAGGAAAATGTGCATTATGTATGGTGTGTGGACTTGATCTTTTTATTTTGTATTACATTAATTATTGTCATATGTGCAGAAGAGTCTTTTGGCAATGTTATGAGAATTGATTTTATAATACATGTAGAGCGACTCCAATAAATGCATTTTTAACTTCTCCTTTCTATATTCCTTTGTTCAAATTAATTTGATAATTGCCTAGGTGAGTCTTCCAGTGGCACTGTAAAGCAATCCAGGTGCCAGGTGCCATTGCCATTTCCCTAGAAGTAAGTCTCATTGTAGTCAGTGGGATGTACTTCTCAGTAGACATGCTTAGGATCGTGCTGTAAAAATGGCTATATTGTGCACAATGGTTGCAGGAAGATATGCTTGGTGTCGCATGTTGTTATAGTTTATAAAGATAAAAACAGATGCATTTCACCCGTTGGAATTGGTCGACGTGTTGCCTCTTTTTTTTGGTATTTTGACTCAAGTCTGCAACACAGGGGTTGTTTCATTAGCATTGGACCCAGGTGGCTCTGTGGGTTAAACCACAGAGTCTAGGGCTTGCTGATCAGAAGGTCGGCGGTTCGAATCCCTGTGACGGGGTGAGCTCCCGTTGCTCGGTCCCAGCTCCTGCCCACCTAGCAGTTCGAAAGCACATCAAAGTGCAAGTAGATAAATAGGGACCGCTACAGCGGGAAGGTAAATGGCGTTTCCGTGCGCTGCTCTGGTTCGCCAGAAGCAGCTTTGTCATGCTGGCCACATGACCCGGAAGCTGTCTGAGGACAAACGCCGGCTCCCTTGGCCTATAGAGCGAGATGAGCGCCGCAACCCCAGAGTCGGACACGACTGGACTTGATGGTCAGGGGCCCCTTTACCTTTACCTTTATATCATGATGGCAGGCATAAGGCAAAAGTTTTGCAGTCACAGTCTCAGTAAACCATGGCTAGAAATCTGATCTATTCATTGGTGAAAAAGAGGAATATGGGGATGCTTTTAAACACACAGGAACTTGAATAGGAAGCTCCAGCTAGCTCAGTATTGTCTCTGCTGGCTGGCAATGGCAATGGCCTCTCCCAAGATTGAAACTTGCACCTTTTGCTTACAACACACCTGCTGCACCACTGACTTGTGGTCCTTCCCCTAAATGCAACAGGATCCCTCGGTAATTATTGTTGCCTTGGTGCTGTTTCCTGGACAGATCATTGAAGACTTTACAGATCAAAATAAATGTAGATCAACCAGGTGATTAATAGAGCAGCTGTCACAATTGCTGTGGACATTAGAAATATTGCAGTTGGGTCCATTTGCTCTGTGAACCTCTGGAATTTAATCCCATTTAACTTTGAGAAGGGTGAAGTACATGCCTTTGGCTGCATTATTACGGATACTTAATTGGAAGCAAGTCCAAATGAAAGCAACGGGACTTCTGAAAAGCCAGGCTTTGGGATGGTAGTGCTTGGATGTTAGAGTTGAGAATTAGACATCTACGTTCAGATCACAGAATTAAAGCCTTAAAACTATAGAATAAGGATGTAAAAGTTTTATGGCAGTCCTCAGGATTTTCACCCTGAAAATGGTTCTGCTACAAGCAACCGGTCAGAGCTAGAGTATGTGATGTCAAGTGTTCAGCCAAATATGTGTAACATACTTTAAAGAAAAGCATGCACGGAACTGAATGTATCTCTTTTTCCAGAATAGTGAGCCAAATTTCATAAATTTCACTTAAAGCTGCACTAATATGGAATATCCTCTACAAATCCTTTCTTGAGAACCTCTTTAACCCAACTAGGAAGGAGATGATGGGCGATCAGGTCCTGTAACATGTCTCAGACAAAACACTCAGTTGACTCCCTTGGGAATTTTGATTAAGCACTTTAGAAATATTAGTCAACATTTGTCATTCAGCCTATTTCCTAGGGAAACTCCCTTTATTTTTGGTTTTTTTTAAAAAAAGAATACTGGAGTACTGGGAAAGCTCTACAATGTTTCTTTTGTCAGTTTTAGTTTCCCTGTTGATGTTACATTTTTCAATGCACATTTCCCCCCCCCCCAAAAAAAGACAGAACAGTTGAAGATGTGTGTCTGTGTAAACGAGGAATGGGGATCTTGTGGGCATCCAGATGAGGATGAACTACAACTCCCATCACCTCTCTGACCAGAGGCCAAGCTGGCTGGGGCTTGTTGGTGTCCAGGAACATCTGGAGGGCCATAGGTTCCCCACCCGAGGTTTAAGCAATGGAAAAGTCAAACACACAGAGCATACATTCCATTCAGCCTGAACATTGTGGCTCTCACAGCTGATCTCCCAGCCAACACAAATTCTGCATTTTTGAAGATTCCCTGTTTCCTTACAATTTCTTAAAAATGGCAATGAATGAAATATTATGTCAGAGATAGTCATGGTTCTTTCTTCTGTTAGACTGCCTGATGAAGACACCTCATGTTAATAAGACTGGGCACACATTTATTATACCGACAGTTATCAATCATTATTCCAGATGGCCAGAAAAGTCTTATGAAATTGAAGACTCAATTGAACTTGAGTGGTGTTTTCAGAAGAATGGAGAGTAACACTTACATTTCAAGAGGTTGACAGTTTTAATACAAACTGATACTTTGTTTTAAGGAGAGTCCCTAATGGTTAGACGCCATTTCAAAAGGTAACACCTGTATAGGATTTCTAATCACATTTCTCATACTCTTGGGTTTCAGATTCCTAATTAAATCAGTGATAAAACTAAAGGGGCCCTACCCCTATAACCAAATAGATCCATTCACTCTGAGAGGGGAGGGGTTATTGTTGGCATAAGCCTGAAAGCAGAATTTATAATAGGTTTCAGATGACTCTGGTCCCAGTTCACATGAGTTTGTAGCAGGCAAAATACATTTGGAGCAACGGTGGCCGAAAGATGGAGTGTATAGATACCCTTGCACTTTATGTGAAATACTATAGCCATTATTCATTGAATATAAATGTACCTGTTGTCTCCTGCTTTCCATTGCCAAATTTTACTTGAGTGTGTGCGCACTTTGTGTTGTTTTTTTTGCGCAAATCTTTCTGCTTCAGAAACTTAGTGACACACAGATGTCAAACAGCTTTTATTATTGCTAAGTTGCATTAGAAAAAGCAATGCAAAGCAGCAGCAGTGGGCCTGACATATGTTAACATGTTTATTTTTTTATAGGGACTTAAGAGAAAACTACTGCCGTAATCCAGATGGAGCCGAGGCACCGTGGTGTTTTACTACCGACCCAAAAACTCGCACTGGGTTTTGCTTTCAAATTCCAAAATGTGATGCCCCGAGTGAGCAAGGTAAAATCTGCTAGGAAGATAAGAATATTCTAAAGTATTGTGGAAGAAGCCATATTATTCTCCTCAATAGTAATCCTTGTTTTGGATGCTGCTGGGAATATCATGAGAATTTTTTTGTTAAGTCATTTACTGCATAATAGTCATTGTTGTTGTCGTTTAGTCGTGTCCAACTCTCCGTGACCCCTGTGGACCAGAGCATGTCAGGCACTCCTGTCTTCCATAATAGTAGCAGATTTGACATACTATCCATAGGAGCAGATTTGACATTCTGTGCACAAATTAAATATTTTTTAAGAGAGGCCACCACAAACCAAGAGTAATTTTTTTTGTCTCTGTACCAGGATATTTGGTTTGCACGTGTCTCTAATGTAATCTGGTGCTGTGCTGAAAATCACACCCTATTGAGGGGGGAAAGCAGGTAGAACCCCAGGTGCGGGCAAGGAGCAGACCCGAGGGACGCCTTCCCCATCTGCCCTTGGCCCAACCCGTATCCAGGCCTGCATCCCCATTCACCAAAACTCCTGATAGGCGGCTCAGGTTTACGCCCACACCACCAATCAGGAAGGGGCTCTGATGCCAGGATTCCCTTGTTGGGGCCCCAGTGAAGCGTCTGCCGTCCCGCAACGCCACCCACCAAAAAGGGGGGAGTGGACTTCCATGACTTTCTCAGCCATTCTGCATCAATTAATGAGAAAGAAATTACATTTGAGAATAATGAAAGAGACAGGAAATTTCAGTGAAATGCTCGTGGAGGGTTTGTACTTGGGAGGTTTGTGTGTGTCCTTTTTCCATTGTACAAGCAGTCTCTCGAGTGATCTGCATTCTGCAGTTTTCTCAGGTGGCTTCAAGGTCAGTCTGAAAAGCCCAGTCTACAAAATCAGCACCTCACACCCTACCCTTTTCTTTTTAAAATTACACATCCTGTGATTCTGCTTCACCACCATAATGTAGCAGAATAGTGCAAGACTATTTGAAGTGACAGTGTCAAAAGTGTTGCAGTTGTGTGTGTAGACCCTTTAACCACCCCCAAATAAGTTCAGACAAGACTCAAAATTTTGGTTAGGTTTTTGGCAGGATTTAGGCCACAACTTTATTGATTACAATCAAGTGAGTGGTTGCATAGGCTCTGGTTCGACTAGCTCCCTGCACCCTGGCAGGCAGCGCTGACCCTGAGCACCAGCATAGGTCAGCCTAGGGTGAACACCTGGATAGTCGGAAAGCTGGGGACATGCTATGTCCACTACCCAGATGTCCCCCTGGACTCAGGCACGGGCACAACCCCTCTCAGGGTTGACCAAACCATTGAGTCCCTGGATTTCTTAAATGGAATACCCTTCACATTGAGATGGTGAGAGCGTTCCCCCATCCCTATCACCTGAACCAGAGCCTATCCACAACCTTACAAGTTGTGACAATTTGCTACACAGCAGGCGAAACCCAAATGGCACCAGCCAATCAGCCAAGTGGGGAAAATTCTTGCCGTGCCCGTCCCAATGATAGATGACACGCGATGGCATAGCAAGGTCATGCATGCAAGCCCTAAATATAGGGAGAGGTGGGCGGGTGTTCTGATGCACTGGCCTAAAAGAGGAAGCTCAGGGACATGTGCATGGGTTTATATAGAGGTCCCTCGATATAATTTAGCTGGCATCCCATTGGTCTAATTGCACCCAGCATCAAGGTGTTGTGGCCATCCAAACGTTCCCACCCGCAACACAGGGTTTGGTTACCAGGTCACACCGCAACACGTGCTCTCTTGTTAGGGAGGACCTGATATGTGAAACTTATTCACAGCATATGCAAAGTTGTGAAATGTTTTCTGAATTAAAATAAACCAAAATGTACATTTCAAAGATGGGAATATTTTTACTTGAGATCAGCTGTGTGCTTGTCCTTTGCCTTGTATGGGGATGAGTAACTCCAGCATCTATCTATCCTTGCCAGAATCCAGGACCTTTTCCTTGACTAGCTTAAAGTTCCATTTTATAACCTCCTGAAAACATCTGGATTTAAACTGCAGAACTAAAGATACATTGGCAGCTTTTTCATATGTTAATGCATTGGGCGACCTTGTCAAGTTCACAGTCAACAAATTACCATTTGAACTGAAAAATTCCCAGTACATCTGCAATAGATATTGAAAGCAAGTCACTTATTTACTTTTGAGTTACTTATTTATATCCTTAAACATAATTATTTAAAAGATTCAAAGAGCTCTTGCCTTCATGTACATTAGCTTTCTCTTATGACTTTGTTTACTGGCCCTGCTTTTGTATGTATTACCTTCTAAACAGTATGCTGAATTTAAAAAACTGGATTATCTTTAATTAACAGGGTATTTAGAAAAAACCGGTAACACTGGTATTTTAGTAGCTTCTTTTAAATGATCGTTCTTTATGTAGATTGCTATCGAGGGAATGGGACGAATTATATGGGAAATATGGCGCAGACTCGCTTTGGCTTAACTTGCTCTATGTGGGATAAAAACATTCAAGACTTACAAAGGTATGTACAAAATTAAAAGGAAAAAAAAATATTTTCCGTTTCAATCAGTAGAGAAAGTTGCAACATATTGTTCACGTGGCTTCCATGTTTTTTACTAAACATTTTTTTACAGTGCCTTCAACTTAATTCTTTCCTTTCTTTTCAAGATGGTATGCCTATAGATGCAGTTATACCCCTGTTTGCAGAGCAGAGCTGGGATGAACACATCCCATTTTATATAGACTCCCTCTCCCTCTCTTGCTTCCACTCTTCAAGGGGTTTTTCTTATTGTTTCAGAAGAAAAGTGACTACTTAATCTAGTGAAGTCCATCACAAACCCTTATTTTCCAGGGCTTTTATATGACCTACTGATGTGGTGGTATTGCACTGTGAGAAGTCTTCTTCTGGTGCTTTTGACCATTCATTCACAGACCATTCATTTTGGGTCCAATATTTATTTTGAAAAGGCAATTGCAATAAAATTAGATTCCAAGTTCAGTGCACAGCTTGCAATTTCATAATAAATTGTGGTGTTGGGAAAGGTAATACATGTTCAGGAGAATCTTCAATTGTTGTTTTGAAGGTCCAGGGAAAAAAGATAATAATAATAATAATAATAATAATAATAATAATAATAATAATAATAATAATATATTATTATTTATACCCCGCTCATCTGGCTGGGTTTCCACAGCCACTCTGGGCGGCTTACAACAGAAAAATGAAATAAAATAATCTATTAAACATTAAAAGCCTCCCTAAACAGGGCTGCCTTCAGATGTCTCCTAAAAATCTGGTAGCTGTTTTTCTCTTTGACATCTGATGGGAGGGTGTTCCACAGGGCAGGCGCCACCACCGAGAAGGCCCTCTGCCTGGTTCCCTGCAACTTGGCTTCTCGCAACAAGGGAACCGTCAGAAGGCCCTCGGTACTGGACCTCAGTGTCCGGGCAGAATGATGGGGGTGGAGATGCTCCTTCAGGTATACTGGACCGAGGCCATTTGGGGTTTAAAGGTCAGCACCAACACTTTGAACTGTGCTCGGAAACGTAGACTTGATTTTCCTATTATTCTACTTTATATGGATTTCAGGGTTTCCTGCAAGCTATATGTTCTATCATTCCCTCACATGGGCGGGAAACAGAGAGCTATGAACTAAAGCAAGTTTTAGTACTCAACAGTTTCCCACAATGCTCTGCTCTTTCTCATGAAGGCTTCTGCTTATCAAATGAGCCTTTCTGGTTAATTTCCTCCACCATGCCTTAGGGGAAATTTCCTATACAATGGTACCTCGGGTTACAGACGCTTCGGGTTATGCGTTTTCAGGTTGCCTACCGCGGGAAACCCGGAAGTACTGGAAAGGGTTACTTCCGGGTTTCGCCACTTGCGCATGTGCAGAAGCGCCAAATCGCACTTTGTGCGTGTGCAGGAGTGGCGCTGCAGGATACGAACGCTGCGGGTTGTGGACGTGCCTCCGTCACGGATTACGTCCGCAACCCGAGGTTCTACTGCTCTATTTCTAAACCCCATAAGCCTGAAATGTGAATGCCGTCAGAGCACAAATTGCTTGGCAAAAATGTCCATTAATAGTCAGAAAATTGATTTGTGTTCATACAAGCTTATTAAAGTACATTACTGGCATATATTTTCTTTATAGGCATCTACCAATATATAAAGAACCAGATATTAGCAAGTTGAAGAAAAATTATTGTCGTAATCCAGATGATGATGTTCATGGTCCTTGGTGCTATACAAGTGATCCTCAGATCCCCTGGGACTACTGCCCTATATCTAGATGTAAGTGCTCAGTATAAATGATAGCTACAAAATTGCTGGAAGTGCTACAAAATTGCTGGAAGTGGGGAAAAGTCTGTAGGGAGCATATATAGTTCTGTACTCTAGCTGGTAATTTTTTTAAAAAAGGCTACAGAATCTGATAATGTTGAGAATGGGGTGGGAAAAGTTGACCAACCTGGAGCTAGTACTAATTTATCTAGATAAGCTTTAAAATTGGCAAAATGGAATGAAAGCAAGCCCTTGTTTGGCTAAAAATGTGTGCATAAACTGAAGCCAACAGAAAAGTTTCCAAGAATATTGTCAAGCGACATTCTACAAATTATGGAAGCCATTATTTCCCCCTTGGATATAGCATCATTCTGGGGTGTGTGTGTGTGTGTGTTTTTGGGGGAATGGTAACTAGATTGAGGCTCTTTCTCCAAATCAACCCTGAAAAGCCACTAAAATTAACTGCCTATAAACATGGTGGAAAAGTAGGGAGGGATATTTTGGCCTAAGTCCTAGTATAGATCTTCTGTTTGAAAGGCTATTGCATCCCCTAAAGAGGGCTGCTGTTTCAGATTATAAATCAAATACATGTTCTTCTTGGGAAAATATTCATAGTGGGCGACAATATTGAACCTGTGCCACAAACTAAGCAGAAAAATGTGTATTCTTCAACATACTCGTCATGTTTAAGTTTTCATACATACATTGTAGTTGTAAATAAGTTTATTTAACAAGAATAATCATGGTTTGATTATACTGTGTTGTCTGTGTAGGTGAAGATGATGCCATTCCTACAATGGGCAGTTTGGACCGTAAGTAGCACTTATATAAATCCAATACATAAATTCTGTTATGGTATATTAGCCATCCTTTCTCACACTTCCTGGATGCATCTTAGGCTCAGTTCATACATTGGTCATACTCATAACACTAAACAGCCCAACGTAATCCATTCCAGGAGTCCGTTCAATTCCCGAAATGGTTCAAAAACCAAGGCGCAGCTTCCAATTGGCTGCAGGAGCTTTCTGCACTCAATTGGAAGCCACGTCGGATGTTTGGTTTCCGAAAAGCGTTTGCAAACTGGAACACTCACTTCAGGTTTTGCGGCATTTGGAAGCCAATCTGTTCGGGAGTCAAGCCGTTTGAATACCAAGGTACCACTGCACTCCTCCCGAGTATGTCGAAAGAGAGGCACTGCATGAACTTGTTGCTTTCCTTGAGGTTTCTGCAGCTTGCCCATTTAAGCACTAAACCATGGCAAAGTCTATTAAAGTTTCTGCGTATATGCTGCAAGTGGTCCTTGGGTCCTGGTTTGTCCCCCTGCTCTTATTCACAGCAAGAACCACATCACAATTTCCCACTGCTATTTGTGATGGTAAAGAACACTATCAATTTTAGAGCGGTTTACAGACTATTTAGAGAAAAGATGCTTGTCAGTTGTTGTTTTCTTTTAATGGGAAAGTGTAGTTGTATAAGCTGTTCAAAGTCTTAGGTCTAAAGTGGAATATAATGTAACCTAAGAACATTCTTTCAGCTACTGTTATCCCTTGTGCCTCAACAAAACACCTGAGAGTTGTTAATGGAATCCCAACTCAACCTGACAAAGGATGGATGGTTAGTTTGAAGGACAGGTAAGGCTGTACGTGCTGCCCTTTGCTGTGTGGAATCCCTCCCTCCCTCCCTCCCTCCCTCCCTCCCTCCTTCCTAATACCTTATTTGGTAATTCAGAAGAACATAACAATAATTGTGTGATAAAGGAGAGAGCGGGGCCACACAAATTCACCCCCATGCCCTCCTCTCCCCAAGGCTGTCCACGTAGTGTAGCGACCTGTTGTGGTTCTGGACATTCGAACAGACCTATTGTCTCTGATTCTCCGTTTTAGGGTTGAAATGCTGGATTTCCACATTAAATAACAAGTTCGCTACATTGCTTCCACAAGACAGCATGCATCTCAGACTAATATTTCCATGTGTCCTGAGAGCAGGGTCTCAAACATGAGTGTGCCACATCCCAGTTCTTGCTCACTCAGTCCTTTGGCCTTTGTGGTTCACTAAATGATCTCCATTACCCTGAATAACAGCACACTCCTTAACTGGTCCACACCGAAGGAAGTCTTATTGAATTCAGTGGGGCTTCCTTCTTAGATAAGTGGGGCTAGGATTGCAGCCCATGGTGGTTTTGTGTTAGCAGAATCATTTATGTTGGTATCAGGTGAAGCATCCTAAATGGCCTCGGTCCAGTATACCTGAAGGAGCGTCTCCACCTCCATCATCCTGCCCGGACACTGAGGTCCAGCACTGAGGGCCTTCTGGTGATTCCCTTGTTGCGAGAAGCCAAGTTGCAGGGAACTAGGCAGAGGGCCTTCTCGGTGGTGGCGCCTGCCCTGTGGAACGCCCTCCCAACAGATGTCAAAAAGGAAAACAACTATCAGACTTTTAGAAGACATCTGAAGGCAGCCCTGTTCAGGGAGGCTTTTAATGTTAAATAGATTACTGTGTTCTATTTTTCTGTTGGAAGCCGCCCAGAGTGGCTGGGGAGACCCAGCCAGATGGGCAGGGTATAAATAAATAAATAAATAAATAAATAAATAAATAAATATTATATTTCACCCAAAGGAAAGGAGAAAAATCGCAATATGCTATATGGTATTTTATTCAGAAACAAGCCCAATGCATTTCAGCCTTGTATATTTTAGGCCTTTATGGGGGTCAGAATGCAAAGTTGAAACAAGCTGCGGAGCTCTCTGATAACAGAAGTATTTCTTTTTCTTCTTGTTGATTGATTCCCTTTGTGGGTGTATTTTGGATGCTGAGTGTTTATTGATATTTAGCCCATTTTCACTCTCTCCTCTGTGCCATATCTCATACTGTTCCAAATGGCCCACCAACCTTCTTAGAGGCATGGGGGGGGGGCAAATTGGGTAGAAGAGATAAGCAAAAATGAAGTCTCCTGGGAGGTGCTTCTGTACATTTAAAGCCACTACTGGATAGAACCCCAAGAGTAGAAGACTCTTGGGCCTCAAGCTTATCCTTCTTTTTAAAGCAATGCACAGAAAGTAAAACAAAGCTATAACCTGCTGGGGGAAGAGGAATTTTGTTTTCGTGCCATGGTACAATGGCAAAAGCGTACGGTTGCTATCTATATACATTGAGCTGGGTTTGAAGGGGGAACAATTTTCTGGAAATCAGCATCACATTGTTAGGCAACTAGCTTGGACAAGGGCAGGGGAGAAGGGTCCTCTGTTCCTGGTCTGCGTCCACAGGCATCTGGCCGGCTCCTGTGAGAACAGGATGCTGGATTAGATGGGCCAGTGGCCGGATCCAGCAGGCTCTTCTTATGTTCTTATGTTAGTTATAATAAGAACAATATTGGTTTGAATTGTATGCAACTGCTTATGACTACAAGTAACTATTTCAACCTTTTCCTCCAGCAGAGGCAGGCATTTCTGTGGAGGTTCATTAGTAAAGGAAGACTGGGTCCTGACAGCAAAGCAATGTTTTCCTTCTCGGTAAAGTAACTTTTTATTACTTTGTTAGTAACACAGTTAGTGTGAAAAAATAATTTTATTTTTTAAGAGCTTGTGGTAGGAATCTCTCTGTTGCAACCTAGCCCTCTTTGTATGACTAAAGCCTTTGTAAAGTTGCATTCTGCAACAATTATCATTTTCATATAATTGATGGTTGTTGTTGTTTAGTCGTTTAGTCATGTCCGACTCTTCGTGACCCCATGGACCAGAGCACGTCAGGCACTCCTGTCTTGCACTGCCTCCTGCAGTTTGGTCAAACTCATGTTGGTAGCTTCGAGAACACTGTCCAACCATCTCATTCTCTGTCGTCCCCTTCTCCTAGTGCCCTCAATCTTTCCCAACATCAGGGTCTTTTCCAAGGATTCTTTTCTTCTCATGTGGTGGCCAAAGTATTGGAGCCTCAGCTTCAGGATCTGTCCTTCCAGTGAGCACTCAGGGCTGATTTCCTTCAGAATGGAGAGGTTTGATCTTCTTGCAGTCCATGGGACTCTCAAGAGTCTCCTCCAGCACCATAATTCAAAACATATAATTGATATTACCACACAATTGATTTACCTCAGTGGTGAAGCAGAGAATACCCCAAACTTCTGTTCAGTCAAGAATCCAGATGCAATTTGACCTTGTAGCCATAAACTACTTTGGCAATTACTCTTTGAAATGTGCTGTACTTATGTTAAGCTGTAATTGAAACCAGCAAATGTAGATTATGTGAAAATAAGGAATAAACAAGCCCAGCCCCATCCTCCACAAAAAGAATTAGTTTACACTTTTCTGCTGGTTCTTATTATCCAAAATCTATTCCCTACCAGATTGCATCAGTCACAGTTTCAGTGGTCTACTGCACTTGAATATGTATTTAGAATTTATACCTTCAGAATACCATGTTAGACATTTTGGGGGGGGTCACATTGTTAACAGATTTTAAGTAAAGCAGCAGAATTTTATAATGTAAAAATAATAATGTATTAATGGGATTAATGTTGATGGACCAACAAACAAATGGTTCATCGAATCCCAGAATCTTAGAGTTGGAAGAGACCCATCTAGTCCAACCCCCTGCAAGGCAGGAATCTCAGCTAAAGATTCAGATGAACTCTTTCAAAAATCTCTTGCATTTTTAAACTTCTAAATATTTGCCATTTCTCCTGTGAAATAATACAAATTCCATTTCAACCAACAGAAATGAGAAGTGTTTTTATTTGAAATGGGCAATGTTCACCAGAGTGAATGGGGCTCTTCCCCACAGTGGCGTCGCAAGGGGGTGGGGGGCGGTGCGCCCCAGGTGCCATGTCTTGGGGGGTGACAAGAAGGCACCCCGTGGGGTGCTCGCTTCGCTGCCTCTGGGCGCGGCAGCGCAAGCAACCACCGTGCAGCCGCACATGGAGGATCCTCCGTTCGCGGCTGCAGCCGTGAGCAGAGGATCCAACCACCGTCCGTACAGCACTCGGGTGGTGCTGGCAGCAAACCGCTACGTACAACGCATGCGCGGTGTCGCATGCATGCGCTGTATGTAGCGACGCCACGCATGCGCAGCCGGTGGTTTGCTCCACCCAGGTGTTGGTTAGCCTTCATTTGCTCCTGCTTCCCTACCAACCTCAGTCTGTCCTTAGCCAGCCCCCACCTGCCTACCTTCTTACTTGCAACCTGTTCAGAGAGTGGCATCGCCTGTTAGCTTCTTCTCCAGAAAGAGAGGAGGTACCTAGAGCCTGCATCTGCCCTCTAATTATACAGAGGATCTGGCAAACTTTTGGTCAGGCAGCTGAGACGGCAGCTAACACACTTAGAATCATAGAATCATAGAGTTGGTAGAGACCACAAGGGCCATCCAGTCCAACCCCCTGCCAAGCAGGAAACACCATCAAAGCATTCCTGACAGATGGCTGTCAAGCCTCTGCTTAAAGACCTCCAAAGAAGGAGACTCCACCACACTCCTTGGTAACAAATTCCACTGCTGAACAGCTCTTACTGTCAGGAAGTTCTTCCTATGCAGAGAACCATTATGACATCAAAACAGATTGGCCAATGGTGTTTTTTTTAAAAAACAACAACCCAATATCAAGCAGGAAGGACTAAGGACTAGAAGACTAAATTAAGTAGGGCTGCAGGGAGTATTGGACCACTATTGAAGAGGCTCAACAGAAACAAACCATGAGCTTGGATTCAGATAGAGTGCTGAGCCAAACTGTGACTTTGCTCCTGGCAGTGTAGCAGGGGCATGGGAAGAGTGAAGCAGCCATGATTTTTGCTGTATGCATCACCATGCTGCATGTTCACCTTTGAACCACAGTTAAACGGCCTCGGTCGAGTATACCTGAAGGAGCGTCTCCACCTCCATCATTCTGCCCGGACTCTGAGGTCCAGCACCGAGGGCCTTCTGGTGGTTCCCTCGTTGCGAGAAGCCAAGTTGCAGGGAACTAGGTGGCGCCTGCCCTCCCAACAGATGTCAAAGAGGAAAACAACTACCAGACTTTTAGAAGACATCTGGAGGCAGCCCTGTTCAGGGAGGCTTTTAATGTTTAATAGATTACTGTATTTTATTTTTCTGTTGGAAGCCTCCCAGAGTGGCTGGGGAAACCCAGCCAGATGGGCGGGGTATAAATAAATTATTATTATTATTATTTTATTATTATTATTATACGTTTGAATGCTGCCCATGGTAAACTGATCCAGAGAGCGTATAGCAACTAGCCCACTCCAAGTGTTGATTGATTTGGACAGAGGACCACATACAAAGTGCCATTGAATTTTCCTTCCTTAGGTATAATCTCAAAAACTATCAAGCATGGCTTGGAATTCACAATGTTGAAAGAGCACATGAAGAGAAGCACAAGCAAGTTCTGAATATCTCCCAGCTGGTATATGGTCCCAAAGGATCAGAACTGGTATTGCTGAAACTTTCCAGGTCAGTTGTAATCCTGCTTCCTTCTTTGCAGGTTTGTGCATTTCTTAGATGGCAAGAGACTTTGCTACTGTATATAATATAATTCCCAAGTAAAGTGACCAGAGAACTTGGTGGGCTGCAGTCACACAATAATTGCACGTTGCACATCACAACATGTGCTCCCCACGCACTGGTGAAAATGTTCTCAAAACAATAATTCCAGAAGGCAATTCCACTAGACAGATCCCCAAAAGAAATCCCTGGACAATAAGCAGGTAGAAAAATGTGTCATTTTCCTGAAAAGAATCCCAGTTCATGAGTTCTACTCAAGTTATGCCAGCTGATGGACAGTAGCAGGAATGGGGAGCCTCCCCTCCTCCGCCGCCACAATGGCCGCATTTCCTCATGGGCGGTGCTGTCAGGAGCTGGAGTCAGGTCAGCACTAAAAAACACAGGTGTCCATGAAGTTAAATATTTGTTCAAAGAAACAAATCACAGCAAGTAATGAGGCATCTGGAAGGACTGAAAGTCCCCGCCTTCCCATTGTTCTCTAAGGCAGTGTTTCCCAACCTTGTGCCTCCAGCTGTTTGGGGACTACAATTCCCATCATTCCTGACCACTGGTCTTGCTAGCTAGGGATGATGGGAGTTGTAGTCCCAAAACATCTGGAGGCACAAGGTTGGGAAACACTGCTCTAAGGCTCCTTCCCCAGTTCCTTCCCCAGAAACCTAAGGCTCTGTCATCTTGTCTCTTTACTCCAATCAACTTGAATTAAATATTGGGGGGGGGGAGGTAAGCCCCACCCCATGTAATCAATCACATGGTGTGTGTGTGTGTGTGTGTGCGCACACACCCACACCATTTGAATGGCAATGCCCATGAACTTTGGGGGGGGGGGCTGTCTCCAAAAATATTTTATTGGGGGAAGGGCTGAAGACCCCCTCAGCCCCTAGGAGTTGGCTCCTGTGGCTCCATTGCAAATCGGGATGTCTTGCTATCCCCTCTAACATTTCTCTGATGAGAATAGGGATGTCCTAAGGAAAAGGGGAACATTCAAGGATCAAATCAGAAACCGGGGTGGCTTCTGAAATCTGGAACTGCCCCTGGAAATTTGGAACACTTGGAGGGTCTGCATGTAAAGAAACTTGCCGTAAAACTTTTAGTCTGTGGGCTTCAAAAAACAAATTCTAGAACAGGGGTGGCCAACTCCCAAGAAACTGCGATCTAATCACAGAGTTAAAGACTGGCAGTGATCTACCCCCTTTTTGGGGGTTCAGGTCAAAGTCATTGAGCTTTTTTTTAGGGAAGAGGGAAGCCCGTTTCTTGGTTGTTCAGGTCAAAGTTTTTGAGCTTTTTTTATTAGGAAGGAAAGCCCTGTTGTGTGGGGTTCAGGTCAAACTTATTGAGCTTCTTTTAGGGAAGAGGGAAGGCCCGTTTTGGGGGGGGGGGTGAAGGGCCAAAATGTTGAGTTTTTTTAGGGGAGCCCAAGTTGTTCAGCTTCTATGGGGGGAGCCACTGATCTACCAGTGATCTACCACAGACCTCCAGTGATCTACCGGAGGACGTGCCTGTTCTAGAATATATCTTAAGTCCTTTTGCTGAACTTTAAACTTTTTGAAAAGTTGCAAGTACATGTCTGTTCACTTGATCTGGCTATTGAAATTGTTGTGAGCATGAACTCTATTTTAAAAGGGCTGGTAAGAATAAGTATACACCTGTCTTTATATAATCTCTTCCCAGGCCAGCAGTAAGCAGTGATGCCGTGGCCATCATCAGGTTGCCCATTTCTGGGTGTACCATTCCAGAAGGCACGACCTGCACTGTTTATGGATGGGGACATACAGGAAGTAAGAGCTTTTTCTGAAATAGAACATGCATTGGGATGCTGAAAGCCACCTGGGTCCCCAGTTTGTGTGGGTTCATGTATTATGGGAGAGTCCTGCTCAGTGCTTTTTTTTTTCTGGGGGTACGCATACCCCTAAACATTTTGTGAATCTAAGTTTGGCCCCATTGAGGGCCAATATTTCAATATGAGTAGGAAAATGAGAGTACCCCTAAACACATTTTTAAATAGAAAAAAAGCACTGGTCCTGCTTTTTAAAAATTAACACTGATTTGGATAGAGTCACTGCTGCTAAAAGTGAAATGGTGAGGCCAATTTGAAGGTTCCCACCGGTGTGTGTGTGTGTGTGTGTGTGTGTGTGTGTGTGTGTGTGTATAGAAAAGAAGGGGTTTTGAAGGAAGCAAAATGAGTTTTCCAGAAGGCTACCAAAATTTCCCTGGGGATTCCAGTCGCCCCGATATATATATATTATGCAAAGCAGCAGCAACAACACAGAGATGACCAAATGGTTGTCTTCTTTATCGTACTTTTAAAAAGTTGGCCTATTTTTTTCCTCCCAAACTATTGTCTGGCCTCTATGTAAGAATAGCCTGCTAGATCAGGCCAATGGCTCATCTAGAGTTCCTCCACCAAACCTGGACTTCCAGCATGACATTCAGTGCTGCAGAGAGGGAGACGTCATCTGTGGCACATGCACAGCATGGCTTGTTTGATGTGGCTTCCACTGCACCACCTGCCTCGTAAACTCACACCTGAAAATTTTGATTAACTAACCCGCCAGTAGGGGGCAAGTATGGCAGGTTGTGATTTAGTTGTGTGTGTGGTATGGAAAAATCTCTTTTGCTGTGCTCCTGGCATTGATCAGGTGTGGTCAGGAAGCAGATCAGTTAACTTGATTTATTGTTCTAGTACCTAGTCAAATGGGTTCAGTGGAATTGCTTTTGAGGAGATGATTTTAGAATTACAACTTTATATAGACTTAACATGGTAACATCTCTCTCAAAATGCGCATTAATTATTTTTGTTTTTTAGCAAAGTCAAACTCTGTGTGGTGTAGTGGTTAAGAGCAGTAGACTCGTAATCTGGGGAACCAGGTTCGCTTCCCCGCTCCTCCACCTGCAGCTGCTGGGTGACCTTGGGCTAGTCACACTTCTCTGAAGTCTCTCAGCCCCACTCACCTCACAGAGTGTTTGTTGTGGAGGAGGAAGGGAAAGGAGATTGTTAGCCACTTTGAGACTCATTCAGGTAGTGATAAAGTGGGATATCAAATCCAAACTCCTCTTCTTCTGTGTTATGCTTCTTTATTTGAACCAATATAGCATCCATATTTGGGAACTTGTTTTTTGTTAGAAAAACATGGTCTTCATTGTTGAGGGACAGTAAACAACAGCATATTCTCATTTCTGCTTTTGAGTTTCAGATGCACCCTTTGATGGGAGACTTCGAGAAGCAAATATGATCATCATGGGAAATGAGCGCTGCAGTCAGGATTTTGGAACAAATATAGTCGTGAAAGAGTCAGAAATGTGTGCTAAGGCTGAGAGCATTGGCAGTGGAACTTGTGAGGTACAATTCTGTTGGCTTATTTACTTATATCCTACCCTCCTTCGTAGATTTACAGGAATCCCTCTCCACCCATTTTATCTTCAAAACCACACTCTGATATTGGTCAGGCTGAGAGAGGATAACTAGCTGGAATTCACCTACTGAGCTTCACAGCTGAGAAGGGATTTGAACCTTGATCTCCCTAGTCCTAATCACGCTCTCAAATGTCTACACTACATCGGCTCAATGTAGAAATCTGTAGAATAGCTTCTTACATCTTCTTCCCTAGAGTTGTAATATTAAAAAACTTAAATTGGAGGCAAGCATTATGAACTGCTGAAGTTCTTCTTTCAAACTAGAGTACATGAGCTGGTCCACACCTGATCAGAGCCTGTTTTGATGCTGAATCGCTTAGCCTATATTTTGATAGAATTAGTTACATCCTATATAATAATATCCAAGTGTCTCTGCGTCCAGTACGTGTGTCCGTGGGATTACGCTACTGCGCATGTGCCCCACGAACAGCCGTTGGGACTTGGAGGGCAGAGACACTTCGTAGTGGGGAGCTTGGCACCCGCTCGGCCCGGCAGGGAGACGAGCCAGGCTGAGGCGGCGAGGCGGGCACGAGGACCGCCCGTTGCCCTTCGCTGGGTGCTGCTTCTTCTTTGTAGGCCCTGATGGGAGAGGCGGGCCTGGCCTCCTCAGGGCGCGGCTTGGCGGCTCATCTGCGTGAGGAGCGATGCTGGTGGGAGAGAGAATGAGACGGGCAGGCCACTGCGGTGCTCGAGCCGGGCTGAGGTAGGAGGTCCGGGAAGGGAATTCGTAGGGCCGCTTGCTGGCCTAGGTGGAGGAGGAAAGAAAGCGAGGCCTTCTCCTAACTCCCACCCAATTGGGTCAGTTCTATCTGTTGGGACTTGGAGCGCACACCCGCCGCTTCAGGTCTGCTCTAGCACCCGTTATTTTAACGGGCTTCATGATACTAGTAGATACATAATGTTCTAGCACCACTGAAATTAGTGAAAGCTTTGCCTTTGATTTCAGTGGAGCAAGTTTAAATTGCAATGAGGCATTTTTCTTATAACCTGTTGAATGGACTAGGGTGGTCAGTCACCTGATGATACACATAAAGATCTTGTAAAGCATATATTAGATAGTTTTTATTTTTTGCTCTGTTATAATATAGGTACCCTTTTATTTATTTTCTTCTTTTTTTCTTTCCTTTCTTTCTAGCGGGATTATGGCGGTCCATTGGTCTGCGAGCAAAACAGAAGTAAAATAGTAATGGGTGTGATCATTCCTGGGCGTGGATGTGCAAATCTCAGGCGACCTGGGATTTTTGTCAGGGTGGCCTTTTACACCCGATGGATACATAAAATCTTAATGACGTTCAGATCATAGCTGAACATTCCAGCCAAGAAAGCAAATTCCAGTTGTTCGAACATTTTGGGAAGTAATGAAATCAAAGTGTAATGGAAGGTTCTTTGATTCTTTAAACAAACGGCAACAATCAAGTACTGCTTGATAGTCAGGTTTTGCTGATATTTATGGATATTTCTGTCATGTTGAGTCTGTCGGTGCGTTATATGAACTGTGGTTTAAGCAAGTATGGTGACCTATTTCCTGATAATACTTGAATGGGAAAGCAGAATTTCAAAATGTGAGTGCTGGATGAAGATGGGTTCTGTGGAATTAGAATGCCCAATTTCTTATATGCTGCTGGTTACGTCAGCTGGTTGATGAGACATGAACATAATTTGAAATTTACAATATTTTTTCCATACTTATGTAAGCCTCTTAATACTTCTTTAGGGCAATGATAAATGCATGCATCAGCCACAGCTGATTCTTTCTCCTACTAAAAGCAAAATGGAATTATATTTCAATCCCCTTTGTAAACAGTTGCTTGGATTTATAACCCAGTTTAGTTCCACAGGCTACAATTTCTGATTTTGGAGGGAATCACTTGCACAAAATGTTTCTGGGAGTTCACTGTATGTTCTCCGTTTTACACTCTTAAAAAAGAAAAGAAAAACCCTAAATTAATAGGGATGCTTAAAATGTTGTTGATAACATTTTATAAGCCATTATTACTATTGTATTTTTGAACTAGTTAGGTTTTCTATACATATTTGCAATAATGAAAATATAATCCAGAGGAGTCAATGAATGGGTTCCAACAAGCAAAAAGCAGTGTCATTTCTCTCAGTGGGTGGGCAGGGATCCAAAGATGTACGCAACTAATTCTTTGTGCCCAGTGGAGTTCTTGATGTGCTCCTTGAATAGCAGTCTACCATACTATGTGTAAAGTCACTTTGAAGTGTTGGTGATGACAGTAGCTGACTAAATCTTTCAGAACAAATATCATATTTGAAAAACTCTTTAAAATAATTGGGAAAATCCACAGATAGTCGTTGCAAGCAAAACTGCTTCATAAAGAGAGCAGACAAGCAGATTATGGGACAATTCAGTGCTTGGTTTGCTTGCAGTGAATTTTGCCACCATCCCTAGTTTAGTTATCCAGGATAAGCAATAAATTTCCTATACAGAATGGAATTGCAGAATGCATTTACAGCTACATACAGCTTTGAAAGATAAGCATTTTAAATGTGGGAATTCTCACTAAAGAATGTTTGCTTGCATTTAAAAAACTGATAAAACGCTCCACAGTAAGGCATAACAGTGAGGTGCAGCTTGCATGGCTGAAGTTATACTGACACCCTTAGAAAGTTTGGTCTGTTCCTGTTATTTACAATCCCATTATGGACGGCTGGTGCAGAGAATTAGATACACATCCTTGTGTCAAAATGAGGGGGTGCTGCTTCACTGTCACATGTCAGCAAACTTGGAGAGCCCATATTGATACTGGTTTTCATTGACAAGTGGATCTGCATGTCACTTCAGTGTTGAAACATCTGTTTGTCATAATCACGCTCAAAAGTAATTCTCCAAACACGTGGAAAATAGGATGTGTGAAGCAAACCTTATTTGCCTGAACACTATTTTCCTTAGTATCAGACCAAGAAAACAAAATATATGTGGGGCTTTTGTTTGCTTCTGCTGTCTTTTAGGTAAAAATGTCTATAATTACGCAACAGAACTTTTAATAGAAATAATGAATTTTAAAAATTTAGGTAAGGGTAAAGGTACCCCTGACCGTTAGGTCCAGTCACGGACTACTCTGGGGTTGCAGCGCTCACCTCGCTCTATAGGCCAAGGGAGCTGGCATTTGTCCGCAGACAGCTTCTGGGTCATGTGGTCAGCATGACTCAGCCGCTTCTGGCGAACCAGAGCAGCACACAGAAATGCCGTTTACCTCCCCGCTGGAGCGGTAGCTATTTATCTACTTGCACTTTGATGTGCTTTTGAACTGCTAGGTGGGCAGGAGCTGGGAGCGAGCAATGGGAGCTCACCCCATTGCGGGGATTTGAACCGTCAACCTTCTAATTGGCAAGCCCTAGGCTCTGTGGTTTAGACCACAGCGCCACCCGCATCCTACACACATTCAAATCAAAAATGGGGTATGAATTATGAAATTGGAATTTCTGAATTTGGTGTGCATGCACAGACACAGGGAGACATGAAATATAGTATTAACATGCCTTTTTGAAACTTGTACGCTTGAATTGGGGTCGAACCCAACCCATAAACCGTTAACCAACCTATATAAATCCATTACTTCAATTTAACAGGGTTATGAAGTTGTAAGATATTGTGAAACTCTTTCCCTAGAAAAGTTCTGGGTTATATCCAACAACAAAAAATTGCGTAAGTGGAACAACCACTGGTTGTGCAACAGGACTTCTCTCCCTCCCCTCCCCACACATGCTCCCCATATGGTCTCAAGGGTTGGGGGAACCCTAGACCAGATTTCAGAAAGCAGGAGGCACATGCAGAGGGAAGAGAAGGAGGGAAGGTTTTGCTTGTGCAGTGACTTGGTTGACTGATAGATCTGCCAGGCAGAAGCAGAGAAGGGGGGCTATAATGAAATGAACATGTCAATCACTCTGCATTTCTATCAAGACTTATGTACGCTATATATTATACATGCAGGCATTTTGTATTATGTGTGCAAACATTTCTTTCAGTGTAATAAAAGTGTTTCTGAAATATAAACTTCTGCTGTGCAGAAGACAATGCAACCATAGATATATAGATATACGAATATATGTGGGAGTGGGTGGGTTATACATGTAAGGCTTTCGAAAGGATTTGTTTTGGGTGAAGTCTCAGTAGAATGCATTGCACAGAGTCTATAATTTAGAACTTAATACTTCTGTACAGTAAGTTCTTGCCTATCAGGCTTTTGAGCTTTTTGTTGGGTGGGGCTCATTCACACAGTACCTTTTCTGTCCTGATCATCTCCTGGTATGCACACATGTGGCGATATGTACTATATCGACCAGGCATTTGTCATGTACAGTCTGTAAATTGTTTTGATCCCCTCTAATTCAGGCAAGTGAGGGCCAGCAAACACAAAGTGTGCTTTGGTGGAGCCTGCATGGTTTCATAGGCTTTGCGCATTGCAGTTGTGACTGTTAATGACTGACTGGAGCAGTTCAAACAGCACCCAGCCTTGTGGCTCCTGGTAGCAAGCTGTTGTCATGTAATGCAGTCACAGTTGCAAACAGTGTGATTGACTACTGAAATTCCACTGCACACTCTCAGGTGTGCCAGTATTTTTTGGATCTAAGGGAGGGAAGCTCTGCACAGCAGATAATGCAAATCATGCATTAAACCTGCAAAATATGACCTAAGAGCTGCTTAGGTTAGTGCAAACCATGTGCAAATCTAACTGGGTTTTGTATTATTTTTACAAACAGCTACGTAATCACCCCCTCTCAAATCACAGGTCATGTAACAGTAGAATTTTAAAACTGCCCTCCATTTCAAAGAGAGTTTGCTGTGAGGCATTGGAGGGCTGTTGTTCAATTAAAAAAACAAGCCAAAAGAGCCTTTGTGCTTCCTAAAATCATTTTACAGTTAGTAGGATTCTGGTCTGTGAGTAATGCTAGGCATACCTAGAATCTTTGTGTTCTAGTTACAGGTAGATAGCCATGTTCGTCTGCTGTAGTCGAAACAAAATAAAAAAAATTCCTTCCAGTAGCACCTTAGAGACCAACTAAGTTTGTCATTGGTATGAGCTTGTGATCAGGCATGCCTGAAATTTTTGTTTCACTAATTATCAGCCCCATGAGTCTGGTTTAAGGATTAGAAAAGTGGTGCCCCGATACTTGACATTTATCCCATTTCCCTGATCTAAATCCTCCCCTCTTTCAAGCCGGTCTGGGGGTGGGGGGGAGTCATAGTTTGGTCCTGTGTTTTTCACATGGTCCAGCAAGTAGCTGGAGATGGATGTTCAAGAAAGCTGGATTGGAGGGATAGGAAAAAAGTGTGTTAATTGGCCCTTGGCCCTTGGCCTTTTCTTTTTGCTAGCGTTGGAATCTGAAAAACAAATCTAGGGAAACGAAACAGCTTCTTTGCACAAAGGGCAAAGAGTTTGTGCATCATTTATTCCTGTGGATATTGCTTGTTGGTACCCATGGTACTTCCCCATGCAAGTGTTACAATTGCAGAACTATTGCTAAGAAGGACACTGTCAAGCAATTATGTAATTAGTAACCGTTCTTTTTCTACTATACCTCGACAACTGATGGAAAGCTTGTCAAGTGAATAACAAGTTTTCCTCATCAGTCCTGGCAGTGCAGACTACAAAGCAGGTTTCAGTTGTGTCAGTTGTTTTTTTTCTGGTGTGTGTGTGTGTGTGTGTGTGTGTGTGTGTGTGTGTGTGTGTACACTTTTGGATTGTGTATGTGCTGTTTTATTATTGTGATGCAACTCTCTCATTGAGCTTTTGGAGTGTGCAGTACAACTTAGGGCATATCTCAACTTTACGAGAAACATGAAGAATCCAACAACAAAAGTGACAGCCTGTGTCAATTGCCCAGCTTCCCCCTTAGTAAACTGAATACAACTTGCCCCATGTTCCAGTCCCCTTGTGGCTTAAATGATATCAGGGCATGGTTGAGTAGAACAAGAAGAGGGAATTCATCTCAGGGCTGCAGTTGCCAGTGGGCAGCTCTGTGCTCCTTGAAATATTTAATCTTTTAATCTGTGGCTATTATCATTCTGTAAAAAAACATGGTGGGGATATTGACATGAACAGCTATTGGAAAAATAGGGCACATACGTTTTTTATTTGAGGTCAAAATCATAATTGAGCATTCATTGCTTGAAATTCATAGATGTGTTTTGTGTGTGGAACTGGGCTTGGAAGATGCAGAAGATGAATAGCTTTTTCCAAGGAAAAAAAAAGACATTTTCATTTATTTCTGTGTTTTTGTATTGGTTTTACTATTCACACTGCCTCAGGTGGTATTTAGAAAGCAGAGGTTTTTGCTCACTTGCTTTCACGTTAGTGGGATTGTAGTGTCCTTTCTAATAAAAATATGAAAGATTATGGGTCAGCTCATCCCCTGGGAAATCAATAGATTTCAGTTCATTTGATTTATGATTATATATTTTGCCATATTAAAATTGCTCCCCCCCCCCTGTTTGCCAGTATATTATTGATTTGTGAGTGTTGGCCTTTTGGTGAAAGGAGCCATGTTATTTCTTTTTACAGTCATTGAGTGCCACTCCACTTTTACAGAGCTGTAAATGGAACACAGATTAACTTTCCTTCAATATTTTCCTCTATTAATAGATGCTGCTGGTTGATGTTAGAAATCTGTTTAACACTATGGTTCTGACTTTACAATAATTCCGTAACTAAGGGCATCTTCACTAGCCATTAAAGTTGGTATTTTTGTATCTTTATTATTATTAATAAAATATTTTATCAAAAAAAGCTCTGAATGCCATTTATTTTAACGTTATTCAAAAACTTATATGTTGAGATGAAAGAGCAAGAAAATTGTACTTGCCAATTTATATTCTTCCAAGCTGGTGCAGCAGCTGTATTGAGTGTGCTTTGAAGAATTCAATTTACTGGTGCCCATAGTGAAGTTGTTACTTTCATCTTGGATAGTGGTGTTATTGCAGTTGATATTTCTGAGACCCATACAGGCTATAAAGGTAAAGGTACCCCTGATCATTAGGTCCAGTCGCAGACGACTCTGGGGTTGTGGCGCTCATCTCGCTCTATAGCCCGAGGGAGCCGGCGTACAGCTTCCAGGTCATGTGGCCAGCATGACTAAACCGCTTCTGAGCATAGCTGCCAAGTCTCCCGTTTTCCCCGGGAAAACCCCTTTTTTCTTACCTTTTCCCGGTGGTCCCCCGTATCACTTCGTCTCCCGTTTTTCTCCATTATTTTCTCCTGCCGGCGGCCATTTTTTTTCTTTCCAATTTGCCCTTCTATGGGCACCAAAAATGGCCGCCGCCAGCTTCAAAAATCGCATCTACGCATGTCCGGAAGTGCATAGACGTGACTTCCAGTGTTGGCGGCGGCCATTTTGGTGCCCATAGATGGGCGAAGCGACACCGGAAGTTGCGTCGGCACACTTCCTGACATGCGTACAAGTGACTTTTGAATCCGGCGGCGGCCATTTTGGGTGCCCATAGAAGGGCAAAGCAACACCGGAAGTTACATCGACGCAACTTCTGGTGTAAAATGGCTGCCGGTCCCGGATTCTGCAGTCCGGAACTTGGAAGGTAAGCTTCTGAGCAGCGCACGGAAACACCGTTTACTTTTCCACTACAGCAGTACCTATTTATCCACTTGCACTTTGACGTGCTTTCGAACTGCTAGGTTGGCAGGGCAGGGACTGAACAACGGGAGCTCACCCCGTCACGGGGATTCAAACCGCCAACCTTCTGATTGGCAAGCCCTAGGCTCTGTGGTTTAACCCACAGTGCCACCCACGCTGTATACAGGCTATAAGAGCCCCCAAACCCTGAAAGTCAAGGAGAACACCATATAAATGAATTATAGTGACACACATTCAAGTTGCAGATTTATTAGGACCCCTCCTGACATTAGTGTTATGGCTGGGAGCCATTGCAGTGTTGTTCCTTCTGTGATTATAAGCTAGGGATGTAAGAATGCACAATTTCTGTTCCAGCCGGTGTTCCTCACTTGCAGTACTGTCTCCATTCCGCTGCAGTTTGGTTTCCCACAAAAGCCATGTTATTCATCTTGCTGTCTGCTGTGGCAGAATCAAATTATTACATTATTCCACACCAATTCATTCCAATGCAAAAGAAATGCAATGCAAATGGGATGGAGGGAATGTCATGAACTATGTATCTTTTGCAGACAGTGAATACCAAACATATTTGCTGGATTTGTTTCCATTCTGGACTTGTGATGAATAAGGGAACACCAGCAATCTCCATCAGAATTCTCCACCATCCCTATTCTAGGGACTCAGCTATACAGCTGCAAATATATTTTAAGTGCCTTATACAAATGTGACACTAGATGGCGATGGTGAGCTAATGGCAAATTCAATATATATTTTAAAACTTTTTTTAAAAGCATTTTCACAGCGTTTTTTTAAAAATATATGTGTGGATTCAGCCTTGGTAACATTTGCAAACACAGAAATGCCATCTTCCCTTCCTGCACCAGTGCAGCTCCAGGAAGAAGGCGGCGCAAAATGAACTACAGTACTCTCACTTCACTTCAGACTTCCACTGTTAATACTAGAAACACGTGAAGTGTCAAGTTGTCAGCATGATCTTCGGATGAATTTAATTATTAATAATACTAGAAGTAACACCAGGAAGAGTCGCATACTTTTTATTGTTGTTGTTTAGTCGTTTAGTCGTGTCCGACTCTTCGTGACCCCATGGACCATAGCATGCCAAAACATACTTTTTATAGTAGTTTTTTCAAGTTGCTCTCTTTTACACGCATCCCTGGGGCTTTATTAGAGGGTGGTGGAGGCCGGTCCACTGTCCCTCAGACCTTGTGGGGGCCTGGACTACCGTATATATATTTTTGGTGGCTGCTTACCTGTGTCTTGTGAGCAGCAGGGGCTGGCGGTGGGACGATGAGTGGAGGGCAAAAGGGCTCCAGAGAGGGGCTGCTTAAAATGGTGGCCGCTTGAGCGCTGCTGCTGGTGCTGCTGGCACCAACAAAGCCCAGCCCCCTTCCTCCTCTAGGCAGGGCGGGGAGAAGCCAGGAGGAGGGAGGGAGGCGGAGGCGGCACCGTTGTGTGAGGGAGAGGGTGGGAGAGATGAGAACACATACATTGGTGATCCATGATGCGGCGATTCCTGGATCATCCACTGACCAGATCCAGAAGGCAATTGGGGCTGATCCGGCCCTCAGGCCTTAGTTTGCCAACCCATGCACTAAGCCAAAGCATGGTGACAGCAGTGTAGCAGCACAGCTTAGTACCAGGTAAGGAGGAAAGCTTCTGCAAACTCTCACACAATCCCACAACACCATGGCTGGCCAGTGGAAACTGAAACAGTATGTTGATGTAGCTTTATGTTTTCATAATGTGGCAATCTGTAGCATAGTAGCCCCAGAACAATCTGACTTTTTGAAATGTTCTTTCAGAGAACTAACAGTGTGTCTGCATAAATTTAGGAACATTATATATATACTACGTTCCACTTAATGCTGATAGCATATTTTCATTGTCACTTGGGAATGTTTGCCACTTCAGGTTAAACGTACAACTTGCTTCAATGATGTTATGCTACAGAAACACACCGAGCAAATTTATCTGCCTCCAGTAAACCATTTGCGAATAGTACTATTTCTTTTAGGAGTGCTGCCCCTTTTTATACAGTGGAAACCTTTCTTACTGGCTCATAGCCCAATTTTTCATGTTTATTCCATAAGCACTTATGGTAATATGAGAGCCAGGTGGCAGGCATTATAAGATCCTCGTGTGGCCTTTGACCAAAGTCTTGTTCAGCCTCTTTGAGGCCCAGGTGATGACCACTCTCTGAAGAGAAACTGCTTATCATCCAGATTTCATTGCCTGAGCTTCTCTGTTCTCTCTACATTGCCAACACTTGCTTAAGTATTCTTTGGCATCTTGTATGGCAGCTGCTCTGTCTCAGCGCTGTGTTAATGGCTTGGTTCCTTCAGTTTAAACCTTTTAAAAAGAAAAGTTAGGAACGGTGGAAGGAGAGAAAAGGATGTTGTCGAAAATGTATGACTTTATTCTCGAATGGAACACCAAGGATGAGGAAACAAAGGATGTTATGATTAAATGGGCAAGGGACATTGGTCATAACATCGAAATTGATCTCTGGTTGAAATTATGGAATTATAACATCAAGTTTACCGCATGTACGATACTAAAAGAAAATATTATGAAAATGTATTGTTGGTATTTGACCCCAGTCAAATTAGCGAAGATATATAAGAAAAAGGACAAAAAATGCTGGAAGTGCAAGGAGGGTGGCGATATATATCGTATGTGGTGGCAATGTAAAATAGTTAAGCCCTTTTGGGAGCTGATCTACAATGAGTTAAAAAGATTGTTAAAATACACATTCCTGAAGAAACCTGAGCTGTTTTTGTTGGGTTTAATAGGAAGTGAAATACTATAAGAAAGGAAGATGTAAGAATATTTATGTATGCCACCACAGCAGCCAGAGTGCTTCTAGCTCAGAAGTGGAAAACAACTGAGATTCCATCAGTAGAGGATTGGAGAGGTAAAATGGTAGAGCACATAGAACTGGCTAAATTGACTGGAAGGGTAAGAGATCAAAAAGATCAGAAAATCCAGAAAGAATGGGGTAAATTTGTGGAATATCTTAAAACGTACTGCAAAACATCAATAACGCCTATAGTGATTTTGTAACACCTGCATCTGTAATAATAGAGATTATATAGAAGAGGACAAGATATAATTAAACAAATAAGAAATGGATTTATAAGAGCGCAAGCAGAAAAACTTGATAAATAAAACCAAAGTTGGGGGAAAGGGGAAGTCGAGTTCGGCAGAACAAATGTTGAATATGTTGTAACTAAACGAGATATCCCTAAAAATGTATAATTTGGGATATAATATATATGTTTATGTTGTGTTTCTGTTGAAATTTTGACTATGTTTATTTGTGAAAAAATAATAAAAATTATTAAGAAAGAAAAAAAAGTTAGGAACAGACCACAGACAGCTTCTACAGAAGATTCATTTACTGATTTTGTTTTAAAAAAAGAAACAAAACTGGAGCAAAAAATGCAGGATATTGGCTATTTAAATTTTTCTCCAGAAACTGGATTGTTTTTAGCCTTGGAACGAAGTCTAAGGTAAAACTAAAGATTTCTTTAATGTTTGCTTAGGAGAAAAGTTAGATTCTCATTCTCCTCCAAGAACAAATTATAAAACAAGTTGTAGGCCAAACTGTTAGACATTAATAAGCTAGTGGGTTTATCTCTTTAACAGAAAACATAAATAGCATTCATGTGGAATACCATTCCCCCCCCCCTATTCACAGTAAGTAGTCTTAACTAAGGTAGCTGTAAAAAGACCAAACAAAACATTAGCAAGACTTTGACATTAACCAAATTGCCACCATACAATCAACAATGGTCCAAGGAGATGTGTCTTGAACTTTGCCTCTCTTACTCCCAGAACACAAGATGCCCAAAAACATCCCCTCAGGTTCGTATTGTTTGAACAGAAGAGCGCCATCCTCCATTTTCTGGCATGGTTGCCCTGGCCAGTGTGGCACCATCCGCATGTTGGCATACCACTGTCAGCAATCGGCTTGGCTACTAGAAATACAAACAAGTTCCCTGGCATTAAAGCAATTGGTACCCCATTGCTTTGGTACTCCAGATGTGGCAGGACTACAACTCCCATCAGCCCCTGCCATCATAGCCAATGGTTCAGGGATAAAGGGAGTTGCAGTCCAGCAACATCTGGGCTGCTTCTGCCTATACCAAGATGTAATTGCTCTCTAGCTACATTTTGAAGCAATCTCGTTGTCAGCTTAATCTGAGGATAAATGCAGAGCTAGGAATTGAAAAGGTAAAAATATATTGAATGTATGAAAAACAGCAACCCCAAAACCTGTTAAATCCCTTGTTCCTTGATTATTGGATTCAATATTTCATTAAATAGAAAACCTTATTCAATACCATTTGATATCTCATCGCTCTTCCACTTTCCCATTTTTCTAAAGAAGAAAATATACAGAAGTCCACCACAAATTTAGTGGGGGGATAGATTTCCCTTAGTTCCTTGCAAAACAACTGACCGTTGTAGGCTTTGCACTTAGAAACATAGGAAGCCACCTTACACTGAGTCACACCAAGGATCCATCTCTGACGTTCAGCAGCTCTGCAGGGCTTCAGGCAAGGGTCTTTCCCAGGCCTGATATCCCAATGGAGGTTCTTACAGGCTCCAGAGTAATATCTGTACAGCTGTATCCATAACTTCTCTGTTATACATATACAGTAGTATCTCTGCTTAAGAACTTGATTTGTTCCGGAGGTCTGTTCTTAACCTGAAACTGTTCTTAACCTGAAGCACCACTTTAACTAATGAGGTCTCCCGCTGCTGCTGCCGCCGCGCGATTTCTGTTCTCATCCTGAAGCAAAGTTCTTAACCTCAGGTACTATTTCTGGGTTAGCGGAGTTTGTAACCTGAAGCGTTTGTAACCCGAGGTACCACTGTAATCAAAATCATCATATCCAATTATTCTTAGTCATTTGTCACTCAAAGGTGTCCAAGCATATTACAGCAAAGAAAGAGATACAATATGGGGGGGGGCATACAATAAATTAATATTTCATATAGCATAGCATCCATGGGAAAAATACCAGCCATATACAGGGGCGTAGGAAGGGAGGGGCGATGGGGGCACTTGGCCCCAGGCGGCGTGATCCTGAGGGTGCCATGGCGGCTGCCCCTCCGCCTATGGGCGGTGCCCCCGCATCCAGAAATCATGCCACACTCCTACGGGCAGCGCGCCCCGCCCCCAGAACACACGCCAGCCCCGCCCCGTCAGCATGTCAGCATGCCCCGTGGCATGCGCGTGGCTGCCCGGGAATTTTGACGGGGTCCATCCCCCGCCTTGAAAATTGGAGGGTCTCAGGCACTACCACACCAGATGGCACACCAGCCTCCAGAGATGGTCCAGCTTCTCTCCTACTAAATAGTGGGTAGACGACACAGCAATTCTTCAAGAAGCCAGACCATAACTGAACTGCATTGCCAAGCCGGCCTGCTTTTATAGAGGCTGGCTCAAACAATGTATCAAACATAATTCAAAGTTCCCTCCTAAAGTTCCCTCCTAAAACAACTGTCAAGGACCTGAGGGAAAACTATATACACTAATACATAACATCTCCTCTCCCTTCAGAGAGGAGCAGTAGCAAAGCAAAGCAGGAAGGTGGTAAGAAAGGGTTTACCTGCTTTGCAGTTGACCCGGCTACAGCTTCTCTCCTGCTGCTATTCATGCACTATAAAATTATGTATTTTCTAATTTGAATATTTCAAATCCTAGGTTTGGGGCTTCCATTCAGTTTGCGTAGGATTGCAGCTGTAATTGGAGTTATTGTAAAGTGTGTAATTTAATATGTAGATAACTTAATTGGGCTCCATTTGATCCCATACAGAAGCCTACTTTTAGTTTGCCGTAGGAAATCAAATATTAGATCATTCAAATATTGCAATGGCTGTTTTCAAGTTAAGGGTTCCATATATATGCCAGTGAAATATCCAATGGGAACAAAAGGAGACTAGTTATCCCAGGCAGAACAAAAGGAACAGAAGAGATTGTCTCAAAGACAGTGTTTCTGGAAGAAGCAAATCTCATCACGGCTATTATTATTATCTTTGGAGGGTTTCACTGATTCCTGAGAACACTGTGCTTTAATTTTGAAAGAACAGAATCCACAGAGCAGCATGTACTACTTCTACCTACTTTGTCCCCATTCTTCAAAGACCTTGGATGGGGCATTTTAGTGGCATGGGGGGGGGGAGAAGCTTGGAGATTGAGGTGCCTGCCAGACATTAGATAAGCTGTTTGTGTGAGGGGGGAGGGGGCTTGGGGAGAGAGAGAGGTTTGCTTGCTCTTTCTCTCTCTTTCTCTCTGTGTAAGCATATGCTTGCAAAAGGCAGTGATGAAAATTCCAGGTCCTAAAACTCATTTGCTGTACAATTTTATTCACCAGGGGCTCAAATGTGTCTTTTGTCTAAATGCTTTGAAAGTCTCATGATGCTAATTCAGTGTTAAATACAAATGTCTGTGTTGGCTCAAAACAATTGTGGAATATGCAAAGCCCTCACTTAAGGAAGGTTTTACCATTACGGTGTAATTTGTGGGAAGTGAAGCCTTCAAATAGGACGGAGTTTGGGTGGGGGGTGGGGTTGCAGGGAAATCACAAAGCATTAGTCTTGACGGGTGACAACTTTTCTACTGCTGGCAGGTACGCCACAAGTCAAATCTAAAGCAGAGATTCCAACCACATGGCTGCATCCTGCGATACAAATGCTGCGCTCCCCACAGTGTGCCTTGCTGTGCTTTGTTGCTTATAGCTCAGGGATGGGAGGCCAAAAGGCAAAATGCAACCCTCCATGTTCCTCTGACTATTGGGACTCTCTCCAGGCCACACCCCTCCACACCTGCCAAGTTGCTGTCAGAGAAATAAGGGACCGGGCCGGAAATAGCAGACCGGAAGTAGCGCTGTCACCATTTTGGAACTGGGCGGAGCATGCTCAGAAGTGACTTTTGATGCTGCTTTGCCCAGTTCCAAAATGGCCACCATGCCAGAAGTCGCACTGCAGCCATTTTGGAACTGGGCAGAGCATCAAAAGTCACTTCTGAGCATGCTCTGCCCAGTTCCAAAATGGCCACTGCACCAGAATAAACCGGGGAAAAACAAAAAAAAATCCAGAAGTCGCACTGCAGCCATTTTGGAACTAGGCAGAGCAGCATCAAAAGTCGCTTCTGAGCATGCTCTGCCCAGTTCCAAAATGGCCACCGCACCAGAATAAACCGGGGAAAAACAAAAAAATCCGTTTTTCTAGCTAGGAACAGCTGGGAAAACGGGGATTTCCCGGGAAAAAAGGGAGACTTGGCAGCTATGCACCCCTCCCATAATTACCATCTTCTCTCCCAGGCTGCAGCCTTCACTGGCTTGCTTCACTCCCTCCTTGAGTGCTTTTGTCTGGATAGAATTAATTCCTTGAATTCTGATAACTTCTTTTGCTTTCCTGGATTGATGGAGAGTGGTGGGTGGGTGTAGAAATCCTAGAACTGTAGAGTTGGAAGGGACCCAAGGGTGATCTAGTTCAGTGTTTCTCAACCAGTGTGCCTCCAGATGTTTTGGGACTACAACTCCCATCATTCCTGACCACTGGTCTTGCTAGCTAGGGATGATGGGAGTTGTAGTCCCAAAACATGTGGAGGCACACTGGTTGAGAAACACTGATCTAGTTCACTCCCCTCCAGCAATGCAGGAATCTCAGCTAAAGCACCCATGACAGATGGGCATCCAACCTCTGCTTCGAAACCTCCAAGGAAGGAAAGTCAACAACCTCCTGAGGGAGACCATTCAACTCTCAAACAGCTCTTATTGTCAGGAAGCTGGAATCTCCTTTCTTGTAACTTGAAGCCACTGGTTTGAGTCATACCCTCCAGAGCAGGAGTAAACAAGCTTGCTCCATCTTCCATGTGACTTCTCTCAGTCCCCTCTTTCCCAGGCTAAACATGCCCAGGTCCTTCAACCATTCCTCATAAGGCTTGGTTTCCAGACCCTTGACCATCTTGGTTTCCCTCCTTTTCTAAGTGCTCACAGACTGACTGTTGAACTGCAAGAAAAACTTTTATTGGTACAGTGGAATTTTTTACCTCTCTTGCAAGAATAACTTTTATTGGTACAGTGGAACCTCGGTTTATGAACACCTCAGTTTACGAATTTTCGGTTTACGAATGCCACTGACCCATCTGGAACGGATTAATTCACTTTCCATTACTTTCAATGGGAAAGTTCGCTTCAGTTTATGAACGCTTCAATTTATGAACAGACTTCCAGAACCAATTACACCCATGCTTCGGGTTAAGTACGCTTCAGGTTGAGTACTCCGCAGACCCGTCTGGAATTGATTAATCCACTTTCCATTACTTTCATTGGGAAATTTCGCTTCAGTTTATGAACGCTTCAGTTTATGAATAGACTTCCGGAACCAATTGTGTTCATAAACCGAGGTACCACTGTAATTACTTCATTCACTTTTGCTTGTGGCCCCACCCACTACTGTCATGTGACACCCCCTGAAGGTTATCTAGTAGGGAATGTGGCCCTCTTGCTGAAAAAGTCTCCCCATTCCTGCTGTAGCCTACTGAACTACGGACCACGCTGCAATCTTGGGTAGGCAAGCAGAAATGTGAGTCTAATATATTGTTACAGTTTAATTTTCTTTATTTATTTAACAAGATTTATATACTACTTAAACGGAGAGAGAAAACTCTTTAAGTGGTTTACATAAAACAATATTAAATTTCCATAATGAAATACCACTACAAACAATAAAACTGTTGATTGTATCTATATATTGATAAATTTCATATGTCTACTTGTTTTAGACCTAATAAAATTGATGAAAATGGAAATAAACAACAGATTTAGAACAAATATACACAATAAAATTTGCAACATAGCTTCCTTTTTCCATCAGACCTGTGAAAACGAGGTATTTTATTTAAAATGCCTCAGAGAATAAAAATTCCTAAGCCTGCACTTCAAAGATGACAACATGTGCACCAGGCTGTGTTTTAGTGGTAGTAATGTTGATCACAGCCAAGGCTAACCAGGGTTTCAGTCCAATTGGATTAGGCAATTTTATCCCAATCTTATCACCAAGGTTTAAGGCCACAACCTGAACCAGCTTGCGATATGCCCCAGAAGATGTTCTGTTTGTAGAGTTAGACCAATCTTTGTTAATTTAATTCAGTGGCTTCAAATTATCTCCCGATTAAGCTTGTGTGCTGTGTCCTCTCCCCCATTAAGACTGGCCATGCATTTCTAATAAAATCAAGTTCTGGAAGCCAAGGCTGCAAGCTTTGCTTCGGCAGATGCACGCCAATGGCCTCATAAAACCAAGCCTTTTAACGTTAAATAGGACAGTTTATGGTTACATGTAATCTTCTCTCTTTTGAAGCAGATGAACCAGCATCTCTTAATCTAGCCTTTAATATGTTGGGATAAAACATGAGAGCAAATTGTCTCTGTACTATTAGAACTATTTTTTCTCCCCACCCCACCCCCCACTTCTCCATGTAAAAATCTCAAACCAGAAGCAGCTGTTGGTAGGAAGGGGAGCAGAGGCCACAGAATACATTTGGGTAAGATGCTCTGTGGTGTCTGGAATACAATTTAACGGGGCCCAGAACAGTTTTAAAACCCAGCTACATGAACTAAGACCGCTCTGTAAGGAAAACCTGGCCTGACAAAGCTGTTTGACTCCCACAGTTGCACATTTAAGACCGCACTTAGGACTTTTGCTACATTCACACAGCCATAGCTGAGAAACCATCAACTCTATTATGCTCAACATTATAATCTCTGCAGATCTATTATTTCCATATGAGGGCAAGGACAATACATTTGTGCTTGTGGAAGAATGTTACCTTGTCTAATACTCCTTTTGTTGTTCTTGCCAAAATATAGGAAGACTATGAAGGCCGCTGCAGTCACTTGATGTACCGTGTTTCCCCTATTTTAAGACGTAGTCATTATATAAGCCATAGCAGGATTTTAAGCATTTAGGAAATATAAGCCATACCCCGAAAATAAGCCATACCTCCGAGGAGCGAGACCGCTGAGTGCCCCAGCCAGCCAGAGGGACCCAGCACGCTGGCCGCGGCAAGAGTATAGAAATAAGAAGTAAAGCAGAGAAAGAAGTCACAGCGAAGAGGGGTGTCCGGCAAGCGGCGTGGGCTGCCGCCGAGCAGGGCCGCCGAGGGGGAGGCAAGGGTGTGCGCGGATCCTCGGGGCCCCGCAGGCAGAGCTCAGTGCCGGACCTTGTGCTGGACTCCTGAGGGGGGGAGGCAAGGGGGCGCGAGAGTAGACTGCTTTTCAGTAGATGCTGCCACGCAAAGCAGCTTTCCGTGTCTCGGGAGGGAGTTGCGGGCGAAGAGGCAAACAATGTGAGGCTCGAGGTGGGCGAGACGGAGGGGCGGAGAACAAAAAGTCTGGGCAGCAGGCGGCTGCATGCACCGTGGCTTCGAGCGCAGGCTGGGGAAGAGGAGGCGAAGGAGGCGCGCTCAGTGCTGTGGGGGCTGAGGCATGGTGCAGTGCCCCGAGCCTCTGGGAGCCGGCAAGAGCAGGAGGCAGCTTGCCAGGTCGGCATCCAGCAGTGCGCGCGGAGCACCCCGAGCCTCTGAGAGCCAGCAGGACGAGGAGGCGGCTTGCCGGGTCGTCGCCCAGCAGCGCGCGCGGAGCGCTCCGAGCCTCTAGGATTGTTGTTGCTGCTGCTGGCTGCCGGAGGCTCAGGGCGCTCCGCGCGCGCTGCTGGGCGACGACCCGGCAAGCCTCCTGCTGGCTCTCAGAGGCTCTGGGTGCTCCGCGCGCCCGAGCCGGCAGCCTGGCCTCTCTTTTATTGCCTGCCCGAGGCAGCCTGCCGCCCCGCCACCGGAACCGGCGGCTGCAGAGCGGAGCGCTCCGCAGCGCCAGGCGGAGCGCAGCGGCCTGGCCTCTTTTTTTCTTTTTTGCCTGCCGCCCCGCCACCGGAACCGGCAGCTGCAGAGAGGAGCGCTCCGCAGCGCCGAGGGCTCGGAGCACCCTGCAGCGCTGGGCGGAGCACAGCGGCCTGGCCTCTTTGGTTTTGGTTTTTTTTTTGCCTGCTGCCCTGCCACCGGAACCGGCAGCTGCAGAGAGGAGCGCTCCGCAGCGCCGGACGAAGCACTGAGCCAGCGGCCTGCTGCCTTGGTGCCTGGAACCAGCTGCTGCTGCAGCGCCGCACAGAGCGCCCAGCAGCACCCCAGCCAGCTGCCTGGCCCCTCCGAGGAGGCCTTAAGGTACAAGACATCCCCTGAAAATAAGACACCGTGTGTTTTTTTGAGTAAAAAAAAGGGGGAAACACGGTATGTAGAAAAACACCATTCATTAAGTTAGGCGGATGGGACCTCTGAGTATGAGAAAAGGCTCTGCTGTTACATTCGCCTAACAGAGGGGCTATTGCGGTTGTTCTTAGTACTACTGTATTGCAATTATTTATATACTACTTTTGAGGCAGAAGCAACCTCTTAAATTGGTTTACCCTAAAAATGAAACACAGGGACCCAGGTGGCGCTGTGGTTAAACCACTGAGCCTAGGGCTTGCTGATCAGAAGGTCGGCGGTTCGAATCCCTGTGACGGGGTGAGCTCCCGTTGCTTGGTCCCAGCTCCTGCCAACCTAGCAGTTCGAAAGCACGTCAAAGTGCAAGTAGATAAATAGGAACCGCTACAGCGGGAAGGCAAACGGCGTTTCCATGTGCTGCTCTGGTTTGCCAGAAGCGGCTTTGTCATCCTGGCCACATGACCTGGAAGCTGTACGCCGGCTCCCTCGGCCAATAATGCGAGATGAGCGTGCAACCCCAGAGTCGGTCACGACTGGACCTAATGGTCAGGGGTCCCTTTACCTTTACCTTTAAAAATGAAACAAGACATCGGTAAAATTGCCATACAATAAAGGAAAGCAGTAGAGAGAGAAAAAGTGTATCAAAAATCAGAAAAAACCATCAGACCATGAATTTCAGCAGAGTGGGTGCAGGAGACCTTTCTAATTGGTGACAACCTGTATTAATTCAGCAGGCTGCATATCAGTCTGACAATTAGCTTTTTTAAAAGAAGAAGAAGATTGTAATGTTATCTAAAAGACAAGGCTTACAATATTTACATAGTTACAAACATAGCAAAACAGTCATAAAAATAAATAAAACACATCAAAAACTGCATAACCAAACTCAACAATTTCCACATAAAAATAAATATACAAAAAAATTAATATAGCAGCAAAAACTCCCAACTAAGCTTCCCCTAAAATAACTCCTACCCAGGGAGTGCAGAATTCTGAGAGATTGTTGCAGGTGTAGAAATGACTTAGGGTGGAATATTGTTTGCTGTCATAAGTGGTAAAGGACCTCAGAATTGTGAGATATACCTTGCAAGATCAGCCGAATTATATTTCTGATCCCCCTAAAGATGGCATATATTTCTGATCCCTTTAAATAATATAACCTGCTGACTTCCGGATTGAGCACCGGCCATAGCGGTCGGAGGTCTGTGAGCTCCGCCGACCTTGGTGCATCAAAGGTGGGGGTAAATCGCTCCAGCACAGTGGACCCCCCCAAAAAACCCAGATCGAGCTTCCTGGGGGCATAGTTGTCCGGCTGAGCGTAAAGCTGCTCCCCCCTCCCCGGCAAGGCTCTGTTTAGAGCCCCCGAGAGTGAGGGCGTCAAAGCGGCATCACATTTTGGACTTAGAACGTTACCCTTGACAGCGCAAAGCTGCAGGACTGTGAGGATTGAGCGCTCAATTTCTTCCAAAGAAAATTGCTAAAAGGACTGTACCATAAGTACTGAATTATTTGACCTAATTCGTGTGGGGGGGGGAGAATTTGGCCACGGGAGGGATTTAAAACGGAAGTCAGTCCCTACCCACTGAGAGACTTGGGAAGCAAGGACGAGCACTAAAGCCAGGAACATTTTCTTTTAAAAGTGAGAACTTCCAAAGATCAGACTTTGATCTTGCCCCCAGAAGCAGGGGAAGGGGAAAAAAGAAATGTAAGTGGATTTTAAAGCCCTGCAAAAGTGCTGAATTTGACTTCAAAGTAACACCCCGGTTCATTGCTGTGGAAAAGCATTGTGACGTCACAATGAGAGGATATTTTCAACTTCAGCTCCCTATCCAGCTGCGAAATAACTTTCGATTCTGAGTTGGAGAGAAGCCTCCCCCCCCCCCATTTCCTGTTTTTTGCCTGTCACAACCTTCAAACCAGAGGGATGGGAGACATAAAGGATTTTTACCAGACTATGTTGAACTTAATGGTGCAAAACAGACATGTATTTATGAAACGCAGAAATTCAGGGAATGCGTTATGGATTTACAGGAAAAGAATGAAGAAGAGTTGGAAGAGGAGAGGGAAAATGATGGGAAGGAGAAAGATACGGATTTTGGAGAGGAGGACACAATGATAAAAGAAATACTGAAGGACTGCGTTTTCATACAGAGGAGAGAAGATGAATTTTGGCTGAGAAGTGAAGAAGACCTGAAAATGGCAAAGGACAATATTGAGGGCAAAAGTAGAGGGTGGTTTGGGAGGTGGCAGAGAGAGAAATTTGATGCGGGGGCATTGAACTATTGGAAAAGGGGAGTGGGGTGAAAAAATTGAATTGTATTTTTGGATGGATTGATAATTTTGGTTAGAACTTGGACTGGATAGGTTAAGATTTCATGGTTTTTTGGTTAAAGGATGAAAATGAATTTGCAGCTGTGGAGGGGGAAAAATTATTAGTCAAAATTTTAATTTTATTGTGTAATTAAAATTAAATTTTGGGGAAAAATGAGATATTTGGAAGAGTTATAGGCTGATGGAGAAAATATTTTGTCTTTTAGAAATTGATATAAGGTATAAATTGGATTAGAGTATATGAATTGTTGGATTAATAGAAAAGCCTCTGGCCCTTGTATGTCTCATTCACCCTGGAGTCTCTGGTGGCAGGGGGGGTGTTAGGGTGGAGGGGAGGGAGAAGAGGCTAGATATAAAGGACTGCCATTCTCTTTTCCTCACTCTGGGGTCTTCTGGAGGCAGGGGGAGGTCCCGGGGGGGAAGGGGGAGAGGCAGGAAAGTGAAGAATTCATAAATAGGGTTAAGAGATAATAAAATGTATATAAATATGATAGAATAAATTGCTAAAGTGGATTGGAAATGGAAATCAGGGGGATACGGGGAAGTCCACATAACAATGATAAATACTGAATTCATATTAGATTGTTATTTTTGTTGTGTTTGTTTTTGTAATCAATTCTGTAAAATTAATAAAAATATTTAAATAAATAAATAATATAACCTGCTGTTGTGCAGCTATAAGGAAAGAAACTTAACGGTATTTGATTTTTATAGTATACAATCAGAATATCAAGTTTTTTCTTCATGCCCACATTCTGTAACAAGGCAAATATTTGTTAATGATTTTTTTTTTTTTAAGAAAACAAGAGTAAATTAACATGGTCAAATTTTAGGTGACTTTCTTTTAATTTAAAATTGTTTAATACTTCTGCATGTTTTCACAAAAGGAAGCCCACTGAATTCAGTGGGACTTGCTCATAGGTAAATATGTCTAGCGTAGCAGCTCAATACATTTTAAGTATTTCATGTTTCAAACAAGAACCTTTTTCCAATTTTCATCCCAGTAGACTCAGGCTGGTCCATGAGATGAATTTGAACAGATCCATCTAATTGGACTGTAGTAAACAGTTCTGTGCTTGAAAGCTTTCCAAGGCATGGCAAGTCTCCCTTCACCTTTTCCTCCTTCGTGAAATCAGATGAATAGATGAAACAGATACACTGAATTAGGAGTTGTCAATTTTACATAAACAGTGCTGTGCTTTAGTTTCAGAACTTTGCTGCAGGAAATACAGCCACACTATCTACAGAATTTCTGGTTCAAATCTGTCTGGTTTTAGAATTCCTTTCAGAGATGCTCATGTCAAATTGGCTGAGAAATAAGCCATGATGTTTTCACAAAAGTGGAGAATAGCTTGGCTTATTTCCAAACAAATATAAGCTAGCCCCCTCCCACTCCTAAAGGCCAATCTGGCACACTTTATTGCTTTGCTTTTAAGGTAAAGGTAAAGGACCCCTGGCAGTTAAGTCCAGTTGCGAACAACTTTGGGGTTACGGCGCTCATCTCGCTTTACTGGCTGAGGGAGCCAACATTTGTCCGCAGACAGTTTTTCCCGGGTCATGTGGCCAGCATGACTAAGCCACTTCTGGCAAAACCAGAGCAGCGCACGGAAATGTCATTTACCTTCCCACTGGTCCAATTGGCAATCCCTAGGCTCAGTGTGTCACGGTCCGGTCGGCGGGCAGTTGAAGCCCTGGCTGAGGACCATAGCTGCCAAGTTATCCCTTTTTTTAAGGGAAATTCCCTTATGCTGAATAGGCTTCCTCGTGAGAAAAGGGAAAACTTGGCAGCTATGCTGAGGACGTCAGGACCAGAGACAAGATGGTGGTGTACAAGCAGGAGCAGGTGCAGGGCTGAGGGTCCAGCAGCAGGCAGTCGCAGGGTCAAGGAGCAAGGCAGAGGCGAAGGTCTGGGAGTCAAGGAGCAAGGCGTCGGCAAGGCAAAGGTCCAAGGGTTGAGGAGCAAGACATCGGCAAGGCAGAGGTCCAAGGGTCGAGGATCAAGGCGTCGGCAAGGCGGGGATCCAAGGAACAAGGCGTCGGCAAGGCAAGGGTCCAAGGAGCAAGAGGCCAGAGGCAACCAGGCAGGGATAGCTTTGCTGTGACAAAGAGCTGAAGGGAAATGCTGAGCTTTTATCCCTCCCAGCTCTTGCCACCAGGTGCAATGAGTTATCAAGTGGCCTCACCTGAGTGGCCACTCCTTGCTTCTCCAGCACAAGCTGAGACAGGCCCCAGTCCTGCAAAGCACTACAGGCCCCAGAGCTGGACTCCTGCCCATACTTCTGACACAGTGGTTTAGACCACAGCCCCACCCGCGTCCCTTTGCATTTAGCTGTTGCAAAGTTGAACTAATGCTTCCTTGATAGTTCTTTGCTACATGCCCTTCTTGTCCTTGATTCTCGTCTACAGTCACTAGATTGCAGTTCTGGCTTGTCACAGAGAAAGCAGCTCCAGCATATGAACTCTGCTCCAATTCCACCGCAGCCCCAACTGAGCAGCTGGGCTTCTGTTCATTGGTTGGGGAAGTGGAACATGTTTTGGAAGTCAATTGCTGCCCATCCTATACAACTCATGTCTACTGCCCCCACCCCCAGTTTCTTGCTAATAATCTTGAAAATAATGATCTTATATATAATAATAAATGAAAAAAATTAAGCATTTGTGAGGAGGAATTAAAGAACCTTTTAATGAGGGTGAAAGGGGAGAACACAAAATATGGTCTGAAGCTCAACATCAAAAAACCAAGATCATGGCCACTGGTCCCATCACCCCCTGGCAAATAGAAGGGGAAGAAATGGAGGTAGTGAGAGATTTTACTTTCTTGGGCTCTTGATCACTGCAGATGGTGACAGCAGTCATGAAATTAAAAGATGCCTGCTTATTGGGAGAAAAGCAATGATAAACCTAGACAACATCTTTAAAAGCAGAGACATCACCTTGCCGACAAAGGTCCGTATAGTTAAAGCTATGGTTTTCCCAGTAGTGATGTATGGAAGTGAGAGCTGGACCATAAAGAAGGCTGATTGCCGAAGAATTGATGCTTTTGAATTATGGTGCTGGAGGAGACTCTTGAGAGTCCCATGGACTGCAAGAAGATCAAACCTATCCATTCTGAAGGAAATCAGTCCTGAGTGCTCACTGGAAGGACAGATCCTGAAGCTGAGGCTCCAATACTTTGGCCACCTCATGAGAAGAGAAGACTCCCTGGAAAAGATCCTGTGAGGGACAGGGGATATCGCGAAGTCCCTCCCCTCCTGAGTTCAAGCCCGTCCCCGAGCAAAGGGGAAAGCAGGGAGAGTTCCGATTCCAGTGGGGAAGCAGGAAGTCGTGTCCGAGGCTCAGGCAAGGTAGAGGAGCCAGGGTCCCAGGTGGGACAGGAAGGGGCAAGTAAGGGGGGAAGACCCATCCCCCCAACTCCAGAATTACGCAGGAAGAGGAGGGGCAAGAGGATGGGTCTGCCAAAGCTTTTGTGTTGGAGAAAGACGCGCCAAAAGCCATTAGGAGGTTCTGAAACCGACTGACAACCTCGCTCCGTGTAAATAGCAATGACTTGAGCACTGTAAATACGCAGCACCAATAAAAGAATAAAATGCAGAGCTGCGTAGCGTCGTTACTCTGAAGTAGTCCACTCCGGCCACTGTGACAGCAACCTCCTAATCATTTTTGGGCTACTTTGGAGTTGCCGGGATGAGCGTGTCAGAGGCGGAGAAGTGGCGGCAGATCGCTGAGCAAGCCCAGCTAGAACTGCAACAGCTGTCGCTGCAGGCGCAGGGAGAATTGAAGGCAGCTAAAGAGGAGACTAAGAAGGTCCAGGACGACCGGCTACAACTTGCGGAACAGGTGAGAGAGCTCCAGGAAAAAGAGCAGCATTTAAGGGCGGTGGCGGTAGACCTCCAAAACAAGCTGGATGCAGAGAAAAACAAGGCGGGAGGGGCACCCCAAGTCCAAGTGCTGCCAGGAAGGAGAGCCGGGACCCTAGTAAGCAAGTTCAATGGAGACCCGAAGGAGTTTCAGGGCTTTGAGACTGAGATTGTGTATGCTCTTGAGCTGCACCACGATGAGTTCCCTGATGATGAGCACAGAGTAGCGTTTATTGTGGAGCACCTTACAGGGGCGGCCAGGGAGTGGCTAAGACCGTTAATTGCAACAAGGAATCCTTGCATGAAGAATGTCAAACTATTTCTAGAAGGTTTGAAAACGATGTATTCGTCCGATAGTCATATGGACCAGACTAAGGAGGAACTTCATAATTTACGCCAAGGAAATATGACAGTTCGCGCGTATTGGGCGAAATTCACCATGCTGGTGCACAGATTGGGGTGGGATCTGGAGTCTGCCCCAATGCAAGCGGCGTTTTACTTGGGGTTGCATGAGGAGGTGAAGGATGAGCTCTCGAGAGGTCCAAAGCCCAGTAATATGGATCAACTGAGCAAAGCGGCTCTGGCGGTGGGGGTGAGGCAGGAATCCAGATGGAGCGACAAGCAAGCAACGCGCGCAAAGCGGGCTTGGTTCCCACGGTCGCAGGAGAAGCCACTCCCTCAACAACCCTTTCAAGCCACGCCTGGGGCCAGTCAGGACCAGGAACCCATGCAGATTGATAGCGCGCGCGCGCGGGCTTTTCAAACCCCAGCGGCGCCAAGACGCAAGGAGGGAAGGGGTGGGAATTGCTTTCTCTGCAACTCCCCCCAGCATCTCGTCAGAGACTGCCCACATCGCAGGGAGTGGCAAGGAAAGGCGGGAACGGTTGTGCCCTCCCCCACTGACGCAGCACCACAGCAGGGAAACGGGAAAGCCTGGCTGCAGGAGACAAGGGGCGGCAGCCAGGCACAGTCAGCAGACAACAGCCCCAGCCCACCCACCCGCACAGAGAGGAGCAGAGCCAGCCCACCCCTCCCAGGGCAGGAGTGGTTCTAGAAGTGACGCTCACGCTCCCAAATGGCTATCCATTGACGGTCCTCGCCCTAATTGACAGTGGTGCCTCAGCCAACTTCTTCTCGAGAAACTTTGCAGAAGAGCACCAGATCCAGCTTCTGCAGCTGGATTTTCCTCTGCACGTGGCAACCATTGACGGCAGAGAGCTGCTGGGAGGGGCCATCACTCATCAAACCCCCCCCATGAGAATGACGGTTGGAAGGCACTCAGAGACACTGGCATTCAACGTCACCACCATCTCAGACCCCCCAATCGTTTTGGGCATGAGCTGGCTGGCGCGCCACGACCCCTCCATAAGTTGGCATCAGAGATGCATCACTTTTGGATCGGACTTTTGCCTGGAACATTGCATGCAGCACCAACCAGGGGAGGGGCCTCCGATAGCCACGGTGGCCACCATGCACGTCAAAGGGGGTGAGGCGATACCCAAACCATACTGGGACCTGCAGGAGGTCTTCAGTGAAGCGGAGTCCGACCACCTGCCCCCACACAGGCCTTTTGACTGCCAGATCAACCTGGTGCCTGGGGCAACTATACCCCCAGCCAAGCTGTACGCCATGTCAGACCAGGAACTGGAGGATCTGCGCGCTTTTATCGACAAGAACCTCAAGCGGGGGTTCATCAGAGAAAGCAAGGCAGCAGGGGGCAGCCCGGTCTTCTGGGTGGACAAGAAAGACACGCAACAGCGCCGTCTTGTGGTGGATTTTAGACGGCTGAATTCGGTGACAGAGCCAGTGGCTTTCCCCATGCCCAGAGTGGATGATCTCCTGACAGCGGCACGCAGAGGCAAGATTTTCACCAAGCTAGACCTGAGGGGGGCGTACAACTTGATCAGGATCCGGGAAGGCGATGAGTGGAAAACCACGATGTTCACGCCTCTGGGCTCTTTTGAATATCTGGTGATGCCCTTCGGGTTGCAAGGGGGCTCAGCATGCTTCCAGGCCTTCATGCACCACGTCCTGGGGTCCCTACTCTTCAGGAAATGCTTGGTCTTTCTGGATGACATCCTTATTTACTCCAACGACCCAGTGCAGCACGTGAAGGACGTCAGGGAGGTGTTACAGCGCCTGAAGGAGAACCACCTGTATGTGAAGCTGGAGAAGTGCAAGTTTCACGCCAAGGAGGTGGACTTCCTGGGCTACAAGCTGTCAGACAAGGGGCTGGCAATGGACAAGGACAAGGTGCAGACCATCCTGGACTGGCACAGCCCCAGGACGCGCAAAGATGCCCAACGCCTACTAGGCTTTGCCAACTTCTACAGGAAGTTCATCAAGAACTTCTCTCGAGTTACGGCTCCCATCACTGACTGCCTGAGAGGCAAACAGAAGTTCAGGTGGACACCAGAGGCGCAAGCAGCGTTCGAAAGCCTCAAGAGGGTGTTCGCCTCAGACCAGAACCTGTTCCACGTGGTTCAGGACGCGCCCCTACGCATTGAAACAGATGCTTCTGATAAGGCTGTGGGCGCCATTTTGTTGCAACTGGACGCCAACAGAGAGTGGAGACCCTGTGCCTTCTTCTCCAGGAAGTTGACCCAGCCCGAGCGAAACTACACAGTTTTTGATCGGGAACTTCTTGCGATCCACGCGGCGTTCCAGCACTGGAGACACTTCCTGGTGGGCGCCAAGCACCCCATCCAGGTGTGCACAGACCACAAGAACCTGGAGTTCTGGAGAACTGCCAGGGTGCTCAACCAGCGGCAGATACGGTGGGCGGAGTTCTTCTCGAACTTCAACTTCTCCATACACTACATCCCAGGAGAGCAGAATGTCAGGGCGGATGCCCTCTCCCGCAAGCCAGAGTACATGGAGGAGGAGGCGCCACCAGCCCCAAGGCACATTTTCCCCCCGTCGGCATGGTCCTGCGGAGCAGCAGTGGTGAGCGAGGCAGAACTCACAGCACTGACGGCAGCGGATGAATTTGCCAACCGCATCTTCAGAGAACTGAGAGGGGGGAGGGAGCAGGCAAAAGACTTTGCAGAACGCAGAGGGCTGCTTTTCTACAAGGGTGCGCTGTACCTACCCACCACCCAGCTTCGACGTACGGTCCTCAAGCAGATGCACGACAACCCTACAGCGGGGCATTTTGGAAGGGACAAGACCACTCACCTAGTCATGAGACACTTCTGGTGGCCAGGGGTGAGGGAAGATGTTCGAGACTATGTAAGGGGCTGTACCACCTGCCAGCGGGCGAAGGTGGTCAGAGCAGCGCCACCAGGGTTGCTGGAGCCCTTAGCCACACCACACAGGCCGTGGGAAGTGGTGTCCATGGACTTCATCACAGATCTGCCTTCGTCCAGGGGTAAGACTGCAGTGTTGGTGGTGGTGGACCTCATGTCCAAAATGTGTCACTTTATACCGTGTGCCAGGGCAGTCTCGGCAGAAGAGACAGCCAAACTGTTTGTTGATCACATTTTCAGACTGCATGGATTACCTTTAAGGGTTATTTCGGATCGTGGCCGCCAATTTGTTTCCAGGTTCTGGCGGCGGCTCATGAACCTCCTGCAGGTGGAGGTCAGCTTGTCGACGGCTAGACACCCGCAGACCAACGGACAAGCGGAGAGGGTCAACGCCATTCTGCAGCAGTACCTGAGATGCTACGTCAGCCAGCGGCAAACGGACTGGGTGGATCGCTTGCCACTAGCAGAATTTGCCTACAACAATGCAGTGCACGTCTCCACAGGGGTGTCGCCCTTTAAGGCCAATTACGGGCGCGACCTCAGATCTTTCCCAGAGAGGGAGAGGGAGGAGGAGGAGGAGGGCCCACAGGCTGAGGATTGGGCAGAGGAACTGGAGACGGTGCACCAGCAGCTCAGAGAACACTTGGAGAGGGCCAAGGAAGCGTACAAAAAGGGGGCAGATCGCCACAGGCGACAAGGGGAGGTCATCAGGGTGGGGGACAAGGTGTGGTTGTCCTCGGAGGGCCTTCCCACCAGAGGGAGGTGCAAAAAGCTGGCACCCAAATGGCTGGGCCCCTTCACGGTCACGCAACAGGTCAACCCGGTGGCATACAGGCTGGCACTGCCAGAGGACATGAGGGTGCATCCAGTGTTTCATAGATCGCTGCTGTCGCCGTACAGGGAAAGCAGCAGGCTCAGAGACAGCGAACAAACCCCCGAGGGAGGGGGGGAGAGGGAAAGCAGGGAGCAACTCAATGAGGCCACGGCCATCCTGGATTCAAGGTGGGGGGTGGGGGGCCTGGAGTACCTCATGGCATGGGAGGATGCTCCACCGTCCCAGAATGAATGGGTTCCCGCCACTCAGATACAGGAGGAATTCTTGGTGAGAGAATTTCACGCCCTCTTTCCCCACAGACCCAAGCCCTGGCACATGGAAAGGGAGGGGGAGGAGGAGGAGGCACGGGAGAACAGCTCACCATGGCGCTGGGAAGCGGAGTTTGAGGAACCAGAGGATGAGGTATGGGTGTCGCCAAGATCCACCCAGTCAGAGGAAGGAGCAGATTGGCAAAACATTTTTACCCCCACCAGCTCTGACGCCACGGACTTTTTGGGATTCCCGTCCTCCCAGGCGGAAGGGGGGGGCTCGCAGGACTGGGGGGAGGTGTTCACACCAACGGGCTCGGAGAGCACCGAGTTTTTAGGCTTCCAGTCGTCACCGACACATGGGGGGGGCCTGGGGAGGGGTGAAGGAGAGCTTGGGAGGGGGGTGGATGTGAGGGACAGGGGATATCGCGAAGTCCCTCCCCTCCTGAGTTCAAGCCCGTCCCCGAGCAAAGGGGAAAGCAGGGAGAGTTCCGATTCCAGTGGGGAAGCAGGAAGTCGTGTCCGAGGCTCAGGCAAGGTAGAGGAGCCAGGGTCCCAGGTGGGACAGGAAGGGGCAAGTAAGGGGGGAAGACCCATCCCCCCAACTCCAGAATTACGCAGGAAGAGGAGGGGCAAGAGGATGGGTCTGCCAAAGCTTTTGTGTTGGAGAAAGACGCGCCAAAAGCCATTAGGAGGTTCTGAAACCGACTGACAACCTCGCTCCGTGTAAATAGCAATGACTTGAGCACTGTAAATACGCAGCACCAATAAAAGAATAAAATGCAGAGCTGCGTAGCGTCGTTACTCTGAAGTAGTCCACTCCGGCCACTGTGACAGATCCTGATGCTGGGAAAGATTGAGGGCACTAGGAGAAGGGGACGACAGAGGACGAGATGGCTGGACAGTGTTCTCGAAGCTACGAACATGAGTTTGACCAAACTGCGGGAGACAGTGGAAGACAGGAGTGCCTGGCGTGCTCTGGTCCATGGGGCCATGCAGAGTCGGACACGACTAAACGACTAAACAACAACAACAATCCTTCAATAGTTATCAGCGTATACTGCCAGGCAGGACAACTGAACTCTGACTTAGGGCTGGCTTTTGAACAGGGCATGGAGAGTCACCATGAGGCAGTGGCTACTCTGGTTGTGTTTCATGCTTTATCAAACTCAAATGACTGGTTCTTGGACATTCAGAAAAGAGATGCCGAAGGCATGCAATCGTACCTGCATTTCTCCTGCTGAGAACATAGAACGTGATTTTCGCGAGAGAAATTAAGTCTGAAGTCTTTCTGTTACACATCGTTGCAGAGCAGCTAACCCCCCCCCAAAAAAAAACTAGGAGAGCAGAGAAATTCCAGATGTCCAGTGACAGCTGCAAAACAGACCTATTAGTGATTTTCAGGCATCACATTTCAAATGGTGTTTTTATCAGCAGACACGTCTGATTAGCGCAGGTCACTAGCAGGCTACCAGCAAAACTGAACTGCATTGTTCAGACAGGGGTCAATTTCTGGGATCTGGTAGGTTCACACACTAGCTGGGAGAAACTCCATCGGAAAACATCAGGCTTTTGTTAAACAATTGCCGTTATTGAAACTTACAGGATTTATGTCTGGCATGGTAATTCATTTTGTGGGTGGCAAATCTGCCTCTAAGGGCTCATCAGATGAATTCCACTGATGTTTTATTTGTAAATCATTTGGGGATGAGGTGGGAGTGGGGTTCTACCCCCACTTTGAATCTTGCTTTTTTGTATGTTTTAAAATACTTTGTAATTTGCCTTGATCCAATGGGAAATTAAATTTGGAATAGTAATTTAGATTTATAGCCCACCCTAATTTTCAGGATGTTAAGTGGTAGGCCTCAAATTTGGTGCCTTTCATAATGCATCAGCCTTTGCCTAAGGCAGGCACCCCAAACTCGACCCTCTAGCTGTTTTAGGGTTACAGTTCCCATCATCCCTGACCACTGGTCCTGTTAACTAGGGATGATGGGAGTTGTAGTCCCAAAACAGCTGGAGGGCCGAGTTTGGGGGTGCCTGGCCTAAGGCAAATAGCCTTCAGCAGCCACTTTCCTTGCTTCTTTCCCTCCCTGGACATCAGATCAAGGTGGCCGTTTCAGATTTCAGTCATGGTCGATGCTCAGGGTAGAAATAAATGTGACAGTTGGCCCGCAACCACAGCTAAAATTGAAGCTTTGTCCTGAATTCTTCCATCTTGCAAAGCTTAGAAACAAGTACCCATGTTGGGGGAGGCAATCATGTGGGTTGGGAACAGAGAAGCAAAGTGTGATGATATCATAACACAGGTAGATTATGTGGCAAGTAAGAGCAGGACACAGAACTGCCCTTCTTGGCCGCCCTGTACTGCGAATCTTCTTATTCTTTCCTTCGTTACTCAGTGTATGTGGAGTTATATCTTTGAAATGGTGGTTGGAGAAATAAAAGTTGCTTGATCCTATTCAAAACTGCCACCCAAAGCTCAATAGCCAGCTGTGTTTTCATTGTATATTTGCATTTCTTTACACAATTTGTACTGTTACTCTCCAGCAGCCTTCTAAATCATGCTAAATACCATTATGCAGCCATCTAGTTAATTCTCAGCAAGCTGCCCATTCATGCTAAGGGGGTGTAGCTTTGACCCAGGACTTTGCAGTATATCATGTGAGTTACTTGCCTTCTTGTCATTTGGGGCTATTGAAACTACCTGATGCGTAGGAATGAGTTAGACAGAAGCTATAAATTAATACATTAACTTTATTTCTTTTTATTGGTCTAGTGTATTTCTCTAGAATGCTAATTGGGAAATATCCTTAGACTGGGAATGAAAAGAACAGTGAAATGTTTATGGGATATCTTTTGTTTTTCTTAGATATCTCATGTCCTTTCCTTTGGTTTCAGTGGACATAAAAAATAAGCTCACCTGACAGGTTTCAAAGTGATAAAGAAGTTTTCTGGGAGGAGGTATTTGCACTCAAAGCCAATATTTGGCTTACGGTATTATAGAATCACAAGGCTGCTTCGCTTTGGAAAAGAAACAGCGTCCTGATAGGAACCACAGTGGGAGGCAGCAATCTTTCTGTGCTGGAAACCACAGGAGGGGAGAATGCTATTGTGCTTGAATGCTGCTTCTAGGTTTCCCATGGGCCACCTTGGGAACAGGATGCTGGACTAGATGGGCCATTGGCCTGATCCAGCAGGCTCCTATTCTGTTCTTAGGAATGGGATACTTGAAGAACTTGAGCTTTGTGAATTTCAGCATCAGTTGATGTGAGCCACAGCTGCTGACCTAATGTGTGATTTGGGTCTTCATTCTCCACCTGCTTCCACACTTCCTGAATGGGCCAGTTCTTGACTCAAATAACTTATCAAAATGCATTGTAGAATATGTATGTTGAGTGAAATTTTCATGTGGATTTTTTCTTTTAAGGAAGATTAATGCTGAAATGGGCAGAAAGGCCTTCATTATCGACACCTAAAACAGACTTAAATTTTATCTTCCTTGATTCACCGTGGCTCTCTGCTAGGAGCCTTAACAAATTGCTGTCCCCAGGATTCTCCATGACTGTTGAAGTGATATAAGAGTGCCTTCAATGTACAGTGCGGATCCCTCCCAAGGAGTAGGAGGTAGGGAGTACTCAGTGCTTACTCCACCAGCCTGCTGTGTTTCTAGCCTGTCATTCTTCTTCTTTTTTTATGTGCATTGCTTTTTACTCAAAACGGGCTGGCAAAGAGAGTGGACCTGTTTTCACCCTCCACTAGACCATAGCTGCCAAGTTCTCCCTTTTTTAAAGGGAAATTCCCTTATGCTGAATAGGCTTCCTCGCGAGAAAAGGGAAAACTTGGCAGCTATGCACTAGACTTCCTTATGAGTAAAATACAGAGGAGTAAACAATGTTGGCGACTGGTAACTTTTGGAAACGAATTTACAAGACTGTGGATTCATGTTCTGTGGACCACTGGGGTGGGCCCATTCCCACTATATAGGTTTCTGTAAACTAGGGGTGCAGAACATCAGGCCTGGGCTGCAAATCCATATATTTTATCAGTGTATATAAGTACTGGGAAACCCCCCCCCCCCCGCCGCCGCTTTGTTTTCTTTTACCAGAAAAAAGTGCTGAACGCAACATTTCCTTAAAATCCATTATTTTTGCTAGTATTTTCATCTCGAATGTGTTCAAGAATTTTTTGAATACTTGCTGATAACATTTCACAAGACTACCGAAATCTCAACACACATACCTACAAAGAAAAGCCTTTACTGAAAGCAGAAATACCATGGGACTCACAATAGTGACTCATTATCATGGCCAGCTATTGTAAGTAACTTGCTTTATTGGCCTTAATTAGGCCCCTTGCATTGGTCTATCCATAGCAGGGATGGAAAATCTTCTGAAGGCCACATATGAGTTGTGGGTGTAGCCAGAGGAAAAAGTGGGCTACACAACCAATGAACATGTTGCCTGCATCCAGTTGGCTAGTTCCTACTCACACTCACAGGCCCATCTCTGTCCTCTGTCAAGCGAGAAGCGTGATCAGCATAGCCAGCGGCATAGCAAGGCGCCATGACACCTGGGGCGGCAAATTGCCATGCACCTGGGGGGGGGGTGTGATGTCGCCACGTAACGACGCATGCATCGTCCAAAGCTGGCCTCCAAAGCCACACGCCTCCAGCGCCAAGCTCCAGGTAGAAAGCTTGCTCAATGCAGCGCACCCACCACACCGAGCGGGCTTTTTACCTGGAGTTTGGAGCTGGAGGTGCACGGCTTTGGAGTCGTTCAGGGACGGCGATACCCCACCATATAATGACGCATGTGCAGCATCGCGCTGCACATGCGTCATTACGTGGCTGGGTATCGCCGCCCCCCAGCGACTCCAAAGCCGCACGCCTCCAACTCCAAACTCCCAAAGCCCACTTGGTGCGGTGGGGGGGGGCACTTGGCATCCCCACCCCCGCAACTCCCAAGCCGAGCCTCCAGCCTCCCAGTAAAAAGTCGGTGCGCCGAGCAGACTTTTTACCGGGAGGCTGGAGGCTCGGCTTGGGAGTCACGGGGTGTGTGTGCCAAGTGGCCCCCCCCCGAGTGGAACCCGGGGCAGACCACTCCCATCACCCCCCATTGCGACGCCCCTGAGCATAGCTGTCAAGTTCTCCCTTTTTTAACGCAAATTCCCTTATGCTGAACAGGCTTCCTTGCGAGAAAAGGGAAAACTTGACAGCTATGATGATCAGAGTTCACCATACTGGTGAGGACTGTTGCAAAACAAGCCCTGATTGTGTTTTTTTATTTGTCATGCTTCAACAATAATGGCTGCAGCAATACAGGATACTCACCTCTTTGTTTTTTGTTTATAACAATTGTTATTAAGTTTTCAATTATACATCTCAGAAGAAACATTTTACATACTGTTAAATATCCAGCGACTTCCCTCTTTCTCCTTCCATGGTTCATTCCGTTTGTCTTTCATTCCTGCATATTTCACTCCTTGGGTGGGTGGAAGGCAAACAGATTTGTACCTTTCGGTATGCATTCCAATCGCTCATTTAATTGTTTAAAATCATATTCACTACATCATTACAACTCCTGTTGGCCAGAAATACAACCTCTCCTGATGTATAATCACTAAGATTGTGGAATGGACTGCAATAACTTTAGGGACATCAAATATTCACAAGGCTTCGCTTACTATTTATAAGGAGGTTTTTTTAAATTAAATTTAAAACAGAGGAAGGCTGGATGTTGGCCTCCCAGTGTTCTGGTTGTTGAGCCTGTGCCTACTTACATGCATGAATGAATCTTGAAATAACGATACTCCCCCATGTTAATTGTGAGCCAAAGAGTTAAATGAGAGTTGTTGGATTCAACAATGGTGTTAGAGTTGGCTGAACCTAATAATAACATTTTGTTTTCATTGATAGCAGTTTTGCATTTCTCCCTAATTCTTCTTTGGGGTCTCTGTACAACAGGGATAAGAAACCTCAGGCTTGGGGCCAAATGCAGCCCTCTCAAAATAGCCCCTGGTCTCCTCCTCCTGAGGCACAGCCCTAACTAGCCCTCCTTGGCCCCCTCCTTGGCTTTTTTGCCTTACTGGAATAGAGGGCCGTGTGAGTGGGAAGGAAGAAGACTACTGTCCAAAGGTGAAATTTGCATTTGCTGCTCTGTCAACTTTTGCCTCCCACCGGCACCCCCCGGCACCCCAAAAGATGGCCTAGAAGGCAATGTGTCCCTTAGGCTGAAAAATGTACCCCATTCCTGCTAGGGTTGTGAACCTGTTCAGAGCAACATTCAGAACTATCTAGAGCTGTGCAAAAGAGTCAAATAAAACAGGAGCAACTAGATGACAGTTGAGCAGGTGAGCTGAACCCTTAAAATTCAACAGCAACTTCCATCATCACAGGCAGTGATTTTTTTTGTCAGGACTACAACATCGGGGAAAGGGCTACTCCACCTCCATGGAGGCCAATGCTGATCTCCTCCTCCAGTTGCTAGATTCGCCCCCCCCCTTCAAAAAACCCTATTCTAAATAAAGCAAGCAAACAGATACATTAAATACAACTGGACATTTAACGTAACATTGCTTGGCCTTAGTAACTAGGCTGCACCACCTCCCCAAGCATAAAGGTGTTGACTGCAGAATGGATTTTTTAGAGATTAGAAATACACCCATATGCATTTGATCCAGTCTAAGAAAATGAAGATATGGAGGATTTTTACACCTGTATAGCTTTCACACAATTTGTGACAGTCATTGTTTGAATAGTGCAATGAATAATTGTAGGGTTTTTTGCTAAATGTTTGGAGAGCAATGTTCTATTGCTTTTATAATGAGCCTAAAACTTTTTATTGTCCATTCTGAGATTATTCAAGATTCATACAACCTTGACTAGTTATTTTCAGCCCAAGATAGATCGTATTTCATTATTTCTAGCCACTTGGTTATTTGCTAATCTTTTCTAACATCTTCCTCAAAATGACCTATCTGAATTCATACATCTGGACTTTATTAGAATTGGTTGTGATTTACACATGCAGGCTTCTAATCTCATTGTAAGCAGTGGACCATGCTGTGGTCACTAGACCTTTTGCTGTCTGAATGATTTCTAATTTGATTATATTGCATTAATCACAATCTACCAGATGTACAAAAAGGGAGGGGGAGGGAATCCCAGAAGGTTCGTAAAGTCATTTAGAACAGGAAGCCATCCTTCAGTACATTCATCATTATTCTTCTCTCATTACCCCATACGGTTTTAGGAAAAGCAAGTTACCACACAAGAAAGGCAACTCATCCAGGAAGAGGTTTCAAGGATCCAGTGAAGTTCTAAACTGAAACTTTGGTTCTGTTCCTACTTGTGAATTATTATTAAGCTGTTATTTACAAAAAGAAAGAAAGAAGGATATTTACATTTACCCCGTGAATGGTTTCTGTGAATCTGCTTCTCTGGGATATAGTACAGTGGATCCTGTCCCATTGTGTGCACAGGGAAATCCCTAAAGGCAGGATGGGGGAATCTGCCAGTTTCAGTTCAGTTTCTCATTTCCCCTGATGTTGGGAAAGATTGAGGGCACAAGGAAAAGGGGACGACAGAGGATGAGATGGTTGGACAGTGTTCTTGAAGCTACCAACATGAGTCTGACCAAACTGCGGGAGGCAGTGGAAGACAGGAGTGCCTGGCGTCACGAAGAGTCGGACACGACTAAACAACTAAACAACAGCAGCAGCAGCAGCAACAACACATCCCCACTTCACTACTGTGAAGACTTAGTTTTGTGTAACTGACGGCTTCCTAAACCCGGTCCATCTGATGACTCCACACATAGCACCACTGATTCAAGTATCATTAAAGAGAACTTGAGGAACTCTGGGATGGAGGCTTTCCCTTCTGCATACTCTGCTTGTACACAATCCTATTCGCAATGTAAATATTTAGGAGTATCTAAAATGGGGCTAGAAAAAGAACATGAGTAATCCAAATAAGAAAAAGGAGTGAGCTAGTTTTGTGTTGTTGATTTTAAAGTACCAATAGAGCACCTCAAATTCCAAACAACATATTTTAAAATGTATATCTAAATTATCTATCTTCCTGGAAAGCACTGTGAGTAAGTGGGCATATGGGCAAAAGTGGTGGATGCCTAAAACTGTTAACAGAATTAATCATCTAAAGAAAACTGAGCCATGCTAATGTGGACCTTAACTGCATTTATATTTCTAAAGCATAAGGGTTTTCTTCTCTTCCCTTTTTTTTTTAAAAGGCACCAGCCTGAGAGTGCTTGGAATATTTATTGCTTCTGGGGAATGCCTTTGAAAACCCTGTTTTCTTTCTCATTGACACATTTATTTTGCTGGAATTAGAGGAGTGTTGAGGGCTTTCTCTCTCTCCCCCCCCCTTAATAGCCTTCCCATTCACTTATTTTGCTCTCACACACAAACGTGTAGAATGATGTGAGCTTTTCTTTAGGATCATGGCACTCTACCAACCATGACTCTCAAGGCCTCTTTTGTTAGCTAGTGAGAAATACTTCAAATATTCATGTGAAAAAATAAAGAAAGTGACCTGACTATAGATTGCCACATGTAATGATGTGTGGAATGATATAATAGCATTCAGACAGAATATGAAATCATGGTTTAGCGTGATGTCGGGAAGCCTCGACCACTTCCCTCTCTTCTTTCCTATTCCTTTGTGCACAAGGAGAATAACCCCAGAACTTCCTATTGGTTCAGAATAAACTTTGCTTAGAAAGTTAGAACAAACCACAAAGCTCAGATCTAGCGAAAAGTGATGGTTAAATTCAAAGCTGAAACGGGAAGCTTTCAATCTCTTCCCCTCACAAATGGAGGAGGAACTTGCTCCCTCAGGAAGCAGTGATGGCCTACCAGCATGGGTGGGTTTAAAAAGAATGAGAAAGATTTTGGCTTCCCATAGGCCCCTGGTTGGCCACTGTGAGAACAGGATGCTGGACTAGATGGGCCATTGGCTTGATCCAGCAGCCTTGTCTTCTGTTCTTACAGTTGCTTCTGCCCAAATCTGCTCCTTTTAAAAATCATCTCTTTTGAAAACACTGACAAAATATGGACCTGCTATTTATTTTACTTTATGATTTATAACGCAGCTTTCTTCCAAGGAGCATAAGACGGTGTGCGTGGATCTCCTTATTTTATCTTCACAACAACCCAGTGAGGTAAGTTAGGCAGAGAGCCAGTGGCCGTCTCAATATCGCTGAATCACCTTCATGGTTTAGTGGGGATTTGAACCTGGGTCTCCAGGTGATGAATGTCAATCCATGACACACTATTTGTTATTTGTGTGGCGATGTCCCTCGCTCCCCAGGAAATAAGACGCAAGACACAGTGAAATGATTTTAAGTGGGCAAAAAGGCCACAACTTTATTGGTTTCGGATGTTGAGCGGTATTGGTTTAGGCATTGGAACCTAACCGACTATATCCGATTGTAACCAGTGTGTTACAGTCTGGGAGAAATTAACCACCAGAAAGGAGCCCAATGATGTACATCTACTGAGACACCTCCTGTGGCCACCGTTGGGGGGTGCTATAAGGCCCTGACCTCCGTAGGCTCAGGACAAAGCTACCGCCCCCGGAACCCCTTTAACGGGATTAAATCTCCAATTTCTGGGCAGAGGATGACGTAATCTGCCCCCTTCTTCTTTTATGCAAATTTCCAATGCCTAACCGCCAGACCAAGTTGTGACGAATTGCTATGAGGTAGGCGGAAAAACCAGTTTGGCTAGTCCAAGTGGAAAAAGTCCTACCAGGCCCCCGGCCAACCAAGGCGACCAACCAAAGTCCATAGCAGCGCCGGCCTAACCTGCCTAGACTAAAGAGCATGTGGGTGGGTGAACCGAATGGGCCGAGAGCCGGGGCAGAAGAGGCTTAGTTCCCGCCTCCGGCTCGTTTAAAGGAAGGGAAGCCCCGCCTCCCGGGTGACCCTATTGGCCGGCCCGGGTATGATGGAGGCGGGAACTCCCATCTCGCGAGGGGGCTGAGCGCTCAGCCCCCGTCGCGAGAGTTCGCTCAGGCCACGCCCACAACACCACCTCCGTGGGATGCGGAAGTGGCTTTACCACGCCCTGGCTCTGGTTAATTTGGTAATGCAAAGTACATTAATTATTTTGCAGACTTACATTCATTGTATCAAATTATAGGCACTTGTCATCTGATGTCCTGGTTCTTATCTGCAGGGGACAGTGCTCTTAATCTTTGCTTACAAGCTAGCTTTCCGGGTAACAAGGGCCAGTTTTCAAACTGCTTATCCCCTCTTGATCTCTGTATAATAAATTGGCTCATTTCATCCAGATTTTATTCCTCCATCTACTTTGGCATGGATTCAACAGTGCGTGTACTTGAAACGGGGAAGGATTTCTGGATGTGACAAAGACCACGGTTGAATGCTAACTCTCAATTGTGGCTTCAATTGTGGTAGCAAAAGAGGCAGAGCAGCCAAGCAAAATCTAATCTGAAGATCTATAGTGTTGGTGTAAACAAATTAAGCCTTGCCGAGGGCATGGAGACATGTTGGTTTGTTCCTTTCAGGGAGGTACAATGGAAAGAGGCATGTGGTGACCTGCTCTTGGCACGGTCTTCTGTTTATTCTTTTCCTGAGCTTTAGCTCTTATATTTCTGTTTGTTTCTCTACCGATGGCTTGGAGAAAAGTAGCCCAATGTTTACGCCATGATCTATAACTGAAGCATGCTTTCCTTTGCCGAGAGAGGGGCTGAAATCATAGCTGCAAGTTGACATGCGGTTTATTTTTGTTGGAAATCCCCCCCTATTCCATCATCGTATTTGTCATCCAAAAGTTACAGCAATCTGTACTTTTTATAGCTGTCATCTCTTTTGTCTAGGATTTTTCCTGTGATAAAGGGGAGGGGGTGAGCAGGGGAGTGGGGTGGGGTGGGGAAAATGCTTCAGATAGCTGAGAGAAATAGTAAAGGAGCAGATCTAACCATTGGGATAGATCTCTGTACAGACAAGCTAAAGAAGACCAGCCCAGTGGAGGCAGGGAGCATCTCATCCACTTTTTGTAACACACCTGATCGGATAACAGCAGCCAGGTCATCAGCATGGCTTTCTAAACATGGGTGAAAGCATTTGTCAAACGCGGTGCCTACAGAAGAAGGGGCTCAAAGGCAGGGGTGGTTTTAGGGGGGCAACCTCAGGCCATTGCCAGAGCCTAGTAATCCAAATAAGAAAAAAGAGTGAGCTAGCCCATTGACCCCCTTCATGGATCAATGCCTTGTCGTGGCGAAGGGGCTTGAATAACTCAGAGAAGCTATGAGCTATGCCATGCAGGGCCACCCAAGATGGACAGGTCATAGTGGAGAGTTTTGACTAAACGTGATCCACCTGGAGAAGGAACTGGCAAGCCACTCCAGTATCCCTGCCAAGAAAACTCCATGGACAAAGACAATAGGCATATAAAAGTTATGACGCTGGAAGATGAGCCCCTCAGGTCGGAAGGCGTCCAACATGCTACTGAGGAAGAGCGGAGGACAAGTACAAGTAGATTCAGAGCTGATGAAGTGGCTGGGCCAAAGCCGAAAGGACGCTCAGTTGCGGACATGCCTGGAAGCGAAAGGAAAGTCCGATGCTGTAAAGAAAAATATTGCATAGGAACCTGGAATGTAAGAACCATGAATGGAGGTAAGCTGGATGTGGTCAAAAATGAGATGACAAGAATAAATATCGACATCCTGGGCATCAGTGAACTAAAATGGAAGGGAATGGGCGAATTCAGATCGGGTGACTATCATATCTACTACTGTGGGCAAGAATCCCGTAGTAGAAATGGAGTGGCCCTCATAGTCAACAAAAGAGTGGCAAAAGCTGTAATGGGATGCAATCTCAAAAATGACAGAATGATCTCGATACGAATCCAAGGCAGACCTTTTAACATCACAGTAATCCAAGTTTATGCACCAACTACCGGAAGTAGTTGAAGAAAGTGAAATTGACCAATTCTATGAAGACCTACAACACCTTCTAGAAATGACACCAAAGAAGGATGTTCTTCTCATTACAGGGGATTGGAATGCTAAAGTAGGGAATCAAGAGATAAAAGGAACAACTGGCAAGTTTGGCCTGGGAGTTCAAAATGAAGCAGGGCAAAGGCTAATAGAGTTCTGTCAAGAGAACAAGCTGGTCATCACAAACACTCTCTTCCAACAACACAAGAGACGACTCTACACATGGATATCACCAAATGGGCAGCATCGAAATCAGATTGATTATATTCTCTGCAGCCAAAGATGGAGAAGCTCTATACAGTCAGCAAAAACAAGACCTGGAGCTGACTGTAACTCAGATCATCAGCTTCTTATAGCAAAATTCCAGCTTAAACTGAAGAAAGTAGGAAAAACCACTGGGCCAGTAAGATACAATCTGAATCAAATCCCTTATGAATACACAGTGGAAGTGAGGAACAGGTTTAAGGATTTAGATTTGGTGGACAGAGTGCCTGAAGAACTATGGATGGAGGCTCGTAACATTATACAGGAGGCAGCAACGAAAACCATCCCAAGGAAAAGGAAATGCAAGAAAGCAAAATGGCTGTCCAACGAGGCCTTACAAATAGCGGAGGAGAGGAGGCAAGCAAAATGCAAGGGAGATAGGGAAAGATACAGGAAACTGAATGCAGATTTCCAAAAAACAGCAAGGAGAGACAAGAGGGTCTTCTTAAATGAGCAATGCAAAGAAATAGAGGAAAACAATAGAATGGGGAAAACCAGAGATCTGTTCAAGAAAATTGGAGACATGAAAGGAACATTTCGTACAAAGATTACCATAATCAAGGACAAAAGTGGTAAGGACCTAACAGAAGCAGAAGACAGCAAGAAGAGGTGGCAAGAATACACAGAGGAATTATACCAGAAAGATATGGAGGTCTCGTACACCCCAGGTAGTGTGGTTGCTGACCTTGAGCCAGACATCTTGGAGAGTGAAGTCAAATGGGCCTTAGAAAGCACTGCTAATAACAAGGCCAGTGGAAGTGATGATATTCCAGCTGAACTATTTAAAATTTTAAAAGATGATGCTGTTAAGGTGCTACACCCAATATGCCAGCAAGTTTGGAAAACTCAGCAATGGCCAGAGGATTGGAGAAGATCAGTCTACATCCCAATTCCAAAGAAGGGCAGTGCCAAAGAATGCTCCAACTACCGCACAATTGCGCTCATTTCACACGCTAGCAAGGTTATGCTTAAAATTCTACAAGGCAGGCTTAAGCAGTATGTGGACCGAGAACTCCCAGAGGTGCAAGCTGGATTTCGAAAGGGCAGAGGAACCAGAGACCAAATAGCAAACATGCGCTGGATTATGGAGAAAGCTAGAGAGTTCCAGAAAAACGTCTACTTCTGCTTCATTGACTATGCAAAAGCCTTTGACTGTGTCGACCACAGCAAACTATGGCAAGTTCTTAAAGAAATGGGAGTGCCTGATCACCTCATCTGTCTCCTGAGAAATCTCTATGTGGGACAAGAAGCTACAGTTAGAACTGGATATGGAACAACTGAGTGGTTCAAAATTGGGAAAGGAGTACGACAAGGTTGTATATTGTCTCCCTGCTTATTTAACTTATATGCAGAATTCATCATGCGAAAGGCTGGACTAGATGAATCCCAAGCCGGAATTAAGATTGCCGGAAGAAATATCAACAAGCCCATTGACTCCAGTGACGCGTGCCAGGGCGCCGGGGCACTCAGGGGGGCGCTGAGGGGCACCCCAGCAAGTGGAGGAGCTGCGCAGCAGCCTCCCTTTTCCCGCCGCCAGCCGCACCGCTCAGGATTTCTGCTCAGGGAGGTAAGCAAGCGGAGCAGGGGCACTAGGACCCTCTTCCGCTCTGCAGCGCCAGGGTCATCCCTCACCCTGGCGCTGCGTTTCATTGGCGTTCCTGTTGGTGGGAAGGCTCGGGTGCCTTCCCACAGTTTAGGACTCTCCCCGCTGCCCTGCTGGCTCCGCGGGGCCGGGACGCCGGGCCTCTCTGCAGGCCGCACTCTCCCTTCCCGGCCCTGTGGCTCTCGGCTCAGCCAAGGTGTCGCCCCAAGGCCTTCCGGCTCGGGGGAGACGACGCGCTCCTCCAGGGAAGGTAAGAAAGAGCTGGAGGTGCACCAGCACCAGGGCGCCTGATGTGCTAAAGATGGCCCTGCTGGCAGGCCCAATGCCCGCCCAATTTCTCTCACCCCAATTTCTCTCAACCAACATCACATCATTGCACTAGGTGGGGGGGCAGTGTGTGTTAAATGGCAGGGGCCAGCTGGCACTGGCTGGCTTGAATGCCACTGGTGTGGCCACCACTGCTGAAGTGAAAGAAAGAAAAATCCTGCCACATGGCCAACACTTCTCCACATGTCACCTCTTCCCATTATAAGCAGCCCAAGCCCTGAGATGCTTACAGCCCCACCAAGAGCTGAAGCCCATCGTGTGGGGACCTGGAGGAGGGCCTTTCTTGTACTTGCCCCCCGTTATCGAGCATGGATGGCTGAGGGGCATGGATGGCTGCAACTTTGGTGGGGTTTTATCACATGATAAAGTTACCTCTCTTTTCTAAAGATTCTGATGGCCACATGTCAATCATTTTAACCTTTACTCTCCTTTTGCACTGTGGAATTGAACGCATTTTTTTTTATCACCGGTGCTTTGATTGCATTTTGTGTTTTGTGTTGATATTGTTGGATTGTTATCTATAAACTGCTGTGAGGTCACATGTGCCAGAAAGCAGCATGTACATCTATAATAAAAATTATGTACAAGAGCTGTATATAAGTATGAAGGAAACTGGGATAACCATGGTAGCCTCTCACCGTTGTCAGACTCCAGCCCACCAGCTCTGACCACTAATCATGCTGGCTGCAGCTGATGGGAATTGAAGTCCAAAAACAAGTGGAGGGCAGTGCATTAGCTACCCCTATAAAAAATAGCCCAAGCCCCCCACCAACCTTGGCACAAATGATACAAACAGCGTAATCAAATCCTAATTCTCTTCCTGGACTGTCCACTTGAGGGGATAGAGATTAATATTTCCCTGTTCCCCCGTGAAAGAGACCTATTGGATTGTAGAAAAGTAGCATGTCAGAAAGAAAGCTGAGTTGAAGCCTTGCCCATGACATCCAATTTTAAAAGCATGAAAAACGTCTTGCTGGATTGGACCAGAGGCCCATCCTAACATCAATTTAGGATGAACTGGATGGTCTAGCATCTTAACTTATTAAAGTGTTAGCTTTGTGAACATGACAAAGAGCTCAATGGCTTTATTTTTGTCCTGGAACATCCTAATGAAACATTTGCTTGTGCAATTACTCATTCTGCCCAAGCTCCTTCTACAGGATGAAGCTAATAAGCTCACATTCTGCTTTCCTGCTTCACACACAGCCCAATGGTCTGTTTGTGTGGGTGAGGAAGCTTAATGTGAAAGGAAGAAAACCCGTTTCTTCACTGCTTACTACACCTAACATCAGGAAGAAATTATATTTCTTTTCTGCTTTGTTGTTCAAAAAGGAATGATGTCACCTATTTACCAGCATGGGCCAACACATTAAATGGATTCCAGGTTCCTTAAAACAACAACAACAATGCACTGCATTTCATTTCATTTCATTAGAATTGCTTTCAAACCTTAGCTGATTAGGATGGACTGTTCAGATGATATTTTTTCATACTGCCATCAGTCGCCTCATGGCACAGTGGAACCTCGGTCAGGGCCGTCTTGAGCAGATCGTGCGCCCTGGTGCTGAGGGGCGGAGATCGCTCCACCGCCCGCCCCGCCCTCGCAGGGCGCAATTGGTTTCCGCACGGCTTCGACGCGCGGCGCCCTCCTTGCCAGGCCGGCGCCCAGCTTACCAGCCCCCCGCCATGGTGCACTGCACCACCGGGGGTCTACGAAGAGCCGGCCCTGACCTCGGTTTATGAACACCTCGATTTATGAATTTTCGGTTTACGAACGCCGTGGACCCATCTGGAACGGATTAATTCACTTTCTATTACTTTCAATGGGAAAGTTCGCTTCAGTTTATGAACGCTTCAGTTTATGAACAGACTTCCGGAACCAATTACACCCATGCTTCGGGTTAAGTACACTTCAGGTTGAGTACTCCGCGGACCCATCTGGAACGGATTAATCCACTTTCCATTACTTTCAATGGGAAAGTTTGCTTCAGTTTAAGTACTCCGCGGACCGTCTGGAACAGATTAATCCACTTTCCATTACTTTCAATGGGAAAGTTCGCTTCAGTTTATGAACGCTTCAGTTTATGAACAGACTTCTGGAACCAATTGTGTTCATAAACCGAGGTACCACTGTAAGGGATTAACTACACATTTGCTAGATACACAACATGAAGCTCTGTTTCTGTCTTTCTCATATAGGTCTCATCTGCAGTAAACATTTATATCTTTATGACCCCGCTATAAATGGTCATGACTTCCCTCAAAGACTCCTAGCAACTGAAGTTTGTGAAGGGTGCAGAGAGTTGTGAGGAGATCCCCCATTCCCCTCACAGAGCTTACATTTGCCAGTTTTCCTTAACAGTCCACCCCCTTTCCCAGGGAGCTCTAAGAATTGTAGCTCCATGAGAACAATGGTGCCCTAATAACTCTTAGCACCCTTGACAAACTACGATTCCCAAATAACGTTCAAAGTTGTATCTTCTGTTCCTGCCTTGACAATTCCATAATTCTATTGGAGCCTCCTTGCCGTGGCAGTTCATAGTCATAGCTTTTCAGTGGAGCTAGTTCAAAGCCATTGAGTTGTTTGAAGGCAGTGCCAAGGTAAGCCTGAGATTTAACATGTGCAGGGGACCAAGATGTTCTGTGTCATGGTTCTTCATTATGCCCGGGGGGGGGGGGGGGTTGAGCTGCAACTTCACTAGGTCAGAGTGTAACTCTGATGACATTTTTAAGGGAAGATGGTTGGATGTCGTTTTGGATAATGACTGGTGATTGTTATACATCCAATTATCTCTAACACATTTGTTGCATTGTAACTTCACTGCCATTTGTCAGCCTCGCCAAGAGGATCTTGTGACATATTAAGGAAATGAAATTAGTCACTAAGAGCACAAACATTTCTGGAGTGTGTCAAAAAAGCAAACTCATAGTTTATGCTGGGTATTTCATGGGGCCAAAAACACTGCAGAGCAAACAAACAAAAAGTAATATAATTTAGGAAGACGTTCCCATACTAAAGTGAGTTCTTCATTCCCCAGACACCTGGCTGGTTTTTTGTTCCATATATTTTCATTTTGCTTTGAGTGTGTGCTTCATGTTCTCCGTTCCTTAGTTGAGCAGTCTTCCAGGATCTCATAAGGAAATAAACAAATTGGCTCTGTTGCTGTTCTATTTAGAGATGGGTTGAAAGTTCTACACTGAACTTTTAATGGAACTATGATGGATCTTGGAGAACAAAAAGGTCTCCACGAAAAGACAATTATCTTTGTGAAGTGTTCCCTTTATTTTTAATATACTGTATCTTTTTTTCCTTAACCCTGGCTCATATGAAGCTCCTTCTCTGGAGGCTCTGCATAGACACCAGAGATGCAGGGCCGGAGCTTTTCATTTCACAACTGAGTTCTTCTGCGAAGAGATAGTTATTTTTCTTTGCCTCACAGACTCTGGTTTCTATTTTCTCACACTATTTATTTTATTTTGTCTAAGTTAAAAAGTTGTCTTAAAAAGAAATCCCCACTTATATATTATATTCTTCTTTTGTATACTTTGATAATTTTATTTCCCATAAAATAATATGCAATAAATCTGCCAGAAAGCAGATAATTTCCTCATCAATTTCTATGTTGGGGTTTTCTTGAACAGATCTCTTTACTATAGCTCTTAATTAATTAATGTCAGAAAAGACTATCAAGATGTCTCTATCTAATTTTTTTCTTTTGTGAAAGGGCTGAGTTATATCTACATACTGATTTGATCACCACATTGTCTGCATTTCTTCCTAGGATTGTAACAAAGAACTCTTATAGAAACATCTTTAAATCATTTGCTTCCTCTTTCTCTCTAATACCTTTGACCTTAATGCTAGCACGTCTCTTTATATCATCAATAATATCTTTATGACTTTCTAACTAATCTGTCTTTTGTAACATTGATCTTGCTAATCACATCGATAAGTCAGATTCTGTCTTTTCTACTTGTCTTGATTTTTCTGTGTACTTCCTCTGCTGTTTGTAATTCCTTATTTATTTTCCCTTGGTTAGATTTTCAAATCTTTCTCGGAAAGATTTTTTATTTTTAAAATTCTGATTCTGCCTTTCTTTTTTCAAATTAGTTTGCATTGTGTTATTTTTTCAAAAGCTTCAGTATTAGTATTCTAAAACATATTCATGAATATTCTCTTCATAGCCACACAATATCCATGTACCTGTATATATATGTGGGTGCATTTTATATACATAAAGGTAAAGGTAAAGGGACCCCTGACCATTAGGTCCAGTCGTGAACGACTCTGTGGTTGCGCGCTCATCTTGCATTATTGTCCGAGGGAGCCGGCGTACAGCTTCCAGGTCATGTGGCTAGCATGACAAAGCCGCTTCTGGCAAACCAGAGCAGCACATGGAAACGCCGTTTACCTTCCAGCTGTAGCGGTCCCTATTTATCTACTTGCATTTTGACGTGCTTTCGAACTGCTAGGTTGGCAGGAGCTGGGACCAAGCAACGGGAGCTCACCCCGTCACAGGGATTCGAACCGCCGACCTTCTGATCAGCGAGCCCTAGGCTCAGTGGTTTAACCACAGCGCCACCTTCATCAATTGCTTTAGAACATTCACAATTTTTATCAACTAATTATGCATTGCACCACTCCATTATTAAATTACCCTTAAGCATTAATGAACTATACCACTGTTTGTGTATTGCACAACCCCTCTTCAAATTTATTTATACTCCTATCACCTTACATAATATTCCAGTAAAAAGTATCGGCACTCAGTATTGCACAATGTCTAAGCTTAATACCCCCCCCCCTCTCAACTATATCACAACAGTAAACTGTTTCTTGGAAAAAAGAGCAGAGCACAATAATTGATCAGTCTTTTCTTCAACTGACCATGGTTCTTCACCTTTCTGCACACCAAAGGGGCCACCAAAGGAGCTCACCCTTCTAGTTGTACTCCTTTGGTGGAACATCACCCAGCACTCTAAGACTTCTTTTATAACTGTTCTCTTGCCTCAATACTATATGCTATTCAGTTGACCCAGAAATACTCATGCAGAGCCAGTCTGCTTCACCAAACACTTCAGACCAGCTGCACAACTTCAGGTGAGGAAAAATGAGAATTATGAGTCCATCATGAGATTCACATTGGTGCTAAAATGGACCACACCCCATTCTCCCCATATCTCCATTCCACCCAGGACTCTTAATTCCTCTTTTACAGCTTTCCTCTCCTTTCAGAAATGCTCACTTACTGCTGATCTTCTTCACCAAACACTCAAGGGGAGTGCCACACTGGTGCCTAGGTAAAAGTGAGATTCACGAATCTGACAAGAGAGGTCATATAGGTAGCAAGAGAGACCATACCCCTCTGCTTCCTGTGTCTACACAGTATCACACCTTTATATTATATTTGTAGGCAGATCTTAAATCCAATCTATCATGAAACTTTTGGAAGGGCCAATACTTGAAGAGAGTGAAATTTAGAAGATATCTAAGTTTGAAAGAACCATCTGTTCTGTCCAGGCCCATTTAAAACAAGTCCCCACAAAAATTATTATTATTTTGCTTTTGCATTCCTTTTAGAACATCTTGATGCTGATTCTTTGGCAGTGTGCACCTGCACAAACATCAAAATCTAAACCATGCAAAGCAAGTGTGTGGTTTGAACAATGAGCAAAAATGAGATCATTGTTCGTTTTTGAACAATGCCTGGTGAAGTACGTGGGGCATGAGGAGTTGCACAAAATAGTGGGACATCTGCTTTTAATAGGGTTCTCTTCAGCCAGCTCTGCTTACCACTAAAGAGAAAATGCTCCTCAGATGGCCTGCCAAGACTGTCTCTTTTTTCCTTATCACCACTGCACCGTGCCTTTCTCCAAACCTTCTGCTGGCAGCTGGTGCCCTTCATTTGTTTCTTCGATACTGAGCATATAATTAAAATGGTGGCTGGGTTTTGGAGCTCCAACAAGCACCACAGGCAGTAGATTAGATGTTGGAGCACAGCTCCAATAATTCATGTCCACTGTCCATGCTGGCTGGCAGTGGACTACAGTTAGAGCTGCCCCACCAACCTCATTATTCCCTCAGCAAGTCCCGATCTGTCTGCCTTCTTACTTACAACTAGCCAGGGGTGGCTCTGGTGCTACCTGCTGTTGGTCTCCCTGCCTGCGTACGGTTTATGTGTGTGGTACGGAAGCTGTACTTCCCAGGACAGAGCAGGGCTGTGTAGAATTATTAAAGCAGCAGAGAGCATTATTGGCTGCTCACTCACCACCTTAGAACAAATTTACACCACCAGGTGCCAGAGAAAAGCACTAGATATATCAAGAGATCCAACGCACCCTGGTCACCATTTCTTTCAGCTCCTGCCATCGGGACGAAGATATAGAACAATGCAGGCAAGAACGAGCCGTCTCAGGAACAGTTTCTTCTCTAGAGCGATTTTGGCCTTAAATGGAAAGCCTGGACTTTGAAGTCATCTTATTTTACTTGTTATTTTGTATTATATTTACTGTTTTTAATTAGGTTTTTGTAATTTTGGATTATGCGGAATGCTTTATCCGAGTGGATGTAGCAACCGAGTAATTTCGTTGTTCCCGCAAGGGGACAATGACAATAAAGATATCTTATCTTATCTTCTGGCCTACTAGTCCCACTGGCAACCCAACACTATAAGTGGCTGGGATTGATGGGAGATAGGAGTTCAGCAACCTCTGGAGGGCCACAGGTTCTTCATCCCTGAAGTAGATTACACGGGCAGCATAATTTTGCTTTTTAAACTCCTATGAGGACAAAGCTAGTTGTGACCTTTGAGATACAGTACATGAATTCATCTCTGATGTCTTTGTCTCCTTTAACGTGTGCAACTTTGGGTGTGCTGATTGGTATCAGGGGTGTGGTCCAGCCACAGCCCCAAATCAAGACAGCTGCTCCCTGACCTCCTATTAGCTATGGAAGAAATATATACAGGCACAATGCAGATGCTGGCCTGTTTTTTTCCTGCATAACTAAGAGCAGATCTGGCTGGGACTGGATTTACGTCAGGAAATTGGCCAGGGGGGAAGGGTTAAACTTGCTGCTCCCTTTGCCACAAGCCTGATCCAAATTTCCTTCAGTTAGTTTTTTTTAAAAGCAAACACACACACACATACACAAAGTTTTTGGAGATGAATTTGTGCATTTCTGAGGACTTGCCTGGTTTGGCCCTGAATTGATGGTCTGGATATGGGCCATAGCTTTGTGGTAAAACAGTGTCTTTGGTAATTTGGTTCGATCCTGGATGCAGTGTCATTAAAAAAGATGCTTAGTAACAGGCCTGAGAAAGGCCCTTGGCCACAGAGCATGACCAACTAGAAGAGAAGGACCAATGGTCTGACAATCGGTGGAATACAGCTTCATGTGTTTATATTTGAGCTTGCTTAATGGCTCTCTTCAAGTGCTGTCACACAAGAAAATGAAACAGACTTGTTATCTGTTGCCTCAGATGGTAGGACTAAGACCAATGGGTGGAAAGAGTAAGATAGCAGCATTTGGTTAAATTTCCTAATGACGAGAGGCACTGGATATCAGGGAGACTGTCTCAGAGTTGGCAGACACTCCCTCACTATAGCTACCAGTATTTCAGCAGCAACTAGCAACTGGATGGCTAACTACCAGGCATGCTGTTTTTTGCATTCTCTACAGCATTCTCTACCTGCATTGATCTGGGGGATGGACTAGGTGAGTTCTTGAAGATCCCCTGCGAACATGATGCTTATGAATCCTTGTATCTTTATCCCTGCAAAACTAGATCCAGCACAGAGGGAGGGAGGGAGGGAGGGTCATGTATTCCTTTGTATCTAGGCATTATATTTCCATGGTTACCTGGAGCTTCTGCAGGTAACAAAACAAATAAGGAAAGTCTGAGTGAAGGCGGAGACTGGAGTAACAGAATGACAAAATAAATAACATACACTGACCCCTGGATAATACTGAGACTCGGTCATCAACAGGATAGATAGAGAGTCCATGAACAGTGCTTCTCTATGTCTGTAAATCCCACTGCCAGCCCATTAATTGAGCATCTCATCCATTGCCTGGAACTGATCTCCTCCCTTGCTGGGAGATGAGTTGATGGTTTAATAGCTTTTTCACATTTTTGACTTCTACCGGTACACGTTGCAGCAGATGTTCAATTGATAAGCCATTAGTTCATAATAATTACAGTATGCCTGTGTGCATAAAAGATAACAGCCACCTGGATGTAATGGGCAAGTTCCCTTTTATTATCCCAGCTGCTGAGTCATCAAAAAGGTCTTAGTAAATACAAAAGATTCTGATTCCATACATAACGCCTTACAGAGTTGCAAAGGCAGGATATGCAGGTCCCCACCCATAAGGAGCTTACAATCAAAGGTAGACAATGGGGGAACCAACAGGAGAAAGAGGTGAACATCAAAGGAATAAGGGATGATCCAGTTTTGACCTTAAGGTGTGTTGAATTAATCTGCAGTCTTTCTAGAAAATGGTGGTCTTTCAGAACCTCTCAGGAGGCCCACCTGTTTATAGATGGGCAGTGATGCTAATTTTGACTAGGTGATGTATTTCATAGACTGCTGTATTTGCTCAAGCTGCCTCTGAGATCTTCATTAAGCTGCTCTGAGACCTCAGTTTGCAGCCCAGAGGTTTCTAGTTTTGCTTCAAGGGTGTCCATTTGCTGCTGATCCATGGTGTCTTTTCCCTGCTGTGAGATATATTTCCTATAAGCTACTGGCTTTGCTGTTTTAATGTCCCATTCACTTGAGTTCAGAGTGTTGCTGTTATTTCCTCCATTCCCAGGCTTCTTCAGGGAAAGCAATGGCAATTTAAAGTGGCATGATACTGCTTTAAATGTATAGTGCAGATGGGACCTAAGTCTTTAAGGACCAAACTGCATGTTACATCGGGTCCTCCCTAACAAGTTGTGGCAACCAGATCCTGTGTTGTGCGTGGGAGCGTTTGGATAGCCACAACACCCTATTGGAGGTCCCTCGATGCTGGGAGCAATCAGACCAATGGGATGCCAGCTAAAGTACACCGAGGGACCTCTATTTAAGCCCATGCACGCATGTGTCCCTGAGCTTCCTCTTTGGGGCCAGTGCATCGGAACACCCGCCCACCTCTCCCTATATTTAGGGCTTGTGCTTGACCTTGCTATGCCGTCGTGTGTCATCTGTTGTTGGGACAGGGGCACGGCAGGAATTTCCCCCACTTGGCTAATTGGCTGGTGCCATTTGGGTTTCGCCTGCCGCGTAGCAAATTGTCACAATTTGTAAGGTGGTGGATAGGCTCTGGTTCAAGTTGATAGGGGTGGCAGAAGGGTCTCGCCATCCCTATGCGTTGGGTATTCCACTAAAGGAATCCACAGACTCATGGTTGGTCTTCCCTGTGAGGGGTTGTGCCCTGAGCCTGAGTCAGGGGACATCTGGGGGGAGGACTGGCAGGGCTTCTGCTTTCTACTGTCCCAGGTGTTCACCCGAGGCTGACCTATGGTTGGTGCCCAGGGTTAGCGCTGCCTGCAAGGGTGCAGGGAGCTAGTCAAACCAGAGCCTATGTAACCACTCACTTGATTGTAATCAATAAAGTTGTGGCCTAAATTCTGCCAAAAACCAAACCAAAGATTTGAGTCTTGTCTGAATTTATTTACCATCTATTTTGCCTTTCAGTGCAAGATTTTTCTTTCCAATAGCCAATGTAGGAGAGGGTCAGGAAGGAAGCAACTTGGATTGGGACATTGGCATGGAGGATAAAGAGCTCCATCTCTCTGTCCTCTGCTGTGTTAGAGATGGTGGCTCATATATGGTGACTGTTTTTGAAAGAAAAGTCTTGTACTCAGGGGCAAGCCATGTCATTAGTATAACATGTAGCTTGGTCCTTAGAAACTATGGCTGATTTAAAGGCCTCCACCACTTTGAATGGGATTTGGGTTGAGTTTGTCCTGCCTGTTGAAATTTGACAGAGAAGCAAACTTAACATTATCAGCGGTTATGTTGTAGCCTTATCAGCTACTAAGGGTCCTTTAAGTTGTGCCCAGGCAGGACAGAGATAGTCAATAATGGCACCAGGGGTTGAATCCAGAGAAAGAGTTTAATTCTTAATTAATTAAGAGACTCTTGGTGGTTAAGCCTCACGACAAGAATAAAGAAACACAAATTGCAAAGCTTCTTATACACTTCTTGGGCTCTGTAAATGTGCGCACGCAAGGGGGTCACAAGTACATATTAGGATCTTCCTGTGTCCGGTCCTGTGCATAATAAACACATGCTGACTCATGCTGCCCCGGTAGCATCCTCACTCAGCCTTGAGTAAGACTATGCGTCAAGGATAGCAGCTTCCCCGTACGTCCACTGATAAACCTTTCTCTGTGATCCAGACAAGGTCAGCTCTTAGCCTTGATTGCACTTTGACACACAGAGGCATAGAGGCAAAGAGGAAAGCATTTTTAAGAAGCATTTAGGAGGAATATTGGGGGGGGCAATGCAAACTATAGGATCAGATCTAGCTCAATAACACAATTGGCAAACCCCTCCCTTCAATGTGAACTTGGAACGTGCAACACACCCTCAAGACAATGCTGATCTTTTGTGCTTGGTAACAACCTAATTATGGAGTGCTGCTTCCTTAATCTGCACTCAGATTCTCGCAAGTGCAGCAGCACATACATTTCCTCATTAGCTGTTGGTTTTATGGATCCTGGATGTTAGAATCTGTGCATCATGGCATTAGCAAGGAACAGCCTTATTGCCCTTTTAATGTGTACAAGTAAGTTGGACTATGACAGAGGCAGGTGAATATACTGAGAGAAATTGTACTTAAGAAATACTTTCTCAGATAAGGATCTTGCAGTATCTGTAGTTCAATCCTGAAATCTAACAAATCAAAGAGAAAGAGGTAGATTTTCTTCCTTTGACCTCTCTCCCCTTTTTAGCAGTTTCCAGAATGACAGCTGACCTCATATTTACTTTCAACCCGGTCAATCTGAATGAGTCGACACCTGCAGGAACGGTGCTAAGTCAAGTTTCTGACCCTGATGTTAATGACACTACAAATACTTACACGACGGTTGATCACTTGGATAAATTTAGCATTGATCCAGGTAAGTATGCAATGCTTTTTCATTTGGGCATGTTCAGTATCTTCGTAATTTAATTTTGGGGTGAAGAATGAATGCAAAACAAGAGGGTGAAATCACAAGTGTGTGTTTTGTGGCTTTATAAAGTATTTTTATAAGTTCAGATGATATAAAAGAAAATGAGCAGGACGTAAGAGGTTGTCAATGGTGAGCCTTTCCCCCAGATCATTTTGCATTGTTGCCCCTTTATCCTTTCGCTTTTTAAAATAGTTTTGCCCCAAATTTCCCCTTCAAAATCGAATCAGCCCCCCTCCCCTGAATGAATTTAAAGGAGACTAGAAAAAGGAAGCAAATACTTCACGTGGATCAAAAACCATATTGGGTTCTTTGCAATACTATCCCTACTCTGAGTAGACCCACTGAATTTTTTTAATACAATTAATTTTCATCCATTAATTTCATTGTGTCTGCTCTGAGTAGAACTTAATTGGTTACCACACAGTGTCTACTCTTTGGGAACAATTCACTCTTTTTTAAAAAATTTTTTACAGTGCTTTCCTGCAAATGCACTCCCACCCCATAAATCAATTTTGCAGTAAACAAAAGCATCTTTTGCAACCAAAACCATTTCCGGAAATGAGAACAGGGTAAACATGGGCCCTTGCTGGCCACTGAATTATAATTTCTTATTATGAAATTAAAATACACACGTTGTATGCCAAATATACAGGATATGCTTTTGGCAGGGGCACTGGAGGGATGAGATCACGGCAGAGTGCAGACTGGAGTTCTTCTGTGTATGTAGATGCAAGGGAAAGTGCCAATGGTGTTACTGAGAGCAGCTAAAAATGTGCAGGTTACAGAAGGTGAGAGACAAGGGAAAAGCAAGAATCTCTACAAGGGCCTGAACAAACACTGAACTCACTGAGAGCACCATAACTTGAGGAATGCTTCAATGTCATTCTTTAGCTTAAAAAAAGAGAGGCCTGCCCAGGTGGTAAATCACCCCACACTGCAGATCTCTGGCAACATCCTGCAACATCTGGTGTGTGGGCCTTGAAGACAGTTTAGAAGCCGTAAAGGTAAAGGTAAAGCACCCCTGACAGTTAAGTCCAGTCACAAACAACTCTGGGGTTGTGACGCTCATCTCGCTTTACTGGCCGAGGGAGCCACCGTTTTGTTTTGTTTTTTTGTAAATAATTTTTATTCCATTTTCCATTTTGACAGAATAAACATAAGAAAAAACATACAATATAACATATAACAAACAAAAAAGAAAGCAAACAAACAAAACAAATCTAATTTTAAACATCCATTTTTCTGCTCATTGTCTTATGGACTTCCCCTTCCCAACCCTTTCTGATTTTCATTTTTTAATCCTCTTTGGCATTTCCCTTTATCATAATTTTTAATTCCTCTTCATTGTTTTCTTTCATTTTATATCCTACCCCTCCCCCACTACAATCCCAGTGATCGCCCTGCCACCAGAGAATCCCCAAGTGCAGTAGGAGAGGAGAAGCAGTCCTTTTTATCATTGAAGCCCCCCTTCCCCCCCGGTACCCCCCCCCCCACCAGAAGGTCCAGGATGAGGGGAGAGAGTGGAGGCAGAGGGACTCCGCTATCTTTAAACATCCTAATTAATCTATTCTATTTACACTTACTTTTCTTTATCATTTTTACAAACTTAAAATATTTTCCTCCTTTTAGCCTATACACCACTTCCAAATTGCTCCATATATCCAATTATTAATATTATTAAATTCCATTCCATTTATATTTATTCATCATTTTCTTCCATCCCCCTTTTAGCTGCAGGTACCTTAATTCTCACCATTTGGATCTTAATATCCATAATTTTCACCCCACTCCCATTCTCCAATGTCTTCCCCCCCCCACATCCAATTTCTCACCCTGCCACCTCCCAATCCACCCCTTTAATCTTTTCAAACCACTCCTGACAGCTCCCTTTCCCTTTCCCATTTCTTCTTTCCACTCTTCTTTTCTTGTCAACTGGAAATCAAGTCTTCTTTCCTGAATAAAAGCAAAGTCTTTCTCTGCTTCTTTTTCCTCTGAATCCTCTTCTCCAATCTCCAAATCTTGCTCTTTTCCTTCTATTTGCACTTTTCTTCCAGAATTCTCTTTAACATCTTTGAAGCAGTCTCCAAATTTTCTCACCTCAGTCATGCAAACTTTCAATGCCTGCTTATTTTCCAGCATTAATTTTTTGTAATTCCACAAAAAAGACATCTGTTGTTGAGACTGCCATCTGTCCAGCTTGAAGGTCACTCCAGTGCGAAAACAGGATGTGGGGGTGTGCATTCAATGTATCCAAATAAAAAGCGAAAGTGGAATGTATCTTTTTACAATGTTGCCATTTTTTCCTGCCGCTCAGACAAGGGATGTCGATTTTAAATCCAAACCCTCAGATTTCACAGGGATTTAAATCTTATTAACTTCTTCCCCCCTTCCCCTGCTTCTGGGGGGCGGGGAGATTCCAGTTCTGCCTTTGGAAGTTTAGCAACTTCTTATACTGTTTTCTGGCTTCAGGTATAAGTTATTGCTTCTAAGTCACTCAGTGGGTAGAAACTGGCTTCCGTTTTTTCAGTCCCTTTCCCGTGGCCAAATTTCTTTCGAATTAGTCCAAATAAGATCAATACTTATGGCACAGTCCTTTTAATTCAATTTCCTTTAGGAAGAATTGAGCGCTCATGCCTCACAGTCCTGCAGCTTTGTGCTGTCAAAGGTAACGATCTTAGTCCATTTGCGCAGCAGCTCCAGACCCCTCGCTCTTGGGGGCTCAAAACAGAGCCTTGCCGGGGAGGGGGGAGCCCACTTTTTGTGCCCTGCCGGACACTATGTCCCTAAAATGCTCGATTTGGGGTTTCTTCGGGAGTCCGCTGTGCTGGAGCGGCTCCCCCACCTTTGACACAGCAGACAGCTTCCCGGTCATGTGGCCACCATAACTAAGCCACTTCCGGCGAAACCAGAGCAGCACACGGAAACGCCATTTACCTTCCCACTGGAGTGGTACTTATTTATCTACTTGCACTTTTTTGGCATGCTTTCGAACTGCTAGGTGGGCAGGAGCTGGGACTGAACAACGGGAGCTGACCCTATCATGGGGATTTGACCCATCGACCTTCCAATCGCCAAGCCCAAGGCTTGGTGGTTTACACCACAGTGCCACCCGCATCCCTTTAGAAGCTATAGTTAGTAGATAATAAGGCAGGTGGGTTACTGCTTCGGACCAGATGTATGGACCATATCACTCCATTCTTAAAGCAGTTCCAGCCACTGGAATGTTTCTGGGCTCAATTCAGAGTGCTGGTTTAACCTTTACTGCACAATCTTCCGCATATTTACTCAGAGGCTAAGCTCCACTTAGTTGGTCTTATTCCCTAGTTAAATCAGTCAGGATTGCAGCCTTATAGCCCCAAACAGCTTGAGACAAGAGCAACTTGAGAACTGCATCCTCTGCAAAAATAAATTTCTGACTATTTAGATCCTCCTGAAAGGCCAAGGATGGGGAACCTACAGCACTCCAGATGTTGTTGAACTCCTGCTCCCATCATCCCCTAACAGTATTACATATGGTTAGGATGATGGAAGTCATAGTCTAATAATGCCTGGAGATCCAGATACTCCCATCACATTCATTGGCTCTTCTTTGGATTATCCTACCTTGAGAAGTGAGCCCAGGGATGATGTACAATTGGGGATGGAGGCTCACATTTGCCCTTTCCCAAACAATAAGTGAACTGAGATACAGCCATCCTTTGAAATTCACACTCCTCTGAATTCTGCAGTTCAGTTCTCCAGCTCAGTAATGTGTACAAAAATAAATATACAAGCACAAAGTGTGCAGAAAATTTCACATATTAGTCAAAATAATAAAAATGCATTATATAAAGGAAAATTGTTTTGCAAAAACATGGTTATTAGGCAAAATTGCATACAAAACTGTATATCAGGAGAAATTTGCACTAAAATGTTGGTGAATTTTCATGAGTACTTGCTTTTTAACCAAGAAACAAAATAAATCACAAACTGATATATAAACTGGTATCTGAAGACGTGTGCGTGCACATGAAAGCTCATACCAATAACAAACTCAGTTGGTCTCTAAGGTGCTACAGGAAGGAATTTTTTTTTATTCGACTATGGCAAACCAACACAGCTACCTACCTGATATATAAATGTGACTGATGGAATTTAAGATTGGAAAAATGAGAAACTGAGAGAAGCCAAATTTCACAGATTTGCCCATCTAATGGTTCCTTTTTCTTTGTGGGGGTATTGACTTTGGAATTTCCTCCTTTGCGAGACGCACCTGACACTGAGCCTGATATATTTCCAGCACCAGACAGAGACCATTTTAGTTGCTTGGATGCTTTAGATGGTGAGCTTTTCTTGGTGCTGACCTTTAAAGCCCTAAACGGCCTCGGTCCTATATACCTGAAGGAGCGTCTCCACCCCCATTGTTCAGCCCGGACACTGAGATCCAGCGCCGAGGGCCTTCTGGCGGTTCCCTCACTGCGAAAAGTAAAGCTACAGGAAACCAGGCAGAGGGCCTTTTCGGTAGTGGTGCCCGCCCTGTGGAATGCCCTCCCATCGGAGGTCAAGGAGATAAACAACTACCTGACATTTAGAAAAGACCTAAAGGCAGCCCTGTTTAGGGAAGTTTTTAATCTGTGATATTTTAATGTATTTTGGTTCTTGTTGGAAGCCGCCCAGAGTGGCGGGGGAAACCCAGTGGGGTATAAATAAATAAATAAATAAATAAATAAATAAATAAATGGTGTTTTGATCTCGGACCTGATCTTTCTGGTCTCAAAAGTTTCGAAGGACAAAAGTCAAGTAAGCAGGTCATAAGCCTTACTGCTTCAAGCGACTTGTCGCCATGGTCATGCAAAACAAGCGAGAAGATATCCGCTCTCACAGTGCGTGCTACTTGATATCCTGATCCCACCCATCTCCTGCTCTGTCACAACGGCGGCACCCAGATCAGCACAGATGTGAGCAATTTTATCTGCCATGTGCTTAGCAAATTGGTCACAGCGTCTCCTTGAGGGTCCCAGTATCAGCATTTCAGGGGGGTGGGGTGGGGGGGAGGACAAGGTTCAGTAAAATTTAACAAGTTGCTCATTCAAGGCTCAGGTGCAGCCCTCCCAAACCTCCTTTTTTGTTTTCCAGAAAAGCAGAAGTGATTTTCTTTTTTCTTTTTCTTTTTAAAAACCCTCCAATTTATTTTAACCACAACAGTGTCATTGACACAGACAAAGTCACCCCTTTCTGAAAGGCCCTTTATTTTGGCCTTGGCAGGTGTAGCTAGTAGCTAGGTGTAGCTAGAATCATTGAATTCATAACAGTAGCCATTAATGCAGCAACTATAGAGGTTCCCACATAGCAGTGCATGCACTTGATACAAATTGATATAAAAATGTGCTTGCCCCCACCCCAAATGCTCTGGCTTATTGGTCTGTGTATGTTTTAATCTAAAGACAAAACAACAGTGGTAAACTGTAAAGCAGCTATCTTTCTTCTAAGTTTCAGGCATCATTAAAAACAAGAAAGTATTTAATTTTGAAAGAGAGGAGAAACATTATGAGCTGCGCATTGAGTCAGTCCTTCCTGCAAAATGGAAATTTCTCACCATCAACATTCATGATGTTCCTGAAAAACCCAACTGTACAGACCCTGAGTTTGTTTTAGGAACAGGTGAGAAATACTAAATTTGACCCAATACAGTACAGTACTAAATATAACAGAAAAATAAAAATTCTCATTCAGTTCCCCCAACAAACCCCAACAATAAATTAATGCATAAGGTGCTAATCTTAACAATGCTAGTTCCATCTATTCCAGTAAGTGCTGGTGCTGAGCTGTGAGCAGCAGCCTGAAGTGACCCAGGAGCTGAGTACCAGAAATTGTGGGAGAAACCCATTCTAGACCAAAGGAAAAAGAGGAGGGCAAAGCAAAAAAATCAGTCAAGGATACAAGAACACATTAGAGTAGGCATCCCCAAACTGCGGCCCTCCAGATGTTTTGGCCTACAATTCCCATGATCCCTAGCCAGGAGGACCAGTGGTCAGGGATGATGAGAATTGTAGTCCAAAACATCTGGAGGGCCGAAGGTTGGGGATGCCTGCATTAGAGCTACAACATTGCTCAAGCAATGCTCTACTGGAACAGGGGTGGGGAAGCTTAGATCCTCCAGATGTTACTGAATTACAACTCCCATCATCCTTGGGCACTGGCCATGCTTGCTGAGGCTGATGGGAGTTGTAGATCAGCAACATCTGGAGATGCCAAAGGTCCCCCAATCCTGTTATACTCCTTCCTTTTTAGGAAGATCCAATGGCCACCCCTGAGTAGGCAAAGTCATTTCAGGACCAGAAGGTTCTTCACTGAGAAGTTTCCACCTGTAGTTCTATACATCATCACATGGGGCTGCTGCACATGGTGCAAGTAACGCCTAACAATCAACCTCCAGATGTTTTGGACTACAATTCCCATCTTCCCCAACCACTGGTGCTGTTAGCTAGGGATCATGGGAGTTGTAGGCCAAAACATCTGGAGGGCCACAGTTTGGGGATGCCTGCTCTAGCATCTCACCAGTAGAGCCTTGCTGTTGGTATCAGTGCACTTGTAAGAGCACATACTAGTTTTTGTTTATTTATTTGCTTCACAGCTAATGTAACTGTTGATGAAAACTCACCAGTATTGACATCAATCTACAAAATGGAAGCAGTAGATGAGGATCTTGTAAATGGTGATCATTTAACGGTACATAGTTCTCTTTTTCCTATTGTAGTAGAGTGCATTTCATAGACGTTGTTTTTTAAAAGCTGAAGTGCTGCTACTAGGTTTTCAGAAAAAGAACAGCCCCCTGTTTCCTCTTTGGGGAGGGACTGCATTTTGCTGGCTATGTCACCAAAACGTCCCTTCTTGCTGCAATTTCTACCGCATTTGCTCCTCTTTTGAATTATTTGTTTCTGAATCTCAGCTGTACCTATGATATGTATACACCATGCAAATGATAGGTATGCTGTTTTGCAGTTCACTGTGGAGAGAACATTGTCTGCACCCAAGGAAGGGGGAGAGTTTTTTACCTTGGATCCAGATACTGGTATTTTGAGACGGAATGCAAACCAGCTCCTGGACTATGATCAAGGATATCATGTAATAATGATGAGTCACTGCGATGTAATACTGTGCAATGCTGAAGGGTGGTAGGAAAAGGATTTCTTTGAAAATAAATGAATCTGTGGTCCAGCTCAGGGAAGGGGTTGTCTAAGTAAGGTTAGATAGCATAGACTAGATGTGCCAGGATTGCTACCTTATGCATGTGTTGTGGCCAAAAACCTCTACCATGCCTCTCCTTCACCAGCAGAACAACAAATGGTTGCATTTGGTTTGGTTTAAAGTAGATCACTAAAATCAATGAGTTGTATCTAACGAAGTCGTCATGTTAGCCCAAGGACTTCTGCCTGTGCAATTGGACTTCTTCTCCCATAGCTGCCTTGGAGGGTTGGTGGAACCATGAGGAGAGGAGAGGGAGAGGAAGTCCTCTTGTGCTGGTGGAAGTCTTTGTGATACCCAGATGACTTTGTTGGAGACCACCCATGGGACTGAAGTTAAAGATGTCCACTGATTTTAGTAGGTTTACTCTGTGCAGGATATATCCCATACACAACTGTTGCTGTTTTTAAAATGCTCCTCCGTGAAATGCTTCAGTGGGATTGCTGACGTTGGATTGCTCAGTGAAACCTGAAGAAAAACTGGAATTTCCCCAAAGGGTGAAATGTCTATACTATAAAAGATAGCTCAGAAATCATTTAAGTATGTAATAATAAGAATAAAATATTTAGTATATTTGGTATTAAGTTTGTATTTCTTGGATTCTTGCCCTGTGACCATGAGATGAAGGGAAGTATATAAATATGCATATCTACTATATATTTCTGATAGTGGCTTGATTGTCCATCTGTTCTCTATGGGTTTAAGATATGCCTGTTGGGTTCCTGAGGTAGGGGCAGCGGTCCTCAACAATATTTGAACACCAGCCACCATTTTGAATCAAGTGACAGACCAAAATGTCACTTTGCTGTGACATCACCCTTTATTATTATTATTATTAATAATAATAATAAGATTGATTTAGTCCACTATAGCTGTTCCTATGAATGTCCTATATTCGTAATTGTAAATTTTAGACAGAATGTATATGGTTATTTAATTGTGGCTGTAATAAATGTGATGTTCTGTTCCACCAATATTTTCTCCTAGAAATTTCAGTTCCTGATGAGAGCCACAGATACAACAGGAAACTTCTGTCAAGGAACATTAACCATAAATATTCAAGACTTAAATGATGAAAAACCTGAATTTGAGTAAGAAATATGTTTCTTTTTATCAAGGAATAAAACAAAAAAGGGACCCAGGTGGCGCTGTGGGCTAAACCACTGAGCCTAGGGCTTGCTGATCAGAAGGTCGGCGGTTCGAATCCCTGTGACGGGGTGAGCTCCCGTTGCTTGGTCCCAGCTCCTGCCAACCTAGCAGTTCGAAAGCACATCAAAATGCAAGTAGATAAATAGGAACCGCTATAGCGGGAAGGTAAACGGCGTTTCCATGTGCTGCTCTGGTTTGCCAGAAGCGGCTTAGTCATGCTGGCCACATGACCTGGAAGCTATATGCCGGCTCCCTTGGCCAATAATGCGAGATGAGTGTGCAACCCCAGAGTCGTTCACGACTGGACCTAATGGTCAGGGGTCCCTTTACCTTTACCTTTAAAACAAAAAAGGACCTTTATCAAAGTTTGCTTGAATACAGAAATTTTTATAAACACTTGAAAGATAAAATGCTCTTGTGACATATGGCCTTGGCTTTTACTCAAAGCTTGATTACATTTGACTAAAATAAGACTATAAAAATTGGTTTTGTAAAATGGAAGTTTTAGATGTGTCTCCATTTTCAGTTTAAGGCAGTATAGCCCACAACCATGGAATTCCCTCCCCACGAAGATCTGTCTTTCCACTTCATTAAACAGTTTTCAATGAATGCTGAGGATGCAAATCTTTGCCCTGATTTGATTCCTGAGTTGTATAGTTTCAGAACCCACTCTATTCTTGGTGATTGCATTTCCCCCCCTTTTTTTGGGTAATTGTAATTATAGGGTGAAGGGCTTTTTAATGTAGTAGTAATAGTAAAAATAGTAACAACAACTCAATGTTAATAATAAGGATGCACACATTAGGGAGTTGGGATTGGCTGAAGATTCCCAATACAGTGGAACCTCGGTTTATGAACACCTCGGTTTACAAATTTTTGGTTTACGAACGCCGCGGACCCATCTGGAACGGATTAATTCCCTTTCCATTACTTTCAATGGGAAAGTTCACTTCAGTTTATGAACGCTTCAGTTTATGATCAGACTTCCGGAACCAATTGTGTTCATAAACCGAGGTGCCACTATAATTGGGCAATGGGTGATATATTTGGGTTTGCTGCTTTATAATGTGCAGACAGGCATTTTGCTGTATTGTAAGCATTTACTTGCTGGTGTTGCACATTATGGAGCCATAGGTTTTTGAACAAAGCATAAGAAATCATAAGAGATCCCAGTTTCACCAGTAAATCTATCTTACTTTCATGTTTGCTACTACATTTAGACCCCTTCCTTCAGATTCTGTGAATGTGACCGAAAAAGTGCCGGTGGGAAGTATTATTGCCACAGTGAAAGCGGTGGATCGAGATGAGAACAGCAACATTACCTATGCATTCATAAAGCCACAGGCACTGTTTGGCTTGGACCAAAGTAAGCGATATCTTTGCACATTTTCAGCATAGGCCTCCTCAGAATTGTGAAATGGTTTAATTTCCTCAGCGTCCCTTTCTAGAATTTTTATTCACACAAAATCTCCCTATAAAGTGTCCAACTACTTCTTTGTGCCTCAATGATTTACACAACCAGTTCAGGTGATCTTAATGCAGCTTGCTTCTATGTCTGCCGCTGCACACATGGTCCCACTATGTGTAGCGCCTCGAGTACACTATGAACTAGCCCGTTTTGTCCCAATAAAGTACCTTAAAGGTTACAGGTGATATGACTTTGTCTATTGCACCATACTCTCTTTTCTTGCAGGAGCATTTTTTCAGTGACATTCAGTATGATCTATCCATCGCAATCTGTTCATTTCTGTTCCTTTTCCCCCCACAATCAGAAAGAGGCACAATTACTGTTTTAGAGCCTTTGGATTCAGTCAGTACTAAACATGTCAGAGTTTACCCACTGGAAATTGAGGCAATGGACAATGGAAACATCCACACTGCCTCTTATACACTAATCATATTTGTAGAAGATGTGAATGACCAACCAGTGTGTGATCCAAGTTTTTCTACAGGAACAGGCAAGTTGATGCATCTATTAACTCAAAGTCATTGAAAATCACTTCTCACTGGGCAAAGTTAAACTCTCTTAATCTTCTTTGACTACAGTGGGACTTAAAAGTATGTAAACGAACGTGGGTAATTTGAACACTACATATTATGGAAAAAATCAGTAGATTTACACGTCCTTTAGCTCTGCATTCATCGGTCTGACATTAGAAGGTGGGTTGTTGTTTTTTTTTTGCATTAATGCTGTCTTTGAGCACAGTGGAAACATTAAGGTAATTGTACAAAAAGAGAGAAATGATATGAAGTGGGAAGTTCATCAGCAATTGAGAGGACAGTGGTTAGTTATAGAAGAGATTGTAGTGACCAAACATAGGCTGCATTCAGACAGCATATTATTCCATTTTCACACAACATAAAAGCAAATCTAGTGAAAGTTCAGCATTCATTTCTGTCTTAATTCCTTCCAGAAAAAAATATTTCCAAACCCATTAACCCAGAAAATTGTGGAAGTGATGGAATTTGGGTACATGGTGTACGGGCATACAGCTCTTTTATGGGTGAATCAGGGGGGCAGAGAAAGGCAGGTGTAAGGAATGGGTAAGGGGGTAGTGACTTGTCCAATGACATTTGTTGCTGTGTCACAACACTCTATTGGTGGTATACATGTATGTATGGTATACATGTTGGTATATCATTCAAAAAGCAACAATTCCATAATGCAACAGACACTGTGGCGTGAAGAAAAATGTTAGAAATTGGGACCAAAGGACTAACTTCATAGCCAGTGAAACAAATGTAATAAACCTCATTTCTGAATGCAGCCATAAAGATGCTGAACTATCACTGCCAAGAGGAGGACATTTCATGGCCTAGTATAGGTGGGAGGTCAGGAGTAGCATTTTATTTTGCCTGGGGTGCAAAAATGCTGAAGCCTTGCTCTGTGTACAAACATCTGTTTTTCTTGGCTAGCTGGGAAATCTTGTGAGGTAGGATTTTAGTGCTAAAGGTCTGGCTTCACAGCGCGATTTAGCTTGGTCTCACTAGAGAATAGCCTAGCTCTGCTCCATTTTCCTTTCAGTTAGAGCTTCTAAATTCCTTATTTATTATTGTGTCAGTGGGATGCTCACCTGCTATTGATCTTACACAAGGACAGCATAGCCTTAGACTGGGCCTATTATTTGCAAGGAATCTATGTTTTTCCTGCTCCCCCCTTGCAAATGTGTATAGACGATTTCTACATTCAAATAAACCATTTATGGCTGTTACACAAATTCTGTTTGCCTGACCTATTTTAATGGGTCTGCTTTGTTATTCTTATTGCCCAGGCATTTCTGTATCAGTTCCTGAAACGTTTCCCGCTGCCCCAGCTGTCTACACAGTTCTGGCAAGAGATCCAGACCCAGGCGAAGAAATCGAAGTATGTGGATAAGGGGTGTTCCAGAAATGTTTTAGTCAGGGAATGGAGTATGCCACAGTAGAAACCTGCCTCTACTAAGTTCTCAATATCCTACAAATGCAACTTTATATATCTGGGTTCATAATGCAGAACTCGAGATTGCAATCCCCCCCCCTTTTGCTCGAGGAACTTCCAAGTTCCAAGTACATGACTATTCACAAGTAAGTCTCGTTGGTTTTAATGGTGAGGAATGAGGATGTGTGAAATTCAATTCACTTCACATTTAAAGGTGAACTTGCCAAATCAGCATTTTCCAAAACAATCTGTGAACCAAAATGCAGCTAACCTTTGAAATTTGCACTTCTCTGAATTTTGCGCTGCAGTTTTCCAGGCTAGTCATATGTACAAAAATGCATATACTATGGTAAAATGTTTAGATAAATGCATACATTCATGAAAACAACATACACCATGCATTATATTAAGGAACATTATTTGCAAAACTGTGTAAATTAGGCAACATTGCATGGAGAAAAGTGTCTAGTAGGATAAATTCACTCTAAAATGCTGGTGAATTTTCACAACTTTTTTAAAAAAAACTGCAAACTGATTTAGAAATTTGGGGAAACAAGAAACTTAAATTGTCATATTTGCCCATCCCTTGTCACAAATAAGTGAGTATATGATTCCAGCCTTGGTAAAGTAATACTTCCAAAAAATCATGGGTTTTTTGAAGTGGTCTCAAAGTTTTTCAAACATTTGGTTTGGGTTAAAGAAGATCTGGTCCTAAGAAAAGCTGTATTGGACTGGATCAACAGTCCATGTAGCCCAGTCCTCTTCTTTCCAGCAGTAACCAGCAAGATGCCTCTGGAAGTTTGCAAGCAGGGCATGAAGAATAGGGAATCAATCAATCAATCAATCAATATTTTATTACGGCCAATGACCAGCACACACATATAAAACATAAAACAATCTAACATATATTCTAGAAATATAGACTATTAACATTTGAATAGGGAATATTCCTGGGCCAAGTAAGGTGGTTTGTAGCTAGGGTTGCCAGACTCAATAGAGGACAGGACTTCTGTGCCTTTAATTGCCCTGCTCTCTTTTGAGTCTGGAAACCTTAAAGAGAAACCAGCAGACCCTTTGCTTGGAAATTAAACAAAGGGTCTGCTGGTTTCTCTTTAAGGTTTCCAGACTCAAAAGAGAGCAAGGCAATTAAAGGCACAGAAGTCCTATCCTCTATTGAGTCTGGCAACCCTATTTGTAGCCTTGTACTCGAAGACATTCCCATTAAAGTGCAGATGGTTTTTCTTTTGTTTTGCTATTACCGGTACTCCAAATAGCCATTCTAACTTTTTATGTGACCTTCTGGGCATTTGAAGCTGCTTCAATGATTCTTCTCAGTGGTATATTTAGTATGTTCAAGGTGGCACAGATGATGCTCCCCATTTTATCCTCACAACAATGCTGTACAGTATTGTGGGTTTTGCTGAGAGATGGTAACTGGCCCAAGGTGAGCTTAATAGCCGAGTCTCCCGGGTCCTAGTCTAGTACTATAACCATTACAACACATTGGTATCTGAAGAAGTGTGCATGCACACGAAAGCTCATACCAAAATAAAAACTTAGTTGGTCTTTAAGGTGCTACTGAAGGAATTTTTTTATTTTACTTCGATCCAGACCAACACGGCTACCTACCTGTAACCATTACAACACACTGGATGTAGGCAGGAGAGTCCTTTTATTTGAAGTAGTCTCTAGTGGAAGATTAACCTCTGAGAGCCCTTCAAAAAGAGAACTTTCACCTGTAAAATAAGACAGATGGTTACCTATACCTGCCCTCCCACATGGGACTATTATCTGACTAAAGATCAAATAGATCTAAACATCAAAAAGATCAAATAGATCCCAAGCATCATTGAAAGACCTTGGGAACAAAAGCCACCCAAAGCACAAGCTGTGAGTCTCAGAAGAGGAGATAACAAAATAAAACAATAGTGCCCTGTAGGGTAATAATTCCCCATATTCCAAATGGTGCTTTGGGGCACTTGTGGAGATTTTGCAAATAATTCTTGCTACTAATAATGCCTGAGTCAATAATTAGCTAAATCTATTTTTATGAAACCAGTCTGCTGAACCTCCCACCTTCTGTGCTCCTTCTCTTGTTGTTCTGATTCTTCCGGTTCCCTTTCTCCTCTGTGTCTCTGAGTCATTCTTCCTGCCTGCTTTCCTGAAGTTCCTCCTTAGTTCCACCTGCACTGATGAAGCAGCAACCCCACTTCACTTTTACAGCCCATTTCCCCTCTTAGAATTTTGAAGTGTCAGGCATAGCTCTAGTGGCTTTAGCCCAAACGTAGCAGAGTTTTCCTGCACAGCGCAGAAGCTAGTTGAGGTGGAAATGACTAGTTGGCTAGACGCAGAATAACTATTTACAGGATTTATTAAAATAAAATAAAAGCAGCAGAGTTTCTGCATACAAAGCAAAGCAAAATAAATCCTCTCTGTCTCTCTCTCTCCAACCATACGGAGCACTCCTACTCCTAACACCCAACCAGAAACAACTGTGCTAGCATTCCTAGATAACAGAGTTCAGTGCTGGTCATTAACCAATCAGAGAGTAGTTTCCAGGCCAGGCAGACCTTGGCTTTCTGCCAAGAGTAAATTGACACTGCCTTGGGTTAATTGTATGAAGCAAGAATCTGTAAGTTTCCCATGAGAACCAATTAACAGAAACTGAACACTTAGCAGACAAGCTGCAAACAATAGACTTCATGGATCCCTGCTGAAGCATTCTGCTTATGATTGGAGAGTTTCTAGTGCCACACGACCACTAAGAAAAGGAGAGGAAAATGTTGATTATAGTCAGACTATATCCTTGTGTTCACATGCTCCGGTTTTCCAGTGCTATTGGCTGTAAGAAGCCTAATTCTGAGATATAAATTATCAGCTGAATAGAAAGACATTGTCATTCATCCATCACTAGAGGATAGTATGGCATATTAAGCCCTCTTGTTTGGCAATTAACTGTTTATTCTGAGATAGTGGATTTGTTTAGCTCTTCTTCCACAAGCTGATTTGTTTTAAAAACACAATATTTTATTACATGAAGGTCAAGGGTGTTTGAAAGAGAGGGTAAAAGGATAGGGAACAAATTATGCGTTGGACTAAGATAAACATCCTAGCCATCGTTTTTGCACCACAAGTATTCCTTGGCATTCTCTTTTCGTTTCAAACAACTGAAAGTATGCATTGCGGGGGGTGGGGGTGGGGGATAGTTCTGGTTTTGCAAACAGAAGGAAAAGAAGTGATTTCTGTGATTCTACTGAAATTGCAGTTTGCAACTAATTACATAAGCATAACCATTAGTACTCAACAGCAAACAAAACTGAAGGTGAATTGTTCAAGTGCTCTTCCTTCTCTTGCAAATACTTCCTTTGGAAGCCCTGAAAATGGAAAGGAATAAAATTCTCTGGCTAGCCAATTAAAACCTCTCTTGAGAACATTAACAACTTTTGTATTTTAGTGTTTCAAACATGCTTTGTGAGTCTAAACCAGGCATCCCCAAACTTCGGCCCTCCAGATATTTTGGACTACAATTCCCATCATCCCTGACCACTGGTCCTGTTAGCTAGGGATGATGGGAGTTGTAGGCCAAAACATCTGGAGGGCCGCAGTTTGGGGGTGCCTGGTCTAAACTGTAGTCTGGATAATTTGTCCTGATGGTAGAAAATTAAATTGTGTGTTGAACACAAGAGCATTCTAGATATTTCATATTAGTTCCCCCCTACACACAGGGGAGGGGAGCCCTTTTGGCCAGCTGGACCACATCTTTACACACACACCCCAGACACCAGATGGCAAAGCGGTGGCAGTGGCAGGAGGGTTCTGCCTGGTCAGCATGTTTCCCACCGTGAAGACATTGGTGAAGCAGGACCCATCAGGATTGAACTCTTTCATCCTGCTCTCCACAGGAGGCTGAGCAGGATTTAACCCTCCACTCACCCGTTGATAGTAGCAGGCACTGCTGCTAGTAGGATTCAGAGTGTGTCTTTTACACACACAGAACAAGAAGGAGAAAATGACTTGGGTGAGAGTATTCACTTTTTAAAAAATCTCATTTTCCTGGTCTTTCTCAATGCAAAGATTTTTAAAGTGACTTGGTCTTTGTCAGTGGCCCATCAGAATAAAGTAAAATAAAAATAAGGGGACCCAGGTGGCGCTGTGGGTTAAACCATAGAGTCTAGGGCTTGCTGATCAGAAGGTCGGTGGTTCGAATCCCTGCAACGGGGTGAGCTCCCGTTGCTCGGTCCCAGCTCCTGCCCACCTAGCAGTTCGAAAGCACATCAAAGTGCAAGTAGATAAATAGGGACCGCTCCGGCGGGAAGGTAAACGGCGTTTCCGTGTGCTGCTCTGGTTTGCCAGAAGCAGCTTTGTCATGCTGGCCACATGACCCGGAAGCTGTCTGCGGACAAACGCTGGCTCCCTCGGCCTATACAGCGAGATGAGCGCTGCACCCCAGAGTCGGACATGACTGGACCTGATGGTCAGGGGCCCCTTAACCTTTACCTTTCAAATAAAAACATTGAAAGGATTATTCATATAATATCAGGGGAATGGGAGTGTTTTTGGTAGGAAATGTAATTTATTCAGAAATGTAATTTATAATTGAAAGAGAAGGTTTTATTTAATTACTTACATATATATATATATATATATATATATATATATATATATATATATATATATATGATGGGCCTGTAGTCTGTGTGTAGGAAGAAGCCTCTGTTACTAGACACCCTAAAACTATGCTTGGGACTGGCTATGAGTCATGATGGTTAAATTAAATCTTCATGCTCAGAAGTAGTATGCCACAAAATCCCAATCACGGGGGCAAACTATGATGGTTGTTGCCTTCCTGTCTTTCTTGAGATGTTCCTGGAGACATCTAATTTGCTGTCCAACACTCATCTCTATTATACCACACAATATTTCATGTGCATATTACATTTTTCAGCTTTCAAATTCCAAAAATGAGGGGAGCTAAAAAGTTGTAATGTGACTTGGAAATTCAAAATATATTTTGGTTAAATCAATATAATTGAGTTTTGCTAGGTAAGAAAAATGTGTGAAAAATTGCATAGAAATCATCAAAAATGATTTCTTGAATACTTGAAGTATTATTATTATTATTATTATTATTAAGCATTACCTGGCATTTTCAGAAGGTAAAATTTAAATTCTTTGGTTTTCCTAAAGCCGTTTATGTGCTTCTTCATCAAACACAGACTTACTAAGATAAATGTTGTCCAATCACCAAAATAATACAGTAGAAGATTTGAAATCCTCATGCACAAAAATATGTTTTTAATGACGTCTCATTGAAGATATTTGCACAAATTCAATTTCACCCCCTAAAATGACACACTAAATTGTGTCAGAAGCTGAAGAATGTGCATGTCCTATGCTGCCAACCCCTAGGGGCCTGAGGTGCCTTGCCCCTCCAACAAAATATTTAAGGGGCTGCCCCTCAAAGTTGATGGGCATTGCCATTCAAATTGTGCATGCACCATATCATGTGATCAATCATGTGGGGTGGGGCTTACCCGCCCCCCTATTTTATTCAAGTTGGCATCCCTGCAGCACAGAATGGGAAGAGGATGATCCCATAGAGGGGCCCCTTCACTAAGGGGGAGAGAATTGAAGACCAATAACATTATTCCCCAATAACATGATTCCCCTCGATTCCCCCCATGCCTTCCCCACAGCAGGCTTATTCCATCTTCCCACTGCCCACACCAGCTCCTTCTGGGGAGGAGGCGGCATGTGAACATGCGACAGTTTCTGTACACTTGGAGGGGGAAGGACAATTCTCAGAGATGCTACTATCAACCCCTTGATCTTGAAGGAGTGAGAAACCAAGGCAGAAGAGGGGGCAACACCCAGTAAGGGGGGGCAAATGCCTGAAAAACACCCCTTCCATATTTAGAGACAGAGGAACAGTGAGGTTGATTAAGCTTTCTGAAAGCTAGAGCACAGCCTGGTAATCGGAGTAGTAAAAGAGACAATTAGCCCCTATTCTTTACTACACACTTCAGAATAGGGACTTGTCTTTGCGTAATGCCTGGAATGCCTCGAGGGGCTGATGTACCAAAGCTTTCTCTCAATAAAAGATAATGGGAAAACCTTAATGAGTCTCGGCTCAGTTGCTGGAGGGGAGGACGTCAAATGTACTTTAGCACTGCTGTGTAGGGAACTGCACAGCTGTTAGTTTTTTAAATTTTAGTTTCTAGCTTTTTAGTTTTAAAATTAATGTTTATTCTTGAACTATGGGGAACTTTGGCACAAGCCAAAACCAAGGACCCAGCTATACAGATGCAAATATAACATTGTGTGTTTTAAGTGCATTATGCAAATGTGACACTAAATGGAGATGGTGAGCTTATGGCAAATCCAATATAATTTTCAAAACACTTTTAAAAAAAGCATTTTCACAGCAGGGTTTTTTTTTTTTATGTGTGTCTAGATTCCACCCTAGTGTCCTTAAAGCATGCATGTTTGGTACAATGGGAAACTCAGGGGATACAAATTGATCTTTGTATATGAGTTGCTTGGTTCCCTCAAATTCCATGGAGGGCTCTTCCTGTCTAAAATCCCAAATCCACCCCCAACCTTCTCCCCCCCCCCGAAAAATGGGTAATCCATGTTCCTGCTGCAGAAACTGTTCAGATGTCTTATTCGTTTCCCTAATTCCACAAACCAATGCTGCAAAAGTACTATATGAATCAGGCAGCAGTGAGATAATTTCTGGTCCAGTTTTATATCAAGGCCTGTATCAAAGCCTGATCTCTTCACACTGACAAAGAACATTCTCTGCTAGCAGACTCATGAACCCTCTGCATGGTGAGGGGAGACAAATGCCAGGTGGTATGGGTTATATAATCATTTGACTGCTCCTGAAATTTTAATCCTGCAGTCGACAAAGGTGAAACTACTATAAACATGGGTCCCCCATCTGCGTATAATTACATCCGCTTTCCATTTCAGAGCAAACACTCAACGGTTGTTCCATAACAGCCAAGAGGCATGCCAAGTTTTCTCTGTTCTGTGGACTAGAGGCATCTAACCTGGATGACCCGGGTGTGTAGTGACTCTCATCCCCTCAAAATCTGGGGAACAGATTTCGTCTACTGGCATTTGATTTCAAACGGTAGAGGGCACAAATATGATCCAGATTTTCTCCTGATTAATAAATCTGAGGATTTAGGGAGCCATAAAAATATTATGACTTATGCACATACAGCCCATTATTAAAAATGAATGGGATAGTATAAAGAAATAATTTAGAAACTTACAACTGAGGATTCAGCAACCCTCATGAAGTTTATCTGATGTTTAGAATTGGATGAGTGGAAAGGCTTAGTTTACATAAACTGTGCTCATCTGATAAATGTCAACTTGCAGTGTGTTCTTTTCGGTGCTCTTTAAAACATCACACACAAAAAGCATGCAAGGCTACTTTGTCCTTTTCTATCTTTTAACTGTTCCCCCCCCCTTTCTTCCTCAGTTTTCTATTAGCTATTCTTCAGCTAACAGCACAACTTATTTTGCACTGGATCCAGCAAACGGTGGGATTTATCGAAGAGCTGAAGCAGCTCTGGATTATGAAGCAGACCCTAAAGTAAGGTTACCCAGATACGGATCCATTGATAATGCTCAGAACTGATGTTTGTTCTTAGGTGGTATATTTCCCACCATTTTAGGTTTTGTCCCCAAATGAATTGTACAGTGCTCATTGGCTCAGATACATAGGGAGATTGATCTATGTGATATGGGAGAAAATTCTATCATCATCTATCTATCATCTGCCTGCCTACCTATCTCTGCATTCTAATGCAATCCTTGGCACCCCAGAGAGGGCTGGGAAAGATCAGTCTGAAGCATTGGATCACTGCTGGTAGGCTGTGTAATTAATATTGAGACGGATGAAGTAGGAGTCTGATTTGGTATAAAGCGATGGTTCCCAAAACCTGTCCCCCATGGACCACCGGAAAATTGCCAAGGCAGACCACTAACTGATTTTTCTGCCTGTTGTAGCAATTTCACTAGATGCTGTATGATTTTTAATTTTAATTTTATTGCTTTAATTTATTGTAATGTATTTTATTTTATTACATTATTATACATTATTTTATTTTATTACATTATTATAGAATTCAAGTTCCAATACGACAAGATATAATACCAGAAATAAAAGTAGCCATAAAAATACAATTAAGGATCAATATGAATATTCAATGCAGGCATGCCACAGACCACCTGAATGAAACTCATGAGCCATGGGTGGTCCATGGACCATATTTGGGAATGCCTGGTATAAGGGCTCTTTCTATGATCCTAAAGAACCAGAAGAATATCACCTAGCATTGTCTTGCACAACTTGAGAATGGAAGCAAGCTTTACATTGAAACAATTTGTGTAGAACCCAAAGGTTTGGTTCACGGGAGCAGAACTTCTCTCAAGGGATGAGAAGCGAGGTGATTCTCACTGATGATGATGACGATGATGATGATTTATTACATTTGTATACTGCCCTATACCCATAGGTCTCAGGGTGGTTTACAAGATAAAATCACAATATAAAAAGACAGAATGCATAATCAAAATAAAAACAAAATGATTGTTCCTACATCCTCCTGAAAATCCACTCTGGAGGGCAAGAGGATCCTCTGGAACAATGTAGGAGGTGGGAAGGGGGGACAGTAGGAAGGGGAACCGGTAAAATTCACCTCCCCAGGGGGAGCCTGTGCTGGGTCAAACTCCATTCTGCTAGTAGAAGGAGACTTTCTAATCACGGATGGGGATTTCTGGATCCAACCCATACATTTCCTGCAGAAATAGGGAAATTCATTCATTCCACATCAACTGTTCATAGCATTTGCATATTACCCATTCTTCCCACGAATTCCAAGCAGCGTACCTTATATGTCATCCAGCACTAGTCTCTCAACAACCCAAGAGAGCAGCAGAAATCTTGAAACGTCTGATTAGCTAAAGGTCACTTTGTGGTTTTCACATCTGCTGAGCAGGGATCTGAATCCAGTTCTTGCTGGCTCAAGTTCAGTATTTTGTCTACCCCTTATATCACACTTGCACAATGTGTATTCAGGTATCCAGCTGCCTGCCTTTCCTAACTTGGAAACAAAAGTTTGGAACAAATGATGTAAATAAATTAATAATAATAACAACAACAACAACAACAACAACAACAATTTATTTATACCCCGCCCATCTGGCCGGGTTCCCCCAGTCACTCTGGGCGGCTTCCAACAAAATATTAAAATACAGAAATCCATCAAACATTAAAAGCTTCCCTAAATGCAGAATACTAAGAATTTATGAATGTCGTTGATTTTAGCATTTCCGGATGGTGGTTGCTGCCAAAGAGAAAGAAAAAGCAAGCCCTGCGTCGTGTACTGGAACCATAACTATCAGTATCCAGAATGAAAATGACGAGTCTCCTGTTTTTAGGTAAGCCTTTTCTGTGCTTTCTCCTTTGGCTTATGATAAGTTCATAGTTACATTTGGAGGTGTAAGAATTAGGAAAGTATCTACTTAATAAAGTTCGTGTGAATAAGAGAAATGTATTTGAAAGCACGAGTATCATACCAGAATGCTGACCAGAGAACAAAGATGTCTGCCATTGTACCTGTCACGGTGGCTGGAGAAGGCTACTTCAGAGTAACGACTCTACACAGCTCTGCATTTTATGGTTTTATTGGTGCTGAGTATTTACAGTGCTAATGGCAGTGCTATTTACAAAGACCCATCTGTTTAGCTTGAATCAGAACCTCCCAGTGGCTTTTGGCGCGTTTTGCGCCAACATAATAACTTGGGGAGACCCATCCTCTTCCCCCGACGCCTTTTGCGAAGTTCCGGAGTTGGGGGGACTGGCCTGCCCCCCTTCCTTTCCCCTTCCTGTCCCACCTGGGACGATGGCTCTCTTTCCCTGCCAGAGCCTTGGAACCCACTTCCTGTTTCCCCACTTGAGCTGGAGCTTTCCTTCTTTTCAGCCTCGCTCGGGTCTGGGCTGGAACTCAGGAGGGGAGGGGCTTCGCGATTTCCCTTGCCCCTCACATCCATTCCCCTCCCAGGCCCCCCTTCTCCCCTCCCTAGAGGCTGCTCGGGTGTCAGTGGTGACTGAAAACCTAGAAACTCCGTGCTGTCCGATCCGGTTGGTGTGAACACCTCCCCCCAGTCCCTCTGTCTCCCTCCTTCCTCCTGTGAAGAGGGAAATCCCAAAAAGTCTGTGGCCTCAGAACTGGTGGGGGTGAAAATCTGCTGCCAGTCCACCTCGTCCTCTGACTGAGTGGACCTCGGAACTGCCCATATCTCCTCCTCCGTGTCCTCAAACTCTGCTTCCCATCTCCATGGTGAACTGCTTTCCCCTCCTGTGTTTCCTCCTCCTCCCATTCCCGTTCCATGTGCCAGGGCTTGGGCCTGTGTGGGAAGAGGGCGTAGAATTCTTCCACTAAGAATTCCTCCTGTATCTGAGTGGCTGGGATCCACTCATTTTGGGATGGCGGGGCGTCCTCCCATGCCATGAGGTACTCCAGGCCCCCCACCCCCCTTCGTGAATCAAGGATGGCCGTTGCTTCATTGAGTGGCTCCCTGCCTCCCCCCTCCCCCCCTCCCTCGGGGGTCTGTGCGCTGTCTCGGAACCTGCTACTTTCCCTGTACGGAGACAGCAGCGATCTATGAAACACTGGGTGTACCCTCATGTCCTCTGGCAGTGCCAGCCTGAATGCCACCGGGTTTACCTGCTGCGTGACCGTGAAGGGGCCCAACCTTCTGGGTGCCAGCTTTTTGCACCTCCCTCTGGTGGGCAGGCCCTCCGAGGACAACCAAACCTTGTCCCCCACCCTGATGACCTCCCCCGGTCGCCTGTGGTGATCTGCCCCCTTCTTGTACGCTTCCTTGGCCCTCTCCAAGTGCTCTCTGAGCTGCTGGTGCACTGTCTCCAGTTCCTCTGCCCAATCCTCTGCCTGTGGGCCCTCCTCCTCCTCCTCCCCCTCCCTCTCCGGGAAAGATCTGAGGTCGCGCCCGTAGTTGGCCTTAAAGGGCGACACCCCTGTGGAGACGTGCACCGCATTGTTGTAGGCAAATTCTGCCAGTGGCAGGCGATCCACCCAGTCCGTTTGCCTCTGGCTGACGTAACATCTCAGGTACTGCTGCAGAATGGCGTTGACCCGCTCCGCCTGTCCATTGGTCTGTGGGTGCCGAGCCGTCGACAAGCTGACCTCCACCTGCAGGAGGTTCATGAGCCGCCTCCAGAACCTGGAAACAAATTGGCGGCCTCTATCCGAAATAACTCTTAAAGGTAATCCATGCAGTCTGAATACGTGGTCAACAAACAGTTTGGCTGTCTCTTCTGCAGAGACCGCCCTGGCACACGGTATAAAATGGCACATTTTGGACATGAGGTCCACCACCACCAACACTGCGGTCTTGCCTCTGGACGACGGCAGGTCGGTGATGAAGTCCATGGACACTACTTCCCACGGCCTGTGCGGTGTGGCTAATGGCTCCAGCAACCCTGCTGGTGGTGCTCTGACCACCTTTGCTCGCTGGCAGGTGTCACAGCCCCTTACATAGTCCCGAACATCCTCCCGCACCCCTGGCCACCAGAAGTGTCTCATGACTAGGTGAGCGGTTTTGTCCCTTCCAAAATGACCCGCCGTCGGGTTGTCGTGCATCTGCTTGAGGACCTTACCTCTGAGCTGGTTGGTGGGCAGGTACAGGGCTCCCCTGTAAAAAAGCAACCCCCTCCTTTCCTCAAAGTCTCTTGCCTGCTCCCTCCCCCCTCGCAGCTCTCTGAAGATGCGGGTGGCAAACTCATCTGCTGCCGTCAGTGCTGTGAGTTCTGCCTCGCTCACCACTGCTGCTCCGCAGGACCATGCTGATGGGGGGAAAATGTGCCGGGGTGCTGGTGGCAACTCCTCTTCCATGTACTCTGGCTTGCGGGAGAGGGCATCCGCCCTGACGTTCTGCTCCCCCGGTATGTGGTGGATGGAGAAGTTGAAGTGCGAGAAGAACTCTGCCCACCGTATTTGCCGCTGGTTGAGCACCCTGGCTGTTCTCCAGAACTCCAAGTTCTTGTGGTCCGTGCACACCTGAATGGGATGCTTAGCGCCCACAAGGAAGTGTCTCCAATGCTGGAACGCAGCGTGGATCGCGAGAAGCTCCTTATCAAACACCGTGTAGTTGCGCTCTGGCTGGGTCAGCTTTCTGGAGAAGAAGGCACAGGGTCTCCACTCTCTGTTGGCATCCAGTTGCAGCAAAATGGCGCCCAAAGCTCTGTCTGAAGCATCGGCTTCAACGCGTAGGGGCGCATCCTGCACCACGTGGAACAGGTTCTGGTCGGAAGCGAACACCCTCTTGAGGCTTTCGAACGCTGCTTGCGCCTCTGGTGTCCACCTGAACTTCTGCTTGCCTCTCAGGCAGTCCGTGATGGGAGCCGTAACGCGAGAGAAGTTCTTGATGAACTTCCTGTAGAAGTTGGCGAAGCCTAGGAGGCGTTGGGCATCTTTGCGGGTCCTGGGGCTGTGCCAGTCCAGGATGGCCTGCACCTTGTCCTTGTCCATCGCTAGGCCCTTGTCTGACAGCTTGTAGCCCAGGAAGTCCACCTCCCTGGTGTGAAACTTGCATTTCTCCAGCTTCACATACAGGTGGTTCTCCTTCAGGCGCTGCAACACCTCCCTGACATCTTTCACATGCTGCTCGGGGTCATTGGAGTAAATAAGGATGTCATCCAGGAAGACCAGGCATTTCTTGAAGAGGAGGGACCCCAGGACGTGGTGCATGAAGGCCTGGAAGCATGCTGAGCCCCCTTGCAAACCGAAGGGCATCACCAGATATTCAAAAGAGCCCAGCGGCGTGAACATCGTGGTCTTCCACTCATCGCCTTCCCGGATTCTGATCAAGTTGTACGCCCCCCTCAGGTCGAGCTTGGTGAAAATCTTGCCCCTGCGTGCCGCTGTCAGCAGATCATCCACTCTGGGCATTGGGAAAGCCACCGGTTCCGTCATGGAATTGAGCCGTCTAAAATCCACCACCAGACGGCGCTGTTGCGTGTCTTTCTTGTCCACCCAGAAGACCGGGCTGCCTCCTGCTGCCTTGCTTTCTCTGATGAACCCCCGCTTGAGGTTCTTGTCGATGAACTCCCTCAGATCCTCCAGTTCCTGATCTGACATGGAGTACAGCTTGGCTGGGGGTAGCGTGGCCCCTGGCACCAGGTTGATCTGACAGTCAAAGGACCTGTGCGGGGGTAGGTGGTCGGACTCCGCTTCGCTGAAGACCTCCTGTAGGTCCCAGTACGGTTTGGGTATTGCCTCACCCCCTGTGATGTGCATGGTGGCCACTGTGGCGATGGGAGGCCCCTTCCCTGGTTGGCGCTGCATGCAATGTTCCAGACAAAAGTCCGAGCCAAACGTGATGCATCTCTGGTGCCAACTGATGGAGGGGTCATGGCGCGCCAGCCAGCTCATGCCTAAGACAATGGGGGGGTCGGAGATGGTGGTGACGTTGAATGCCAGTGTCTCTGAGTGTCGCCCCACCGCCATTCTCATGGGGGGGGTCTGGTGGGTGATGGCCCCCCCCAGCAACTCCCTGCCATCTATGGTGGAGACGTGCAGGGGGAAATCCAGCTGCAGAAGTTGGATTTGGTGCTCTTCTGCAAAGTTTCTCGAGAAGAAGTTCGCCGAGGCACCACTGTCAATTAACGCGAGTACCGTCAGGGGATAGCCATTTGGGAGCGTTAGCGTCACTTCTAGAACCACCCCTGCCCTGGGGGGGGGGGTGGGCTGTCGCTGCTCCTCGCTGTGCGGGTGGGCGGGTTGGGGCCGGTTAGTGCTAACTGTGCCTGGCTGCTGCCCCTTGTCTCCTGCAGCCAGGCTGTCTCGTTTCCCTGCTGTGGTGCTGCTTCAGTGGGGGAAGGCACAACCGTTCCCGCCCTTCCTTGCCACTCCCTGCAATGAGGGCAGTCCCTGACGCGATGCTGGGGGGAGTTGCAGAGAAAGCAATTCCCGCCTCTTCCGTCCTTGCGTCTTGGCGCCGCCGGGGTTTGAAAAGCCCCCGCGCGCGCTCCACCGATCTCCATCGGTTCCGGCTCTGAGTTCGGTCTGGGCGGGACTAGGGGTGGGCCCTGGGGTGGGGTTTGGTAATGTGGTCTGTCCTGGGAGCGTGGGAACCAAGGCTTTGCTGCGCGCGTCGTTTGTTTGTCATTCCATCTGGATTCCTGCCTCACCCCCACCGCTAGCGCCGCTTTGCTTAACTCATCCATCGTCCGCTGTTTCGGACCTCTCGCTAGTTCATCCTTAACGTCTGAGTGCAACCCCAGGTAGAAGGCTGATTTCACTGGCTCACTGTGCAAATCCCACCCCAGTTTGTGCACTAGCATGGTGAATCTCGCCCAGTAGTCTCGAACTGTCGATTTCCCTTGTGTTAAGTTGTGAAGCTGCTCTTTTGTGGCTTCCATCTCCGAATCACTAGCATACATGATTTTTAACGCTTCTAAGAAGAGTTTTGCATTCTTTATGCAATTATTTTTTTGCGCGATGAGCGGTCTGACCCATTCTCTGGCAGCCCCCGTCAAATGCTCTATGATAAAGGAGACTCTGTGCGCGTCATCTGGGAACTCTGCCGCATGCAGTTCCAGCGCATAGTTTATTTCCGTCTCAAAGCCTAGGTACTCTCTCGGGTCGCCGCTAAACTTGGTGACTAGGCTCTGTCCCCTCCTCACTTGGACTAGCTGGGGCTGGGGCACCCCCCCACCTCTTGCAGTCTTTTCCTCATCCAGTTTTTTCTGTAACTCCACCACCATCACCCTGAGTTGCTTCTCAGTCTCATCTTTCGCTCTCACCTGCTCTGCCAGTTTGTTCAGCTCCGCCCGCGTTGCTTGTGCTTCTTCCTGAGCTGCAAGTAATTGCTGGTGTGCCTGCGTTGCCAGGGTCTGTGCGTTCCGCAATTCCTGTGCTGTGGCCTCGGCTTCCAGCCTCCACTGCTCAGCTTCTTGCGCACTCATCGCTGCCGCTCCAAAATAGCCAGAAAGACTGGGAGGTTGCTGTCACGGTGGCTGGAGAAGGCTACTTCAGAGTAACGACTCTACACAGCTCTGCATTTTATGGTTTTATTGGTGCTGAGTATTTACAGTGCTAATGGCAGTGCTATTTACAAAGATCCATCTGTTTAGCTTGAATCAGAACCTCCCAGTGGCTTTTGGCGCGTTTTGCGCCAACATAATAACTTGGGGAGACCCATCCTCTTCCCCCGACGCCTTTTGCGAAGTTCCGGAGTTGGGGGGACTGGCCTGCCCCCCTTCCTTTCCCCTTCCTGTCCCACCTGGGACGATGGCTCTCTTTCCCTGCCAGAGCCTTGGAACCCACTTCCTGTTTCCCCACTTGAGCTGGAGCTTTCCTTCTTTTCAGCCTCGCTCGGGTCTGGGCTGGAACTCAGGAGGGGAGGGGCTTCGCGATATCCCTTGCCCCTCACAGTACCCTTGGTGGCAAAGTGTACCATTTGTGATGTAGATTTGGTTGGGTTTGGTACCTGATCGTGTTGGAAATACTCCTAGTGGTGTAGCCTTATCAGCTACTAAGGGTCCTTTAAGTTGTGCCCAGGCAAGGACAGAGAAGTCAACAAGACTCCAAGGGTTGAATTCAGAGAAAGAATTTAATTTCTTATTAATAAGAGACTCCAGGTGATCAGCTCACGACAAGAGTAGAGAAACACAAATTGCAAAGCTTCTTATACACTTCTTGGGCTCCTTTCCCCCTCCTCTGCAAATGTGCACATGCAAGGGGGTCACAAGTACATATATGGATCTTCCTGTGTCCGGTCCTGTGCATAAACACATGCTGACTCATGCTGCCCCGGTAGCATCCTCACTCAGCCTTGAGTAAGACTATGCGTCAAGGATAGCAGTTTCCAGCGTCAGCGTCAGGCTGGCAGTACATCCGCTGATAAACCTCTCTGCCTCTCATTCTGTGTTCCAGACAAGGTCAGCTCTTAGCCTTGATAGCGAGTCTCACTGTTACATTGCACTTTAACACAGAGAGGCATAGAGGCAAAGAGGAAAGCATTTTTAAGAAGCATTTTAGGAGGAATATTGGGGGGGGCAATGCAAACTATAGGATCAGATCTAGCTCAATAACACAATTGGCAAACCTCTCCCTTCAGTGGTACATAGAAAGATATGGGCTACTGTGGTATTCCTTAAATGATAAAATGGGAGTAGGAAAGGGTTGCTGGTTGGTTTTGAAATAATTAAATAAGCAGTGTTTTAAAAAGAATTGTCACAGTTGTTTAAAACAGAGGTACTTCCCTCCTTCCAGAACATCAAAGCACCTTGAATAAACATGCAGTTCCTTCAATATCCCTCTTCGAACATCTACAATCCCAGTGGGTCATTGAAGGAAAGGAAAGTGAATAAGGGTTATGAATAAAATATGCATTAGAAACAAAACAAAAGAATCGAGGGAGACATCTTGGATATCCGCTCTCTTCTGAAAGTGAAAAAAGACAGAATTTATTTTGCTCGCAGCTAGCAGAGATGTCAAGATAGATTAACTGTCATCTCAAACGTACATTAAGAAGCAATATTCTTTCGTCCACTACTTTAACAATGTATTCTTTGATGCAGTATTCTTATTGGGAAAATATGGGATTCTGATATCATAATGGTGTGTTCAGTTACCTTGGATTAATAATATCCAGGTAAGTATGTTTAGATGGCTGCCTTCCTTAATGGTCCATGCCATGACCAAGATACAATAAGGTCAGGTTTCAGACTCTGTTATAGACTGTTTCAAGGTGTTATGCAGATTGTAGTATGTTCTAGAACAGGGATTTGTGAGAAACCTTTTGGAACTACATGCCAAGGGAGAGCAGAGCCAACTATGGCCACCTCATGAGAAGAGAAGTCTCCCTGGAAAAGACCCGATACTGGGAAAGATGGAGGGCACAAGGAAAAGGGGACGACAGAGGACAAGATGGCTGGACAGTGTTCTTGAAGCTACAAACATGAGTTTGTCCAAACTGTGGGAGGCAGTGGAAGACAGGAGTGCCTGGCGTGCTCTGGTCCAGGGGGTCACGAAGAGTCGGACACGACTAAACAACACCAACAATGGACTGTGCAACTCTACTGCATGCCTCAGAAACAATGTGGTATATTGTATCTACATTATATGTGGTAGTGGTACATAATGAGGCATGGCTGCCTTTCCAGAATCTTTGCCTCTGCTGTGTACCTTGATGGGGCTGCAGTGAGGTGAGGCAGTAGAGATGGTTGTCCCAGCAGGATGACTTCTACCAATCTGGCACTCCCATTGGTGTGTCCCAGCAGCCTTGATTTCAGCGCCACCCGGTCCCAGCCCTATTGAGCTAAGCAGCAGTAGTGCTGCTGTTATTGGCCACCTCTACACATTGTGCATATTTTAACCAACAGTGATTTGGGTTAAAGTCTGGAGCAGTCTTTCCTTTCCCCACAGGAATTCATCTGGAATTCATATTACTATTTTGGAAGATCTGCCTTTCGGGACATCGGTGGCAAGACTGGTTGCAGTGGACAGAGATATAGGGGACAGAGTCTACTATGAATTTGTGGGCAGCTACAGAGGTTTTGCTATTGATTCTGGTAAGGTAGGATCATCAAACATTTCACAACTGGAAGAAATGCTTCCAAATCTAAGTTATGAAGAAAAGCAAAATGCATCCACTCAACCAGACCAGCCCAACCTGTGGTACACTAAGCCAAATAGACCCCAGCATCCATCTATGGATGGATGTGCTATGCCCAACCCCACCTTGCATTCCAAGCAAGCAACACAACCAGGAGTTTTATCATGTCTCATTGGACGGCCACCATAAACGGCTGCTTTGATTTAACTTTCAAGTCTGCAACAAAAGGCTCCAGTGGCCTGAAAGAGGGTGGGAAGAATACAGGAAGCTACCTTATATATATATTTAAAATTGAGAATATTGGTCCATCTTGACCAACTAGCTGCCTTATATTTTAAGAAAAATGACATTATTGGCCCATCTTGCCCAATGTTCTCCATTCTGACCGGGAGCAGCTCTGCAGAGTCTAGGGCAGAGGTGTCTCCCAGCCGGGATGCCTGATTCGTTGAACTGGAGATGTCGGGGGTTTAACCTGGGACATTTTCCTACAATCTATGTGCTCCAGCACTGACTTTCAGCCTCTCCCCATAGACTCAAATATAGAGGAAATGATTTCATTGTCATTTTCTTACTGCAAAGATTTGGTTCCCTTAATCATGAATTCTGGAAATTTTAAGCATGGGGGATTAGATGATGGACAATAGAGGGGATAAGAATATAAACATCAAAGGTCTGTAGTATTTAATTTAATACTGTGAGAGGACATTCTCAATAGATTTTGAGGGACTATGTGGAGATGATAATAAATGTTATTTATAATATAATACTAATGTAAACTAATGTAATGTAAATGAATCAATCTGTTTACCTTCCCGCTTGGAGCGGTACCTATTTATCTACTTGCACTTTGATGTGCTTTCGAACTGCTAGGTGGGAAGGAACAGGGACCGAGCAATGGGAGCTCACCCCGTCACAGGGATTTGAACCGCCAACCTTCTGATCAGCAAGCACTAGGCTCTGTGGTTTAACCCACAGCGCCACCCGCATCCCTAGTTGCAGGAGGGGAGGGGTGAGAAATAGGACCCTGTGGGCCCTATTATCAACTGATTGATTAATATGCTGTGCTACAACATGTTTAGCTGCTTTTGATGTAAAATTAATGACTATGTTGAAATTGATATTTTTATGTATTTAAAACTTAATCTAAACCGCTTTGTGACCTGAAAGGCAATTATGCATATTTGACTCATGCTCATCTTTTAGGCTTATTTATACCTAATTGATGGCAGTGTAGCAGTGAGCTATCAGCTCATGCCTAGCTCAAATAAGCAGACCAATGGGACTTGAATCCAATCTGATATAAATACCATTCTTATAAAATAAAGTTACCCACCTAAAGAGGAAGCTTATACCTGTACAGCAGGGTTGGCCAACTCCCAGGAGACTGTGATCTACTCACAGAGTTAAAAACTGGCAGTGATCTACCCCCTTTTGGGGGGTTCAGGTCAAAGTTGTTCAGCTTTGTTTAGGAAGGAGGAAGGTCCATTTTGGGGGAGTTTGGGTCAAAGTTGTTGAGTTTTTTCAGGGAGGAGGTAAAATGTTGAGCTTTTCTTTAGAGGACCCACACTTGTTCATCTTATTTGGGGGGGGGGAGCCAATGATCTACCAGTGATCTACCTGTTGGACATGCCTGCTGTAGAGGAAGCCTATATGGACTATTACCATTCTAAACTGGTCTCTTATATCTTGCTTCTGCTTGCATTACTTTAAAATGTTTTGCAGTGCAATCAAGGCATTCTCTCCCCTACCCCCAGTGTATATATTTTTGGTTCCTAGAAACTGGTGAAATTACAACCACCTTTCGTTTGGACTATGAAGACCTCACTTTCCCCCGTGAAACTGCATTGGAAATCAGAGCTTTTGACAATGATAGGGTGCATTCTTCCACTGTTCTGCTGATTATCACACTGCAGGATGTAAATGATAATCCTCCATTTTGCACCCAAGAGCTTTACATGTAAGTATCTGAACTACTTTCTATATGTTTTCAGTAGTAGAAAAAAAGTGCACAATTTTAATTGTAAGGGTTGCCATATGTCTGTAAATATCGACAGTGCCGTTTTTCCATAAAAAGCTCAACAACTTTGCCAAAAAAAACCCTCAACAAGGATTTTCACTGTTTGAAATATGGCAATCCTATCATATCTAGTAAACAGGGGTTCAGTTCTGATTTATCTGGGTGTTGCCAACATGGCTGAGGTAATTTTTTTTTCATATACATTTTCAGCTGAGCAGGGGGGGGGGGGAATGTGACCCCCTCCATAAATTCCTCGTTTAAAACGTTTGCTCATTTTGATTACTCTCAAATGGTCCTTCTTGCTCCCATGACATCAGCATGCAGCCTGAACTGGCCATGCAATGTTGCGACATCCTGTTCACCATGGAGGTCCGATTAGTGTAATCACTCCTGTTGATTAACCCAGAAGGGAGATTTCCAAGTAGAGGGAAACAGGCAAATGATTCAGCAAAGAGGAAGACTAGAAGGCGCAATGGGAAATCAAGGAAGCAGACAGGCAAACACGTAGGGTGGTACATTAAGGAATCAATAATGGAGTAAGTCTATAAGCAGATCAAGCTGTGCCTCCCCAGAATGAAGATCTAAGCTGGAGCCAGCAGGTTTATAAGGCCAGATGTGTTTTTCTGGATCCATTATGTGACCTGATCTCTGGTAGATTACACTGAAGTACTACCTTCAACCATCTGCAATCAGGCTAAAGCTTCTACATGCATGCTTCCAGAGAGGTGTAGGGAGCATAGATCCTGGTTTAAAATCCCTGACACTTTACAGGGGGAAGCCAGAACAGCCTAAGGAGAAAAGGTGCCACAGAAAAAATAGGTTTATGTAAATGTTCAACCTCTTCAATCTGAATGTGTTGTCTGGCACTTACAAACCAATTTCAAGCGTGGCATTTGAAGGAAGATAATATAAGACAGGCATGTCAAACATGCGGCCCTCCAGATGTTTTGGCCTACAACTCCCATGATCCCTAACTAGCAGGACCAGTGGTTGGGGAAGATGGGAATTGTAGTCCAAAACATCTGGAGGGCCGCAAGTTTGACATGCCTGATATAAGATATCTTTATTGTCATTGTCCCCTTGCGGGAACAACGAAATTACTCGGTTGCTACACCCACTCAGATAAAGCATTCAGCATAATCCAAAATTACAAAACCTAATTAAAAACAGTAAATATAATACGAAATAACAAGTAAAATAAGATGACTTCAAAGTCCAGACTTTCCATTTAAGGCCAAAATCGCTCTAGAGAAGAAACTGTTCCTGAGACGGCTCGTTCTTGGCTGCATAGTTCTATATCTCCGTCCCGATGGCAGGAGCTGAAAGAAATGGTGACCAGGGTGCGTTGGATCTCTTGATATGTCTAGTGCTTTTCTATGGCACCTGGTGGTATAGATTTGTTCTAAGGTGGAGAGTGAGCAGCCAATAATGCTCTCTGCTGTTTTAATAACAGCAGTATTGGCTACTAGTTGACACTGCAAAACCCAAATATCAAAGCAAGTCCAAGAGTATTCAGTGAAATCAAAGTTCTGAATGTAGGATGCTCACTATAAAAAAATGCACGATGTCCTGTTTTTATCATAGGTATGTCAATTAGAGTTACATGCATGTTTCTCTATGGATTTTCTCATTTACAGCTTTGAAGTGCCTGAAACAATTCCTATTGGAACTCCCTTGGTCACCTTAGAGTGTGGAGATAGAGATGGAACGCCTCCCAACAATGTTCTCACCTTCACACTGGATGGTGATTTCAATAATTTTTTCACGCTAGCTGGCAATGAAATCAAAGTATGTACAGTACTATCACAAAACACTTTACTGTGCACAAGTGTGTGTTAGCCAACTGGACTGTAGCTTTTAACTATGCACATTTTAAAAATATAACTCCAGTCTGATTGTTAACTACGATTGTTAATTGAAAGACAATTTGTGTTGACATACAAATTAGTACAGAAGGGTAGGTGCTTGTCTATGCAGAACTAAGAGATCATGGGATGGTGTGGTTTGGGACAGTCATTCTGTGGTGAATAGCTCTTGAAAATCAACACCAAAACATCTGACCCAGATATGCATCTACATAGTTTGGTCACTTGTCATTTTATTATATAACACTTGGAAATTAAATGTGTGAACTATCTCCATGGGGGGGGGGTGTAAATTGCTGGAGGTGACATGATGCTGTCATCTATGGTGTTAGATCTGTAATGACTTTTTCACTTATGTGGACATCATTTGCTATTGCAGTCATCAAATGATGAAGCAGGAAAACCACAATATCCCAACTTGTATATATCCTAGTCTAGTTGTTCTTAAGCTTGTTTTTCTCATGCACCACTTTAAAAATGCCGTAGTTCTTGGTGTACCACAATGTTTTTTTCTGCCTGTTGTAGCAATTTTAATGAGTGCTGTACTAGATCATAGAATTATAGAGTTGGAAGGGGCCATCAAGTCCAAACCCCTGCAGCCTAGAATAGCATTAGCTTTTTTTGCTGCTGCATCACACTCTTGATTCATGTTAAGCTTGTGGTCCACCAAGTCCCCAGATCCTTTTCACATGTACTTCTGGCAAGCCAGGGGTTCCCCATTTTATATTTGTACTGCTGAAACTTCCTGCCTAAATTTAGAACTTTACATTTCTCTCTGTTGAAATTCATTTTGTTAGCTTGGGCCGGGCCCAGTTCTCCCAATAGCAAAAAGCTCTGTACAATTGATATATAACATTCCTTCCCAGTAATTCACAAATGAATTAATGTTTCATTAAATTTTTATTTTTATTTTTAAATCATTTTCCTATAGGTTGGTCCTCAGCACCTGAACTATGATTCTGATCTGTTTGCCGCAATGCAGTTCAAGCATATACTGATGATCCACGTGTCTGATGCTGGTGAGCCACCACTAACAAGTAAGGTATCCTGAGCATGTGGAAGATCTAGATTGAAGGGAGGGGTTTGCCAATTGTGTTGCTGAGCTAGATCTGATCCTATAGTTTGCATTGCCTGCATTGTATAATTCTGAGTGTATGGCTTAGCCACCCCCACCCCCACCCCCATATTGCTCTCTTTGCCTCTCTGTGTGCCAAAGTGTAATGTAACAGTGAGACAGCTTGCTATCAAGGCTAAGAGCTGGCCTTGTCTGGAACACAGAGAAAGGCTTATCAGCGGATGAGCTTGACACTGGAAGCTGCTATGCTTGACACATAGTCTTACTGAAGGCTTTGTTGAGTCAGCATGTGTTTATGCACAGGACTGAACACAGATCTTCCTTATATGTACTTGTGACCCCCTTTGTGTTTATGAGAAGGACAGGATACGGATTTTCCTAATATGGATTTGTAACCTGTGACCCCCTTGCGTGCGCACATTTACATAGGAGGGGGGAAAGGAGCCCAAGAAGTGTATAAGAAGCTTTGCAAATTTGTGTTTCTTTACTCTTGTCGTGGAGCTGATCACCAAGAGTCTCTTAAATTTAAGAATTAAATTTTTCTCTGGATTCAACCCTCGGTGTCATTATTGGCTGTCTCTGTCCCTGCCTGGGCACAACTTAAAGGACCCTTGGAAGCTAATAAGGCTACAAGATTTATCCAGATTCATGTGAGGGAAGATCATCCTCTCAGCAAAGACCCTGTTACCCCAGGAATCTGGGGCTGGGCAGGCTTCTGCTTACTCACCATGGGTTTGGGAGGATACAATAGAAATATCTCCATTGACACAGAAAGGCATAAAGCCACATGATAAGGAAATGGTTTCAATCCTTCTCCCAAATCACTGTGATTGGAGTGCCCTGGGAAAACAATTCACTGAGATTAAAAACTGAAATGAAAGATTCCCCCCCCCCCTACCTGTCAGAATTCTGGCTCATTCAGTAAAATCTATCCGGATCCTTCTCCTGTAATAATAGTTGTTTTTGAAGCACTGAACTGGCATTTATAAAAGAGCAGCTGAAGGTTTTGTGGGCTGAATACAGGGCTTTCTCTGGGATCAGAATTTTTGGAGAAGGACAAAAAAGGGGGAAAGCTTGTAGGCATCTAAACCATCTTCCATCAACTAGATTTGTCTTCCTTCCACATTCTTTCCCTCCCATGAATCCCAGTCTTGCTCTCTTCCCCAACACGATAGGATCCAATTTCATCGCTGCATGCCAGGCACATGGGATGCGGGTGGCACTGTGGGTTAAACCACAGTGCCTAGGGCTTGCTGATCAGAAGTTCGGCGGTTCGAATCCTCACGACGGGGTGAGCTCCTGTTGTTCGGTCCCACCTCCTGGCAACCTAGCAGTTCAAAAGCACATCAAAGTGCAAGTAGATAAATAGGTTCGCCAGAAGCAGTTTAGTCATGCTGGCCACATGACCTGGAAGCTGTACGCTGGCTCCCTCGTCCAATAAAGCGAGGTGAGCACCACAACCCCAGAGTCGGTCACGACTGGACCTAATGGTCAGGGGTCCCTTTACCTTTCCCTATGCCAAGCACAGCCTAAAACCTCAGTGTTGCAGTAATACTAGTCGAAAGGGGAATATAAAAAGTAAGATACCCCACCGAAAGCTCTTGGCATTTTTGTAACCAGAAGAGGGGGGAAAACTATGCAAGATCAACCAGAGTGTTATTCTCATTATTCTCTCATTAGTTTGAAAGCAAATATTTTTGCTTCTAGCACTACCCTTGCTGGTAATGGGAACATAGATGATTAAAAGTTTGTTCTAATTCAGTCACCTCTCTACTCTCAATGGCGAGCCCCAAATTAGCACAATCATGCATGTAGGTCTTCATATGGCACCAGATGAGGAAAGGAGGAACCCCTGTACTCCCCTCCCCACACCTGCTATACAGCACTAAGGGAGCATCCACTTTGGGAATTTCATAGAAGGGCCACCTACTGAGGCTTTGTAGTTTGCATGAGGGACTAAAAAGAAGAGTGGACCACATTACTTGCTTGTTTAAGAGCAATGTGCTATTTTGTATTTTGTAATGTTTATTTGTAAATATGTTAAGACTGTTTTGCAGTAAAGCTTTGAAACTCATTCATTTCTATTCTGCACAAGGTCCAGATCAGGGATTCTTCATTTCCAGCAGCTCTAAAAAACAGAAGGGTCTGTGTTCTAGGGGCATAAAAGGAGGGGGACAGCTCACAGATAGGATGACAAGTGCAAAGACTGTATAAATAAGCCCTCTGACTACTAAGCAGTGCAATCACCACTGAAGGCTTTTCACTGTGTTGTTGTTTTTAAGATGCCAGCCAGGGCCACTAACAGGCCTTGACAGGATTAGATGTCCAGAGCAAAACTGCAACTTCTATTGTTCTCCTGTTGACTGGGCAGAGAGACCGGGATGGGAGATAGGAAAAGAGAAGGGAGGTATACCACCTACCCCTTTTGAAGCCCTCATGGATGATCCAGCTGATTTTGGGAAGCATTCAGCAGCCACTCTGGCCCATTAGGTAGGCAAGACCTAGCCGATACACCTGGCTGCTGAATTTTAATCCATCTTATTCCAGTAGCCCTTTTCTGTCCAAGCCTAGGCACCTTCTTGACAGTCAGATCATCATCCTATAGCAACACACTGCAGAGAATCTATGAGGCCAAGTTCTCCAACAACATTCTTTGAAACTTGTTTATTGCTCATCTTCTTCTTTCAGGCACAATTAGGGTTATTGTGAAAGTAACCCGTACTAATGAAATAGATCCTCATACTGGCGCAAATATATTCCGCGTGCTTGAAAATAGCAGCATTGGCACAGTGGTTGGAAGAGTCGCCTTTACAGATGAAGACTGGCCATTCAATAATTTGGAGTACACAATCGTTGGTGATGGTGCAGGACATCCTCCTAAATTTTATATAGAGCCAGATACAGGTATTGCCAATTATTTTAAAGGCTTCTCTGCTCAAGAAGAATGAATGCCACAGGAAGAAAAATGGCCTTAGCTTTCATCCCGCATTTTACTGGAGTCAAGAAGAGAACATGGTTTTAGGCAAGATTCAGTCCTGGACCTCAGGATATCTTACTAAAGTGGTCTTGGTTCTAAACTGGTGTCTGTCATCAGTAATGGACCCGATAAGGGTGAACAAATTGAAACTTAATCCAGACAAGACAGAGGTGCTCTTTAGAAGTCAAAACAGGGAATAGGGATTCAGCCTGTGCTGGCTGGGGTAACACTCCCCCTGAAGACACAGCTTTGCAGTTTGGGCTCCTGGACTCAGCCCTGAACCTGGATGCCCAGGAGGGCATTTGCACAGTTAAAGCTAGTGCACCAGCTGCGCTCATTTCTTGAGATGTCCGATTTGGCCAAGTGGCACATGGTCCAGTGACATCATGTTTGGATTATTGCAATGTGCTCTATGTGGGGCCAGTGCCAGGCTATTTTTATTGGAATTCCTTGTATGTTTTAAACAGATTTATATATTAAATAGTTTTGATTCTATTGACGTTTCATATTTTAATGATTTTTTTCTTCGTTTTTTAGCGATTCTTGTTTTTATCATTAAGCCACCCTGAGCCCTGTCAGGGGAAAAGGCAGGGTGAAAATAAATCTGTCATGTGTGCTGATCCATAATGTTTATCATGCTGTAACACCATTTTATCTGATCCAGGATTTTCTGGCACTACCTAGTTAAGAGATGGGGAAATGTGTGGCTTTCCAGATGTGGTTGGACCACAACTTCCACACCCCTTGATTGTTGACCATAGGCTGAGGGGAGCTGAAGAGCCACAGATTCCTCATCTCTGACAACATTCAATCAGATTTGCCATCCTATTGCTTTAGTATCATGCTGAATCCCGTCATACCCTTGCCTAAAATGTGGCGAAGGATCCAGCGCCACATAGGCTCCCCTTCTGCTCTTTGCCCTGCCAACCCTCTCACCCCTCATTTAAAAGGCCTTCATAGAAATTTATATTAGTACAAAACTTTGAATATTCAATATGTAAGCTTATGCAAAATCCACTGAGATTTAAGGATGCTGTTCGGGCAGCTTTCAAGCACCATATTTTTTGTTCTCACAAAACAAGTTTTAGAGGATCTTGTTATTGGTACACTAAGGTTGATTAATGTATTTTTTCTGCTCAAAAAAGAAAATAATATATATATATATATATATATATATATATATATATATATATATATAATGATTTAATGGTATGTATGTCCATGCCAGGTATTATAAAAGTTTTGAACATGCTTGATAGAGAAACTCAGTCTCAGTATTTTCTCTGGGTGAAAGCTATTGACCTGGACAATGATATTGAACCAGACCCCATCCGGCAGAGATCCAGCATTGCTATGGTCACCGTCTACATTCTGGTAAGTAAAGGGTTTGTTATGGGAAGTTTGGAGCATTTGATTCTATATGTATCTGTTGTAAAGCAAAATAAAAAAAATCCTTCCAGTAGCACCTTAGAGACCAACTAGGTTTGTCATAGGGATGAGCTTTCGTGTGCATGCACACTTCTTCAGATACACTGAAACAGAAGTCTCTAAGGTGCTACTGGAAGGATTTTTTAAATTTTGTTTTGACTGCGTCAGACCAACACGGCTACCTACCTGTAACTAGTGTTGTAAAGCAGTTACAATAATATATTGAGCATAGCTTATTTGTAAACGAGCAGCAACTAGAATAAATGAGATTATTGACTGAGAAGAATAGTGGACTCCCCCAGGGATAGCAAATGTAGTGACCTCCAGATGATGTTCAACTAACTCCCACCCCCACGCAGCCAGCAGGCTTGTGATGGTCATGATCCAGCAACCCTAGATGCTGGGCTCCCTGAGAAAGAGAGACCTGGCCTCCACAGAGTATACCCTTCTCTTGCACCCTCCCTCTCTCCATTTGAGATACTCACCATCACCAGGTAAGAGAATCATTATTTACCAGGCTGCCCCCTATCAAACAAATTTCCAAAAGCTCCCTGAGGCCTCTTTGAAGCCTCCTTAGGTACTAGGACATTAAAGCTCTAACACTGCTACAGTTTATATTAGTAGGTTAAGCGTCTTACTGTTTATTTTCCTTTAATTTTATTGTGGTTTTTTAAATAGTGATTTACTGTTTTTGTTGGTTTAGGAAAAAAATAACATAAGAAGGAGAATTCCCTGGATGCTAAGATCCAGGTTTGCAGCAAGTAGTCTTTGGTGAGGGACCCCAGCAGAGATTTAAAGTCACAAAATATGCATCAGAGTAAAGTACAGGCTGTTAGACCGTTAAAATATACCCTTCTAATTTCCTTCCAAAATTTCCCACTTCCTCTAGCGTAGAAAAATATCACGTTTGGTAGGTTAACAATGGTTTACTTACAAATGCTTCAGAGTCCATCTGCTTTCCCATATGTCAGTCTGAAAAGTTGCATTTGCGATAAAACTTAGTTGGTTACAAAATGGTAAAAGTTCCTAAATGATAAGTATAGAGACACAATAATGACTTGTGAGAGCCACACAGCTAAGCTTGAACAACCATCTGAAACCTCGTCACATGCTGAGTTCATCAGGTAGACTTGATTAGCTAGTTCCAAGGTGATGGGAAGAGGACGGCTTACTATATTAACCCCTTCATGTGTTAATTAGATGTAAGCATGTTGGTTATATGATGCTGGTTATCCCCCAGTTTTTTTAATGAGGACTGTTTTCAAATTGTGGGTTTTCCTTATAAGCCATTCTGACAGCATTGCTGAAGGGCGACCTAAAAATAGAATGAATAAATAGCCTCTAGGAAACTCGCAGTACGAGAGCAATGGCTACCCCTCTCTTAATTGGTCCTCAGCATCTTATACATAGAGATATATCACCTCTGGATGTAATGTTTCAATTTAATTATTGTGACCCAGGTGGTGCTGTGGTTCATAGCTGCCAAGTTTTCCCTTTTCTCGTGAGGAAGCCTATTCAGCATAAGGGAATTTCCCTTTAAAAAAGGGATAACTTGGCAGCTATGCTGTGGTTAAACCACTGAACCTAGGGCTTGCTGATCAGAAGGTCGGCGGTTCAAATCCCCGCGACGGGGTGAGCTCCCATTGCTTGGTCCCAGCTCCTGCCCACCTAGCAGTTCGAAAGCATGTCAAAGTGCAAGTAGATAAATAGGAACCGCTACAGCGGGAAGGTAAACGGCGTTTCCATGTGCTGCTCTGGTTTGCCAGAAGCGGCTTTGTCATGCTGGCCACATGACCTGGAAGCTATACGCCGGCTCCCTCGGCCAATAATGCGAGATGAGCGCGCAACCCCAGAGTGGGTCACGACTGGACCTAATGGTCAGGGGTCCCTTTACCTTACCTATATCACCTCTGGATGTAATGTTTCAATTTAATTATTGTGACTGTTGGCCCTTAAAAGGCCTATTTTGCACTCCCAATAACAGAAAACAGCAACCATTTCTGCACGTCCCAAATAAAGCTACTATTAAGAGATTGCATTACTGTACTCATGTTGAATCCGACACAGTGATGACATTGTAGCACGAGTGAGCAATATGGCAGGGTATTTATTCTACAATGTTTATTTAACAGACAATAACCATGTCTCCTTTTGCGTTATACAATATGGGAATTGGGGACTGGCTATTTATTGTGTCAAACTACATCAGTGACCCGGCAGAGACTTTGGGGTGTGTGTGTGTGTGTGTGTGTTTTGTTCCTTTAACAGAAAGCAGCATTTTCGAGACAAGAAATATTCATTAGGGGAAATTATGGCATTGTTAAAGGATTTGCTTTTAAGCTGACGCGATCAGTCTGCTTAAAGTCAGCTTTCGCCTTATTTGAAGTTAATGGCTCAATATAAATCAGTGTCAGAGGAGGCTATGGAGCCCAGCTCACGCTAAACTGGCAGTTGTAGTAGCCTTTTGCCGAAAGGTTATTACCAAGTATTATGCAGAGACACAAGGCACAAATTAGATTTTATTGATTACATGACAAATTAAGCAACACCCCTGTACCAAATAACTTCAGCTCCTCTTTTCATTTATGTGCTTGTTTGTTCATTCTTTTCATTGTATTCCTTAAGGATTATTATATGCAATTAGGTGAGAACAGAAAAATGAGTTGGACACAAAGTTGGGCATTTAGAGTCACTGATCACATGCTGGGGAAGACTCTTCCAGCAAAGAATCAGCAGACATCCTCATTTATGAATTTCAGGCAGCTCTTAAAGGACTCAGCTACATAGTCAAAAGCATAGCTGCCAAGTTTTCCCTTTTCTTGCGAGGAAGCCTATTCAGCATAAGGGAAAATCCCTTAAAAAAAGGGATAACTTGGCAGCTATGGTCAAAAGGGACCCAGGTGGCGCTGTGGGTTAAACCACTGAGCCTAGGGCTTGCTGATCAGAAGGTCGGCGGTTCGAATCCCTGTGACGGGGTGAGCTCCTGTTGCTCAGTCCCAGCTCCTGCCAACCTAGCAGTTTGAAAGCACGTCAAAGTGCAAATAGATAAATAGGTACCACTACAGCGGGAAGGTAAACAGCGTTTCCGTATGCTGCTCTGGTTCGCCAGAAGCGGCTTTGTCATGCTGGCCACATGACCTGGAAGCTGTACGCCAGCTCCCTCGGCCAATAACGCGAGATGAGCACCGCAACCCCAGAGTCAGTCACGATTGGACCTAATGGTCAGGGGTCCCTTTACCTTTTACATAGTCAAAAAAACAATGTTTTGAATGCATTATAAACAAGCAACAGCGGATGGTGCCAGATAGCAAAAATATTTTCTGTGTGATTTTCACATAGCGTGGTGTTGTTATTATTATTATTATTTAATTTTTGACTTATTTATAGAGTTTTCCCCCCTGCATGTAGATCCACCTAAAGACAGGCTTTTCAGACATTTAATTACTGATAAGCCAGTCACTTTAATGATAATTTTTATTTATTTATTTAAAAATACTTGAAATAGTGTTTTATATTTCATAGTGAACATTGTCTTGATATTTTATAATGTGGCACAGAAATGCATTCATATATCAATAATTCCCTACAATACAATGGGATCCTTAATTATGCCACAGATACACAGTGTGTGCCATTGTCAATTTTCTACCCTAGTAATTTGCTCATTCTCTCAGCGTTTAGTTTCAAGTAATAGATTCATCTTTCTTAAAACAAAGAGATGTTTCTTAGTGAACTCGATACAAATACATCTTACATGACAGGAGTTTCATATAAAGTGCATGACTTCATGTGGATTGTAACAGGCCCCTGAGACAGTTATCTCTGCTGCATTTCATATGTACATTTAAGGGCTAAAACTGAGAACAGTAACTGATGCTGGCTGAGGTCACTGCAGTCACTTGAATGAAGCTTGAATTAGACCTTTTATAACCAAGATCTCTTCCCTCTCTCTTGCACACTTGTACACACTGACAGAAAAAGATGCGGATGCACAAAGTAGTACCTCCTTCACCATTACGTTGTTCCCATCTTTAAAATCTGGACTTTAGAAAAAAACTGTCAACAATTTCAAAGTCATAGTATTGCTATCCACTTATTCACATGTAAACCAGGAGCAATTTCAGTGAAATCACTGGGACTATGAACAAACATATGGCATGAGTTGTGGATCCCTGCACTGAATCTTATTGCTGATTTTGATGTCTGTGGCATTGGTGAGGGTTGCCATACGTCTGGATTTTCCTGGATATTACTGGGACTTCTGAAAGGCTTTGCTTTGCCCTGGATCTTAGGCAAAGAACTTGGCAAACCACGGGAGTTTTGTGGTATAATTTCCCCACTGCTTTCATGGATCATGCCGTGTTGCAAAATTTGGGGTGGTATTCCATCAGACAGTTCTTTTCCACCTGGGGGAACAGAAAAACACACAACAACAACAACAACAACAACAACAACAACAACAACAATTTATTATTTATACCCCGCCCATCTGGCTGGGTTTCCCCAGCCACTCTGGGTGGCTTCCAACTGACTAGTAAAAACAGTACAGCATCAAACATTAAAAACTTCCCTAAACAGGGCCGCCTTCAGTTGTCTTCTAAAAGTAAAATAGTTGCTTATTGACATCTGCTGGGAAGGCGTTCCACAGGGCGGGTGCCACTACTGAGAAGGCCCTCTGTCTACACATAAAGGCTGGCAACATGTCAAATGAGGTCTGCTGATGTGTCATCCTATGCCCACTGGTGTGAATAAAAGTGTGGCACGGCAGTATATTGATCAAAAAGATACAATGCAATATGATAATTCAATGCAAAAAGAACATTAGAAACCTAAAAAGGAAGCACTAGCATTATAACCAGGAAAACTAACCCAATAATCCCTATATCTGAATGCACCCTCAGCTGAATGCCACCAGGAAATTATTTTCTTTTCTTTTCTTTTAATAGGCTGAAGTATATACAGTCTTGTTTAGGAGGCCAACTTAGTATTAGGGCACATGAAGTCCAGCCCAAGAGTTCTTCCAGATGTTAAGAGACTCCAACCTCAGTCATGTTTTCCTAATGCCGTAGTGTTTTCCTTGAGCCTATCGAGTTTATAGTTCATGTTCTCCTTTCCTGCATCAGTAAAGGAATAAGCCTAACAAGGGTCACACAATGGTTTTTGCAGGTTACCCACAAGCACTGTTTGTTGCCTGATGTAGTCCTAGTGAAACTCTGAATCTGACTCATCCGTCGCTGACTCAGGGTCTCTGTGGGATTGATGTTCTTAGCGCCTCAGGCACAGGTTGGACGTATTTGTGGGGTGGAATGGCTGGGGGAAGAAAATCTCCAGCCATAGATCCATTTGTTATGTTCTAGCAGAAGCCATTAAGTATGAATCAATGGGATTCTTGGTGTAATGGGTAATGTTCATGGCCCTAAAAAGGTTTCTTATATTCACTTATCATTATGTGGCCATTGGAGATTATGTTTTAATATTTTCAGATACCCAAACATGGCTTTAAATAACAAAAACCCTGCTAGTAAAAATCCAAAACATGCACACTCCTAATCTGTCTCTGCAATGACTCACCCTTGTAAATGTGTCTTTCTTTCAGATTTGGGAGGGCTGGTGATTATTGCATTTTTCCCCCTGCCCAGAGTAAACCTACCTCATGCCCAAATAGGGGTGGGAGAATTTTGATTTTGTTTGCATTTTAATGAGTAAATAGCTAATTCAAACCAATATGGAAACTGAAACATGATAATCCTTTGAAATTCACAGTTCTCCATATTTTGTGATGCAGTTCTCCAATCCATATATGCAAAAATGTGTATATTAGGGGAAAGTGTGAATAAAACGCATACATTAGTGAAAGTAGCTTATAAAATATTAGGGGAAATTGCTTGCGGCAAGTGGCATACAGCTGCACACTGGCTCTAATACTGGAGGAGGAACATACAGTAGCCATGATGGTTAGTAGCCATTGAGAGGGTTATCTCTCAGAAGAAGCTACAGACCTCTCAGAAGAAGCTACAGTAGCTATCATTTATCTTTGTATTTCCATTAACTGCAACCACGTGTATCACAGAACTCTCAAAGAACAATTAAAATGATGCTCAAAGAGTGTTGTTCTGCTTAAAGATAAGGTGCAGGGCACATAAATTATTTAATTATCTGTATAAACAGATCCTATTAATCAACACAAAGGCATCTATAGGTTGGAAACTGTGTCATTATGGAAGAAATCAAGGAACTCTCATGTTTGGGATTACGTCATGACAACAACACCTTTGCGTTCTTCACTAAATGTTAAATGTAATAGGAAGAGGAATTGTTTTCTAAAAAGGAAAATGCTGATTGGATTTTAAGAAGGAAAACAAGACTTCCGGTTCACCGCGGACACTCGTTGGAAGCGCGGGATAGCCTCTCGGGGAATCCCGAGCTTTTTGGGGCGCACGGAGGTCCTGCAAAGGCTCTGCGGACCTCCAAAACCTCAGGGGGGGTTACCCTGAGGGTCGTGGCACCCAGCGGCGCCCAGCGTGCTCTCCTGCACCCCAAAATTCCGACGCTATTAGCGTGGGAACTGGGGAAGGGATCGAGCTGCGGGCGCGAAGGGGAGAAGACCACTAGCCTCATCAAGCGCAGTCTCTGGCTTCCAGTGCAAAGCGGTGAGCTTCCAAAAATAAATAATTCGTGGATTATAAAAGAGAATGAAGATTGAGATGCAATTTGGCGAATTTGGATGGCTGAGGGCGTAAACAGGGAGTCCGTCCCAGCAGCGGTGTGGATAATGGCGCAGTAGCAAATCGCAGGAATGGAGATCGGAAACTGAAACTATCTGCTGAGTAAGGTATGCTGAAGACCTCTGCTATTTTAGCGAGGCAACAGACTGTCTTTGTTTAGAGTTACTTTGAAGCCTGCATAAAGGCACTTTGTTACCCTGCTGGGGGAACGGACCTGCTGTGATTCTGAAACTGTTTTAGTTTGATCTGCCCGATATTAGCCCATAAGAGTGAACTGCCTGTAACACAGCTCTTCTTTATTCTGGACAACGTGAACTTGGGGGAAAAAAGGACAATAGTTTTAACTTTTTTATTGCTGGATCTCCGTATGCTTAGGATTTTAAAACAGCGGATCTCTCCCCTCTGATGCCTTGAGATCGGGAAGGGGGGCCAATGGGATTAAGCCAGTAGCGGCTGAAGAGGAACTCCTCTTTGGATGCTTTATTTTACCGTTTGACTTAGTCTCCTGATCTTCCCAGCAGGATCCAGGCTCTATCTGCATTGAGCTTTTTATATGGAAATTAGCATTACCCCTAAAAAATTTTGGATTAGGCCCTAGAAGAGGCTGAAGAGTCGCGGGACTTGGCTTTCTTTTTGTTGTTATTATTTCTAGGTACCGTGGTGGATTAAGCCAGCAAGTGGCTGAAGAGGAATCGAAACTAACTTTAGAACAATAGACTAAACTGCTATCATTGACTGATTAAACAGTGGAAAAGTACTGAGAAAAGGGAGGGGGAGCAGAAATTGGTGCCATCTGGTGGGGGAAATATAATATTGCATGTTGTTTTGAATTTGAGAGTTAAAACCTTAGAGCTCCGCCTAGAGGTCACTTGGGTATTGCAACTAAAATTTTTATTTTGAATTGAGAGCGCCCCCTAGAGGGCAAGATTAAAATTACAGGCATAAATTAAAGTTAAAGATGGCAGGAAAGGATGTAAAAGATGGGAAAAAAGGAACGGCTACACCGTCTGATAGGAGAGGTTCAAAACAGGAAGAAGTCAAAGACCTTGACGTTTTATGGCATAAAATCAAAGAAGAATTAAGACAAAATGAACAACGTATGGAGAAAAAATTAGGGGAAATGCAAGAAACATTAGATAAAAAATTTGAAAAAGTAGAAGGAGCAGTGGGGGAACTCACAACAAAAATAAAAGATTTATCGGTGAGATCTAAAGTAACAGAAGAAGCGGTGAAGAAAAATCAGAAAGAAATAAAGGAAGTAAAGAAAGATTCAGATAAGGTTAAAGAAAAAATGGATAAATTAGATGTGGCACATGAACAAATGTTGGATAATCTTGCGATGATGGAGATGAAGCAAAAACAATTGAATCTGAAATTTAGGGGGATTCCAGAAGAACAAGGGGAAGATATAAAGGCCAAAATCACCGCAGAATTGGCGAAATGGATGGAAAAGACGGATGAGGAAGTGAGTAGCTCCATTGTTACTGCATTTAGAATAAGAGTTAAATCAGCAAAAGCCAAGGCAAGGAGAGCCCCAGGAGACTGTCTGGTTATTTTCAACTCCATGGATTTGAAAAATGAAATATTGAGATTGAGTTTCACAAATAAATTGATTATAGGAGGAAGACCTATAATCATTTTTAAAGAGGTCCCAGGAAGGTTCTTGCGCAAGAGGGATGCTTATAAATCGATGGTGTCATTGCTGAAGAAAAATGGGGTACAGCACAAATGGGAATATCCAGAGGGAATCATGTTTTATTACAAGGATAAAAAACACATCTTGACAAGTATGCCCGACATTGGGAAATTTCTGAGGAAGTATCAGAAGTTCCTTGGAACGTTGGAACCTAGCCTGGCATACTTAGCAGAAACAGCGGAAGATGAAGAGGAAGAACCTAAGCCGAGAAGAAAAAAGAAAAAGAAGGATGAAGAAGAGGAAGAAAAAGAAAAAGAAGAAGAAGAATCAGGAGACGACAGAAAATCGGAGGAGGAGGAAGAAGAGGAAGATAAAAATAGTAGTATAACTCCCATCCAAGACTAAAACAAAATTTGAAGAGATTTAAAGATGGCATTGAAGGTGCTATCATGGAATGTGAATGGATTGAATGATAAAAAGAAAAGAAATAAAATTGAATATGTTTTGAGGAAGAAAAAATTAGATGTAATTTGTTTGCAAGAAACACATGTAGCAAAGAAACATAGACATATTTTGATCAACAAAGGATTGGGAAAAGAATTTATCAATTCTGTGGTTAATAAAAAAAGAGGAGTAGTCTTGTATATAAAGGAGAAATTGGACCCGAAACTGATCTCGAGAGACGAAGAGGGAAGAGTAATCGTTGTACAGATAACATTTCAAGGAGAAAAAATGATTTTAGCTGGAATCTATGCACCAAATGAAAACAAGGCAGAATTTTTTAAGACGTTAGAGGAAAGACTGATAGGACACATGGACCAAAAGATCATCTTGATGGGAGATTTCAATGGAGTGGCGGTTCCGGATTTGGATAGAACAAGAAAGAGAAAACATGATGGAAAATTACCAAAATCCTTTTTTAATTTAGTGGAAAACCTGGGACATCTGGAGAGCAAAACACCCGACGGTGAAACAATTCACATTCTTCTCTGAACCAAATCAAAGTTCAGGAAGAATTGATCATATGTGGATATCCAAAGAATTAGTACCTAGGACAATACGTACAGAAATTACGCCACGAACGTTGTCAGATCACAATTCAATATTTATGGAGATGAAAGGAAGAGAGCAAAATTCTTTCAGATGGAGAATGAATGAAGAACTGCTGGAAAATAAGGAAATAGCCGAAAAGGCCAAAGAAATTTTGAGGGACTATTTCCAATGGAATTTACATAAAGAAACAGGACTTGACATTGTATGGGATGCAAGCAAAGCGGTAATGAGAGGCTTTCTAATACAGAAAAATAGCTTTTTGAAGAAAAAACAGGAAAAGAAAAAGGAAGAAATCCTGAAATACCTCATGGAAAATGAGAAGTTGATCGACAAACCAGACGATCATCAAATCAAGAATAATATTAAGATGCTACAGACGCAATTTTCCATGTTGGTAAATCAGGAGATAGAATGGAAGATAAAACAGATGAGACAAAAAAATTTTGAATCAGCAAACAAAACGGGGAAGTTATTGGCTTGGCAACTGAGGAAAAGACAAAACCAAAATACAATAAATAAAATTAAAATTCAAGATGATTTGATGGAAGAACCAAAGGAAATTAGAAAAGCTTTTCAAAAATATTATAAAAATTTGTACAGTAAAGAGAAAGAAGATGTTATAAAAATAAAAGAGTATTTGGAAAAATATAAATTAAAGCAGATCTCAGAGAGTGAAAAAAATAAATTGAATGCCTCCATCTCCGCCCAAGAAATTCAAAATGCAATAAAGAAGATGAAGATGGGGAAGTCACCAGGACCAGATGGACTTTCAGCGAAATATTATAAAGTATTGAATGAACAACTGGCACCTGTCTTGGGGGAATTAATGAATAGCATACTTAAAGGAGGGAAGATCCCAGATACTTGGAAAGAAGCGTACATAACATTGATACCGAAGCCAGGTTCAGATGGTATGGAAGTAAGGAATTATAGACCAATTTCGTTATTGAATAACGACTACAAGCTCTTTGCAGATATAATGGCTACAAGACTGAAAGAGATATTGAAAAGTTGGATTCATAAAGATCAAGCAGGCTTTCTACCTGGTCGGCAACTAAAGGATAATGTAAGACACATTATAGATGTGATAGAATATTTAGAAACCAGAATAGATAAACCTGCGGCGTTAATGTTTATTGATGCAGAGAAAGCTTTTGATAATATATCTTGGCAGTTTATGAAGATGAACCTGGAGCAGATGAAAATAGAGGGATCTTTCCTGAAAGGAATAGAAGCGATATACTCGGAACAAAGAGCTAAGTTGATAATAAACAATGTTTTAACAGATTACTTTGAGATTACGAAAGGGACAAGACAAGGATGCCCGTTATCACCGTTATTGTTCATTATGGTCTTGGAAGTGTTATTAAATAGAATTAGAGAATCTGAAAAAATAAAAGGAATAAAAATAGGTGCAAGAGAATTCAAGCTAAAAGCATTTGCGGATGATTTGGTATTGACCTTAGAAAACCCCAAAGAAAGCGTTGCAGAAGCATTAGAAGTAATAGAGGAATTTGGACGCTTGGCTGGTTTTAAATTAAATAAACAAAAAACGAAGATGATAATAAAAAATTTAGAGAAAGAGGAAAAAGAAGATTTGCAACAAAGATACGGTATTGCAATTGCAAAAAAAGTAAAATATTTAGGAATATGGATGACAGCAAAGAATATAAATTTATATAATGATAATTATGAACCAACGTGGAAAGAAATAAAGAAAGATTTAGAAATATGGAACAGGCTGAAGTTGTCGTTCCTAGGCAGAATTGCGGCAATAAAGATGAATGTGCTTCCCAAAATGTTATTCTTATTTCAAACGATACCTATTATAAAGGGGACAGGGCAATTCAAAGAGTGGCAAAAAGAACTGCAAAGATTTGTCTGGCAGGGGAAAAAACCAAGAATAAAATATAAAATTTTGATCGACAAGAAAGAAAGAGGTGGATTTTCCTTGCCGGACTTGAAAATGTATTTTGAAGCGTCCTGTCTATGCTGGATAAAAGATTGGATAACATTGGAAAACACAGACTTGTTAGATTTAGAAGGATTCAACAACAGAGCCGGTTGGCATGCATATTTGTGGTATGACAAGAAAAAAGCGCATAAAGGATTTACGAACCACGTGATAAGAAGATCATTATTTGAAGTTTGGGAAATAAATAAAATGCTGTTAGAAACCAAGACCCCATGGTGGATTTCACCAATGGATGTATTTATTGTGAAAAAGGTGAACATGGAAGGAGAGAGGTTAACATATGAAAAAATTCTAAGAAAATCAGAACAAGGATGGAAATTGAAAACATATGAAGAAATCAAAGATTCATTAACCAGTTGGCTGCAATACCATCAAATAAATGATATATTTGTTAAAGACAAAAAGATTGGCTTTGAGGACAAGAAGTCCAAATTTCATATAGAATTGCTAGAAGGCAAAACAAAATTATTGTCTAAAATGTATGATTTGTTGTTAGATTGGGATACAAAAGATGAATTGACAAAAGAGGCCATGATTAAATGGGCAAAAGATTTTGGGCACAACATAGACTATGATTGTTGGTTGAAGCTGTGGAATCAATCGATGAAATTTACTGCATGTACCGCACTGAAAGAGAATATGTGGAAAATGATATATAGATGGTATTTAACTCCAGTAAAATTATCTAAAATGTATAGAATGAATGACAGATTGTGCTGGAAATGTAAGGAGAGGGATGGAGACTTTTATCATATGTGGTGGAAGTGCGATAAACTTAAAGAATTTTGGGATATGATATATAATGAACTGAAGAAAATCTTTAAATATACTTTTCCAAAAAAACCCGAATTATTTCTGTTAGGAATTATAGGTCAAGAAATTAAAAGAGAGGACAATGTATTATTTTTATATGCAACAACAGCGGCCAGGACTTTACTAGCCCAAAAATGGAAGACACACGACTTACCGACGATCGGAGAGTGGCAGACAAAAATGATGGACTATGCAGAATTAGCGAGACTCACTAGCGGGATCCGGAACCAGGGGGAAGCAAGGTTCCTAAAAGATTGGAGTAAATATGTGGATTATATGGAAAAAAACTGTAGAAGTTTAAAAACTCTTGCAGGGTTGAAGTAAATCCTGTGAATTGAATGTGAAGGGAAAAATTTAAGAAACTGCGAGACAAGCTTTGATTAGAAAACCTTATGAGGGGAGGGAGGGAAGTCATAGTAAAAGGTATGTAGAGGTGTTATGTTATAATTTGAATGTTTAAAAATGTAATAATTGGAAAATCTAATAAAATGTTATGGAAAAAAAAAGAAGGAAAACAATAATTGTTGAGAAGAAAAATGATATCATCCTGCTCACTTGCACAATGAAGATGCCTCTCAGATGCAAAAATCTTGTCTCAATCTTTCTCTGTAGATCAGCCTTCAAAGCATGTCCAATTTATAGAATACAATTCTATAAATGATCTACAGAGAAAGATTGAGACTATAAATAGTCTGAGGCTCCTGGACTGCAGTGGAGTTGCTACAAGTTAAGCCAATTTAGATCTGCACAGAGATAGGCAAATGTGAGCTTCCTGATTGTTACTGCAGAAACCTTTGGGGAATCTGCGCCTGTAACGTGGATGGAGGAATGACAGTTACCTGTGGGGAGGGTGCCCTTGGCTATATCCAGTGCTCTTTTTTTCCTAAAGAAATGTTTAGGTGTACTCTCATTTTGAGTGAAGAAAAACCACCATTTTATAGTTCAAATTGGGGGAAAATAAATACAGTGGTACCTCAGGTTAAGTACTTAATTGGTTCTGGAAGTCCGTACTTAACCTGAAGTGTACTTAACCTGAAGCGAACTTTCCCATTGAAAGTAACAGAGAGTAGATTAATCCATTCCAGACGATGAAAAACACCCCCTAAAACAGCAATTTAACATGAATTTTACTGTCTAACGAGACCATTGATCCATAAAACGAAGGCAATAATCAATGTACTATACTATAAGACAGTATTGTAGGTGAAAAAAATAACATTTACAGTGGTACCTCGGGTTAAGTACTTAATTGGTTCTGGGGTGCCATTCACACCCCGAAAAGTACTTAACCCGAGCAGTGATAGTGTGTGTGTGTGTGTGTGTAGTGTCGATAGAGCGCTTCTGCACATGCGTGAAGCACGTAGATCGCTTCTGCACATGCGTGTGTGGCGGAACCCGGACTTCCGGGTCCGCTGAGTACTTAACCTGAAAGTACTCAACCTGAAGCTTACTTAACCCGAGGTATGACTGTACAGTAAATGGACAAAAGTACAAAGATTCACAAAATGTTTAGGGGTATGCGTCCCCCTGCGTCCCCCCAGAAAAAGCACTGACTATATCTACCACTAGATATTATTCTCCAGTGATGTCATCATATATGGCAATGCTATAGCTCTATAATGCTGCTGCAGATATTTCAGCGCTGCAAATGAAACACTTCTAGTAAAGTCAATCAGCAAATGACTACTTTCACTCAAGTAATCATGATTACATTATAGAACAACAGAAAAGAGTTAAACATAAGTTCTCTGGATTGGAGACAATATACTTTTCGTGGTGCAGCCTCGTTCTCATTGTGTTATATCCCATGTGACCTCTGAGAACTGAGCAATGCAGAGGGACACATCTCACGGTTTTGGACACGGGGGTGATAATGAGTTCCTTAAACTCGAGGGCTGCGTTGTGGAATCTAGAAGTCCCAAATTGTCTCCATATGGATCACCAACAGTGGTTTCCCACCACTATTGGCTATGGAGAATTGTGATTTCCCACTACAGCAGAAGTACAGTTGAGAACACCCGGAGAGCGGTGTTGGTGCTTTCTACTGTGGTGGGTCTCCTTGCCATGTCCTCTTGTTCACACTTTCCCCCAGCCAGCTCTCCAAAGCCGCCTGCCAACTTCCACCTTCTGCAACAAACATGTGATTCCTAAAACTTTCCAAAAAACCCACTTCCAAAATCATCCACTTTTGTTCCTGAAATGAAGGCTTGAAATAGCAAAGACGATACAAACTATTAGGCTCCTCCACAATTCATTTCCATTTGGGCAGTGCCACTTTCCCAAGAAGATGCAGACAGAAGTGAATATGAAAATACAAATAACAGCAATGTAGATAAAGGCAGTAACAGAAGCAACATTTCAGGTGGAGCCTTCCAGTGTGGGCATTTAGTAATAGTGCTTTGATGTAAATTTAGCTCCCAGCTAATGACACTGCAGAAAGTCTTACATCGTATCGTAGGAGGTTGTGAATGCTTAGCTTGCTTGAAAATCAGAGAGTAATATTAAAATGCTTTGAGTGGAAGCAAAAGACCTTCTGAGACTCTGGACTTCCTTATAGAAGCTATGTAAATGGATATCAGACTTCTTTTGATGAATGGAGGCTTAGCAATAAAACTTCTATCAGCAAAACATGAATGAAATGATCAGGTACAAATGTGTGGGTTTAAAATTAAGGTTCCAGTTTGTAATTCAGGCACCAACATAGCTGCCAAGTTTTCCCTTTTCTCGCGAGGAAGCCTATTCAGCATAAGGGAATTTCCCTTAAAAAAAAGGAGAACTTGGCAGCTATGGGCACCAAGGCTCACATTAACTATAAATACAAGTTCGGGGCCTGTCAGGCATTGCAGGGAGGGCCCTAAGCAATTGGGAAATCTCCACCCCCCCCCTATATTGTGTAATGGAACAAGACTTCATGGTTCACCTGATTTTCTATGAGCTGCGCAATCCACTTAATAAATATGGATTGGTGGTATCTTATTTTGTACCCAAGAAAATAACTCCCAGGGGAAGTGTACAGAAGCTTTACATACCTTATCAAATAATTTAATGGAGCATTTATTAAGATAAACAGTCTGGGCCATTTCTCTTTGTAATGTAATGCTGAGCAAAGCCTGTCTGATTGATTTCCCTTTAATTGAGAGCCGACAATAAAAAAGCCATGTTTTCTTCATGCTGATTGATGAGATTTGTAGCTGAGCCCTGAGTGGTGGCATAAAATGCTATACAGTATCCATAAAGCACTGCATGGTTTGTTCATCAGAAAACAGAGCCTGCGTTGTGCTGGCTGTCTCACTTTAGAAGAGTAAAGCAAGAAATTACATAGGCAACTGGTAAACTTGCACTTCTCAAAGCTGTGCGTACTTTCTCCATGCCAGCAGAGAATTGTTGTTCCTCTTTCTTCTCTTTTTAAGTAGCAAAACAGTCATCAATGGGCCCATGTGGGATAGAAACTATTTAACATTTAAAGAAATAAATTTGGCTATAACAATGGGGGGGACGACAATGCAAGGAAACAAGTGATTAACGCCCCCCCCCCAAACAGAAACAGCCAGGGACTGTTAAGAGTCTGTTGTTGTTTAGTCGTGTCCGACTCTTCGTGACCCCATGGGCCATAGCACGCCAGGCACTCCTGTCTTCCACTGCCTCCCGCAGTTTGGACAAACTCATGTTCGTAGCTTCGAGAACACTGTCCAACCATCTCAGCCTCTGTCGTCCCCTTCTCCTAGTGCTCTCAATCTTTCCCAACATCAGGGTCTTTTCCAGGGAGTCTTCTCTTCTCATGAAGTGGCCAAAGTATTGGAGCCTCAGCTTCAGGATCTGTCCTTCCAGTGAGCACTCAGGGCTGATCTCCTTCAGAATGGATAGGTTTGATCTTCTTGCAGTCCATGGGACTGTCAAAAGTCTCCTCCAGCACCATAATTTAAAAAAAAAGCTGAAGAATTATTAATGAAAAGTTAAGAGTCTATTCATCACTAATTCTTCAGCTGCTGTTCAACAGGTGTAGTGCCTGAGTTTGCTTTCCTCCTTCCCCGTACCTTTTCCTTGTATCATGCCTTTCAGATTGTAAACCTGAGGACAGGGACTGTGAGAGCCATTTCTGTCTGAAAACCAGGGTCAAAATGCTTTAAACAAATAAATATGCAGAACCTCCACTTCAATCCCACTTGCAGCTAATTACAAAAAAGCAATGCCTCAGCAGCTCTTAAAGGCACATAGCACAGACCATAAACATCTGTGCCCAGATGTCCTGCAGTAGCATTCAGGTCTATCTCCCTTTGATGGCAATATATCTATTAAAAGCTTGATACCCTGTTTCTTTGTTGCAAAGCAGTGTGGGGAGAGGGTGGCTGGGACTTGTCCGCACCTTCCCCCCTCCAAATTGCCTTCTACTTGTGCTGCTTTGCAGGCCATCATGTTTTTATTACACACCTTGGAAAGGAGGGTCACATGGTTTTTTGAGAAAAGGCTTTCAACAACAGAGGTTGCTCTGAGGTGTGACAAGGGAACTTCAAATTGGCTTTCCAATAGTACAGAACTAAAGATTTTTAATGTAGCAATGCATGTTCACAGTTTGAATATGTTATGTACTGAGCTGAATCATAGAACAATAGGATCCAGAATCAGCAGTCTGATTGGTCCGCAGGAGCCACACAATCCAACTCCAGGTGGAAGTGAATCCGCAACCTGATTGGCCTGCAGGAGCAGCCAATCAGGCGGCTAGCAGAAGTGAATCCGCAACCTGATTGGCCTGCAGGAGCAGCCAATCAGGCTGCTGGCAGAAGTCAATCCACAAACTGATTGGCCCACAGGTGTAGCCCTGAAGTAGCCAATCACGCAAAGCCCATTGTGTAAATAATGTATATAAGCAGATGGGAAAGGGGCATTCTTCTTTTCTTCTTCTCCCTGATGACTACGAGCTGAATAAAGAGCATGAAATTCACTCTCGACTCCGAGTATATTTCAGAATAACTGTGTGATTATTGACTCTGTAAACCTGTTGCCCAAGACACAATTTTTTATCCTTTGTGCACATGTACATAACAACTTTCTGAAGATAGCTAGGAATAATCTGAATAATCAGAAAAGTGCTTCTGCCACCATCAGGCTTAATGTGTCAGTGTCTGCAGAAACTGACTTATGAAGTTGCTATGTAATGATTGTAGGAAAATGCTGGGAGTTTGCGGCTCCCTCTGCTAGAATGTTCTTGTTCCGAACTTTTTGTCAGAGGGTTTTCAAGCGACCTGCTATTTGCTTCTTTTGCAGAATGTGAACGATGAACCACCGGTCTGTAGGCCACCCTATTATAGCAAACCTATATACTCTACTATTAAAACACCCATCCTGCAGTTGAATTGCTCAGACAAAGATTCTCCCCCTCATCAGCTCATCTACACTATTGTGGGAGGTAAGACTATATATAGCTTAGTTTTTGTAATGACCATTCATTAGTTTTCATTCGTTCTTTTTCTGTGAATAGAATTGGCGAAGCACCTTCAAGTGTATTCCCCTTCAAAGGCGAGCCATTTGGGAAGTGCACAGAAATTAGGACCTAAAAAACACACCTTATGACAATTATTAGCAAGCCAGAGATTGTTCTCACCATAGAAATATGTCACCTTGGAATAGGTCAGTTGCCAAGGAGCACACACCAAAAGTGTTTTCTTGAAATCAAGGATAGGGAACCCTCTAGATGTTCCTGGACTACAAGTCCCATCATCCCAGACCGTTGGCCATGCTGGGTGAGGCTGATGGGAATTGAAGTCCCGCAGCATGTGAAGGGCCTCAGGCTCCTCGCATCTGGCCTTAAATTATAGAATCATTGAGTTGGGGTCCCCGAGGGACATCTAATCCAACCCCCTGCACTGCAGGAATATGCAGGCATCCCATGTGGGGAATCGAACCTGCAACCTTGGCATTATCAGTACCAAGCTCTAACCAACTCAGCTATATATAAATATACACCTTCTGTGGGGTTGGGAGGGGAACCTGTTCTAAACTGCAATATATTTTGCTTCCTTCCCTTCTTGAAGGGAAGAAAAGCTGCTGTTATCTTGTACCATTGCCAAAGAGGCTCTTTGCATCATCCCAGCACAATTCAAACATTTATTAAGAGATGCCATATTCACCTGAAGTGCAAGATTCTGAAAGCTGGAGAGCTAGATATGAATTGTAATAGGATGCCATTTTTATTTTTTATGGTACTTCAAACCCCATTCTTTCTAGGCAATACCCACTCTCGGTTCAAACTTCAGAGATTAGGCTCTGGCTTACCTTCTTTGATGACGACACAGAACTTCCAGTATGATGTGTTTCGAGGAATTCAGGATCCCACCACATTTCAGCTACTGATAGAAGTGGCTGATGAACTGCATGGCAATTTAGCTCACCGCCTGTCCACAACGGCAACTGTAATATTGCATGTGGTTCCCTGGAGTACAACCAGGCCTTCAACCACCACAAAAACAACCACAACTGCCGTAAGTTTCCAAGCATGCTTCTTTTTTTCAACACGTCAAGAGATATCTGGGGCAGGTGATAGAGGAGAGCACAGTTCAAAATGTTTCTGGTATCTCTGTGACTTACAGAGAGGGGGAGGGATTGTCGTGCAAATGCGCAGGAGGGAGAACTGGACTGGCTCTGCTGGTGTGTTTATACTGTGCCGGCATCGTCACACCCTTGGAACACCCTCCTGATGGCTGCTGTTTAAATGCTTCCCCCAAAATCTTCTGCCTCACTATTTGCTCTGAACGAATGAAAGAATCTTTATTTGTGTCAGCCATCTGCCATAGCAATAAAACAACAATATCATATACAAAGAATAGAAATAAAAAGTCAATTATATAAAATACTTACCAGGATTTTGAATCAGTAGTCAAATGGTGGATCTTATTCTGATTGCCCCAGTTAAAAAACCTTGCAACCTTTGCTGTCACCTGCTCATCTTGATCTGCCAAGAGAAAGGGCACTGTGGCAGTGGTTGGGCGACCCGGAATGGACAATAAAAGAGGGGTGATAATCTCATTCCTCAAGTCTTTATAAAGAGGGCAAGCCAGAAGGGCATGCGCCACCGATTCGGCACTGCCATCTCTGCAGAGGCATAAGCGTTTTCCATGTGGAATCTGTTGGAATCGTCCCTTGATTACAGCTGAAGGCAGTACATTCAATCTTGCAAGAGTAAAAGCCTGTCTATGTTTTAAAATTGCTAGGCTATGCAGATAAGGTACCAGAGAGTCGAAATAGGAGGGTGGAAAATAGTCATACCAGGGGACAAATTTCCTTATTGTGGCCAAGTTGTTCTGACGCTCAATATCATTTAAAGGTAAACTGACCATTAGGTCCAGTCGTGACCGACTCTGGGGTTGCGCGCTCATCTCACATTATTGGCTGAGGGAGCCGGCGTACAGCTTCCAGGTCATGTGGCCAGCATGACAAAGCCACTTCTGGCAAACCAGAGCAGCACATGGAAACGCCGTTTACCTTCCTGTTAAATTAACTGTCAATATGCTAATTTCTTCTATACCATTAAGTTATCCCAACCCATGATTTTCTCTCTCAATATCATGCCACACACACAATTTCCCCCTAGTTTATTACCCAAACACAAATGCAGCTACTGCAACAGATGGAATAAAACAAAGTGAACAAGACTCTCCACTGAATTTATATCTTGTTTAGCTTTTTCTTTATTCCTCCGTGTCACTAAAGTAGATGTTCACAATTAAATAACGAAATGAGATTATTTTTAAAAGCTTTCAGTAGTATTTTTTGAAAATTCAAAACACTACTTTAATGATAATCTGGATTGTGACTCCTCCATTGTTAAGAGGTTTCATTTGCTTTTGAAATTTGTACAATACACAGTATGCTCAAGAATGGAACAATGGAAGTTTTGTTCATTTGGTGGAAATCAACCTGATTCTTATTTTTAATGAAGGCAAGGAAATCTACTTTGTGGTTTTCAAGTTAAAAACTGGTGCAGATTTTTTTTTTGAAAACTAAATATTATTAAGGCCTGCTTACATTACAAAAGGGACCCAGGTGGCACTGTGGTTAAACCACTGAGCCTAGGGCTTGCTGATCAGAAGGTCGGCGGTTCGAATCCCTGTGACGGGGTGAGCTCCCGTTGCTTGGTCCCAGCTTCTGCCAACCTAGCAGTTTGAAAGCACGTCAAAATGCAAGTAGATAAATAGGAACCGCTACAGCGGGAAGGTAAACGGCATTTCCATGTGCTGCTCTGGTTTGCCAGAAACGGCTTTGTCATGCTGGCCACATGACCTGGAAGCTGTACGCCGGCTCCCTCGGCCAATAATGCGAGATGAGCGCGCAACCCCAGAGTCGGTCACGACTGGACCTAATGGTCAGGGGTCCCTTTACCTTTACCTTACATTACAAAAAGGAGCTGATTCTCTGTGCCATGTTGTGTGTCTCTTCCTCAGTCCTCTTCTGGCTAACCTGGCATCTGGGGCCAGGGTGGAAATGTAAGCGGCTGTGGGTGGGAAGTTACACAGTGTCTGTGTTTTGAAAGGGGAGCCAATTGTCAGCTTCCATGAACGGTGGCTGCCCATCATAAAACTACCCAACATGCAATGCCCCAGCTGCGGTTTTATGTTTGACAGCACTGCGCATGTGAGAGCTGATGAGTTGCTCTCGTTCAACAATGGTGAGACCACGTGCTTCCCCACATTCCAGTCTGGTGGCAAGAAGAGGTGGTGTAGTCAGTGTGTGGCGTGTTGTGCATGGCAGGGCTGGTCTTCTGGGCCTTCTGCCAGTTGTGGCCATGTTCCTCATGGGACTTACTGGTTTTCTATTGGGGGATATCCCCCCAAATGGTTATGGGCCGTGTCGATTATGATGGTCAATCCCTTGTGTGTTCTTCCCAGCATGTGGCCTGATAGCTAAGCTCTATTGCTTGGTGTGAGCCCCCCCCCCCTCAGAATCTTCTATTTCACATGTTTTCCCTGGGGCAGAAACCCACGTTCATGGATACGCATATCCCTGTGCCTATACATATAAATAATGTAAGTCTAAAACGAGATAGCCAGCTGAATCATTAAGATGTTAAGCCAGGAAATCAAATTAACTGGCCACACTCATAGGGAACCTTTACATCCGAGTCCACTGGCAAAACAGACACAGCAGATGTTAACTGTCTAAATCCTTTAGTTTCATCATGTGGTGACATAATGTTGAGATAAGTATCGGACACTCATGCAAACTGTATTCAGGTCCTTTGTTTGTTCAGTGCCTTGACCAATAGCAGCCAGTTTCCTTCAATAGCCCCAAAATATCTGTATCATGGGCTGGTGACAGCCTGTTTTATCACACAGGCTCATCTTTCTGGTATCCCTGGGGAGGGGAGTCGATGAAGAAGGGAAAGGCTGGTATCTTTAATGAACTGTATCTTAAAATATATTTTAAAAATGAAAGGGAAGTCGTACTTCACTGGCTTGAATTTCGAAGCAGGTCCCAGGCTCACGCCGTCTTCATCTGAAATAATGATTAGTATGGGGTGGCCTCCCCTCAACAAAGCCATGTTGTACTGCTAAAAAGACTGAACCTTTATGGTGAATGAATCTCATATGTGGTGGAGGACAGTTGAGACAGAGTCCAACCAGAGGGAGGGGCTGGTTACTATGAAGATGAGAGAGAGAATCCTCCGGAGGAAGAGAGATGGTCAAAAGAGAACCAGGGCTTTTTAAGAGCTGGAACTCATTGGAACTCAGTAACTCTCAGGTGGGCGCCATTGCCATCCTAAGAGAGAACGAGGGAGGCCTTCATAATGGGTTCCAGCACCTTTTTCTAGAAAAATTGCACTGAAGAGAACAGTTGGAGAGAGACCTGAGTGACACTCAGCAGGCACAGTGGAACAGCCTCTTATGTTTGCTGCAGTTTTCTGCCGGGAATCCTCAGAAGTAGGCAGAGCAGCCCTTCAAAGAGCGCGGAGAAGATTAATGGAGGGGGTTGGGAACTGACAGAAGGGGGGATGTTGAGCTAGCCAGATCTTCTCTAGAATTAGCTTGCTCACCTAACTCTGCTCTGGAGCTGATTGGGAACAGCAGTAGAGTGACAAATTCAGAAGTGCAGGGTCACAGCCAGGCCCCCTCATAACCACACCCCCTTCTAAGATTAGACAACAATCCTACATTTAAACAATATTAACAATTAGGGGTGCCTTGCAACAATCAGTGCCAATCTCCATGCCTTGCCTTTTAGCCAGATCTCCTATTTTCTGTGTGCGTACATGTGCAAATGATTTGGACAGGGCCAGTGTCTTCTTTCACAACACTTATGTTGTGCTTTCTTTGAAGTTCCTTTGTAACAGAATTTGCACACCATTCTCTTGAAACGAAATCATGTTGTTGTTTTTTGGTGCTTAAGAGCATCCAGAGCAACTCCTCTTCCGTGCTCTCCTTCAGATGGACCCCAGGAGACAAGGCTCAGTGACTGATTCACCTCCTCTTACTCTGATTAGCTTCAAATCAGTACAGGATATGAGAATAGTTCTTCCAGAGGCTTAAAACTCCCCATTCATGCTGATAGGGCAGCTCTAGGATGCTGGAGACAGGGACCCAGCTGAGACCCTGTTGCAGAAATAGTAGCAGATCGTGGACCCCCTGTGACCCAAAACTGATACACATCTAGATCCGAGGAGCATTGCTTGCTGCTTGAGGGAAGGTGAGAGGGCTCCATAGCTCACTACTCAGCCGAGAGCAGGGCTTGAAGCCCTCAATATTGGCCAAATATATACTGAGTCCAGATGGTCTTCATGCAAAATAATTATTTATAAAATAATATAAGCTGCCCTTTCATAAAAAATACTTATATGAGATAAATTTACAGTGATTAAATAGACCCAATATGGCGCTATGGTGTAATCCACAGAGCCTAGGGCTTGCTGATCAGAAGGTTGGTGGTTCAAATCCCTGCGACAGGGTGAGCTCCTGTTGCTCGGTCCCTGTCCTGCCAACCTAGCAGTTCGTCAAAGTGCAAGTAAATAAATAGGTATCGCTCCAGCGGGAAGGTAAATAGTGTTTCCATGCGGTGTTCTGGTTCGCCAGAAGCGGCTTACCATGCTGGCCACATGGCCCGGAAGCTGTCTATGGACAAACGCCGGTAAATGACTGTCTGTACTTAGGTATTTGTAATTTCTGACAAATAATTTGCTGGGGGAAATCCTCTCCCATTATCTTTTATTGCTGGGTGTTTATTCATCTCGCTCACGTGGCATATGCAGTTCCACATCCCAAATTTGTTGGTGGATTATTGCTCTAGCTTTCTCATAACCTACAGCTATCAGGGCCTGTGGGGAAAACCCCCAAGCCTCTTACCTTTTCATGCAATGTAGCTTTCCATTTGGATTGGTAGGAATCTAGTAGGGTTAAGGGTGCCAACCCAACAGGGGAAAAGGTAAGTTTTAACCAATAATGGATCTTCAGAATCCATATCCGAATGCTAACGGGGATTTGCCCGACCTCCAGGCGGACAGCTATGTTAGACACACAAGGAGGGATCCCTAGAAGGCAGCGATAGAACTTAGTTTGGAATGATTCTAAGGGAGCAAGATTTAAGAAGCTGCAGATCTGAGAGCCATATGTCAGTTGTGTTAATATTCTTACAGCAAAGACCCGGGAGGCTGCCGGAATATATTGGCCCCTTTTTCCATAGAAAACCTTATAATAGCTTTGGTAGATCATTGGGCATTTGCAATAGTATTTTTTTGTATTTAATTTTATATAATTAGTACATTTTTCCCCTTCTAAAATCTGAAATCAATGTTTTCTATTTTCTGTTAGATAGGTTTTTTTCTTTTCTGGTACTAAGAATGCTGCACCACCCACAAATTCAAAAGAAAAATAAAACACCCCCACGACAATATTCTGCTTTTATTTTTCAACTTCTCAAGAGTATGTCGAAACTTCAGTTTTCACTTATTTCCCCTCCAATAAGAGTTTCATGTTCTACAATACACAATTGTTCTTTTAACATAGGAACGCTGCCACCTACTGGACAAAGTATAGGTCTGTCATTACGTAGTACAAATTAATCTAATTTCTAAGCTTTTTCAAAACTCCCTTTTTAATGTGAGTTTAGGATGGAGGAACTCCCATGATCCCTAGCTAACAGGACCAGTGGTCAGGGATGATGGGAAATGTAGTCCCAAAACATCTGGAGGGCCAAGTTTGCCTATGCTAATACAATCATTCCATTATCACAAACATCCCCTCTGCTATGGCTTCCACTAGCACACTGGGCTAACTGAATCTGAGATTTCTTTAGAGCATTTTTTGCTTATGATAAAGCTATAAAAGCATGTCACATGCCTTTTATTCAGGGTGTTCTATGAACCACAATGCTTCCCTTCTGGACCCAATCATATTCACGTTTAATTGGAATTAAGTTTGAATTTGAATTTTCTTTTCCAGATGATATTGTATTTTGAAAAATCTAACCGGCATCCATTCCTGATTTGCACATGTTTGTTGTTGTTTGTTTATTTCTAGGCTACCACCTCAGTGCTGATTCAGACTTTATATTATTGGCATCCCGAATACTGGTTTCCTGTTGTCCTAACTCTAGCAGCAGCCCTCCTATTGATGTGCTTGTATGTGGCAGTGTGGGGTTGCTTCAAAGAGTAAGAACTCCTTCAGTTTTTGGGACAGCTCAGGGGAGACAATGAATATGAAAATGTACACCTAGACTAGTCTGTTGATAGATATTCCCCCCATTTCCCCCCATGTCTCATGAGACACCAGTCCTGAAACTTAGAGGAGCTTTTAAAGTGGTTTGTGTTTGATACAAATAAGCACCATATTTGATATACAACTACAGCAACACAAATGTATGTATCAAGAATTCTGTAGGTGGGAGGTGACATGGATGTTCCTGCATCCCCTTGTTCAGATCTCTTAGGAGCTTCTGGTCTGCGGAAGGGAATCTGAGCGGCCGATGGGAATCTCCCCATCTAAATTACTAGAGCAGGACATAGTTCCAGCTAAAAGAATAGTAACCTGTAAACTAGAGGAGATGGACTTGCAGCAGAAAATGGTGTTGGGCAATGGTACCTGCTCACCTCTAAACCTTGGCTTGTTACCCCTTTTAAAGCTCCCAAATTATTTGAATTCCTTAACTTCTTCAGCTCATAGATACGCCTTTATAAAGGCAAGATTCAACACCTTCCCATCGAACGTGCTGAGAAATAGATTTTCCAATGGACAGATATCGCTCTTATGTGATTGTAATTGTGGGACACCAGAATCGTTGCATCACATAATCCTTGATTGTGCTCTTCACTCATCGGCCAGGAGCAAGTTTCTTGCTCCATATCTAAAGGAATCGCCGATGATTCGAATGAAGCCAAACTGAGATATCTACTAAATGATGAAGACCCCTTAAGATCACTCACGGTTGCCAGATTCTTGATCAGCGTCCTATCCCTAAAGAAGAAAAACGGACTCCTGTGCGGCTCGGATAACCCTTTTAAACCATGATTTATGTTTTAGGATATAATTAGGTGATATCATCATTGATGTCTTTTATTAATTTATGAGCAGAGGGTGATGTTCATGCTGCAAATTTATTGTATTGTATGTTGTTGGTCTTTTGTTTTTTGTTTTTGTTTGTTTGTTTTTTGTAAGTTTTTGGCTGTTTTAAATTTGGAGGTTTAAGTACATATATGTTGGTATGGGAATTGTTGTGTGATGGGCCAATGGCTGTAATAAATATCAATCAAGAGCGGCTATGGAATAGAGTGAATCTCCCTCTGTTCCTGCAGAGAGTGAAGCCCATAGGTAGAGACAGGGGCGTAGCAAGGGGGGTGCGTTGGGGGCGGGCCACTGGGGGGGTGCGTTGGGGGTGACACTCAGCGCATGCCCCCTGCAACTCCCAAGCCAAGCCCCACTGCTTCGAGGGTGCAGCATCAGTACGGGCTACTGCTCTCGTGCACTGTCCATATGGGATGCCACCCGCGTGCGCGAGCAGCAGCCTATACGGCCGCCACGCAAGAGCGGCAGCCCATACGGACTGTGCATGTGTGTACAGGGTGCCGCACAGGCGCAGCACCGGGCACAATCTGGGCTTGCTACGCCACTGGGTAGAGAGGGCCTGGCCTCACAAAACTTCCTGTTGTGGAAATGTCTCCTAACCTTGCCACTCCACTGATCACAGTGACCAAAAAGGGGGTGCAGATTGCAGGATCTGGATCCAAAGCCTTCGTCTTTCCCCAATATATCCCTGGGATTGCGGAGGGGGCTGTATGTGCAACCTGCACCTGGAGTGCATATTTCTCCTGTTGCTGCCTCCTGCATGCCATTTTCCCTGGCCAGGACAAGACGGCCAGGAGAGGAGGTTCTTCTGCCCACAATCTCCCTTGCCCCAACCTCAAAAGATTACTGATAATAAATTTTGTGCCAGCCCTTTCCAATAAACTTCCACTTCTCCATGTGTTGCTCCCGAATACACATCCTGTGATTCTAATGTACATGGCATTTTTACCCTCAACAGTGTTCCCAAATGTGGAAGATTCTTTCCACGGTGCTGTGTCGACCAAAACCAACCATCAGCCCTGAACACTGAAAAACATACCAGTTCTTCAAGGTAAGGGTCTTTTCTGTCCTATGTGCATTGTGTCTCATCGGGCTACTTTAGCAGAAATTGTGTAGCCACTTTAGGAATATTGCCAGAAAATATAAATGACACTCATTTCTTCCATGTTGTATGGAGACACAGAGAGTTACTGGAAACCTCCAAGGTTTTCATTTATCTCTTGCAGCATATGTTTTAATAGGCAGGAATTCAAGGCTGTTTTGTACCTTATGAGGAATGGCTTAGGGAGCTGGGTATGTTTAGCCTGGAGAAGAGAAGGTTAAGGGGTGATATGATAGCCATGTTCAAATATATAAAAGGATGTCATATAGAGGAGGGAGAAAGGTTGTTTTCTGCTGCTCCAGAGAAGCGGACACGGAGCAATGGATTCAAAGAAAGAAGCTTCCACCTAAACATTAGGAAGACCTTTCTGACAGTAAGAGCTGTTCGGCAGTGGAATTTGCTACCAAGGAGTGTGGTAGAGTCTCCTTCTTTGGAGGTCTTTAAGCAGAGGCTTGACAGCCATATGTCAAGAATGCTTTGATGGTGTCTCCTGCTTGGCAGGGGGTTGGACTGGATGGCCCTTGTGGTCTCTTCCAACTCTATGATTCCATGATTCTTTATGTTGGTTGTCAGAGGTTTAGAGTTGCCTCCTGGTAGAACACCTACAGGGACAATATTCCTGTCAAGGGATTTCTGATGTTGCAGGCAGTACTGCATCCGCAGCCATGAATTCTTCTGAGCCTTATGACAATAGATTATTGTTTTAGAACACAGAAGATGATTTTATCCACTCAGATATGAATGTTATCATCTAAGATTCTGTGAAACTGGTGCCATAACTCTCCGCATTCTGGAACAATGGCAACTGATGGTGTATAAATGGCAACAGGGATGCTGCACTCAGGAGTGACAGGCAGAGAGAGGGGATGCTACACACCTGGCCTCCTGCCAGCAGCAGAAGAAGAGGGGTAGGGAGGGGGCTAGGAGGCCAGTGCTGTGCCTGGTGAGGCCAATACTTCTGCCACAGTGCTCACACTTTGAAAGATCCCAGTGGATCCCACTTGTGCAAGACAGAGATTTAGGAGGTATTTCAAAGAGGGTCACAAAGGACTCATCTGGCACCGCACAGGAGCAGATCCTGCTCCCTAACAGCTGGCCTGATCCTCCTTCACAAGTGGCTCCCCTGCACACACATTATGGCTGAGCTGGAGAATGCTTGTCTAATGCTGCTTTTCCGCTTTCTCTCTCCCAGCAAAATGAATCCAACTGTGAATCTCCCACAGTCAGATGCAACATTCAGAAAACTGTCTGTGAGCTCCGAAGTAAGTGGAATTGCACTTGTTATTTGCAAGCGGAAACAGCCCTGCTCCTTGTGCTGCCAATCAAAATTCCATGTGGGTGTGGGAAGAAGTTTTAGGCTGCACGTTTTGTCTGCCAGCCATGAACTTAGCTGTGTTTCAAGAGAGAGAACCTCTCTCACCCCTTTTTCATTGGACCGGGCAAGGATCTTTCTTTCTTTCTTTCTTTCTTTCTTTCTTTCTTTCTTTCTTTCTTTCTTTCTTTACATTTATTTCCTATCCTTCTTCTAAGGAGCTTGAGTCAGTGTATACGGTCTGCCCCCAGATAGCAACTGGCAAAGGGTCACCCAGTGTGCTACATGACTGAGTGGGAATCTATTGAAAAATAATATGTATATAAGATAAGAATAATATTGGAGAAAACTGGATATTGAAACCTGCTTAACCTAAATCATATATCCCAGTTTTACAGCGGCCCTTTAAAGTATGCTTCACGCAGAGTATACGCAGTCAGAAGTTGATCTGGCTAAGAAAACACCACCAAGAGCGTAGGGAATTATCTCCCTTATATGAAACCCCTTACTAGCTGCACACTTGTAAAAGTATGCAGATGAAAATACTTCTTTAACTGAAATACAAACTGACTCTAAAGAGACTTTAAACTAAAGATAAATGCTTTCTCTCTTAGCAACATTCCAACCTTCCAACCTTCAACCCATTCCAAACCTCCCACAAACCTCCCATTAAACTACCCGAGAATTAACAGCAAACTAGCATTATAACTAAGCAACTCTCATACTAAGATTCAACTGAGGAATCTCTTAAACTGAGAACAACTGAGTGATCTACTTAGGGATGAATCAAACTGAAAGATCTAACTAAGAGATACAGAAGGCTTTCTGGCAGAGCCTTATATACAAGGAGCAGAGCCTTATATACAAGGAGCAGAGCCCACGCCTGTGGGCAATTAACAGAAACACCGTCACCTGTTTCTCTTAAACAGACAGCATTTACATTAGACCGGCTCTAAAGTAACTTGGCTATTCAAAAAATCCAACAGAATCTGAACCAGGGTCTCTGCCGCCCTGGCCTGATATTGTAAGTAAGAGACTGGGGGCCTCAGAAGCCAAATGTGGCCCTCCAGGCAATACTGTCTGGCCCTTCAGACTCTCCTCAAGTGACACACCCTCCTGAAGCCCTTTGCCAGCCTTGCTTTTCACCCTCCTTCTGTGCCTCTGCCTGGCTGGAATGTGTCCTTGAACTCTGGCAATGCTTCCTGCTTGTCTGGGGGAAGGGTAGAAAGGGATGTTTGAGTGTAGACAAAGGTGTTTGGGTTTTTTCTCAAGGTCCTAGAGAGAGTTCTGGCAGTTTTGAAATCTCCTGTTCAGCTGGGATAGCTCAGTCAGTAGAGCAGGAGGCTCTTTATCTCAGGGTTGTGGGTTCAAGCCCCATGTTGGGCAAAAGATTCCTGCATTGCAGGGGGCTGGACTAGATGACCCTCGTGGTTCCTTCCAACTCTACCATTCTATGAGTCTATGAGCATTCACATTTATTGCTCTGCCCACGTATGCCTCTTGTCCTACCCACCACTGGCATGTGCCCCCCCCAAAGGATTCCCAGAAGGCGCTGTGGCCCTAAAAAAAAAAAGGGTTCCCACCCCTGTTCTAACCACTATACCGCACTGGCTGAGGTGTGCCAAACACTGAATTATGTGGGCAGGGAGGGTCTGCACGGTGGAAGCACTGGATTGACTCTACCAAGGAAGCCATGACACACAGCCCTGCTGATGCCCTGCCCACCTCAGCCCCACTCCTGGAGGCTACAGTGATGCTCGTGGGGGGAGGGCAGCTCCACCCAAACACACTGGTTGCTACTGATGACCAGTGAAACTTCTCAAGAGTGTTGCATTCCCCGCAGGTGCCAGAAAGCAGCTTTTTAGTCTTGCAGCTCCAGCCCTCTGGAATCAGTTACCAGCTGAAGTTAGACAGGTACCCAGAATCTTGATGTTTAAGTGACTACCTAAAATGCTTTTATTTATTTTTTTAAAAAAGCTTTCCCTGAAGTGTGAATTGGTCATTTTATGGAATATTAATTGTACTCCTGTTTTTTAGAATTTCATATAAATGCTTTTAGTGATTTTAGAATTTGTTTAGAAAAATAATAATTCTATTGTTGTGCACTGCTTTCATGGCCCCAAGCTGCAAAGCAGCATATAAATCTATAAAATAAACAAAAATGCCTTAGTTCAAAAGTCAATGGTGACCAGAAGTATTGAGAGTACAGGTGTGCTAATGACAGTGGTTTATGTTGCCTTTCAGCCCTCTATCATTTATGACGGTTGTGCAATGGATCCAGGTAAATATCAATATGGGTTTTAAAGCCAACCTTACAGTACATTTTCAAGTTTATTTTTTGTTGTTGAATCTCACAGAATATGCACCTTCAGATCAATTTGGCTTAAACTCTCAAAGGTCACAAGAGGGCAACTATCAAGTGTGCCTATTGGTGTGTTTGCTCCTTGCCCCCCCCCCCCAAGTAAGCAACAGTGACCCCCATGCCAAGAGGCTAGCATAGCAGCTCTGCCCCACCCAGCAAGCCTCTTCTGGATCCGTCCCTCCCTATGGTGGTGGTACTGATGGCAATGATCTGCTGCATCAATATATTGTCTTTCATCCCAAAAGAGCCCTGGCGGGTTGAGAACCTGTTAAATTCAACGACTCTTTAAAAAACCCTGATTAAAATATGTAAAACTATATATCTAAAAGCAAAATAGTAAAACCAGCAGGCAAAAATCCTCAGTTTTTGAACTTCAAAAACATATTTATCCCCAAAGCCCAAAGGAAGAAATTCATCTTCATCTGGTGCCTACAAAATATCTGCCTAATTATGGAGATGGTGATGGAGAGTCTACAACGGAAGGCATTGAAGCTGAATCTCAACGCAATAGTTTAACACTAAAATTCTGACACATCAGTCTTTCCCTAGGAGAGAATTCAGATCTCCTCACTCACCTGTTCCTTCACAAAAGTGCACATTATTGGCAATTCTAAAGAAACCAACCAACCAATTGTTTTAAGGCTGCTTCAGGTGTTCCTGAACTACTGATTCCAACACCTGGGGTTTTGTTTCATGTAAATTGAATCAGCTTCATGTCAGTTAAGTAATATTGTTAACTTGGCATTTTGGGAAACTCTGAACACTTCCTTCCAATAAAGGTTTCGTTCCACTGTGTATTTTGGGATTCAGATTCTATGTACATCTGTACATTTTGTTTAATAAATTTAACAACAAAACATGCAGCTTCCCAAAGCAATCGGTCTATCAAGGTTCCAGCTCTTGTGATGGGAAGCACAAAACAGAATATTGATTGAGAGAAGCCATAAAAATGAGAGAAAACTGCTCAAATCCGAACAGCAGACCTTTTAATCTTGTCCACATGGTGTCGCTAGTGTACCATGAATCACCCAGTGTACAACCTGTTCCCTTGTCGTTGAAGAGCTCTCACTGTGAAGAAGGTTCTTCAAAAGCCTGGCCAGCATTTGCATCCTTGCAGGTTCTTACTCAGTTGTTCTCCTCCTGCCTCTGGAGCTACAGTGAACAAGTCTCCTCCATCTTCTCTGTGATGGTCCTTCCTTCAGATAGCTGAGCTATTATGTCTCTCTTTGATCTCTTCTTCTCCAGGCTAATCATGCCCATCTTTTTCAAACACTTCTCATACGATTTGGGCTGCATTCATGCAACAGCAGATTATTCAATTTCCACGACTTTTCTCTAATTGTTAAATTCTGCATTCATGCAATGTAGAAGCCACTTCTGGAATTATGGTGAAATGTGTTGCGTGTTTAGTGCTCATTTTCAACTTATTTCCTTCCAGAAAAAAATATGTTTGCAAATAATATGGAAATAAGTGCTAACCTTGTGCTAGATTCCACTATAATTCCACTATATTCAGCTATAGCCCCTGCCTACAGGGTTGTAACAATTCCATAGAATGGCGAAGGAAGATCTCAAATGGATCTCAAATGACTTGGCTCCCGAACAAATCAGCTCCCAAATGATCAAAACCCGAAAGTGACTGTTCCGGTTTGTGAACTATTTTTGGAAGCCAAACGTCTGACGGGGCTTATGCAACTTCTGATTGGCTGCAGGAGCTTCCTGCAGCCAATCAGAAGCTGCGCTTTGGTTTCTGAAAGTTTTGGAAGTCGAACGGACTTCCGGAACAGATTCGATTCGACTTCCAAGGTTTGACTGTATGGGAAAACTGCTTTGCCTTGCAATAGTGTTATAAAGATCACAAGAAGATAATGTATGGGACATACTTGGAACATTTGGATGTGCTGAAAAAGTGCTATATACTTATTTCTAAAAAATAATACTAAGACAGTCATTTTTCCCTTCTCTAGCAACAGGACTGCAGTACCTCTTTAACAGTAAAACGGGCGAAGTCCAGTGGCTAAACCAGAAGACCTCTACTACCAGTATATAACATTTACTTCCTGCTAATACCAACACTTTTCACATCTCTTCTGTCTGACAGCCCCATATATATGGACAAAATGGTTTTCAAACAATTCACCTGGAAGTGGGAAGCTATTGATTAAGCTATCTGCCCATCTAATAGTCAACAACAAAGTCTTTTTATGGAATTTGGGCATTAAAAGTAATGTTCTCATTTTGAATGTTTCCATAGAATTATTTACCTGGCTTATGTGGTTGTTATACTTGTGCTTTGTTGCCAAATACAAATTCACTTATTTCTATGATTTTTTGAAGTGTTTTTCCCTTGATTTGTTCAATAAATTGCCAAGACCAGAATAACGTTGGTGCCTTTGATAGGATTGGGAGACATTATTATTATTATTATTATTATTATTATTATTATTATTATTATTATCATCTTTTCTTCTTTATTTCTCCAAACCTCTAAAAATTAAATCACTAATTTTCATAACATTTAACACAGCTGTACATTCCCCTGCATCCTAATATGATGCAGGTGAATTGGGAATAAGCCTGTGTTGTTGTAGCTCCCCTTTTCCATTTATTTATCTATTGCCATTTATATCCCACCTTTTTCGCTGCTCATCCCAGTCACCACCATCTGGGCATAGCCCTTCACCAGTCAGGAGGTAGGGGCCACTATGGTCAATACTGGGAATTTTGGGGAAGCGAGTGGTGGAGTGTTCAAAGGCCTTTTGCAAGGGCAGAACAGCCTGCTGCCATCTTTAATTTGCCACAGAGTGGCCCAATGGGAGTGATGCTAGAAAATAATGTATCATCGCCTTGTTGGAGGCAGGGATATGTTTAACTCCCCAGTTATTTAACTTCTGGAAGATTCAGGAAATGGCTGAAAACTGAAGAGAATGGTAACTTAGTCACTCTCACTAACATACTTTGAAAAAAAGGCTTTCCCAAGCAAAAATGGGGACAATAGATATGCGGTGATTTACTAGGGGCAAGTACCAGAAAGCAGGGACTGTCCTGGTAAATAGAGACCGATGGAGCATACATTTAAAATGCCATAATAATTTACTCACCAGTGAAATCAGAGCTTTGCCTTTAATGACATGCTGCCCATGGACCAAAGGTCATGATGCTTAGACAAACAATAAAATAAATCAACTGGGCACAACTTTTTAATATTGTTGAGTGATGTTTGCACACTTGAGTGCATTTGGGATTTTGTTTTTAAGCAATCAAGCAAGCCATCCATTATTATAGATGCAAAATAGTTCTTGGGTTGAGAGGATATGATAATAAACATATATCACTAACACACACTTCCATGACTTGTTTACATTCTGGTCTGCAAAAGAACAAGCCTGATTAACGGGGTAAACTCTGGCCTTTTTTTCTATTATCTGATCTGGTGCCTTTTTCTTTCTGGCGATGTCATAACACAACTCGGTTGTATATTTTATAAAGATGTCATTCTGTTTATTTGCAGCTTTTCAATCTATTGAATTAATTGAGAAAGACCTACCTGTCGTTTCCCCTGCACATTCCTATGATGTATTATGGTAGGAAAATTTTCCCAACTGCCTGGGAAATGTTTCAGAAAGGAGAAATGAATAAGGTCCAAATGCAGGATTCAGCAGGCCAGTTTTCAATCGGTTCATGCTAAAAGAAAGAAATTGTGAACAATAATTCACAACAGCAGCAGCAACAACAACAACAACAGCAAGAATAGAATTTATGACTTGCCCTTAACCAGCAGGTTCCAGGACAGTTAAAATAAAATACAGTCACAGGAATAGGGTACAGCCCGTATTGTTGCAGCCACTCCAATCCTCCGGGCCCTTACCCAGGGTTTGGTTTCCTTGGAATAAGGGACAGCAGAGACTGCAGCCTCTTTATGCTGTGGCTTATTTACACAGCTATGCAACCTGAGCCTACGATGGAGGGGCTCACAGCATTAGCACCCCAGCAGGCCTTGCTTCTCCCCTAGGCTTCTGCCTCTAAGCTAGCTGTCTCTCACCTGTCTCTGACCTTTGTCTTCTCACCCATTTGCCCTCTGGCACAGAGAAGCTTCCTTTGTTATACAAACAGCCTATACTTAGAAGCTGGCCTGGCCTGTTCCAACAATTGAATCATCCATTGGATTTTAACCCTTGCTGGACCCAGGAATCAGAAAGGACTCAGGCATACAGCCCCCCACCCCCAAAAATCTCACGTAAGTACCCTAAGGTTTTAAATTCCTGCACCCATCCATGAATATGTTTGTCCACAGCTGTTCATCTGGTTGTGTGTGTGTGTTGTCATTCTGCAGTGTGACTAATGGAATTGGACATGATGTCTTAATTCACCTGGTGAAGATAATGGAAATAGTATTGGATCCCTACTTGGGTTCAGGACAATGTTTTAATACCCACTCTCTGTTTGGAAAGGCTGGCTGCTTCTTGAATTGGGGTGTGGGGTGTCTCAACATATCAGAGATTTAAGGAAAATGCTATTTTGTCATTTTAAATGCATTTATTAGTACTTGGCCAAGAACAGATTTAAAAAAGTGGGATTCTGCAAAATGGAGGAGATGAGCAAAGACATTTGAAAGACTGAAGGCTAGTTCTGCATTGCTACAGACAGAGATTGGGAAGTAGATCCTCTTTCAATGGCTTGTTTCTCTCCTTCCCCAATGTCTTCTGAAGGTATACGTCAGTGTGGGCATCAGGAAGAGGACTTTGGGAAAGGATGTTCATCAAACTGAGATGGAATGGACATTGTGGAAATTACATTGTGGACACCGGAGCTTCTGCTAGGTTGAGATTTTTTTTAGCACATCCCGGCACTCAAGGCACCTTACCTGGGGGTTTGTAGACGATTTCTGAACCAGACACTGACCCGCTTAGCTTCAGCAAGGTGGAGCATCATGTGCCTTCAAACCACCCAACTCGTTTGGTATATGTACACAGCCGCTTTAATAGAATTATGTTTCTCTTCCCAATTTCATATATTTCATGCTCTCATTTAATCAAGCCGGCTGGTGGCTTATAGACCACAACCAGACCCAACTCGCTTCCCCATTGCTTCCAGTATACCACCCTGTGCTAGACTGGAAGCACAAAGTATGACACCACATCTTACCCAGTGGGTACCTGCAAATATATGAGAAATGCATATCTGCAGATGTTGCTGTTACTCGAGGTCAGTGAAAGTTTTTCTGTGTGCTTCTTGGCATAGTTAATTGTCTCTATCTGCATTTGGCTAAGGCTATATTTTCAGACCTTCGGTTAATCCAACACATCATTTATCATGTTGCTGAATCTTAAGAAAGGATGTGATATTTCCAAGAAATAGTGTTTGATACTGTTTGTCTTTGAGTGAATTCTCTTTTTTGAAAATGGATAAATGCGTGATATTAATACCTCAGAAATAGCAAGCATCTGTTTGTACATTTATCTGATGTTCTTGGCCCCCAATTCTAATTTCATGAGCTTGAAAATTCCTGTCAAAAGATTATTATTTTACCAGTATGATTTTGATGAATGACAGTGGGTGTTCTACTGGGAGCCAAACAGTCCCAAATCTTTATCTTTCTTTTGTCTCTCACTTGCTCTGAAATAATAGGACAAGCAATGGTGACATTCAAATAACAGGAAAAGCAAGCGGCCAAGCAAGAGGGAAAATTCCAAATAGGCAGAAACACCCAAAGAGAATGCAAAGGAGGAGGTGGTGAGGGGGGGTGTCCTGTGGTGGGGGACACCCCCTGGGGAGAGTTGTTTGGTCCAGACAGAGAGGCCTGGAGGGCCTGAGGCTCCTCACCTGAGTTGTGGGAGTGTTCAGGGTGGCAGGAGAGGATATATTTTACTTAGAATCATAGAATCATAGAGTTGGAAGAGACCACAAGGGCCGTCCAGTCCAACCCCCTGCCAAGCAGGAAACACCATCAAAGCATTCCTGAAAGATGGCTGTCAAGCCTCTGCTTAAAGACCTCCAAAGAAGGAGACTCCACCACACTCCTTGGCAGCAAATCCCACTGCCGAACAGCTCTTACTGTCAGGAAGTTCTTCCTAATGTTTAGGTGGAATCTTCTTTCTTGAAGTTTGAATCCATTGCTCCGTGTCTGCTTCTCTGGAGCAACAGAAAACAATCTTTCTCCCTCCTCCATATGACATCCTTTCATATATTTGAACATGGCTATCATATCACCCCTTAACCTTCTCTTCTCCAGGCTAAACATACCCAGCTCCCTAAGCCGTTCCTCATAAGGCATTGTTTCCAGGCCTTTGACCATTTTGGTTGCCCTCTTCTGGACACGTTCCAGCTTGTCAGTATCCTTCTTGAACTGTGGTGCCCAGAACTGGACACAGTATTCCAGGTGAGTACATTCCCCTTTACACAGCAGAAAACTAGTTGCAAACTCGTGTGAGTTTCTTAAACTAGTTGCAAACTCGTGTGAGTTTCTTAAACTAGTTGCAAACTCGTGTGAGTTTCTTAAGACAATACACAATTCAATCTGGCTTGTTCCAATTGAAATGTGTTCTAATATTTTCCTGGTAAGACCTCTTGAATCCCTCCTAAAAGTATAAAGACAAAAGTTACAAAAGTAACAAAAAGAAAGTTTCCTCACAATCAGGCAGAGCACAGTGTGATCCCTGAAGGCAGGCTTTAAGCTTATAGTTACAAATGTATACAAAGAGGTTTACCACATAAGGGAGATTTACCTAATGGCGCTGGATTATGGAGAAAGCTAGAGAGTTCCAGAAAAACATCTACTTCTGCTTCATTGACTATGCAAAAGCCTTTGACTATGTCGACCACAGCAAACTATGGCAAGTTCTTAAAGAAATGGGAGTGCCTGATCACCTCATCTGTCTCCTGAGAAATCTCTATGTGGGACAAGAAGCTACAGTTAGAACTGAATATGGAATAACAGATTGGTTCAAAATTGGGAAAGGAGTACGATAAGGCTGTATATTGTCTCCCTGCTTATTTAGATTATATGCAGAATTAGTCATGCGAAAGGCTGGACTAGATGAATCCCAAGCCAGAATTAAGATTGCCGGAAGAAATATCAACAACCTCAGATATGCAGATGACACAACCTTGATAGCAGAAAGTGAGGAGGAATTAAAGAACCTTTTAATGAGGGTGAAAGAGGAGAGCACAAAATATGGTCTGAAGCTCAACATAAAAAAAAAAACAAGATCATGGCCACTGGTTCCATCACTTCCTGGCAAATAGAAGGGGAAGAAATGGAGGCAGTGAGAGATTTTACTTTCTTGGGCTCCTTGATCACTGCAGATGGTGACAGCAGTCCCGAAATTAAAAGACGCCTGCTTCTTGGGAGAAAATCAATGACAAACCTAGACAGCATCTTAAAAAGCAGAGACGTCACCTTGCCGACAAAGGTCCGTATAGTTAAAGCTATGGTTTTCCCAGTAGTGATGTATGCAGGGGCGTAGCCAGGATCAAAACTAGGGGGGGGGGCAAGCCATGGTCGTTCAGGGGCGGGGCCAAGGCACGAAAGGGGAGGGGCCACGAAGTGGGCGGGGCTAAAGGGCCAGATGACATCGTGGCGGCGGCAGCAGCGGCCACCTTGTGCTTCTGGGGCTGGTAGCGTTGGCGGCTACCCTGCTTGGCTGGAGAGGACGGGAGGGTTGGGCAGGCGAGAGGGGGTGGAAGGGCGGGCGAGGGTGGGGCAAGGCATGGCCCCAGCCACGACGGCTCCGAGGCGTTGCTGCATATCAGCATAATATTTCAACCATGGTTCAAGCCCCACCTTAGGAAAAAAAATCCTGCATTGCAGCGGGTTGGACTAGATGACCCTTGTGGTCCCTTCCGACTACAATTCTACGATTCTATTGATATATTACCATACCATATGCATCGTTCTGCTTTCTTGAATTGTCCTACTCCTAGGCATAGCAGCCAACTCCTAGAGGCCTAGGTGCCTCCCCCCCCCAATTACTGGTAAATACCGTATTTGAAAGAGTCATCCCCCCATGTTGATGGGCTTTCTGTGTGGGGCTTATCTGCCCCCCCCCGTATTTTATTAAGGATGGAAGAGGGAGGGAAGGAAGGAAGGAATAGAGAGAGGGATAACTCATATTTGTGGGTGCCTCTGGGTGACGCTGTGATGCTGGAACTCTGCATGTACAGGAGCCTTGTAAGCAGCTTTCTCTCTGCTTGATTTACAGCAGGCACGTCCAACAGGTAGATTGTGATCTACCAGTAGATCACTGGATGTCTGTGGTAGATCACTGGTAGGTCACTGGCACCCCTAAAAAAAGCTCACCCAAAATTTTCCTCCTCCCTCAAAAAAACTATGACCTGAAGCCCTAAACAAAAATGGGCCTCCCTCCCTCCTAAAAGAAGCTCAACAAGTTTGACCTAAACCCCAAAAAACAGGGCTTCCCTTCCTTTAAAAAAAACTCAACAGCTTTGACCTGAACCCCCCAAAAGGGGGTAGATCACCCCCAGTTTTAAACTCTGAGTAGATTAGAGTCTCTTGGGAGGTGGCCACCCCTGATTTACAGTATACAGATGCAGGAGGAGGGGCAGACTGGAACACCAATGCTTTTTATAAACATCACTGTGTCTGTCAAAGCTACAGCATCCCCCCTTCCTTATTCACTTCTTTTTAGCCTTGCAGAGCCAACTTAGTCAAATTGAATCCTCTGAGTCTGCACCCTCATTAAATCGCCAATAGAACTCTTAATGCTCCTGAATGCTCATTAACAACTCCCACTTAAGAACAATAGGGTGAAATGGTCAGCTATCGAATCTTGCCTGGGGATATATGCTCCATTGTCTTAACTGCTTAACTACTGGTAGCCATTTTGCTTTATTTATTTGATGTGTTTTTGTTGCTGCTGTGTCCCCCCCCCCAGCAAGCGGAGACTTAGCTGCTCTTGCTAAAGCAAAGCCCTTTCCACTTCAGTTTTTGGAGGGGAAAAGTGCTGGTTATGGTCTGTAAAATACATTAATTTTTTTGCTTCTAGGGGGGGGGGCAGCTGCCCCCTCCTGCCCCCCTGCCTACGCCCATGGATGTATGGAAGTGAGAGCTGGACCATAAATACTTTGGCCACATTAGGAGAAGAGAAGACTCCCTGGAAAAGACCCTGACGTTGGGAAAGATGGAGGGCACTAGGAGAAGGGGATGACAGAGGACGAGATGGTTGGACAGTGTTCTCGAAGCTACGAACATGAGTTTGACCAAACTGCGGGAGGCAGTGGAAGACGGGAGTGCTTGGCGTGCTCTGGTCCAAGGGGTCACAAAGAGTCAGATACAACTAAACGACTAAACAACAGCCTGCGGCAGCTGCGTTGCGAAACGGGGCGGGGGTGCGCTGGAGGGATCTTCGCACCACGGTGCCAGGGCGCCAGATACGCTTAAGACAGCCCTGCCTACTATTGTTCTGCATTTCCAAGCCTGAGTCGCAATACTGAAACTAGGTTTTGTGGTGAACTCTAGTTCAAACTGCTCCCTACTAAGAAGTTTGCTAGCTTGTTTTGGATCTGTTTCTATGAACACACAATTGAAATGCATGGTTATTATTCCTTTTGGAAGGAATTCTGGTTTTATTTTAAGTATCTACTGTAATTCTCTTACGTTACCAAAAATGAGCTATTTTGCCATTGGAGGCAGGCGGAGGTTTTTATTGTACATCAGGTATGGAGAGAGGTCAGCGTGGCTAAGTCTTTTCTTCTCCCATGACCTAAGTTATTGTGCATATTTTGAGCAAATTCTACCTGTCCTGGATCATTTTGTACAACTGATAGTGAAGCAGCCACATTCTGTTTTCAAACAGAAGTATGTAACTCCCATAGGTGTTACTGGGGAGTTGTGAGGATGCTTCCAAAAACAACTTTTCCAGCCACGGAATTTTGGGTGGAAATGATGTGTGCATTTCTTAGGGCCTTTTTAAAACTCCTCTTTATAAAGATAATATTTAGAAGACAAAGTCCTGCCGTTATTCAAATACCTTTGTTTTATATAAGCAAAGTAATGACCGCGCTGTTTTCTTTAGGCAGTGAATCTATCAAACCATCATATGAAACCCCAGTAAACCAGTAAACCAAACGTGAGTTTCATGCAGTGCCTGAATTTTATTACAGTTATCAAAAAGAATGTGCAGTTGCTTAAGCCACATAAATCCCCACAAATCCCACAAAGGTTGGATGTGATCCGTGTATCAACAATACATAATTGACCATATTAATAACATCTTCACAGTATTTCTCTCTTTCAGGAGACGCCATAATAAGCCACTTTTGTAGAATATTAGCCAGGTTCCTTCGTTATTTCATGATATTCAGGATAGAGACATTTTATTTTTAATTAAAGTAATGCTGAATATTTCATCACTTTAGCATGTAGAGTCTAGAGCTTGCTGATCAGAATGTCAGCCGTTCGAATCCCTGCAACGGGGTGAGCTCCTGTTGCTCGGTCCCAGCTCCTGCCCATCTATCAGTTCGAAAGCACATCAAAGTGCAAGTAGATAAATAGGGACCGCTCCAGCGGGAAGGTAAACGGCGTTTTCGTGTGCTGCTCTGGTTCACCAGATGCAGCTTTGTCATGCTGGCCACATGACCCGGAAGCTGTCTGCGGACAAACGCCGGCTCCCTCGGCCTATAGAGCGAGATGAACGCTGCAACCCCAGAGTCGGACACGACTGGACCTGATGGTCAGGGGCCCTTTACCTTACACACACTTTAGCTTCTATTCCATATATGTTTTTTTCAAGGATTTTTCTATGGAACGCAAATGGTGATTTCCATTAAAAATGGCACATAAAACCTCTTACAACTGGATGCTGCTCGCATTGAAAATGTGTGGCTTGAGGCAGCCTCTGGCCTGTCCATTGCACCAAGCACAAGTAAAATGAGGCAGAAAAGCAAAGAGGATTGGACAGCAGTATGTCTGAGGTTGTGTGATCCCGTCTGACCTCTCCAGTGCTTCTGGGTGGAAGTTGCTATGCTATGATCCTCAAGGGGATTCAACCTGTCTTTGCCCTGCCTTGCATTTCTAGCTTTCCAGGCGAAGTGCCTGTCAGTGACCAAATCCCCATGCTGTCAGGATTCAATCTGACCTCTGGCATTTGAAAGACTAACAATTCTAAAAGTAGCCAGACCTGTGAGTGACACCAACTCTGTATGTGGGATGAGTTGTTTGTGAAAATGCTGAGCTGGTGCTTTTTCTCAGTGCATTTAAAGTATTGATCTGAACAGCAAGTGCTCAGCCTTGCTGATTAATTTTCTAGAAACCTAAGTGAATACTGGATCTCCCTCTCCCCCTCTCTCTCTAGCACAGGCATCCCCAAACTGCGGCCCTCCAGATGTTTTGGCCTACAACTCCCATGATCCCTAGCTAACAGGACCAGTGGTCGGGGAAGATGGGAATCGTAGTCCAAAACATCTGGAGGGCCAAAGTTTGGGGATGCCTGCTCTAGCAGATAGAAGCAGCGCCTGGAATGCAGTTCCCACCAATCTCAGCCAGGGATTGTGGCAGTTCTAGTTCAACAGGTTCCTCTCTCCTTGTGTCTACATTGGAATAGAATAAGCATTACTATTCACACAAGAGTTTCATAAATTCAGGGTCGATTTGTGCTATTTTGACTGAGAGCTTCTGTTTTACCATCACAAAGTTCAGGTGCCACTGTTGTCTCACCTTTTAAAAAAAGTTCTAGTTACAGGTAGGTAGCCGTGTTAGTCTGACGTAGGCGAAACAAAATAAAAAAATTCCTTCCAGCAGCACCCTAAAGACCAATTAAGGTTTTTTTTTTTTTGGTATGAGCTTTCGTGTGCATGCAAACCAAAATAAAAAAACTTAGTTGGTCTTTAAGGTGCTGCTGGAAGGAATTTTTTACTTTAAAAAAAGGCTTACCTACTTGAAAATTAAGCAGTGCTGACTGATTTTGGAGTTGTTGAAGAATTATCCAACTTAATTCCTGATCTGATGCCAAATATATTTATGGATAATGGATGGAGGCCAACAGATAGAGGTTGAATCCTGACAAAACAAAAGGACTGTTTCTTGGGGACAGGGGGTCAGCAAATGTGGGGGACTCCCTGATTCTCCATAGGGTAACTGTGTGCCTAAAGGACCAGGTGCTCAGCCTCAGGGTCATTTTGGGCTGGCGGCTGTCCACGACAAAATTTCTTTGCTCTAAAATCTGAAACTGTCTTGCATTGATAGCAGTGCTACAATTAAGAATTATGGAAATATATAAATTAACTAGAACAAATGATCTAGATTGGGATCAGAGTGGGGTCTTCATTCCCACTTTATCCACCTCCCCACAGCCTATTCTTGCAAGGCAAATACTTGAAGGACAAACTTACGTCATTAATGTCACATGTAATTTTGCTCATCAATGAACTGCTTTTCTGCCCTTTTCTTTGAGTGCAGGGACAGGGCATTGGGTATTGCAGACTTACTGGCCCTCCTACTGAAAGCTACCAGGCTGGGTATCAGAGCACAGCAGGGCGGGGATGGGAGGATGGCACAGAATGCCCTTTCCCCTCTCATTGGATAAAGTCCGCTACCCACAATGGAACGCTTTCAGGGAAAGAGGGCTGTTTGGGGTATCAGAGAGGATCCATAAGGAGGCAAGGCCAAATTTCTTGTCAGATTTGCATCTGAGCTGGAGCATAATTTAAAGGCTTGTACAGTCATACCTCGGTTTAAGTACGCTTCAGTTTGAGTACTTTCAGTTTAAGTACTCCACGGACCCATCTGGAACGGTTTAATCCACTTTCCATTACAGTGGAACCTCGGTTTACGAACACCTCGGTTTATGAATTTTCGGTTTACGAATGCCGCGGACCGATCTGGAACAGATTAATTCACTTTCCATTACTTTCAATGGGAAAGTTCGCTTCAGTTTATGAACAGACTTCTGGAACCAATTACACCCATGCTTCGGGTTAAGTACGTTTCAGGTTTAGTACTCCGCGGACCCGTCTGGAACGGAATAATCCACTTTCCATTACTTTCAATGGGAAAGTTCGCTTCAGTTTATGAACGCTTCAGTTTAAGTACTCCACGGACCATCTGGAACGGATTAATCCACTTTCCATTACTTTCAATGGGAAAGTTCACTTCAGTTTATGAATGCTTCAGTTTATGAACAGACTTCCGGAACCAATTGTGTTCATAAACCGAGGTACCACTGTACTTTCAATGGGAGAGTTCGCTTCAGGTTAAGTACGCTTCAGGTTAAGTAGTCTTCTGGAACCAATTGTGTACATAAACCGAGGTACCACTGTAAAACTCACATCTCCTTTGAGGCAAGTTTTAAACAAATCCCAAGCACTTTGCCAGCATCCTCCTGCAGTGATGCAAAATGTGGAATGACCAGCCAATAAAAAGGAAGAACAAACAAATCAGCAAATATGCCATTACCATTCAAATTCAGTATTACATCTCGTTAACCTAGCAATTACATGGGAATACAGTGGTACCTCTACTTACGAATTTAATGCGTTCCGAACGCACATTTGTAAGTCGAAAAAAATTGTATGTAGAATCCCATAGGAATGCATTGAGAGAAAAAATTCGTAAGTAGAAGCAACCCTATCTAAAAATTCGTAAGTAGAAAAAATCCTATCTAAACAGCATCCAAGATGGCGGACGGAGCTCCATTCGTAAGTAGAAACATTCGTAAGTAGAGTTATTCGTAAGTAGAGGTACCACTATATATATGTAAACTCCAGTTCAAGCTTTCCTGGTTTCATATTCCTCGAATTGTGAATGATAGATGGAATTAAAATTTGTAGCACATTGAAAAGCTACTATTGGTTTATTCTGGATAGAAATTCAGTCCCTACTTTGTCCCATATATGCTAAAGATAGAAAATCTGCAGTATATTCACCCTCTAGTAAACCATCCAAAGAAGCCAAGCTCTTACCAGAATAACACTCTCTTACTGAGTTTACTATTTCCCTTTTTGAAAAAGGGAGAAGTGCTGTGGAGGGTAAAATTCCAGGAGACAAATATATAAGGTTACAATAATATTGCCAAGAGACAACTTCTCTTGCTTATTGTGTAGAAGAATTCACTAGCTTCAGATTGTTCTCCCCCCCTTGCTTCCTCCCCCCCCCCTTAAAATAACTTGGAAGGTTTCAATTTTTCACCAGCAGAACCTAGGGCCTCTCCAGATGTCGTTCTCAATATGCATACATGAGGGTTTTTGCTCATTATGGCATCAGGGCAATATTCCTCCCACATACCGTACACTCTTCCCACAAATGTTCACATTTCATGAGCTTTTGCCTTCGTGAGCTCAGAGGGCCCTTCCATGCTCCCTTCATATTGTTCACCCATGATTATTTGTGCTCATAGAATCATAGAATTATAGAGTTAGAAGAGACCACAAGGGCCATCCAGTCCAACCCCCTGACAAGCAGGAAACACCATCAAAGCATTCTTGACATATGCCTGTCAAGCCTCTGCTTAAAGACCTCCAAAGAAGGAGACTCCACCACACTCCTTGGTAGAAAATTCCACTGCCAAACAGCTCTTACTGTCAGGAAGTTCTTCCTAATGTTTAGGTGGAATCTTCTTTCTTGAAGTTTGAATCCATTGCTCCGTGTCCGCTTCTCTGGAGCAGCAGAAAACAACCTTTCACCCTCTTCTATATGACATCCTTTTATATATTTGAACATGGCTATCATATCACCCCTTAACCTTCCCTTCTCCGGGCTAAACATACCCAGCTCCCTAAGCCGTTCCTCATAAGGCATTGTTTCCAGGCCTTTGACCATTTTGGTTGCCCTCCTCTGGACACGTTCCAGCTTGTCAGTATCCTCCTTGAACTGTGGTGCCCAGAACTGGACACAGTACTCCAGGTGAGGTCTGACCAGAGCAGAATCCAGTGGTACTATTACTTCCCTTGATCTAGACGCTATACTCCTATTGATGCAGCCCAGAATTGCATTGGCTTTTTTAGCTGCTGCATCACACTGTTGACTCATGTCAAGTCTGTGGTCTACCAAGACTCCTAGATCCTTTTCACATGTACTGCTCTCAAGCCAGGTGTCACCCATCCTGTATTGTGCCTTTCATCGATGATGGCATCGAGGTGGTTATGCAATCATGATCTCACTTCCTGTGCTGTTTGCACTGCTCCAAGTTTCAGGAAAGACATACTGCTTCATTTCCAAGCAGGGCATGTTCCATATCTACCTACTAAAATCTTGTAACTTTATAACAAAAAGACTTCTGCCCCCCTCTCATTTTTTTCTACTGTAGTGCAGTTTACTGCAGACAGCAATAATGCAGTAATCATGACAGAACAGTGAGTTAACAGTAGTTATTTCTGTTTCTGTTTCTATTCTTCCTATTCCTATTCTATTCCTGAATGCAAAAGAATGGTATAATGCCCATGTAATCTTAAAATACTTTTAAATATTTGACTGACAAAGGCTTTCAGATAAAAATGCAATTATCCTTCTGAACTGTGCGATTTGCTGATGCAGATGGACAGCAAATGAGGGTGGGGGACCAATATTCAGAGAATCAAAATAAAATAAAATTGGAAGATTGTTGGATAGGAATGTAGAAAATGAAATAGAAAAGTAAATTAGCTTAGCTAAGAGTTTCCACAAACCATCATAAAAATCAGACTACTGTGCTTTGGTTAATGGATTCTCCTCAGACGGAAAACAGATGTGGTGAATTTGTAAAGCCAGTTCTGAAATATTTAAAATGTTAAAAAGAGAAATGATAGGTTTCGGATTAGAGTGGATTGTAATTATTATAACATGTACAACATAATATTCCAGTGTGAAGTGCTGCTATTCAGCATAGTCCATCACCCCTTTCCCCTTTTCTGCCCCTCCAACCATCAGCTAGCATTTTGTGACCCTTGAGCACACTCCGTCCTCCTTTGGCTGTTTGGAGGGTCTCCCTCTCACTTTGAAGGGTCTTTTCTAAAGACTTTTTGTACTTCTTTGACCCTTGGGGGTTCCCCAAATCTCTTGTGCATGGATGGAAGTCTTGTCCAACTGAGACGGAAAAAACCACAAATATTGACCAAATAAATGCAAGATAATAAGGGATGAAAAAAGTTTTGTTTTGTTTTTTAAAAGAAGGCATTGTTTAAAACCAATATCAGCAAGAAAATACTATTTAAATACATTTGTAGCAGGAGACTGGCTAGAAGGGCAGTTGGACCTTTACTGTCTGTCCTCATTACCCAGTTATTCTCTCCAGAGTTGGGAATACGGATATACTTTGTCTTGTTCTCAGTGGAAGTGATTCATTCAAATTCTCTGGTGTTCTGCTGCTGTTTATCTGCATCTGTGTATTTACACATTTATGTATTTATTTCTGAGTGTTTTACAAAGCATTATGAATGCAGCTTTCAGTTCCTTCATCTTTTCCCCTTTCCACATTACCGTTGCTCATAAAAAAGGTAAAAGGTAAAGGGGCCCCTGACCATCAGGTCCAGTCGTGTCTGACTCTGGCGCTGCGGCGCTCATCTTGCTCTATAGGCCGAGGGAGCCAGCGTTTGTCCGCAGAGAGCTTCCGTGTCATGTGGCCAGCATGACTAAGCTGCTTCTGGTGAACCAGAGCAGTGCACGGAAATGCCGTTTACCTTCCCGTTGGAGTGGTCCCTATTTATCTACTTGCACGTGCTTTTGAACTGCTAGGTGGGCAGGAGTTGGGACCGAGCAACGGGTGCTCACCCCATTGCAGGGATTTGAACCACTGACCTTCTGATCAGCAAGCCCTAGACTGTGTGGTTTAACCCACAGTGCCACCTGGGTCCCTCCGTTGCTCATACACGCATTTAAAAAATGCAATCTTGATGTCAGCATATGCATGATTACATCCAGGTTTTTCTTATGCACATACACATAAGGGTTCTTCTTCTTCTTTTGTGATCACTCATAGCGGAGTAAGATTGTCTTTCAATCTTAGCACAATCTTAACAGCGAGTCTGTAATTGACTGTGGAGGCCAATTCTGGATCCACACGACCTTCCACAGTGGGGACATAGATTTCCGGGCGGGAGTTGATCATGGTGAGGGTTCGTCAAACGTGCCTTCCTCTTAGCTCGTTACTCCCTTTAGTCCTGAGTTTGTGCTTCTTCCAAGTCCATGACACCTTTGGCAAGGCTGTTCTCCAACTGGAGCACTCACAGGCCAGCGTTTCCCAGTTATCAGTGCTTATGTTACAACTTTTTAGATTTGAGAGCGTCTTTAAACCTCTTTTGTTGTCCACCGGTATTTCGCTTTCCATTCTTGATTTGGGAATAGAGTAGTTCCTTTGGAAGACCTTAATCAGGCACCCGAATAACATGGCTGCAAAGAAACAATTGGAGCCTTAAGGTATGTTCCTCATAGCACCCTTACAAAGCACTCCTCAGCTGACCAGCATTGAAAGCAAGTCCCAAACCCCTGTGCTCTCACCAACCTGCTTTTACCCAGATATTTTGGGCTGGGGACTGATTGGAGCTGGTGGAGGGCACCAGGTTGGCAAATGCCAAACTACTTGCTTTAGCTGAGATTCCTGCAATCCAGGGGGTTGGACTAGATGACCCTTGGGATACCTTCCAACTCTACAGTTCTACGATTCTATGATTCTATAGTACATAGAATCATAGGGATGAGTGTTCAGACCCCTGGGCTCTCACTTGTGGGGTGCCTCAGGGTTCTGTCCTCTCCCCCATGCTTTTTAACATCTATATGCAGCCACTGGGAGAGATCATCAGGGGGTTTGGGCTGGGTGTCCATCAGTATGCTGATGATACACAGCTCTACCTCTCTTTTAAATCAGAACCAGTGAAGGCGGTGAAGGTCCTGTGTGAGTGCCTGGAGGCGGTTGGAGGATGGATGGCAGCTAACAGATTGAGATTGAATCCCGACAAGACAGAAGTACTGTTTGTGGGGACAGGAGGCAGGCAGGTGTGGAGGACTCCCAGGTCCTGAATGGGGTAACTGTGCCCCTGAAGGATCAGGTGCGCAGCCTGGGAGTCATTTTGGACTCACAGCTGTCCATGGAGGCACAGGTCAACTCTGTGTCCACAGCTGTTTATCAGCTCCATCTGGTACGCAGGCTGAGACCCTACCTGCCCACGGACTGTCTCGCCAGAGTGGTACATGCTCTAGTTATCTCTCGCTTGGACTACTGTAATGCGCTCTACGTGGGGCTACCTTTGAAGGTGACCCGGAAACTACAACTAACCCAGAATGCGGCAGCTAGACTGGTGACTGGGAGCGGCCGCCGAGACCACATAACACTGGCCCTGAAAGACCTACATTGGCTCCCAGTACGTTTCCGAGCACAATTCAAAGTGTTGGTGTTGACCTTTAAAGCCCTAAATGGCCTCTGTCCAGTATACCTGAAGGAGCGTCTCCACCCCCATCGTTCTGCCTGGACACTGAGGTCTAGCACTGAGGGCCTCCTGGCGGTTCCCTCGCTACGAGAAGCCAAGTTACAGGGAACCAGGCAGAGGGCCTTCTCGGTAGTGGCACCCACCCTGTGGAATGCCCTCCCACTAGAGGTCAAAGAGAATAACAATTACCAGACCTTTAGAAGGCATCTTAAGGCAGCCCTGTTTAGGGAAGCTTTTAATGTTTGATGGATTTCTGTGTTTTAGTGTTTTGTTGGAAGCCGCCCAGAGTGGCTGGGGGAACCCGGCCAGATGGGCGGGGTATAAATAATAAATAAATAAATTATTATTATTATTATTATTATTATTATTATTATTATTATTATTATTACATTCTCTTTAGGAAATCTTCCGTTTCATGTACCTGCATCATCTAGGGATGCATGAAAAACAAGTCAGGACTTGACAATTCTGTTCGAAATCACTTCTACCTCAGCTACTGGAAGGAGATGTGTAAAAAGACTCCACTACATCTCCCACACAGCTTCCTTGCCTGCCGCTAGCCATGGGATGGGAAAATGCTGACTGCGGTGATGTCATGTGTCATACATTTTCTCTCACAAGGAGATGTGGTTTGGAGCAGGGACTCCACCCCACTTCTCTCATAGTGTACAGGTTGGGCTTGAGCCTCTGAGAAGTACCATATTTAACAGAATCTACCAAACACATATGAATCAATTGCTGGTGACCGAGGTTCCAAGCCACACAGCAGTGTGCTAAAATGCCAGATGGGCAAAGGAGATACGCTGCTCTTCATTGCCAAGATATGACAACGTGGGAATAAACATTCTTGCATGCATTCCAACTTTCTTCCTCCCAAGTTGGCATTTCATGGTTGCTAATGCAACCCTTGGCCTAGCTGCTCTGAGCTGCTTTTCGCAAGCTGCTCCAAGCCTGTTCCCGCAGATCGCATTCCCAGGCATTTTTATTGCGTCATGCAGCGCATGCTGTAAAAGCCACGCTGCGCTGGCTTTGTTGTAATTCCAAAGGATGTCTTTCTCTGGGAAAACAAACAAGGCAACTGGAATTGTGTTTCCTGCAGAGACCTCCCACTCCCAAGCAGCAGGTGATCTCATCCATGCCACATGTGTTGCAGGGGGTGGAAGCACACAGAGAAAGAAATCTCTGTATTGATTTTCGCGGGTTGCAGTCACAGTGTTCAAGTTGGCTCCCTTATTGTTGCACTCAGTGGAGAATGTGGTAGCTGTCGGCTAAATGCTGTTGTTCAGTACGTGCGCTGTAACCAGCCCCAGACTGTGTCAATCGGAAAAGTATTGCCAAACTTCTTTCAGAGCTTGGCTCCCAAATCTCATAGGCACACAGGCTTTCTATCTTGAGATCTATTAGTACTGTCAGTTCTAAGCAGCTACTATAATTCCTAGAGAAATAACAGTAGTATATTGGGGAGAGAAAAGGTAATGGGAATCATTAAAGAATCTTTATATGTTCCCATTGTGGCAATGAAATTCAGATTGCTGAATGATTTAGCTACATTTTTGTTTCTCTGCTTCTTTGATGCTAACAGCATCAAATTATTTTTCTTCCTGAACCTCTTAGTTCCAGAAATGTATGCACCCTTTGGGTTCACCCCATTATTTTTAACAGCAATGTTGTTCTACATTAAAGTTGAAAGGCTTTTATATTCTCTGGATGAGTGATGTTGACCTTTGAGCCTTTCAATAGGTTTAGAAATAAGTTTGATAAGAGACAATCTCACCTCCCAAGGCAATTCACACCTTTGTTTGGGGAGCTTTAACAGAAAAAAGAATGTACAAGGATCCTTATTTTCATTCCTAGTTGTAGAAAAGCTACAACAAATTGTGTGTGGTAGTTGAATTGTGTATTGGGGTTGTCCATTTATATTGTGTGTCTCCTCCTCCTCCTCCTCCTCCTCCTCCTCCTCCTCCTCCTCCTCCTCCTCCTCCTCCTCCTCCTCCTCTCATAGCCAAGTAAGATTGTCTTCAATGAAGACAGTCTTAACAGTGAGTCCGTAAGTGACTGTGGAGGCCAATTCTGGGTCCACACATCCTTCCACAGTGGGGACATAAGTTTCCGGGTGGGAGTTGATCATGGTGAGGGTTTGCCATTCTTAGCACGTTTATCCCTTTCGTCCTGAGTTTGAGGGTCTTCGAACTTTACTTTGTAAAGGCTGTTCTCCAATTGGAGTGCTTGCAGGTCAGTGTTTCCCAATTATTAGTGTTTATACTACAATTTTTAAGATTTGCCTTGAGAGAGTCTTTAAACCTCTTTTGTTGACCACCAGCATTACGCTTTCCATTTTTAAGTTCGGAATAGTGTTCCAAACTTTGGAAGATGATAATCAGGCATCCGAACAACATGACCAGTCCAACGAAGTTGATGTTGAATAATCATTGCTTCAACGCTCATGATCTGTGTTTCTTCCAGTACACTGGCATTAGTTCACCTTTCTTCCCAGGTGATGTGTAAAACTTTTCAGAGACACCATTGGTGGAATCTTTCGAGGAGCTGGAGATGGTGTTTATAAGTGGTCCATGTTTCACAAGTGTTGGTAAAAACGGTAAAGGTAAAGGACCCCTGGACGGTTAAGTCCAGTCAAAGGCGACTATGGGGTTGTGGTACTCATCTCGCTTTCTGGCTGAGGGAGCCAGCGTTTGTCCACAGACAGCTTTCCAGGTCATGTGGCCAGCATAACTAAACCGCTTCTGGTGCAACAGGACACAGTGACAGAAACCAGAGCACATGGAAATGCCATTTACCTTCCCGTCACAGGTAAGCAATGGGAGCTCACCACCATCATGTGGATTTGAACGACCCAGAAGGTGGTGTTTTCCTGGCTCCCTTACCTTTACTTCCAGAAAACAAAACCCCCACAGGACTGGTTTGAATCACTTACTGTTCTCTGAGACCAGTGCTAGGGGGTTCCTGTACATCACAGCCATGTAACAACTCACATGGGGAGTGGGGTCAACAGAACATGGGCCCTAAGTGCTTAACTGTGAGATAGCTGTCTTGCCATTTTAAACTGAAATAACAGACTGTATGAGGAAAGTCTTTGTCAGGGAGAATGGCAGAGGCAGGGGGCAGGCAAGGAGCAATAGCCAATTTTCCAGCTGGGGATGATTAAATAAAAATGTGTGTAGAGATAGACTGATTGAAGGGTGAATGCCAGAATTAAAAAAAATATATTTTCACACAGCTGAACAGCGAGGTTATCTTATCGCAGCAAATTTGATATACTGAGTGTCTCCCCCTCCAACGTTTCAGAATGACTCTGAGCCCTTTTCATGTACACCCAACTAAATTCTCCCTAAAAAATTAAAAGACACAGCATATTCCAAGAAGTATTTATTGATTTGTTAGTGTTATATCCCACCAGTCTTCCCAAGGAAGTGCAGGCTGGCAAACAATAAACAAGCCAATCTATACTTTTTTATTTTTTAAATACATATATATATAAACAAATATCTAATAAGTTCAAGGTTGCCAGGAACAATAGATTTCAGCCTTGGTAAACAGCGATGTACAGTGGTACCTCGAGTTAAGGACTTAATTCGTTCTGGAGGTCCGTTCTTAACCTGAAACTGTTCTTAACCTGAGGTACCACTTTAGCTAATGGGGCCTCCTGCAGCCGCCATGTGATTTCTGTTCTCATCCTGAGGTAAAGTTCTTAACCTGAGGTACTACTTCCGGGTTAGCAGAGTATGTAACCTGAAGCGTTTGTAACATGAAGCATCTGTAACCCGAGGAACCGCTGTATTTAATTTCCTCCAAAATGTTAATAATTAGTTGCATAGCCCATAGTCAAGAGTTGCCCAAGCTGGTTTGCTGGACTAATGGCCATTTATGTTTCCTCGCTCAGTATCTTCCTCCAGCCCCAAGGAGTATTAGAATCATAGAATTATAGAGTTGGAAGGGACCCCAATGGTCATCTAGTCCAACCCTCTGCAATGCAGGAATCTTTTGCCCAATGTGGACCTTGAACCCACGATCCTGAGATTAAGAATCTCATGCCAATTTTTTTTAAAAAAATTGCAAACTGAAGTTGAATTGTGGAGAACAGAACTTAAGATTGGAAAATTAGAAACCAAGAGAACTGAAACTGACACAGTCATTATCCCTAGCAGCAACACAAACTGAGTGTGCAGATGGCCATAACACCAGTGGGAACATCAGCAATAGCACATATCATATGCTCAGCTGGTGAGAACAATGGGTTAGATTCAGAAAAGTGTAGAGAAACCCATGTGTATACATGTGGATAAGTTCCACATTTTCCTTTATTTGTGTCACCACCCTGAGCAAAAATTCGGGATTTGTCTCAGATGGGCAGAGAGCCAGATCCTGTGGACTAGCCTCACAGGAGCCAGAGGTTCTGAAAACCAACCCAGACCCCAGCGCCATGACCAGGTGTGAACCAGAACCCGAGCCTTTTGGATCATGTACCCTTGACCCAGGAACTCTTGAACAGGAACCCTCAGAAGTCCATGCCCTCAGAGACTGCAATTTCCAAGGAACAGTTGCCATTTGTCAGCACAGGCAACAAATGTTTGAGGGACTTGTCCAAGAGTTCAAAGAGTTATAGACTCTAAGCCAGAGTCCTGTCCCTTTAGATTTCCATCCCTTGAGGAAGCGCTAAGCCTGAAAAGGGAGATCTGTCCCTGGAGGCATAAAATGCTTCCATTCAGTTTTAGGTTTAATGGCAGTGAGCTGCTCACTTGGAACTCTCCATGGTGCTGCCCTGTAGACTACTTTTCAAAATTAGGACAAGACCATTTGGTGGCTACTGTCTTTGACAACTAAATTTAATGACATGCAAGATCTTAAGCCTTCTAAACTTGCTTTTAAAAAAAGCATTTTGCTAATCTGACTATAATCAAATTAAATTAGTCTGACCTTAATTAAAGTTTTAAGAAATGTACTTTTGACAAGGTGTACTTGACAAAAGCTTCGTTTAATCTTTCATTTTTAAATAAATAGTTTTTAATGGTATGTTTTTATAGCATGGGTTACAACTATACAGAAATGGTATCTGGGATATGTAATCATGACAGTCAGAAGGTAGGATGGGCATTTGCTAGGGGTCCAAGACCAGGAAAGAGTATCACAATGCTACTACTTCCACTTTGCATTAAATATCCAAAAAGTTCAGATGCAGTCTAAGATAATTCTCTCATTGGTTTATGAGTTTTGTGTCTCCCATCTTTGAAGGGCTGCCTACTGGAATTAGCACTATTAATGTTCATTCCTAGGGGATCTTATATACCTTGATATTTGCATACATATAGCTAGAAAAATACGTCAAGGCATTTTAAAAAATTACAACAATCATTAACACATCCGTACAGTGATTCCTCGCTATACGAATGCCCTGCTAGACGAATTTTTCACTAGACGAATGGGTTTTGCGGTCGGAGGTTGCCTTGCAAGACAAATTCGTTTTGTGAAAAATTCGTCTAGCGAATCGCGGTCTCCTATAGGAATGCATTGAAATTCAATTAATGCATCCCTATGGGCAAAAAATAAATAAAAAATTCAATGCATTCCTATGGGATTCGCAAGACGAATTTTTCGCAGAAGGAATTGACTCACAGAACGGATTAAATTCGTCTTCCGAGGCACCACTATATTTTAGCTTCCTTCACCCACATAAAGTACTTGTTGTGGAATTAAATTACAGTTGAATGCCTAGGGTTCATTGTTGTTGTCCCCACTCAATTCACTTTAATGGGGGGGGGATCTAGCTGACCCCAATGCTCTTTTAGTGAAGCCTTTAAATTAAAATCACACACACAATGGGAGGGAGAATTGAAAAATAATAGAACAATAGGTCTCCTGATCCTAGCAGTATGCATGGAGTGTGAGACTTAGTTATCTTCCTCCTTCATATCCCTTTCAGTTTGCTTATGTAGTGGGGTTAAAGAGAAACAGATGAAATCTTCTGATCACTGCTGTTAAACCTCTCTTGGGGCAGTGTATCTCTTTCTAGGGGTAGGGGAATAATCTAGTACCGTATTTTCAATGACACAATGTGGCAATTTTCAATTTAAACAGAAAAGAGAGACTGAGGCTGTAATCCTAAATCCTAAAGCACTTAGATCCAATTATTTATGAGTAGACATTTTTAGGATTCCGGCACAATATATTGGGATAAAAAGTGTTGTTTCCAATTAAGATGTCATTTGTTCTACAAAGCTGAAGGTAATTTATGAACTGTCACATTCCAGGAATATTGCTGGTCACAAGGAATGCTTTATTTTAAAAAATAAATAAATAAATAAATAAATAAATGATACCTGGCTCAATCAGCTTCCCAGAAATGTTAAGCAAAATCCATAAATAATGTCTCAGAGCTGAAACTCAACAAAGGGCTCCATTCATAAAAATGTCAGGATAGATTTTCTAAGCATATTTCATATTAATGGGGAATATGGGCCAAAACGGTGTTAAAACTTGAGCTGTTCAAATATATCAAAGCATTCTTCTTTATAAATAGATGGTTAGCTTGCCACTGGGCCCTTCAAGTGGAGAAGCAAGGGAGACAGCGCCAGACTACAATGCTCAGTGTTCAGAATGCATTGCTGAACTATGATCCTTCCTGCCTATTTGGAATTCATTTCAGGAATAGATTAAGTCTGTTGAGTCAAAGAAACTTTTTTTGCATTGATTATAGAAGTAGGAAGGGTCGGGTGGAAGAAATCATTTGGAAGAGGGTCTGGGAAGGATTGGGAAAGAAAAAAAATGTGTGGAATTGCTGCTTTATATGAATAGAAGTGCAAAAAAAAGTTTCCTTTGAAAGGGGCCTAAACAGAAGGCCTTATGTCTTTGGAGTTGTCTTTGGAGTTGTGGAACTATTGCAAGCCAGCAGGAATGCTATTCCAGTAGCTATCTTCCACAAGGAATCATATGAAGGCTACTTTACAGTATTGCATCTTTAGGCAACACATTGTGTATACCAAGAGTTTATAAAAGCACAGATGGAGCCACAGGAAGTGCAGAACCTAGCTGCTCAGGGACACAGTTTTGAACTCAACATGCTTCTACTTCTTATGGCTGGAAGCATATCCTTGAAAGAGGGAGGGCAATGCTTAGGGAAATCTCAGAAGCCTTTGCTGAATATGATTTCCATATTCAGTGACATGGCAATTATAGGGTGGTGTTCAACTGATTTCATATACTGAAATCAATGCAGTTATGTCCTATTTATTCATTTCAATGTGTCTATTAGCTGAATGCTACCCATAGCATATTATTTAATTTATATTAAATTTTATGTAAATTAAAATGGATTGCAATATTGTTTATTTAAATGTCATTATATTGCTTTTTAGTATTATTTCTTTATTTCAAGTATGTTGAAAAACCTTTAAAGGTCATATTCTTCGCAGTAGAAAGGCCAGCATCATTTCCCACTACAAAGTCATGTGTGTTGCAGTTTAACCCCTGTGAGCCTCTGTGGGAAAAGATCCTGCCAGCTTTAAGATGGGTTACTGCTCCTCTACCACTATTGCATTTTCAGGCAAGGAAGCGTGAGATCTTGCATGTTGCATTCACCATGTAGCATAAACAAGAACTAGAAATTATGGAGTCCTCCGCTTTGATCATTATTTGTGTGAGATCTGCGCTTGCTGTCTCTCTCTTTTTTTAAAAAAAAAAGATTTAAAATCATCTTTATTAACCATTAAAAAGCACAAAACACGAAAACACAAAAACACCATAAATCATACAAAATCAACAAATCATATAAAATCATACAAAACACAAACCATAAGTACAAAACACAAACCATAAGTACAAAACACAAACCATAAATACAAGAAAAGACAAAAAAGAATAAAGAAAAAAATAAAACATACAATCGACTTCCAAGCATTTTAATATACGTTCCCTCCTGAAATATACAATTTACCAAGCTTCTCCCTTCGATCATATCCAAACTCCTCCTATCCTAACATTTGTTTTTATCCATAAACATCTTATGGGTCCTAATCTAGGCAAATCACCCATTTCAAGCTCATACCTTCTTTACGAAAATAATCTGTCACATAACTCCATTCAATCTTTAATTTTTGTTTGGGGACCTTTCTATTTGCCGCCGTCATCCTCGCCAAATTCATATATTCTGCCAATTTAATGTGCCACTCATTTATTGATGGTATCTTATCTCCTTTGCAATTCTGGGCCAATAGCATTCTCGCCGCTGCACATGCATATAGTAGAATGTTTCTTCTATCTTTGGGAATAGCTTCTGGTATTAGGCTTGATAAGAAGATCTCTGGTTTCTTTTCAAATGTCCACTTCAACATTTTTTTAAAACCTTTTGTATACTTCCGCCCAGAATTTCCTGACTTTTTTTACAACTCCACCAACAGTGAAAATAATCCCCTATCTCCTCATCACATTTCCAACATTTATCCCTATCATTCTTATATATTTTTGCTAATTTTGCTGGCGTTAGATGCCATCTAAACACCAATTTCCACATATTTTCCCTTATCCCCATACAGGCCGTGAAATTTATATCTATCCTCCACAATTTGTCCCACTGAGTGCTATATATTACCCTTCCTACATCCTGTGCCCATCTAATGTACTTTTATTTAATTTGAATGGTGAAATCACACTCAATTGTGTGGTACGTGGGAAAACTGCGCTAAAATCAATAGTTAAAAGAATAGCAGTTGACAAAAAGCATTTGATTTCCTCTGATTTGAATCCCAGTGGATTGAGCATCAGTTTTAACAACATGTCAGTCTTTTTCTATCTGTAAGTTTTCATTCCACAGTAGTGAGGTCTTAAACATCATCTTCTCCCTTTGATCAGTCTCTTGGGAAAAAACTAAATCTTCTTTTCCTGCCTTTTATCTTTCTAGACTTCCTCAAATTCACAGTCTTTCTGATATGATCAGCAGCTTACAACAGGGGTCGGCAAGGTTTACCTCGCCTGGGCTGGTTCACTCTAGTGGAGATCCCTCCGTGGGCCGGATCGCGTGCACGTGTGAGCATGTGTGCCCGTGATTTCTGGCGTCTGGATCTGTGCAGACGTGACTTCCAGCGCTGCGGAATCGAGTCCCTGCACCGCACTGTGTTGGTTTAGCGCAGTGTGTGGGGACTCGCCAACTAGGCGGCTCGGTTTGGGGGTGGTTTGGGGGCCGGTTAAACAACCCCCATGGGCCGCTTGTGGCCCATGGGCCTTAGTTTGCCAACCCCCGGCTTACAATAATAGAAAATTGGTGCAGTGTATGGTCCTGGATTGATAATAATAATAATAATAATAATAATAATAATAATAATAATAATAATAATATATTATTTATACCCCGCCCATCTGGCCGGGTCTCCCCAGCCACTCTGGGTGGCTTCCAACAGAAGAATAAAACACAACAATCTATTAAACATTAAAAGCCTCCCTGAACAGGGCTGCCTTTAGATGTCTTCTAAAAGTCTGGTAGTTGTTTTCCTTTTTGACATCTGTTGGGAGGGCGTTCCACAGGGCAGGCGCCACCACCGAGAAGGCCCTCTGCCTAGTTCCCTGCAACTTGGCTTCTTGCAACGAGGGAACCGCCAGAAGGCCCTCGGTGCTGGACCTCAGTGTCCGGGCAGAATGATGGAGGTGGAGACACTCCTTCAGGTATACTGGACCGAGGCCATTTAGGGCTTTAAATGTCAGCACCAACACTTTGAATTGTGCTCGGAAACATACTGGGAGCCAATGTAGATCTTTCAAGACCGGTGTTATGTGGTCTCGGCGGCCGCTCCCAGTCACCAGTCTAGCTGCCGCATTCTGGATTAGTTGTAGTTTCCGAGTCACCTTCAAGGGTAGCCCCACGTAGAGCGCATTGCAGTAGTCCAAGCAGGAGATAACTAGAGCATGCACCACTCTGGCTAGACAGTCTGCAGGCAGGTAGGGTCTCAGCCTGCGTACCAGATGATGACTGATTTGCATTCGTTTGATGTGTGTGTTTTGGTTTTTTTTTTTAAAGATATGGGGAAACTCTCTCTGTGGCCCCTGAGAGTGTCCTGGGGTTGCATCCCCTTTCCAGTTGCCTCCTCTTTGAGTGGTTTTGCCTGGTTGGAAAGTGTCCCTGAACTCTGTGAATGCTGAAACAAAATAAAAAAAAATTCTTCCAGTAGCACCTTAGAGACCAAGTAAGTTTGTCATTGGTATGAGCTTTCGTGTGCATGCACACTTCTTCAGAAACACTGAAACAGAAGTCCCCAGACCCTTATATATAGTGTGAGGGTTGGGAGGGGTATTCTCAGGAGGGTAGTGGGAAAGGGTGTTTGACTGATAGGTGTGGAAACTCGTTGGTGACTGTTAACGACTGCAATTTGTCTTACAGGAAAAAGCAAGGGGTGAGATGGCTAAAGATCCACCTTTATTAGCTTCTGTTTAGAGTACAGAACGCCGATCAGATGTTTGAGTATGAAATGGAAGTCCATCAACCTGTCAGGAGTATGGGCAGGAGTCAGGCTCTGGGGCCTGTAGTGCTTTGCAGGACTGGGGCCTGCCTCAGCTTGTGCTGGAGAGGCAAGGAGTGGTCACTCAGGTGAGGCCACTTGATACCTCACTGCACCTGGTGGCAGGAGCGGGGAGGGATAAAAGCTCAGCATTTCCCTTCAGCTCTTTGCCACAGCAACGCTATCCCTGCCTGGTTGTATCTGGCCTCTTGCTCCTTGGACCCTCAGCTTGCCGACGCCTTGATCCTCGACCCTTGGACCCTTGCCTTGCCGACGCCTTGCTCCTTGGACCCTCGCCTTGCCGACGCCTTGATCCTCGACCCTTGGACCTTTGCCTTGCCGACGCCTTGCTCCTTGACTCCCAGACCTTCGGCTCTGCCTTGCTCCTTGACCCTGCGACTGTCTGCTGCTGGACCCTCAGCCCTGCACCTGTTCCTGCTTCTACACCACCATCTTGCCTCGGGTCCTGACATCCGCCGACCGGACCGTGACACAACCTCACCAAGAAACTTGCACAGGTACAGACTGACGTCTTCTTTCTGACTAAATGCAAGAACCTGGACATTGTACCTAAGGGTCTCAGAATTAAGAACCCTCTGTGAATGCTGCTTGCTCCCCTGGATGGAAGACCGAGAGAGGAGGGCGCAGGTGTGGAATCTAGTCTACTGTAGAAAGATATAATTCGCATGTGCTGCTCTACCCATGTTCCCATCTGGTCCTGCCCATTATTGGCTTGTGTTCCCCAGAAGGTTGCGGAGAAGTGAATGCAGCCCTCAGCCCTTACAAATCAAAGAGCTGGAAAGAACGTGGATATGAAAAGGGAAACCAATAGAAAGCAGAGCTGAATCTTAGTAAGGGGCGATTGTGTCAACACCCCCCACCCACCCACATGCAGAGTTTCTTGCTTCTACAGAATTTGGCCAGCTATTTTCTCTTTTCTCCTCCATCTAACTACCATTTGTGTTTAATTGTAACAATCTGTCATCACTTGTCTTGACACATAATCTCAGCCCAGATGATGCTGTCTGTATACAGAGTGGGGAAGTTTTGCTATTGGCCTTAGCTTGTAAATACGCTCCAAAGCAGTTCTAAATGTTTCTTTGGCAGAGCTGAAAAAGTCCAACACATTTCCCCACTCTCCGTTGCACTCAAAAGAGTGTTGTGGAATCAGTTAAAACAGGACTCCCCCCCCCCCCGATCTCAATTCACTAGTCCTTTTAAGCATATCCCTAAGGTATACAAAAATGCAAACACTAGGGGGGTTAAGCACACATAAAAATGCCTAACATACAAAACTGCAGTATAATAGGAAAACTGATTTGCAGAAAATGTGTATATTAGGCAAAAGCAAATACAAAAGTATGCATAAAAGGTTGGTGACTTTTTCATGAATCCCTTTAAAATACAGATAAAATGAACAACCTGTGAAAATTTGGAGAACTGAAGAATGGACCAAATGAGAGAAGCCAAAACCTACAGATTCATGCATCCCTAGATAAAGTTTTTGAAGCATCTGGTAAATATGCTGTAGGAATAATGAGCTCCATAGCATGGTACATGTGCCACACTTTGTGATGCTTTCTGATGAAAACCATTTGAGAAACCTATAATGGTGCTTTCATTCATTGGGGGCGGCCGGCGGGGTGGGGTGGGGAACAAGGACATCCAACAAGTCATTCTTTTTAGGAGGCTAAAATAGCTCAAGAACAAGTTCCCTGTAGTCAACCCATTAACACTGATTTTATACACTGAGCTAATCCATGTGTGTTCTGTCATTTTAAATGGAACTAAGAGCCTTCACTGGACACAATCTTGCCCTGAAGTGCTTTTAAAGCTTTTTTTGCTTGTTTGTTTAAATGCATAATGTACTACGTCTTCTGAATCTTTTAATTGCAAGTGTTTAATTTCCCCCCCTTTGCCAAATCCTCTTGGTCAAGCACTTTGCAGCTAATATGCAGATTCTCCTTGCAATAATAAACTGACCCAGACATAAACTGTCACGCTGGAAGTGAAAGGAAAGTCGTGTTGGTAACTGAGACTCTTTCTTTTTATGACTCATGGAAAAACACACACCCTACTTCCTGGTGTTATAGACTGTTAACAGTCACCATTTGAATTCCCATTAATGAGTAACACCCAATAATTGCATGGATTTTTCAACTCTGGTTGCAATCTGATAGCTGTAAGGAATCTTAAATCTGAGGGCCAGCTAAGAATCTGTACTAAGGGGAAAAAGTATGACCTAACAAGAAGGGGTTATAAAACATGTGGCTTCTCAAAGCTAATAAATACTCCTAAGGTTCTAAAGTTCAAGTTAAGCCTTAGTATACAAGTAGGGGCTAAGAAATGAGCTCAGGGAGTAGCGAAATGAAGTACCTATGTATGACAAATAGAGGCAAAGAGGGGAGACATAGTTGATTAGAACGTCATGCTTATATGTTCAGCAAATCCTGATAACTAAAATACAAATTATGAAAAATAGAAATATATGTTAAGCCCCCTTTTGGGTAACAGAAGGTCTTAAGCTGGTGAGCCTACCTGAGGGATGCTTATTGAACAGTTTGTGGGAAGGAGGAGCATCTGGCCTTCTCTCTGTGATGCTACAGTGCCACCTCTGCAGATGGTTAGAAGGTGGTACTGCAGCTACCAGTTCAGTAGGGTTCAGGTGACATAAGGGGCCTGTTTGGTCTTACAAAACCTCTGACTCTGGACTTTGCTCCTCAGTCTATGCAAGAGTCAAACTCAACCATAACTCCAGGGGAACCTCATCTGAGGAAGAAGTATAGGAGTCCATTGCCAGAGATCTCCATTGCCACTGTGGACCCTGAGGAGCCCTCTGTCATAGTCAAACAGCACAAAGTACCCAGCCCCAAACACACCTTGCATGGCACCTCTGATTACCCCACATAGAGAATCCACCAGAGAATCCACCAGAGGTGGTGCTAAGCCTGGCAAGAAGTCCAGAGCCAAAGAAATGTGTTGACTTGATAGCTAGAGGATTTTACTACTCAGGAGGAGGGAAAAGCCAGAGACGGATTGGGCAAAATGTGAAATTGAAAGAAGCTGAAATTAACAGACTCACAGGAGTCACAGGTGAGAATTGAGTGTAGGATGGGGACCAAAAAAGGACAAACTACCTCAGAAGGGGCACAAGAGGTACTACCTCTCCCCTAACACCCCATACACCCCAACCCGTTAACACTTATTTTGTACACTAGAAAAACCCCATGTGTGTACTGCTCTTGTAAATCCGCAAAATGGGATGGAACAGGCCTGTATTTGAATGCATGCACAACCGATATGGAACAGAAACAGGTGGGTCCATCATTCCATTCCTTAGTTAGCAGCCATTTTGTTAGAGTAATGGCACCTGTGCTTTCAAAGTGAAAAAAAATTAAATGGTTTTGGTGACACCACAAACCGATGGTGAGAACCCTGTAAGGTGGAATCCAATGCTTGAAACTTGTTCTTCAAAGCAGGTTTTTTTTTAAAAAAGAGCAAAAACTGACAGTCTTTCTGCTTCATGTTAACTATTAGGCATGCCAAATATTTCAAGGAAACTTTCATTACCTTTACAAAGCAAGATAACATGATGAGACAAGCCCCTCTCCCATGTTTTACTTGAACTTGGACAACTTTCCCATTTGGCTATAATTTTTGAAAGTGAAACACTCCCTCTCTGGAGATAATTTAGACTCCTTTCCTCAGGGGAAATACTTTATACAGCTCCAAGATGATAGATTCCTGTTACTGCTGCATGAAAAGGGTTTTTCGCTCACCCAAAGACCTTTGAAGTGGTCTGCCAGAACCTTTTTAAAATGCCATCCTGCATATTTCTCATCAAGAACATTCAAATCTGTTGACACAGCTTGATTCATCCGAAATGGATTGTCCAATCCACCTTGCAGATCCCTACTCCCCACAATTCAATACTAGCTACCTGCGGCTCTGAGAAACTAGATCTGATTGGACAAAAATGCAAGGAAGGCATGCATTTTGAGTGAATGCCCTAAGCTTTGTAAGGGAACCTGTGGCCCTCCAGATAGTTGGGAGTACAGCAACAGTGTTTGCAATAAGCTACCTCTGGGGTGGCCAACTTCCAAGAGACTGTGATCTACTTTCAGAATTAAAATCTGGCGGTGATCTACCCCCATTTTGGGGGGTTCGGCTCAAAGTTGGTGAGCTTTTTTTAGGGAGAAGGAAAGGAGGGTGACCAGATTTGGTAACCTTTTTGTGGGGAGCACTGCTCAAATACTTTTCTTACGGGGGACAACAGAAACTTTTAGAGATTTCTTGGGAGAGAATTGCATAAAAGCACCCACTCCACTAACCTACCTATCAAGATTTCTTAAAAAATACATGCCTTCATCCATTGTTAGTGTGACACCTGCACCACCATTTTGGTAACCAACTGTTCAATATCAGACGAGTACTGTGTCAGGGCCAGCTTCAGGGAATCCTTAAGGTGTTCATCTGTCAGCTATGGGCACCCATCCACCTCCCCCCCTCTTTCTCCCCCACCCCTCAGCTAGGAGCACCCATCCACCTCTCTCTCTCTCTCTCTCTCTCTCTCTCTCTCTCTCTCTCTCTCTCTCTCTCTCTCTCTCTCTCTGCCGCCCAGTGGCTCAAAGAGACAGGGATAGGGGGGAAATCCCTTTGTGAGTCGCGGCTCCCACTTTCCTCCCACGCACACAAACTCACACACACGCCTTCCTCTCTGCCGGCATGAGAGAGGAGGAGCCGGGGAGCTCTAGGCAGGCAAGAGGGACAGGGAGCAATCCAGCCATTCTGTGCAATGCACTAACACAATCACACACATACTGGTAAGTTCAGTATCGGGAAGAGGGAAGGAGCTCTCCCTGCAATTGCTCACAGTTATTGACCTTTTTTGTGGGGGAGAGGCAAGAGTTCTTGAGGGTTTTTTAAAGGGGGGGAGCTCTTTATTTTCTTTTAGGCTGGCGATCACTAAGGAACCCACAATCTACCTGCGATCTACCAGAAACGTCCTGGTGATCTACCGGTAGATCGCGATTGACCTGTTGGCCATGCCTGAGCTACCTGAGCCAGTAGGGGGCTACAGATAAGTAACTGCTTGGTGGTAAAGTCAATCATGCCATTTCAGGCTTTACTTCCTTCCTGCTGCTTCTCCAAGCTCAGCCAGAGTCAGTATGAGTTAGCATGTGGTGGTGTTAACTTCTTGGCTCCATCTTGTAAAACCTCTATTCAGAATGGCTTTGTTTGCCATGAATAATAAATCTTACGTTTTCTTTATCATTTCAACCAGCAGTCTCACTAGACCAGTGGTGGCCAAACTCCAGATGTTTTGAGACTACAAATCCCATCACCCCTAGCTAACAGAACCAGTGTTCAGGGATGATGGGAATTGTAGTCCCAAAACATCTGGAGGGCCAAGTTTGGCCACCACTGCACCAGACTATTTCTCTCTGCACACCACTGCAATATATTTACCCAGCTCCAACGCAGGTATTGTTTGACTCCAAGTCCCATCAGCCCCAGTCTGCATAGACAATGTTCAGGGATGATGGAAGCTGTAGTCCAATGAATTTAACCCCTGCACTAAAGAAAAGCTTCAGGGAGCAAAAATGATGGTGAAAAGGAAGAGCTACCAGGAGGGTATTAATTAACTAATAATCTTATTATTTCAGCACCATCATATTGCATATTGTATATAAGCAAAGTAGATAATATACTGAATGCCTGTATATACATTAAACATTTATGATTTCTTTGTCATTTAAATTGTGTGTGTGTTTGTGCAGTAAAGCAGCAGCAGCAGCAATTCCTGGTGCCAACGGCAGCTTCCCTACCTCCCTTGTCAAATCACAACTTATGAGCAGGGGTGATTTTCTTTGAAATATGCCTGACCCCATCATTGCAGGCTTTTAAGTGGACCCTAAAGACCCATTTGTTTACAAGGGCCTCTTCTTAAATCAGGATTTTATTGGGTGGCTGTGTAAGTGCAGTGCTGAGGTAGTTTATAATTATTTATTTGGTTTTAATAATTGGCTGTGATCAGTGCCGTTGCTGATTCTTGTCCATGAATTGTATCCTTACGGTGGTTTATAGGTATCTGAAGAAGTGTGCATGCACACGAAAGCTCATACCAAAATAAAAACTTAGTTGGTCTTTAAGGTGCTGCTGGAAGGAATTTTTTTTATTTTGTTTCGACTACGTCAGACCAACACGGCTACCTACCTGTAACTAGTTTTAGATTTGTTATTGATTTTTATATTGCGAATTTATACGTTGGATTCTGCCTTGGGAGGGAGAGCCCTAAGAGGTGGCCTGCAACCATTGTAATAAAACCAATTAATCTCTAGGTAGCATTGAGAGACATCCCTTTCTGAAACCTCAGACAGCTGTTGACAGTCGGCAGAGACCAGGGGTCACTCACCAACATGGTTGCTCTCTGATGTGCTCTCTGATGTGTCAGGCCACAACTCCCAACATCCCTGTTTGTTGGCCATGCTAGCTGGTGCTGCTGGGAGTTGACATCCAGACACAACTGGAGAGCACCATTTTGGCTCCTCCTAGTGTAGGCTGGGTGGGTTAATAGACTTTTTGTACAAACCAGCTTCCTTCTCACCATCTTCATGCCTTGCTTGTCCTAGCTCAGAGGTAGCTGGCAACCCAGTAGAATGCTGGACTACAGGGGCTGACAGGTAATATGTGGAAGGACAAAATTTGGCAACCTCCTCCTCCAGTGATGGCAGAACAAGCCCATTGGTGCAAGCAAATTGGGGTGCATGCTCTGTGCCATCTGCTGCTCAGCAATGTTGGTACTCAACGTCCAAAATAAAGACAATTTTCTGAGGGAGGGTCCGGTCAATGCAGGAGAGCCCAGGGACAAACAGGAGGGCTGGCTGCTCACCACTGCCCTCTCCTCCGCTCAGCTCGGCACCGAGGAACCAATCACACTGCCCTAAATCCACCTCTGGTCCCTAGGCTGCAAGGGAGAAATGTGCTAAGAGGAAGGCACACTTGGCAAATCTACACCGTGATCAACTCCCGCCTCCACAGAATTGGCCTCCACAGTCACTTACGGACTCATTGTTAAAACCGTGTTTATGGAAGACAATCTTACTCAGTTACAAGTGATCGCCAAAGAAGAAGAAGGCAGGAGTCTCCTGTTCTTATGCTTCTGGGGCAAGGATCCTAACTTACCAAAATGCAGGATATATCTCAGAATGAGAAACGAGAGCCACAACAAAGGAAGCATGAAGACAAATTGCCACAAAAGGCAAATGTTTCATAACAGCCCAAAAGCAATAGGTATCAGAAGCATTCCTGGATAAGAATTAAAAAGTGATAGAAACACAAGACTCACTTAAGTCCTTACAGGGTCATGAAATGCCCCCATCACTTATGCGGAAGGGGAGCAATTAGTAAATATGTTGGACTTCCTAGGCAATGGCAACTTCACTCCAGCCATCTTTCAGCTTAATGAGATTTGCCACAAGTAACAAGTGGCTGCGCTTGCATGATTTTGGTCTCCCCTGATGCATACAAAACAACATTATCCATGAACTGGTGTTTACAGGCCTTAGCTAATTGACACTGTTTTTGTCCTCCGTGTTTTACTACTGTAGTTGTAATTGAGCTTGTAGCCACATGGTTGGAAAGCATAAGCTGAAGGGGTGTGATACATACATAGCAATCCTTCAATTTTGGAAATCACTTTGCCAGCAATTGCTAAACATCCCAAGACTGTTAAACTTAGATGAGCATTTCCATTTGTTTTCCCCACCCTCAAGAACTCATCAGCTGGAAAATCCATAGAAGGCAAAAGTCTGCGTGGGCTGGAAATGTTTTTAATGAATTTGTATGCCTAATGTATCGAACAGGTGGCCTGAAGCATGTCATAATGTAGAATTGTCTGTCTTTGTGCATTTCCTACAAGGAACATATGGTAATGTACATAGCTTCTATCTCACTGAAGGTCACAACAACTTTGCGTTATGTGTGGTAAAGGACAAAAAGGAGCCCCAGTGCAGAAGCTGACCAGATTTGCAGCTGGATCTTATTTTAATGTTGGTGATATGGTAGTGCCCTCCGCTGGATCTGACAGCAGCAGGTACTTATGGCGTTCCAGGCCCCACGACACACAACTCTGTCCCCCAAAAGAATAATACAGTCAAGGTGCTGCTGCCTCCAGAATCTGCCACCTGAAGTGGTTGCTTCATGCTGCCTAATACTGAAGCTGGCCCTGAGTTCTCTCTTAGTTGCCTACTTCAGAGCACTGACACCCAGTGAGGTTTATGCCTGATAACCAGAAGTGTTTTTAATCATACATGCGCATATTGCACTAGTGTGCCTTGAGGACTTTGCAGTTTTGTTCCCTACTGACTAATCTCAGCAATTATATTAGGATCAAGGAAGGGGCTTTCAAATCAGTTGGGTTTGACCCTAAGCAATTTTCTTTCTAGATATTAACTGTTACACCACAAGGTCAGTGCCTTTGGTGAGTTGTCCCCTTTCTCCTGCTAAGAGCGTCACTTTTTGAGTCCTTAAGATGGCTCAGTATTTTGATGAATGCTCTGGGCCTTATGTTTTGATAACTCTAGTTTATCCCATTGCAGGCAATGAATGGAGAATGTTTAAACGGTGTATTTCCGGTGGCCCTCCCTCTGAGTCCGAGCTTAAACTTCAGTCTGTGTCTTCCCCCTTGAACTCTCCCCTTCCTTCTCCTTGTTCTCGGAACTCAGGCTTCTACTGCAACTAGGCTGCTCCTCCCTCGTTCCACATTCTTACCTCCTCCTGTCTCTCCACGCTCTCCCCCTCTGTCAGCAATGGGATGCAGCTGACATTCCCTCACTTCGAGAAGTAAGGTTACAGGGAACCAGGCAGAGGGCCTTTTCGGTAGTGGCACCCACCCTGTGAAACACCCTCCCATCAGATGTCAAGGAAATAAAACAACTATGTGACTTTTAGGCAGCCCTGTTTAGGGAAGTTTTTAATGTTTGGTGTTCTAGTGTGCTTTTAATTCTGTTGGGAGCCGCCCAGAGTGACTCAGGAAACCCAGCCAGATGGGCAGGGTATGTATGTATGTATGTATGTATAAATATTCTCACCATCACCATCTCTCCACCCTACAGCCCACCCCCCTTGAGCTCAGTCATCTTAGGTTCATTTCTCAGAAAAGGGGGGCAGGTTGGGTGTTTAACTTTTTTGGAGAAGGGGAACAAGGCAACAGAGTTACTCTGAAGACTGATCTGCCTCAACACACCTTGCTAACAGTCTGATTCTAGAATGTGAAAACCTGCTCCATAGCTACAGAATTTGCTTCATTATTCAGGATACACACAGCCAATGTGCAACCTTACCATACATCAGGAGTAGTCAATGTGGAAACCTCCAGAGATTTTGGGCCCCAGCCTCCATCAGTCACAGCTTGCATGACAGGGCTGATGGGAGTTGTAGTTCAATGGCATCTAGAGGGCATTGTGTTGGCTATTCCTGCCATTTGTGAAAGCGTTCTGCTTAATAAATGGATTTGCCTGAAATGCTGAACTGTGGCTAGTGAATTGGTTTACTGGGAGATCATCTGCCTTGGAGGGTCATGTAAATGTTGCAGTCTCTTAATACAGTCCATTCATATGTTTTCTGTTTATTTCTGTCAACACTGCCTCAGTACTTAATATTCCCTCCATCCCTTGTGGATCAGGAAAGGGTACTGAAATACCAAGTTGTGCTTTAATAGCTAAAAGCTAATTTGTTAACTTGCTCTCCTCCCTGTCTCAACCCCATGCCACTAACACATACATTTTTGTACATCGAACCTGCCCAACCAAACCACCACTTCCTTTGGTTAACAAATGCTCTTCAAATCAAAGCAAATCCTTCTCCCTATAAAAATGGACAATAAATATATATTATGGTGATTCTCACACAGGCTGTGCTCTCTCTCACTCCACTTCAACGGCTTGTTACTGGAGAGTTGACCCAGAAAGATAATTTCCACCCACCTTCTGAGGCAGGTTGTTTAATGAGCATGCTGGAATGTGTAGCATTTGCCCATTATGAGCTATAATCCTGTTATGCATTTTGCACCTTCTCGCTATTTCTCCTCAGCTATCTAACACTTTGGGAATGTTTTCCTGCTCTTTCTCATTTTTACCAGGGACCCATAGAATCTGGGTGGTAATGTTCTCACATGACCGTAGAGGCATAACCGTCTGTGGAGGGGAGCACCAGAAGGACAATGTGGAGAAGGGGGGGGGACACACCTTGGTCCACCCCCCCCACCCTGCTCCTTTTTTGATGTTCAATATGGGGCAAAATGCAGCCTATCTACATGGTTGTGTCAAATTCCACTTTGCAATGTGTGGTGATGATGGATATGCATCAAGGCAGTGGCTACAGCCAAAGCATCTGAGAAGCGCTGCTGGGTAAACGCCATTGGAAGTTAAAGCCATAAGTGACTCCTTTGCCATAGTCACCTTCCACAAGTGTGAAAAGGAAGCTGTGGGGAAGGGCTGTGGCTCAGTGGTAGTGCCCTGGCTTGGCATGCAGAAGGTCCCCGGTTCAATCCTTGGAATCTCCAGGTAGGTCTAGAAGAGATCCCTGTCTAGAAGAGGTCTAGAGCAGGCATCCCCAAACCTCGGCCCTCCAGATGTTTTGGACTACAATTCCCATCATCCCTGACCATTGGTCCTCTTAGCTAGGGATCATGGGAATTGTAGGGCCGCAGTTTGGGGGTGTCTGGTCTAGAAGAAGAGGTCTAGAAGAGAGCCACTGCAAGTTGGTGTGGACACTACTGAGCTAGACAATCCAATGGTCCAACTTGGGATAAGGCAGCCTCCTATGTTCTTTGCTATGTAAGCTTCTCTGTCTTTCAGCTAAGACCTTGAATTGAAGGGAGCAATGGTTCAAATCTCAGGTGACCTATGAACTCACGGAGCAAAGCAATCCAAACACTGTCAGGAATTTGGATGAGAAGAAGTGGTCCCTCTTCCCAGTTTTGCCTGATTCACCTGGCTCCACAGGCAGGGAGACTGAGGTCCCTGCTCTGCTCCTTGAGAGCATGGATGTGCAGAAGCTATCACCACCAGCAGCTAGTATAAACCCCCCACCTTGGAAGTGGGGAGGGGACAGAGTCAGGGCTGCCAAGGATCCATTGGGGTCTAAGCCAGCCCAGCAAGCAATGCACAAGCTGCCGCAGGGCCTCTTTGCTGTGTCAGGCATGGCGCTTCCACCCCAAAAGCGCCTCCTTTTCCTGGCCAGTGTGAGGACTGGGGTTGTGGACGCAGCAGGGGCTCCGCCACTCTGGTAAGCTTTGCTGCTGCTGCCCAGCTGGGTTTAGCACTTTGTCCTGAGCCGCCAGTGGAGGTATTTTCCCTCTCTCTGACTTTAGGAGAAGCCTTTCAAAGAAAGACTTTTGATGGATAAACCTGAAAAAACTTGATTTGTGCTGCTTTTCATTTTGCAAGGTACAAAGTACATAAAGGTTGATACAAAACCTAATGAAACAGTTTTATTTTTAAAATAAATATTGTGATGTTAAATTCTTGAAGGTATTTATGCAAGCTAAGCTGCCTTGCATAATCCTCTGGGTTTGAAAGGTGAGCTATAAATCATGGGCCTTATCCTGTTCCTATGGCACATTTCACAGCCATCTCTGCTCCACCTGAGGAAGATTCCTACTGCCAACTCCCACTCTCTGCCAGCATTCTTCTTAAAAGTAAGGAATTAAGACTGAAGGACAAATAAGTATACTTTAGAAAGTTCATTTTCCTTTTGCATTTCATACCTTTCAGTATTTCACAGATTAAAATGGAGACACTTGTGCAATGGGGGCTTGCCCTGATAAATAGGGGCAGTTGGAGTGTTTGGCATTTATTTCATTGTTTCCATGCTGCCTGTTATTAGCTAATTGCATCTATGTACCAGCAGGGGGAGGATTTAACCCAATAACTATTCTGACCACTTGGATATTAGCATCTCTTCAGAAGAGCATAATGCAGTCAGAGAGGTGAAACTGGAAAAAATGATTCTACTGGATCACTGTAAAGAAAACTAAGAAAGAATCTTTGTCACGTCTCATATACTGGTACTCTTCCAGAGATTCCAAAGCATAAACAGAAGAGATGTTAATCGATCTAGAACAAAGGGTTTCTTTATAGCTGTTAGAAACTAAATTACAGGTTGTTCACAGGAGTTGATACCGATTTATTTCCCTGTGTTCTGCCCTGCACACAAATGAGAGACTAGTTCAGGAGCAGTGGATACACCAGGGGACGAGATAGGTTAAATATTTATTCATTCCTTTTATTTCATAAAATGTATATACCTGCTTGATTGTAAACGAAACCTCAAAGTGGTTTACAAAAGGAATATGACCACGTGTGGGTACAGCATAGCAGAGTCTGGCATGGCGTAGTGCAATGATATGGCTATTGGCCAGCCCACCTGCTAGCTGATGTCTCACCCCCAGTCCACAACTGGGCACGAGGATGGAGCTGCCAGGCTTACAGGCCCACCACTGTGTGGAGCAATCTGTGAGCCCCACCAGCAACCTGGGTGCTGAAGTCTTATAGCCTTGGGGTTCTTCCTCGGCTTTGCTGCCAGACTCTGTCCCTGACTGGCTCTGATGGGGCAAGGAGCTGACCTTTGCCTAAGTATCACCTTCTACCTGGACCAGCTCACAGCGTGGGCAGCACAGAAGAGCCTGCTGCAGAGATGGCAGTGAGCTGGGGCTTTGTAAGCAACTCGTCTGAAGATCAATCAAAACCTCCCCGGGCACCATGCACACGAAGGTATGCACCAGTGCAACATTCACTGAAGTGAACAGGGAGCACCTACTTCTTCCTGAATTGTCTCCTTGGAACAGACAGGAGAGGTACCATCAGAATGTTGAGAGGGGCAGAAATGTAACGGACTTTTTCTCCAGGGCAAAGGCACTCCGGATGCTAAATCCCAGCAGGAACAGCAGCAGGGGAAAGTGTATCTTGAAACACAGCAAAGTGGCATTGTGATGTCCTCTCCCTTTTCTTCCTAGGTGCATCTCTGAAAATCCTTGAGTTCAAAATGGCATGCTGGATTGTGCTCCAGAACCCTAACTTTCCCACTCTTTTGCAGGCATTTCACTAATAATAGAAGTGCCTCTCTTCTCTTTTCTTTTTGGGGCAATTAGAGGTAGAGGGTGTGGAGCAATTAATCATTTGCAGCTATTGATATAATCACTCGTATTCCACCACTACCCCCCACCCTTGTACCTTTGTGTAGCTCATTGGTGTGAGTGGACAGACATCCATCTTAGTGATGTATTTTCCTAATATTGTCCAAGGCAGGAGAGAATGCTCTGGCTTACCTTTGTCCTGGCGCCACAGTGCATCTTCAAGAATGAATTGAATCCCTCACTTTTCACAGTGAATTATTGTTCAAACACAGCCAGCCTTCAGTTGCTTAGACAGCCTGAACCAAAGCTCCTGTGTGGCACATATTTATTTCATCCCATTGTTTAAACTCAATGCATGATTCTGCCAAAGTTAAAGCTTTCTTTTCTTTTCTTTTCTTTCTTTTCTTTTAAACACATTTATTTAATATTAAAACAAATAATAATATTACTTTCCCCACAAAATCAAGAATTGCACCACAGCCTTGTCCACTGCCATAATACCACTTAACAATCACTCCAATCCTCAATCCCCCATTGCTGTCATGTTGGCGCTCAGCAAGTACCCTCAATCGACACCCAACTACCAATGTGTTTTACTAGACTTTTTTTTAAAAAAAAGTTTTATTGCTTTCACTTGGAGAATTACACACATCTGTACTTTTCCCAGTTACAACTGGTGAGAGTTCAAAGTGCTTAGCCTTAGCAGGCCTGTGCCTTTAATTTTTTATTTCTTCTTTTCTGAATTGTATACGGATATTTTGTTTCTTGTCAGGATAGTGTTTGCATTTTGCCTCAGTGACCTGTTTGCTAAAGTATGGCAACATATGGAAACAAACAATTTGAGCTAAGAAAAAATGGCCTGGTTTTTGCTTCTTTGCCTGTACAGTCATACCTCGGTTTAAGTACGCTTCGGTTTGAGTACTTTCAGTTTAAGTACTCCGCGGACCCGTCTGGAACGGATTAATCCACTTTCCATTACTTTCAATGGGAAAGTTCGCTTCAGGTTAAGTACACTTCAGGTTAAGTACAGACTTCTGGAACCAATTGTGTACGTAAACTGAGGTACCACTGTAATCCATATATCTGTCTTTCCTCAGCTTCATGTATATCATTTTGTTGCTTGTTCTGTACCTTCTCCCCCACCCCCACCTGCTGGGATTTCTCGCTATAGGTTCCCATCTTTATGGGATTCTTCCATCACCATCAATCTATTGCCTTCTCCTTCCATGGGAGGAAGGTTTAACACCAGCCAGACTGACAATTGCCCCTTCTCACATAATCAAAACTGCGCTGATTGTTTTGTGCCCTCTGTCATTAGGCTGAGAAGACCATGCAACATCTCAGCCAACCAGTGAGTTGGTTCTGATGATATCTACTCCCTTAACCAGTCCAATGTGTGAAGTGCACAAGCTTCTCTCCCTCATCCCAGCACCCCTTACCTGCATATGCACGAGGGTGGGTTATATGATTGCCTTGGATGCGTGTAGAAATCACACAGAATCCCCAAACTGATTTTCAAGAAATCAACCAAGTGATCCGGCACAATTTTTACAAGTGTAAAAGTCAATTGGATGGTCTTTCCCAAAGTGTTCACAGGTGGGGATGTTGCACCAGGTGTGCATAATGAAACTGCATGCATGCATGCATGCATGCATGCATGCATGCATGCATTTATTCACACATTGGGTTGTGTGTGCGCTCATGCATGCATGTGTGGGGTGTTGAACATAATAAAAAAAGCACCCTGGTATCAGATCCCTCACTGCCACAAACATGTCTTGTGGTTATGAAATATTTTTGTCTCTCAGCTGCCTGCTAGGAAAACTGATATCATTTCAAGTATAAACTGGATTGGTTTATCAAAAAGATTCTATCATAAAACATGATCCATACAGCATCATATGTACACTCAATTAAGAGTGATTTAAGATTTATACCATTACATTTAGTTTCATACACAGCACCTATTGCCAGCTCTAATTCAGTCTAAAGATCAGAAATAAATACATAGACACACAAAGAAAAAGAAAGAAAAAAAAGAAGAAGTTTCTCTCTCTCTCCAAACATGTGTGTATGGTATATTTTTATCATGGTGATTACGAAGGACACCCTGTTGAAAAAGTGATGCTTAGTAAGGCTCGTTGAATCTTCCATCTGTCATTGGTTTTCTTCATGAGGGACAGTAAAACAATTAAGCATTAAAGAAAGTCACTTTTATGTCCCAGACACATTTTGGCTCCCAGTACGAATGATGCAATGCTGCTTTGTATTTATAAAGAAGTTATTCCAATAAGTACAGACGGAACGTCATCCCTAAAAACTCCTGATAGAATAGGAGCGCCTAATGAAAAAGAAAGTCTCAGATGAAAGGATGGCGACCTTTGCACATCTCAAGGGGCTGCTTTGTCATTCTGTAATTTACACCTTAGTGCAGGATTTTCAAATTACAAACGTTTCATTTACAGACCATTGAAGAAAATAGCAGCTTCCTCTTTCCCCTAAACCTATTGTGAACTATTTGGTTTTAAGATGAGTGTTTCCAGATTTTGTTTCATTGTGGTGCTTCTTTCCCATTCAAATGGTTCAGCTTTTGCCTGAGTCATCCTTTGCAACAGAATCCCAGGCTGCACTTTTTTAAAAAATTGAACATAATGGGGCTTACGTTTGACTAGATACATATAGATTTTCACTGCATGCATCTGAAAAATGCAGCCCCGGATTCAGAAAAAGTGTTGAATTGGGGGCGGGGGTAGGAAGGGGGCAGGTATTTTGACATTTATGGCTCAACTATTCTGCTCCAGACACTAGTCCTACTGGAAGGGGAAAGAGAACAGATGGGCAGGGGGGCAATAACATGGAAGATGAGAATCAACAGCAACAAAACAAAGGGAAAATAGTAAGAGGGATGGGAAAGGATTAGTCAAACTTTTTCATTATGGGTTTCCTAATGTGCTGATTGAGGGCACTAGGAGAAAGGGACGACAGAGGACGAGATGGTTGGACAGTGTTCTCGAAGTCACCAACATGAGTTTGACCAAACTGCGGGAGGCAGTGCAAGACAGGAGTGCCTGGCGTGTTATGGTCCATGGGGTCACGAAGAGTCGGACACGACTAAACGACTAAACAACAACAACAATGTGCTTATTTTAGCAGCGTTAGACATGTGAGCAATAGCTTGTAAGATATTGTATGCAAGGTAGGGGTGGTGGCATCTGTTGATTTCAGTTTCTCATCATTTCTGAGTTTCCCAATCTTATGTGTGATTCATCCCATTATGATTCCATGCAAACCCTCCCAAAAAGTTTTGCATGAATATTCGTATGGATTTTCATGCACATTCTTTTAATTTTGAACTGAGTTTACCCTAGCAGAAAGATGGCTTTCAATATTTGATAGACAGTAAACAGTTAAGAATGCCATCCTATGGTCTTGGGGATGGCATTCCAGGGACCACAGGAAGCTTCTCTATTACAGTTGCAGAAAGCGCCATCAACCTTGCTGCTCTGCCATGGGTGCTCTGGCGGCAGTAAAGGCAAAAAGAGGGTGTACTAGGGCAGATCAGGAGAGGTTTGGGATCTTCTGGATTCAGGGACCTTTGGTTCTTTTCACACGCCCATGAAATGGGGGGGGGAGAGGTTGCGACGGTGCAACGACACTTTTTTTCCCTGGCGCTGTTGGGCCCGTCCTCTCACTTTTTAAAAAAGAGTGTGCATCCAACTCACAGAACACCAATCCCACAGATTCCCACAGACTACCTCAGATCATCTTGTGGGGGACTTGCGTGAGGTAAAACTTAATAATTAGGAGTCTCAGGCAGGATTTGTTCAAATTTACAATAACAATTTTATTTAACAAGGAAGTTTATGACACGAGTAGATAAAACTTAGGATACTTCAGTTTACAATGTTATTTCACTTCAAGGTTTTCTCAGTTGTTTCACACTTAATACTTTGGTTCTTAACAAGGTGGTACTTTTGGTCTGTTGCACAGCCCTTAGACCAGGCATCCCCAAACTTCGGCCCTCCAGATGTTTTGGACTACAATTTCCATCTTCCCCGACCATTGGTCCTGTTAGCCAGGGATCATGGGAGTTGTAGGCCAAAACATCTGGAGGGCCGCAGTTTGGGGATGCCTGCCTTAGACAGCCCTACTCCTGAAGTATTTCCAGGTAACAGACCCAAGGGATCTCTGGTTTGGGAGTCTTCTCTTACTAGAAGAATCTCTCCCCTCCTGACTGGAATGAGACCTTTACAACTTCTCCTTCTCCTGTCTCAACCTCAACCTCCCAGTTAATTTCTAGCCTAATTACTCTTACAGGTCACCACACACTGTCCTTCACACTAAGCTCAGAGATTCCTTTCTCTAGCTTGTGGTATTTTCCTCAGAGTGGAATATATCTTCCTACCTATCTTCCCAACCTCAACCTCAGCCTACTCCAAGACCTCGTCCCAACACTCCCTCCAAAACTCACTCACTGTTTCTCCAAATCCTCTCCTTTTCAACTCCCCGCTCCTGGAACCTCGGCCAATCAGAGGCTGCCGTGCATTAACCCCTTTCTAGCATGGGGAAAAGAAAAAGAAAATACTTGGGGACCCAACCTGCCCCAGCAAAACCAAACATTTTCGTCACAGAGTTACACCAGCTCTGGAGTCACAAACGATGCAGGGGAAATGTGTGAAGGTGGATGCCCCCCCCCCACTCACCCAGGCAAAAAAAAGATTATGGGAAAGCGGGAAATATGACTCTCCATCCTCAGAACAATAGATTTGATTTTTTTTCCTGAACCTTGAATTACTTCTCTCTCACCACCATCCCCATAGGATCGCGCTGCACATAGTTTATAGTAACTGACATGCAACAGTCTTCATCCCTGACAAGAATTATCAGTAGAAGAGAAACCGTTTTTTCAAAGTTGTATGGTTTTGACAGTTCACAGACAATAGTATGCAGTGCTTGTCGGTATTCAGTTGTTCACATACAGTAGCTTTTGGTATCTGGCAACATTGATAAGTGCCATTTAATGGTTAGCTTATGTGATTTTTACATTTCAGGCCTGGCAAAACAATCAGAAGATGCCAATGTGTGTCTAAAGCAAAGGCTGAGGCAGTGTGTGTGTGTGTGTGTACACCCTCCCCCTCCGTTCTGAACTGAAAACTTCACAGTTGAGTGGAAAAGTTGGAAAGTTCTGCACATTTTTTGAAATATTTTAGTACTAGAGTTGTGCCACCAAACTGCGGGACCAAACTGCGGGAGGCAGTGGAAGACAGGAGTGCCTGGCGTGCTCTGGTCCATGGGGTCACGAAGAGTCGGACATGACTAAACGACTAAGCAACAACAACAAGAGTTGTGCAACCCTCCACCGTATAGTCTTAAGTGGTAGAAACCAGTTTAAAGAATTGTTTTACGACATTATGAGCTGTGTGTCAAGACTGTGCCAAGATCTGAGCCATTGCAATGTATTTGAGTGGCATCTTACATATAGAGCAATCACATTAGGCCTTGGTGGCCCACAAAAACCAGAATGGAAATAATTTGTGACCTTTTGCTAAAGCGATTCCTCAAGAATATTCCCTCTCTTATTATGCTCCATCTCTGCACCTAGCTACATGGGTAGTTAGGTCATCTTTTGTTGAGCTGAATTTTTTCAGAAAACTTTTTTTGAAGGAAAATTGCTGAATTTCTCTTCTTCTGACCCTTTATAAACTTTTCTCTAAATATGCACCATCTTTTTTCTTTTCTTTGTGGAAGCTCTGATTTCCCACAATTGCTACTGCTACTACCTGTAGTATCCTTTGGGGGAAAGAGAGAAGCTGTCACTATCACTTCTGATGGTGAATGTCACCCCCCTGCCCAATAAACTTTTCAAGGAATTTCTCCTCCCTCTGAAGAAATTCAGAGATATGGTCCCTTCAGTTTCTCTGGCCGCAAATAGGATGGAGAATGAACTGAAGGAATGGAAAGCTGTGGCAAGCTCTGATTCTGGAATAAACTATAGAAGTTATCCTAGTTAAACTGGAGTTCAGGAAGAGTGGAATGTGGGGCAGAGTGAACCAGGAGGGAAAGAAAGGAAATACACATGGGAAATTCTATCTGTATTTTTAAGAAACTTCTGCAAAATCAATTGCAAGCAATGCACACCTCTCATTTTTTTTGAAGTACTGAAGTCAGCCTGTTTCCATTTTTCCACAGACAGAAACGTCTAGCCACATACCTGAGAAACATTCGTTTACAGCCAAGAATATCCCAGACTGGTTTGGCAAACACCTCAAAGCTTGTCAAAGTGTATATTTCAAAACATCAGATGCTGATAACCAGGAAAGCAGTTAACCCCCTCCCCCATTTTAATGTCAAGTGAAAGTTCTGTGGGACCCGTATTTTATCCAGATATCAAGAACTGAAGGCACCTTTAATTGTCGTGTGTCCGACCATAACATTTGTAACAAAAAAGAAGGAAGGAAGAAAATAATATTTTTTGAACGACATCATTGACGAAGTAAATCTGTCTGTTAGACGCAAGTTCATAAAGAATTCCTAAGACGTTACAGCTGGAACTTATTGTTTCATGTTCCCAGAGCAGAAGGAAGGACCAAGAGGGCATTTTCCGTTGTGAGGGAACTGCCCTGGAGGCTTTTGGTGTCTCTGTTTATTTTGGTGTTTTTGTTTATATCTGTTTATTTACTGATTTCCATATAAGAAATAGACGGACACACAAGCTGGAGAAGCTGTGTTGCTGCCACAGAAGGCAATGGCCCTGCATATTCTTCTCCTCTCTTGCCTGGTAATGTCTGGAACAGGCTTGGGGAACTTGTGGCCATCCAGATGTTGTTGGATTCCAACAGTCGTCAGCCCTTGCCGGCATGGCCAATTTCAAGAAAGGCTGGGGTTGAATTCCAACCATATCTGGAGGACCACAGGTTCCTTATCCTTGGTTCTGAACTGCAAAAAGTGTGATTAACAAATGTCAGTCACGCCTTTTGCAGTCAGGCTGACGGGAGTTGTAGTCCAGAACATCTGGAGGTCAACAGGTTTGGCAAAGGCTATACCCCATGTGGTTTGTTTGTTTGTTTGTTTGGTGGGGGGGTGCTGCTGCTGAGAAAAACACTGTGCAATGATGTCACCTCATGCCACTGAGGTGCAGTGGATACTGCAGTGGGACTTTGACTGGAGAGGCCAAGATTCAAGCCATCATGCAGCCGTGAAGGTTGCAGAATGGCCTAGGCCAGCCACGATCTTCCAGGTACAAGGTCACTCACTGTGAGATGAAAATAGGGACCAATATGTCCCTGAACAATGTGGATGAAGGGCCAGTTTTTTATAAAAAAATGTTTTGAAAAATAAGTAGTGGTATGTTATGCAGTGCTAGGAGACAGAGACATGGTGCTGCCTTATACTGAGACAGAAAACTTCTCCGTCCAGCTCAGAACCATCTGCACTGACTGACAGCATCTCACCAGTGTCTCAAACGGCGTATTCTGGAGATGCAAAGGCTTGCACCTGGGACCTCCTTCATGCAAAACAGATACTCTCACACTGAGCTCTTCCCTCTGGTTCCAGCCTTGCAGAGGCAATAGGGATGTTTATGCTGGGGTGGGCAGAGTTGTGTAGATTTCAGAGCAGGCTTTAGACTTTGCCAAAGCAGGGCGTCGGGGAGAGAGACGAAGTCAAGATTTAACACAGGATTGACACATTAAGCTTTAAATGGAAAAGACAACATATTTAGAACAGACTTTATGTAATTGTGCTCTTTTTCATTTTCATAATAACTGCAGCTGTTTTAGTTCAGTTTTTATTAATTTGGGGCAAATAGTCAGCCCTTTTTATTAAATAAAGGAATGTGTTTCTCTGGCATAGATGCCTAATACACAGAGGCTGACTTCAATGTTTCTAATACAGTGGTGCCTCGCTAGATGAATTTAATTTGTTCTGTGAGTCAATTCGTTTTGCGAAAAATTCGTCTAGCGAATCCCAAAGGAATGCATTGAATTTTATTTTAATTTTTTGCCCATAGGAATGCATTAATTAATTTCAATGCATTCCTATGGGAAACCGCAATTCGCTAGACAATTTTTTTACAAAACGAATTCGTCTTGCGAGGCAACCTCCGCTCGAAAAATCTCTTCGTTAAGCGAAAAATTCGTCTTACAGGGCATTCGTCTAGCGAGGCACCACTGTAATTGACATTCATCAGACAGAGCCATGGAGCTGGTCAAAAAGATGGGTGCTTCTGAGGAAGAACTCCATCAGGTTGGACCTCAGATGAGTTGCTGTTTCTTGGGCTTCCTTGAGGCATCCATCTGGCCGCCTTTCCGGGAGGGCAGATATCCCTTAACACCAAGAAGAGTGTGGGCAAGACTGAACTCATCTGTCCCCCAAAGGCGCCTGCATATCTGGTGCGATCAGGATGAAACATTTAGACTTTAGACTCTTTCAGTTCTTCATGCATGACATATATTGCAGGTTGTCTTTCTGTTTGGATATTTAGGTTGACATGAATAAATATTCTGCCATTTCTGGGACTTTGAATACTCAGGTCACATTTTATTTTTTGAAAAAAATAAGAACTAGGCACCAACCATATATTTTTAAGTGTTAAAGAGCTTTCTCAGCATGGGACTGGTCTGAACTTTCCTTGCCCCTACCCTAGTTTAACAACTATAAGAACATTTTTACTGCGATAAAGAGAAAATCAATATATTTCCCTGGGTGAAGTAACTTTTGTTTCTGTCAAGGTTGCTATGCAGGGGAAAGAGGCTTTGTTCACAGAGAACCAGCGTGTGGATTATTCGTCATGTGGACTATTGCTGTCATCTCCATTTGACCATTTGGCCTGACCTTTGACCTTTGACTTCTCTTGTTGCTTCCTATATTTGTGTCAGTTTTGGTCTTTCGCTTGCTTGACCTCCGGGCTCATAAATTAGGGGAGGTCAGGAAAGTAATCAAGGAACTAATTGTGCAGTTCAACTTAGTTCAAGTGGGCGAGTTGTGTGCAGTGCAACACCACCTGCGTGGAGGAATGCTGCCAGTCCTGTGCAAACCCGAAAAAGCTGTTTGGTCAAGCATCCAGATTAAAAATGTAACTAATGGGAAGCTAAATGGATCGCCAGCAGCAAGAATATTATTGGCAAAGAATTGGAAGAATGAAGAATTGCCAACAGTGGATGAATGACAGAAGAAATTGATAGAATATATGGAACTGTCTGAGTTGATGGGGAGACTTCGGGATCGGAGTGAAGAAGCAGCGGAAGAAGATTGGAAGAAGATTGGATTGCTTTTTGCATTTCTTGTATTTTGTATTTCTTGTGTTTTGTATTTCTTTTTTGTGTTTTGTATTTTTGTATGTTTTTGTTGTTTGAAAAAATCTTTAATAATTTTTTTTTTTTTAAAGGAAAGCTAAATGGATCACTTGTTGATAAAAACCCACAGGAAGAAGAGCTAGCATCTCAGGTGCTGAAATAATAATAATAATAATAATAATAATAATAATAATAATAATAATAATAATACAGTGGTGCCTCACAAGATGAATTTAATTCGTTCTGCGAGTCAATTCATTTTGTGAAAAATTCGTCTTGCGAATTGCGGTTTCCTATAGGAATGCATTGAAATTTCTTTTCTTTTTTTTGCCCATAGGAACGCATTAATTAAATTTCAATGCATTCCTATGGGAAACCACGATTCACAAGACGAATTTTTCACAAAACGAATTCGTCTTGCGAGTCACCATCAGATCGCAAGATGCATTTGTCTTGCGAAAAATTCATCTTGCAGGGCATTCGTCTTGCGAGGTACCACTGTAATAATAATAATAGGATTAACAATGATGCATCTAAAATGTCATCTAATTTAACATGGAATAATTGACACCCTACTGCTGCTCCATTCTTTGCACGCTTCTTTTTCTTTTAACACCTTGATTGAGGTCTCAGTTTGTGCCAAGGATGATCAGGAAACAGCCTTCTTCAAACAGCCTGGAAGAATAAAACAACAGAAATGCAGATCCCAACATAAAATTACATATTGGTTAGCTGATAAAATATGGATACATAGAAGGTTTTGTTTGTCCACTAAAATAAAGTACAAAAGGCTTTAAAAGCAAATGATATTTTTTTCTGGTTTTATTTTTTGTGTGATTTCTGTGTGTGTGTGTGTGTGTGTGTGTGTGTGTGTGTGTTTGTGTGTGACTTCAAACCTCCATGATGTGGTTCATTTTAAGGTGTATATTTTACATTCTTGCATTTTCATTCCAGCTTATGCATTAATAAACCCTCAGCAGAAATATGCAGCTAGATGATGTGAGAGAAATCTTGTTTTCCTAGCTCATAAAACTGTCTCATTGAAACCCATCTTGAATCGATGCTGCCTTAAAGAAGGTTTATGTGTTAATGCCAGCATATCACTGGAATATTAATCAGAATCCTCTTGAGAGCACCTATTCTAAGAAGGGTTAACTCAATACATCACTTTTATACAGTGTTTTAAGACTGTTCTTAGTATTTTATGTTCATAACCGGCAATCTTACAGCAACCTATGTAGACTAGATTGGAATAATGGATTCTCCTCCTATTACAGATTGAGAGGCTTTCTAGTGCACTGCTCAGTCTCATAGCTACAGTGCAACAACAGATTTAATAAAATCCGGGCTTTCGGTGCTTTATCCCTTCCTGAACAGAATTGTAATTGCCATTTCGGATCATGAGAAAGAAGTTCATTTGTACATGCCTGAAATATTTACTCCCTGAGGGCAAATGCATTATACCATTCAGAGCCATGCTTTTGGTGCAGGGCAGGACTCAACTTTTGAAAACGAAGAATGGCCAATGCCTTTTGCTAAAGGTCAAGTAAAATGGCATTTGCTAAGGATGTGTATGCACACCAACCGTACTTTTCCATCTATAAGATGCCCCCATGCATAAGACGCCCCCTATTTTGGGGGACTCAAATTTAAGAAAATGGGGGGAGATGGCCCAGAGTTGTTGAGCTTTTATTAGGGAGGATTGCTGAAAATCGCTCACCCGCATGCATCGCAAAATCCGCCTTCCGTCTGTTCCATCGCCGGCAGAAGCTGGCAATCAACCGCCCAACTGCCGGAGCATCAGCCAATCAACACCACCCATTGACACAGCAACCAATAATACACACAATAGCTGCTGACAGCCGTGGAAGCAACCAATTAAACATTCACCTATGCACTATCCATGTATAAGACGACCCCCACTTTTTTGCATGATTTTTAAAGAAAAAAAACATAGTCTTATACATGGAAAAGTAGGGTATGTGTTTTCTGGTTCAGCGGGTCTCACTGTGTAAGCTGTTGCCAGAGGACAGCCATGTTTTCAAAATGCACTTGCCAATTTTACCCCTTCATGTATTATTGACTTGGCATCAATATGCTAATTTCAATTGCTGTTACTATTTGGGGGTAACAGGAAGGTACCTGTCACAGTGGCCGGAGTGGACTACTTCAGAGTAACGACGCTACGCAGCTCTGCATTTTATTCTTTTATTGGTGCTGCGTATTTACAGTGCTCAAGTCATTGCTATTTACACGGAGCGATGTTGTCAGTCGGTTTCAGAACCTCCTAATGGCTTTTGGCGCGTCTTTCTCCAACACAAAAGCTTTGGCAGACCCATCCTCTTGCCCCTCCTCTTCCTGCGTAATTCTGGAGTTGGGGGGATGGGTCTTCCCCCCTTACTTGCCCCTTCCTGTCCCACCTGGGACCCTGGCTCCTCTACCTTGCCTGAGCCTCGGACACGACTTCCTGCTTCCCCACTGGAATCGGAACTCTCCCTGCTTTCCCCTTTGCTCGGGGACGGGCTTGAACTCAGGAGGGGAGGGACTTCGCGATATCCCCTGTCCCTCACATCCACCCCCCTCCCAAGCTCTCCTTCACCCCTCCCCAGGCCCCCCCCATGTGTCGGTGACGACTGGAAGCCTAAAAACTCGGTGCTCTCCGAGCCCGTTGGTGTGAACACCTCCCCCCAGTCCTGCGAGCCCCCCCCTTCCGCCTGGGAGGACGGGAATCCCAAAAAGTCCGTGGCGTCAGAGCTGGTGGGGGTAAAAATGTTTTGCCAATCTGCTCCTTCCTCTGACTGGGTGGATCTTGGCGACACCCATACCTCATCCTCTGGTTCCTCAAACTCCGCTTCCCAGCGCCATGGTGAGCTGTTCTCCCGTGCCTCCTCCTCCTCCCCCTCCCTTTCCATGTGCCAGGGCTTGGGTCTGTGGGGAAAGAGGGCGTGAAATTCTTCCACCAAGAATTCCTCCTGTATCTGAGTGGCGGGAACCCATTCATTCTGGGACGGTGGAGCATCCTCCCATGCCATGAGGTACTCCAGGCCCCCCACCCCCCACCTTGAATCCAGGATGGCCGTGGCCTCATTGAGTTGCTCCCTGCTTTCCCTCTCCCCCCCTCCCTCGGGGGTTTGTTCGCTGTCTCTGAGCCTGCTGCTTTCCCTGTACGGCGACAGCAGCGATCTATGAAACACTGGATGCACCCTCATGTCCTCTGGCAGTGCCAGCCTGTATGCCACCGGGTTGACCTGTTGCGTGACCGTGAAGGGGCCCAGCCATTTGGGTGCCAGCTTTTTGCACCTCCCTCTGGTGGGAAGGCCCTCCGAGGACAACCACACCTTGTCCCCCACCCTGATGACCTCCCCTTGTCGCCTGTGGCGATCTGCCCCCTTTTTGTACGCTTCCTTGGCCCTCTCCAAGTGTTCTCTGAGCTGCTGGTGCACCGTCTCCAGTTCCTCTGCCCAATCCTCAGCCTGTGGGCCCTCCTCCTCCTCCTCCCTCTCCCTCTCTGGGAAAGATCTGAGGTCGCGCCCGTAATTGGCCTTAAAGGGCGACACCCCTGTGGAGACGTGCACTGCATTGTTGTAGGCAAATTCTGCTAGTGGCAAGCGATCCACCCAGTCCGTTTGCCGCTGGCTGACGTAGCATCTCAGGTACTGCTGCAGAATGGCGTTGACCCTCTCCGCTTGTCCGTTGGTCTGCGGGTGTCTAGCCGTCGACAAGCTGACCTCCACCTGCAGGAGGTTCATGAGCCGCCGCCAGAACCTGGAAACAAATTGGCGGCCACGATCCGAAATAACCCTTAAAGGTAATCCATGCAGTCTGAAAATGTGATCAACAAACAGTTTGGCTGTCTCTTCTGCCGAGACTGCCCTGGCACACGGTATAAAGTGACACATTTTGGACATGAGGTCCACCACCACCAACACTGCAGTCTTACCCCTGGACGAAGGCAGATCTGTGATGAAGTCCATGGACACCACTTCCCACGGCCTGTGTGGTGTGGCTAAGGGCTCCAGCAACCCTGGTGGCGCTGCTCTGACCACCTTCGCCCGCTGGCAGGTGGTACAGCCCCTTACATAGTCTCGAACATCTTCCCTCACCCCTGGCCACCAGAAGTGTCTCATGACTAGGTGAGTGGTCTTGTCCCTTCCAAAATGCCCCGCTGTAGGGTTGTCGTGCATCTGCTTGAGGACCGTACGTCGAAGCTGGGTGGTGGGTAGGTACAGCGCACCCTTGTAGAAAAGCAGCCCTCTGCGTTCTGCAAAGTCTTTTGCCTGCTCCCTCCCCCCTCTCAGTTCTCTGAAGATGCGGTTGGCAAATTCATCCGCTGCCGTCAGTGCTGTGAGTTCTGCCTCGCTCACCACTGCTGCTCCGCAGGACCATGCCGACGGGGGGAAAATGTGCCTTGGGGCTGGTGGCGCCTCCTCCTCCATGTACTCTGGCTTGCGGGAGAGGGCATCCGCCCTGACATTCTGCTCTCCTGGGATGTAGTGTATGGAGAAGTTGAAGTTCGAGAAGAACTCCGCCCACCGTATCTGCCGCTGGTTGAGCACCCTGGCAGTTCTCCAGAACTCCAGGTTCTTGTGGTCTGTGCACACCTGGATGGGGTGCTTGGCGCCCACCAGGAAGTGTCTCCAGTGCTGGAACGCCGCGTGGATCGCAAGAAGTTCCCGATCAAAAACTGTGTAGTTTCGCTCGGGCTGGGTCAACTTCCTGGAGAAGAAGGCACAGGGTCTCCACTCTCTGTTGGCGTCCAGTTGCAACAAAATGGCGCCCACAGCCTTATCAGAAGCATCTGTTTCAATGCGTAGGGGCGCGTCCTGAACCACGTGGAACAGGTTCTGGTCTGAGGCGAACACCCTCTTGAGGCTTTCGAACGCTGCTTGCGCCTCTGGTGTCCACCTGAACTTCTGCTTGCCTCTCAGGCAGTCAGTGATGGGAGCCGTAACTCGAGAGAAGTTCTTGATGAACTTCCTGTAGAAGTTGGCAAAGCCTAGTAGGCGTTGGGCATCTTTGCGCGTCCTGGGGCTGTGCCAGTCCAGGATGGTCTGCACCTTGTCCTTGTCCATTGCCAGCCCCTTGTCTGACAGCTTGTAGCCCAGGAAGTCCACCTCCTTGGTGTGAAACTTGCACTTCTCCAGCTTCACATACAGGTGGTTCTCCTTCAGGCGCTGTAACACCTCCCTGACGTCCTTCACGTGCTGCACTGGGTCGTTGGAGTAAATAAGGATGTCATCCAGAAAGACCAAGCATTTCCTGAAGAGTAGGGACCCCAGGACGTGGTGCATGAAGGCCTGGAAGCATGCTGAGCCCCCTTGCAACCCGAAGGGCATCACCAGATATTCAAAAGAGCCCAGAGGCGTGAACATCGTGGTTTTCCACTCATCGCCTTCCCGGATCCTGATCAAGTTGTACGCCCCCCTCAGGTCTAGCTTGGTGAAAATCTTGCCTCTGCGTGCCGCTGTCAGGAGATCATCCACTCTGGGCATGGGGAAAGCCACTGGCTCTGTCACCGAATTCAGCCGTCTAAAATCCACCACAAGACGGCGCTGTTGCGTGTCTTTCTTGTCCACCCAGAAGACCGGGCTGCCCCCTGCTGCCTTGCTTTCTCTGATGAACCCCCGCTTGAGGTTCTTGTCGATAAAAGCGCACAGATCCTCCAGTTCCTGGTCTGACATGGCGTACAGCTTGGCTGGGGGTATAGTTGCCCCAGGCACCAGGTTGATCTGGCAGTCAAAAGGCCTGTGTGGGGGCAGGTGGTCGGACTCCGCTTCACTGAAGACCTCCTGCAGGTCCCAGTATGGTTTGGGTATCGCCTCACCCCCTTTGACGTGCATGGTGGCCACCGTGGCTATCGGAGGCCCCTCCCCTGGTTGGTGCTGCATGCAATGTTCCAGGCAAAAGTCCGATCCAAAAGTGATGCATCTCTGATGCCAACTTATGGAGGGGTCGTGGCGCGCCAGCCAGCTCATGCCCAAAACGATTGGGGGGTCTGAGATGGTGGTGACGTTGAATGCCAGTGTCTCTGAGTGCCTTCCAACCGTCATTCTCATGGGGGGGGTTTGATGAGTGATGGCCCCTCCCAGCAGCTCTCTGCCGTCAATGGTTGCCACGTGCAGAGGAAAATCCAGCTGCAGAAGCTGGATCTGGTGCTCTTCTGCAAAGTTTCTCGAGAAGAAGTTGGCTGAGGCACCACTGTCAATTAGGGCGAGGACCGTCAATGGATAGCCATTTGGGAGCGTGAGCGTCACTTCTAGAACCACTCCTGCTCTGGGAGGGGTGGGCTGGCTCTGCTCCTCTCTGTGCAGGTGGGTGGGCTGGGGCTGTTGTCTGCTGACTGTGCCTGGCTGCCGCCCCTTGTCTCCTGCAGCCAGGCTTTCCCGTTTCCCTGCTGTGGTGCTGCGTCAGTGGGGGAGGGCACAACCGTTCCCGCCTTTCCTTGCCACTCCCTGCGATGTGGGCAGTCTCTGACGAGATGCTGGGGGGAGTTGCAGAGAAAGCAATTCCCACCCCTTCCCTCCTTGCGTCTTGGCGCCGCTGGGGTTTGAAAAGCCCGCGCGCGCGCGCTATCAATCTGCATGGGTTCCTGGTCCTGACTGGCCCCAGGCGTGGCTTGAAAGGGTTGTTGAGGGAGTGGCTTCTCCTGCGACCGTGGGAACCAAGCCCGCTTTGCGCGCGTTGCTTGCTCGTCGCTCCATCTGGATTCCTGCCTCACCCCCACCGCCAGAGCCGCTTTGCTCAGTTGATCCATATTACTGGGCTTTGGACCTCTCGAGAGCTCATCCTTCACCTCCTCATGCAACCCCAAGTAAAACGCCGCTTGCATTGGGGCAGACTCCAGATCCCACCCCAATCTGTGCACCAGCATGGTGAATTTCGCCCAATACGCGCGAACTGTCATATTTCCTTGGCGTAAATTATGAAGTTCCTCCTTAGTCTGGTCCATATGACTATCGGACGAATACATCGTTTTCAAACCTTCTAGAAATAGTTTGACATTCTTCATGCAAGGATTCCTTGTTGCAATTAACGGTCTTAGCCACTCCCTGGCCGCCCCTGTAAGGTGCTCCACAATAAACGCTACTCTGTGCTCATCATCAGGGAACTCATCGTGGTGCAGCTCAAGAGCATACACAATCTCAGTCTCAAAGCCCTGAAACTCCTTCGGGTCTCCATTGAACTTGCTTACTAGGGTCCCGGCTCTCCTTCCTGGCAGCACTTGCACTTGGGGTGCCCCTCCCGCCTTGTTTTTCTCTGCATCCAGCTTGTTTTGGAGGTCTACCGCCACCGCCTTTAAATGCTGCTCTTTTTCCTGGAGCTCTCTCACCTGTTCCGCAAGTTGTAGCCGGTCGTCCTGGACCTTCTTAGTCTCCTCTTTAGCTGCCTTCAATTCTCCCTGCGCCTGCAGCGACAGCTGTTGCAGTTCTAGCTGGGCTTGCTCAGCGATCTGCCGCCACTTCTCCGCCTCTGACACGCTCATCCCGGCAACTCCAAAGTAGCCCAAAAATGATTAGGAGGTTGCTGTCACAGTGGCCGGAGTGGACTACTTCAGAGTAACGACGCTACGCAGCTCTGCATTTTATTCTTTTATTGGTGCTGCGTATTTACAGTGCTCAAGTCATTGCTATTTACACGGAGCGATGTTGTCAGTCGGTTTCAGAACCTCCTAATGGCTTTTGGCGCGTCTTTCTCCAACACAAAAGCTTTGGCAGACCCATCCTCTTGCCCCTCCTCTTCCTGCGTAATTCTGGAGTTGGGGGGATGGGTCTTCCCCCCTTACTTGCCCCTTCCTGTCCCACCTGGGACCCTGGCTCCTCTACCTTGCCTGAGCCTCGGACACGACTTCCTGCTTCCCCACTGGAATCGGAACTCTCCCTGCTTTCCCCTTTGCTCGGGGACGGGCTTGAACTCAGGAGGGGAGGGACTTCGCGATATCCCCTGTCCCTCACAGTACCTTACACCAATGGTCTCCTAGCTCAGTACTGGCTCTCCAGGACTCCCTCTCAGACCTGCCGGAAGGTGCCAGGCATCGAAGCTGGAACCTTCTGCATGCGAAGTACTTTGTTGGGAGCCGTCCAGGGTGGCTGGGGAAACACAGGCAAATGAGCAGCATATAAATGAAATAACGACGACAACAAATGCTCTGCTTACTAGGCTACGCTATGAGCCTTCCTGTATCTAATATGATTGATGGGGCCATTATATTTTCTTCTGCTTGTTTGGATCTGCCCACCCCTTTCAACTGACCAAGTCCTGTCCATCGCCTCCCTTGACATTTATTTTGGAATCTTCAAAGCCATCTGGCACCATGTTTTCTTGAAAATCCTGCCCTCCTTAACCAGTAGCATCCTGGAAACTGGGAGAGTCTCCCATAATTTTAACAGAAGCCATGACTGCCAGTTGCTTGACAATTCTGCCTTCCTTCAACCTCCTCAAGGGTATCTATTCATCTAAAGAACTATCAACTCCACAAACCATTCAGTGACTAAAAAAAAGCACCAACACTTTGCAATGTAATGCTATATTTCTTTTTCCATTCTCTTTTTGTCAAAAGATGACTTGCAAATTGTCACCAGTTTTAGTTGCTGGCAAATCAAACGGCGTATTCTGGAGATGCAAAGGCTTGCACCTGGGACCTCCTTCATACGATTTGTACAATCGTAATGAAAAGTCATGTAACACTATGAAACGTAATAGGGATTTAAATATTTGCAGAATATTTCATGAAGGCTGGAGCTAGACGCATCAAAGAAGCATTTCAGTTAAACACATTGTAAACTTTGTATGAGAAATCAGGTTGACAAAAATGGAACTCCACAGCGCCATCTGGTGTCACAGTTTTGTACTGCATATACAACACATATAAAGCGCTTTTTCTTTGCCAATGTAGCTGAGTCCAATGATAAAAATTAAATGACTTATGAGGCTGATTCTCTGGAGTTCAGTTTCAGCTGTAATTATAATTATATGCACATATAGGATTCTTCTGCTTTGTGTTTATAAACATCGATGCTCTTCTTATGGTAAACTGGTATGCTGTATGTCGAGGTAAATGGAGCCCCTTCAAAATAACCCAAAGCATGGCATTTAAAGTGTGTGACTGATTTATGTGTCATTTTGTAGAATTTAGCACTTGTTATATTGTTTACTTAAAGAAGCGATACTGATTTTAATTTGACTTCAGTATATGTCTTAACCTGCGGTAGTCTCTAAACATCTGGTGTTGGTTTAATTAACGTGGTTTCCAATGCTCACAAATTTATATATTTGTATACTACCCTTCATCCAAAGACCACAAGGCAGTTCATGTGGGGGTTTTTTGTGGAGGGGGGGGGAGTTATTGGGTTGTTGTTTTTATTTTGATTATATCTTTTGTGGTTTTATATTTTGATTTTGTTCTGTGAACCGCCCTGAGACCTGGGAATAATAATAATAATAATAATAATAATAATAATAATAATAATAATAATAGAAAAGCAAAGGCAAAACGCCAATAACCTCCCCTCCCACAGACACATTTTAGCCTGGTTTTTATTTAATATTACACACACACACACACACACACACACACACACACACACACCAGAAAGTGCCAGGTGAGCCTCCCACAAATGGGGAGCCACTGAAGAAAAGGCTCTGTTCCCATGTTGCCACCGTCTGGATTTCTCATAGGGGAGGCATGGGAAGAAGGGCCTCAGAGGATGATCGAAGGGTCCGAGCGATTCATGGGGGAGAGGCCATCTTTTTGCTCAGTATTATTTACAGGGCATTCAGGAACCTCAGGCCTTGGGGTCAAATGCAGCCCTTCTGTTTAATCATCACGGCAGTCATTAGCTTATCATGAGTGCATATGTAACTTGCTGCAGCTTCTTACACAACTGTTTTGGGGTTCTTGTTTTAATTCCTGTATAGGTAAATGTCCCCTGGACAGTTAAGTCCACTCAAAGGCGACTATGGGGTTGTGGCGCTCATCTCGCTTTCAGGCTGAGGGAGCCGGCGTTTCTCCACAGACAGCTTTCCGGGCCCCGTGGCCAGCAGGACTAAACCGATTCTAGCGCAACAGAACACCGCGACGGAAACCAGAAGGCACAGAAATGCCGTTTACCTTCCCGCCACAGTAGTACCTATTTATCTACTTGCACTGGTGTGCTTTTGAACTGCTTAGTTGGGACAGAGCAACGGGAGCTCACCCCGTTGCATGGCTTCGAACCGCCGACCTTCCGATTAGCAAGCCCAAGGGACTCAGAGGTTTAGACCACAGCGACTCCCACTCCCTTAATGCCTGCATAAATGGTTACCGGGGCTATTTTCTCATGCAATAGTTTTAAACATATCAGACCATACAGCACCAGAGAGAGAAAAGCTGGAAAGAAAGGTGCAATTGCAAAAGACTGATGTGTCGCGAGTGAAATGTTATACCAACATTCAAGTTATATCATTTATTCCATTCCATATATAGCAAGGGGTTTGCCTCCAATACGATGCAAAATAGTCAAAATATAGTCGCTTTAGTGAAGCATGTTTCCCTTTTCTAGCCTGTGATGGATTATGGCAGTCTGCAGTAAAATCGCAAGACAAAGGCGATCAAATAACATTATTGGAACAATAGTTTATGTGCAGAGCACAGTGCAAAATAACAAGTATATGAGGCATGGCAAATATGTAAGAAAGATACCAGGTTTCTCAATTGCTGTGATGACAGGCTGTGATTAATAGCTTAAATAAAAGAGAGGGGGCAAGCTCATGAGCTTTCTTATCTTTGTCTTCAGATTTCCAAATGGGTTTTAAATGAGTTTCATCATATTCAGGGACTTGGCTCCTGTTCAAACAGTGACTAGTCTCCATGTGATTATAAGAGTGTTTATAAGCCACCAACTCAAAATAAAATTATCATGGCAGTGCAGAATAAAATCATTTAAACATCAAAATATCATAAAATACAGTAAAATGTTTGAAAATCTGATGCCACTATGCTGGAAGCCAGTGTTCTGCAACTGGGCAAGTCAACCTGGTCAGGTAGCCTGGTCCTAGTCTGTTTAAAGCCTTATACCTTGAACTTGGCTCGGTAAAACACCGGCAGCCAATGAGAAGCTTTTAGCATGAATTGAGAGTTTTCAACACCAGTGTTTACATTCATATGGAGTTGCTCTCACTCAAAACCCAGGCTGCAGCATTCTGCTGTACCTGAAATTTTCAAATCCGACAGGACTCATGTCTTACCAGAGTTCAGCTTCAGTTTGCTGGCTTTCAACCAGCCCATTACTGACCTTATGCCCCCCACTCCATGCATGAAGGATGGTTGTGTGAACACTCCTCTCTTGGAACTTATTATATTGTGATATCATTTTATTATGTATACTGCCTTGACAATCTTCTGACTTGGTAGTCTTTGAAATTCTCAAAAGATAAAATTAAGCTGTATATAAATCGGGGGTTGCCATATGGCCTCTTCTTCCAGGACACGTCCTCTTTTTCATGGGCATGTAAAACGAGAGTCCACTTGGCAGCAAATGTGTCTTCTTTTTTGATCTTCAAAATATGGCAACCCTAACAAATCTTTTTAAATAAAAATGGAAAATAAGTTAGTAACAGGGCTTTTTTTTATCAGGGGGAATTTGCCAGTACTCATTTCCAGCATTTCTCAGGTGGGTGCCATTGCCATTCTAAGAGAGAGACATTCACGGTGAGTTCTGGCACCTCTTTTTCTAGAAAAATAGCACTGGTTAGTAACAACAAAAATAACTGGAGGGTGTATGCTCTTCCCGAAACTTCGGCCCTCCAGATGTTTTGGGCTACAATTCCCATCATCCCTGACCATTGGACCTGTTAGCTAGGGATCATGGGAGTTGTAGGCCAAAATGTCTGGAGGGCCACAGTTTGGGGATGCCTGGTCTAGGGAGACTCACAATTGTGTGTGTTTGGAGGGAACAAAAAAATCAGTGTTCTGAAACAGATTTGCATAAAATAACAAGGATTGCCTGCATATGAGTAAAGAAAGCACTCTTGAATCAAGCATGCCAGGGACATATTAATCTTTCATCACTTGGATATCACTTGAGTTTCTACCCTTACGATACAGATGGAATTAGCTCATCTTAGAGATTTTGCCTGATCATGCTAGTCCCTCTTACAATATTTTCTTTGCAGGCTGCCCAGTTCCCTCTTTAGATGAGGTTATGAATCTTGAAGTATGCCTTATATTAAAGCTTATTCCAAATAGTAAAATACAGCCAGATGAATCCATTGCTCAATTATGTATCTCCTTTGGGTGTACATAGAGTTGTCATAATAAGTGCCAGTACAGAGAATGAAATGTAAATTTATTTTATTCGAAAGGGAGAATGGTTCAGAATACTGAAAGGAGTCATCTGGCCATGTGTTCATTTACATATGCAGCTGATGAAGAGTTATACCCCTTTTTGGAAGACTGTCAGCTAAAGAGGCTACTCCCTTTCTAACAATATTTGGCCCATTCCAGCAAAGCCATTATTTCAAGTATTTACAGCTTTTAAAATATAGTAATCTTGGACAGCTCCCTTAGCACACACACCCCATACTGAATTACTGAACTAGTGATCCTGCATGCTGCCAGATATTATTCATTCTTTTCATTAGTTGGTGATAACAAATGAAGGGTTTTGCTACATTAACATGTCAAATAATCCATAAGAAGCATGTCATAAACATGACCGCCATTTAAACAAACAGACTCGGTTGCAGTTAGCACTGCTTGCATCATTTATTTTAAGAGCCTGGAATATGATTGGAAATGTTCTAAACAAAGCACTTCTTGATATGAATGAAAAACAGTTTATCTTCATCTCTTAATCGTTATATATTTATGACAAGCCCCTTTCTAATTTCCAGGGCCGTCTTAAGCGCCCCTGGTGCCGTGGTGCACCCAATCCCTCCGGCGCCCTCCCACCCCGTTTCCCAGCGCATGGCGCCCTCCTGGCGGGCCGGCGCCATGGTGCCCTGTGCCACCCAGCCTGCACGTAGGGCCGGTCCTGCTAATTTCTCAGGCCTTTGGACATCATGATCCTGAAAAAATGCAGAAGGCTTTTGAAAAGTCTGATATGTGCAGATGTGGTACCTTAAAAAGAACATGTGCTTGAAATTTGAAAGTGCATAAGTGTATGCATGTGGATATATGTATGCGTGTAACTAAATGCATGGATTTCTATACAACAGTGTAACTGTAAGTAGATATCGTTGAGCATTCACGCTCGGCTCCTGGTTTGTGACCCCGGTTCAGTGACCTGGGAACACAGACATGAGCCGTAAAATCTCAGCAAGGCCTAATAGTGAAATAGATTTACAATCTGTTGTCCCCATGGCTCACACATTCATTTAAGACACCGCTGGACAGCGCTCTACATACTATGTGGGCTCATCGGTGGCAAATGAGTATTTTGAAACCCCTGCATCCTTAACTGTGCTAATGGTCTAAGAAGTAACATGAGGCTGCATCCACACACTACCTTCAAAGCACATTCAAATCACAGTGTTTCCCTCAAGGGATTTTGTGCCCTCTAGTTGCTGGGAGCTGTAACCCTGTGAGGGGTAAATGAGAGTTTCCAGAAATCCTTGGAAGGAAAGAATGTGCTTTAAATAGTGAGTACACAGCCCAGATCTGGGGTTACCCATGTGATTTAGACAGTGACAGGGATAATCCAGGGTGTTGGGGTCAGCAAACGTTTTCAGCAGGGGGCCGGTCCACTGTCCCTCAGACCTTGTAGGGGGCTGGACTATATTTTTGGGGGGAAATGAATGAATTCCTATGCCCCACAAATAACCCAGAGATGCATTTTAAATAAAAGCACGCATTCTACTCATGTAAAAACACCAGGCAGGCCCCACAAATAACCCAGAGATGCATTTTAAATAAAAGGACACATTCTAATCATGTAAAAACATGCTGATTCCCGGACCATTCCCGGCCAGATTGAGAAGGCGATTGGGCTGCATCCAGTCCCCAGGCCTTAGTTTGGTAACCCCTGATCAAGGGTGTTGGGGTGTGGGGAGAATGATTCAATAGGGCGAGAGAGGAATCCACATCTCATTTGTGTGTGTGTGTAGCTTTACGCTAGCTTTTCCAAGACAAGCAAAAATGCAAATGTGTATTTTGAGAACTTTAATGTTTACCGTATATGAAATGAAAGCTTATTTTAATGATCAATATCATACTTTTTGTATGTTTAGACATTTCCTTTTTTGTCTCAACAGTATGGATAGGCAATTAAAGAACAACAGATTTGAAGCTCAATTAGTGGAACCTGAAAATGGCCGTCACCTTGAATTGTCACTGCTATAGAATTCATATCCATTCCACATTCTCCTAGTGGCTTAGGAACTAGAGTTCAAAGGGAGACATTAGGTCATTTTTCTGTTTGCTCTTCTAGGAAACAAAACATTTTGCTTTGTTTTAGCAAGAAGGAAGCCTGTTTCTTTTCTTGCAATGGTGCATAATGATTTAATGGCATTTAAAATCTGAAATCCGGACCATAAATTTTATGTAGTATAGGGTGAGAAGTACAGTTGCAGCAGCTTGTTGCCCTTTAGTCCCAGCTGGTGATTTCTTGGCGCTATTAATTGCATCTTGTTATCGGTGTAATAACACTGAACACGTATTTTGGTAAAGACCTGCCACCATTGAAATGAGCTGTCATTTTGGCACAGATGTGGCAAAGCCAAGTGCCCATGTATAATCTCTATTAAACTAATCTACTTTTAGCAGTTTGTGTGTGTCTGTCTGTGTGTGTGCATTTGTGTGTGTGTGTGTGTGTGTGTGTGTGTGTGTGTGCATGCATCCATCCATACAAACCACAATATAAATATTTAGGGTAGTATTCAACTTTAGTCTTACACAAAGTAGACCCAATGAAGTTAACGCACACAAGTAACTTAAGTACATTAATTTCAGTGGGTTTACTCTGAGTAGGATTTAGTTGAATTCAATCCTTCATATTTTCTGGCAAGTACAATGAAATTAAATGTAAGCTTCTAAATCTGTAGTTGTACCATTTTATGAGGATTAATAAGTTGTGGCATTGTCTTTCCCCCTCAGGGCTACAAGTAAAGCTCTCTTAAGCTTCTTTCATCAAGACTAGACGAAAACCACAGACATCTTATGCAGAATAGCCCTTTGTAAATTATACCATTGATCAGTTCCATTCTTTTAAAAATACACAGCAAACAGATGTTGTTCACATTGCCGTAACAAGTCACTTTCCTGACTATTTCCCCTCGAAAGCTCTTCCATTTGTCCAGATGCTATTCCTTAATTTATCTACGGTTTTCTTTCACGTCTTCCATCTCAATCCTTTTCCAGGATCTGGTCTTGCCAATCAGTCAACATTGTGCATAGCCTGGATTGTGACCGCTTTGCCCATGATGACTGCAGGATAATAGTTTGTCCATGGGTTGGCAATTGGCTGGCATGCTGTCCGATTCAGCACTTTTGAAGCAGCAGCAAGTTTGAAAAGGCATATAACGAATAGCCCTATCTGCAGTAAACATTATGCCCAAAGCGTCTTGGAAACTGTAGTCTAAGGTTGACAGGTAGTGTTGGTAGCCTTTAGCATCTTCAGCTGGTTGGCTTAACTGCAGCCTTCCTGCTAAAACTGGGCCTTGCTATGATGCTCTAATGACCTCAAGAATAGACTACTGCAACTCACCCTTGAAAAATTTCTAAGCAGTTAGTACAAAATGCTGCAGTCAAGTTGGAGGCGAGTGCCAGGTGCTCTGGTTCTTTCGTGAGAATTTTGTGTGATTCGCATTGGCTGCTGGTTGTCTTCTGCACTCAACTGAAGATTTAAGAGCTCAGGAGCTGGCATAGGAGCCCACTTCTAGGGGCCGAGGGGTCATCACCCCTTCATAAAATATTCGAGGGGGGCAGCCCCCACAAAGTTGATGGGCATTGCCATTCAAATGGTCTATATGCACCATGCCATGTGATCCGTCCCCCCACCAATATTTTATTCAAGTTGACACCCCTGGGACCAGGATACAGCAAGAGCTGCTTTCTTCCAAATGGGAATTTGGGGTCTTAATTAAATAACAGTTGTACTAATGAGGTTGTGGCTTTCAAAATGGTAGGTAGTTGATCTCTGAGAACTTTCATATAAATCTGTTGGATAATAGATTTTTTGGTGGAGAGGAATTAGTGTCAAAAACCTATGGAAATATATCGCTATTAAGGAGACCTGACCGTCATGCTTCCAGCCTGTTCTAAAGGTATGAAATGGCATTACCTTCAAAATAAATTGGATGCTTAATTTTTTTAAAATGATTAAATTGAAATCGCTTCCCGTTGTTTCAAACTTAATATTTTGCAAACTACAGAGCCTAGGGCTTGCCAATCAGAAGGTCGGCGGTTCAAATCCCCATGACAGGGTGAACTCCCTTTGCTCGGTCCCTGCACCTGCCAACCTAGCAGTTCGAAAGCACGTCAAAGTGCAAGTAGATAAATAGGTACCACTCCAGCGGTAAGGTAAACGGCATTTCTGTGTGCTGCTCTGGTTCACCAGAAGCGGCTTAGTCATGCTGGCCACATGACCTGGAAGCTGAACACCGGCTCCCTCGGCCAATAAAGCGAGATGAGTGCCGCAACCCCAGAGTCGGTCACAACTGGACCTAATGGTCAGGGGTCCCTTTACCTTTACCTTGAATGCCATAAGTCAAGCTTAGAAATTCTACAAATCTATACTTTTGAGACACCTGTCTATGTGTGTGTAAGAAACATTACTTGGACCTAATTCTGAATACATTTCTGAGGAAGACTGGAACTATTTTTATGGCTCTTGGCTTATTTGTTGTAAAAGTGTTGAGTGCAGCTCAACACAGTGTGTGTCTTGAACTTTAAAAGATCTTACAACATCCACACTGCTTAAAAAGAATGTCCTAAAGGAAGCCAAATACCCTGAATGTTAAGCCTTGCAAATCCATTCTCAACACTAGGAGCCAACTGAGGTCTTTGATGCAAAAAAAAATCCTTGCTTAAAAGAAAAAATGCCAACTATCCGATACAAAAACATAATAAAGTGTCTAATGTGCTCCTGAAGCCTAACTCCAAAGTGACTTATTAAATTTCAATTTAGTCATTTAAAGGGCTATATTCTGTCCGAATAAACAGGGGGGGGGATTAATAGCCAGAGACTGCTGCAAACCTTCAAAGCTTAGAGCAGCTAAAAATCTCAGCCCATTACGATTTCACCGTCTTTTGAACATCAGGCCTTGTGTGGTCCTCCAGATGACTTTCAATAGCTCACTGAACATTCACAAAATAAAACTCCATAATGGTTTAAAGATGTGCTCCTCTCTTTCTGCCCAACCTGCATCTATAGCCGCATGTAACTGAGAGGGGTCTTGTTTACACACAACATCCCATGATTTAATTTTGTGAGCAGCCCTAAATCAGAAAAAGTAAAACATAGATTTTTCTTATTGTCAGACTTACATATATTGTGATAGTATACATGATCACTTTTCTGCCATAGATGTCCTTCTAAAAAGAGCTTTGCAAGTTTCAAGGTTTTGCATGTACAATCTTTTATTTCATTCAAGTATTTATCCTTTAAAAACATAAACCGTTAGGAAATCTACTTTTTATGTTTGAGAGCTGTTCTGATTTACTGCATTTATTTGTCCTTTACTACATAAAACGCCTCAAAGTGACCTACAATTATAAAAGAATGCATAATACAAAAAATTAATGAAAACATTATTGACAATCAGCACAATCAAAACCCGAGATGGGCCGGCATGAGAGAGTTTGGATTTGGGATTTAGTGGATCTTGGGTTTTCCTACCCACCTAAGTCCCTCACCTAGGCTGAGCTGGAGACACACTGGCATAAGTTCTTCACTCCCAGGGCTCAGCTGGTGGAACTTAAGCTAGTGTAAACTCAAAAAAGTGGGCCTTCCGAGGGCATGACCCATTCCAAACCCATTCAATTTGGCCATGTGAGCAAATATCAAAACTTGGGCTGACCTACTGGTTCCTGAATGGAGTGTGGAATAGGAACAATTTAAAGGTAAAGGTAAAGGGACCCCTGACCATTAGGTCCAGTCGTGACTGACTCTGGGGTTGTGGCACTCATCTCGCATTATTGGCCAAGGGAGCCGGCGTACAGCTTCCAGGTCATGTGGCCAGCATGACAAAGCCGCTTCTGGTGAACAAGAGCAGCACATGGAAGCGCCGTTTACCTTCCCGCTGTAGTGGTTCCTATTTATCTACTTGCATTTTGATGTGCTTTCGAACTGCTAGGTTGGCAGGAGCAGGGACCGAGCAACAGCAGCTCACCCCGTCACAGGCATAAATTACTCTGGCCTAAGTTAGTCAGCTTCCTATAGAGAAGGTGCTCTGTAAAAGTGCTCATCCTGCGACAGCATAAAAAGAACCAAGTGAGAATAATTCACTCTCCCTGTCCCTCAAGACAAAAGTTCTCCCCACCTCTCCCCACCCACTCTGCTACTGAGCTCCAGGCATTTCCCCAGCCAGGTTTTAATTTTCAGGAATAATGAGAAACCACCACCCCCCCCCCAGTATGTTTATGAGAAAACCGAGACACTAGAGCTACTCAAAAGCTCAGGCGCTCCTTGTTCCACCTCAACATGCAATGTTAACAGTGCAGTCTGATACAGTAATGTGAAAGACTACCTAAAATCACCCCAATTTGCCTTCTTATTCCATGTAGAAGCAGAGCCAATGCACACCCAGGCACCCCCAAACTTCGGCCCTCCAGATGTTTTGGACTACAATTCCCATCATCCCTGAACACTGGTCCTCTTAGCTAGGGATCATGGGAGTTGTAGGCCAAAACATCTGGAGGGCCACAGTTTGGGGATGCCTAAAGCTGTTAAGTCTTCAACTGGCTAAGAGTATGGCTTGAGAATCAATTTCAATAATGGATGTATATATATTTTAAGGATTCTGAGTCCAGCTCTGTAGTGCGAGCTCCTCTCCCAGTTAAAGCTGCAAAAGAAACAGACAAGTGTTTTCATAGCTGGAGTTGTACTGGAATGAAAAACAACCATCTTGTTAAATGAAGTCTTGTGATGTTTTAAGCTAAATTAATACATAGGAAAAGCCCGATGGGGCGCTCTCCAAACTGGCCTGTGATCGGCTGTATATCAAGGTCAAGGCCTTTGTTATATGCATCTACAGTCTTTCTTCTGAAATCTGTTTCTAATAACGGTAGGGGGTATTCAGGGCCTTCTCGGTAGTGGCACCCACCCTGTGGAATGCCCTCCCACTAGAGGTCAAAGAGAACAATTACCAGACCTTTAGAAGGCATCTCAAGGCAGCCCTGTTTAGGGAAGCTTTTAATGTTTGATGGATTTCTGTATTTTAGAATTTCTGTTTTTTTTGGAAGCCGCCCAGAGTGGCTGGGGGAACCCGGCCAGATGGGCGGGGTATAAATAATAAATTATTATTATTATTATTATTATTCAGATTTAAATGCTGTCCATGATTCAAAAGAGGCGTTCTTTGCAGTATTGGAATTCTCACATGAGATTTGAACAGGGTCAGAGGGACATAGGGCTTCAAGCATCTCTTCACCATTTTCTCGAGAGGCACATTTGTGGGACACTGCACACTGTAACCCAGGTCCTGCGATAAATAACCGCAGCTTTGGAGTCCCATCACCCCATTACACATCACATGGGACCTTCTTTTGCATAAGTGGTCATGTAAATGAGCCAGCCATGTGTGCATGTGCAAATCACATGGGTCTTTTCCTTCCCAGTGAGATGATAATTCCATGGTAAGGACCCCGTGCAACTGGCTGCCACCCAGGGGGCTGGAGCATTTAGACACTAATGTAGCAGCCGCTGAAATCGGGTAGAACAGACACACTTATGAGTGAACACATGTGAAAATAACATGAGCTGGAAATAGACGTTCATCTTTATTTCAGGGGTTTTCCTTTGCCCCAGAATTTGCAAGACTTTGAACTGGCAAGTCCTCGCTTCGAATCTCACCTTGCAGTGTAATCCTAGCCATGCCTACTCAGAAGTAAGCCCCACTGAGTTCAATGGGCTCAGCTCATGGTTATAAAAATGCCAGTGGGGCAAATTACCCAGAGCCCCATGCAACATGTAGTTTGGCTTTCATTGCTCTGAGCAGTTGTGTGACTAACCCACCATGAACCAAGCAATGGCAATTTAATTGCAATATTTCCAGAGGCGCACTCCAATATTTTTATGTTTATAGATGGAAAATATTTCCTGATGAGCCGGAATGTGATGATAAATTCATTCCATCAAAACGGGGCTGTGTTTGCTGTGAAAGACTGACACAGCTACCCTCTGGAATCAATCACTCCATGGAGCTGCTCATCTTCTGCTGCTGGTTCCCTGATTTACTTTTGCTCTCTTCGCACTTCTTTAGGTGCCAAACTGAATAAGCAAACTTCCCAGCTGTTGCAAGAATTCTGCAGTCTGAGTTCATGAAATCTGTGCAGCAAAACAAAAACCCTCGCAGAGGAACAGAAATGAAGGGCGTAGCTCTCTCTTAGAGGAATGGGGGGGGGGCAAAGATAATCATAAGGGTAGCCAATCCCTGATGGTCCTTTAAAAAGGTTATAAGCAGCTGCTGGGAAATTGAGTTGATGGTGGTGTTGAAGGTGGGAAGGTTAATTGGGGAAAAAATCAGTTTGTAAATTACCACTCCTCACCTGTAGAAAGGGAAAGAATATAGGTGAGTGCAATTGCATTGTGTTGCAGACTGGGAGAAGATTCAGATATACTGAGCTTGTGACTGGCCTGTGTGTGATTCTGCAGTTTTACCATACAATGTAGAACATGATACTGCAGAACTTGGCACCCTGAGAACCTCATCTCTACTGTCCTTATGACTGCAAAAATGGGCTCAAAGGAAAGAAAGCAGGGGCCACTGAATTCTCAGAAGTTAGAGGAGGAGTGAAGTAGAATTTTCCATGTGTCTTTTAGGATTACAAGAAGAAATTATGCCATCAATTATGCAAATATGTCTCACTTGGAAGCCTTAGAGAGGCAAAGAATCCCAGTGCTTCTTGATAGAAAATTTAGATTTCCTTATTGCCAAAGTCTAGATCAGGCATCCCCAAACTGCGGCCCTCCAGATGTTTTGGTCTACAACTCCCATGATCCCTAACTAACAGGACCAGTGGTCGGGGAAGATGGGAATTGTAGTCCAAAACATCTGGAGGGCCGAAGTTTGGGGATGCCTGGTCTAGATTCCCTGCCTCAAAAAACAACAACCACTTATTTCTGATAAATAATATATTCGGCTAACTGTGACTGATCTTCCTCATCCAATATGTTGTCAACTATCTTGTCTATGAAGCCTTGAGCCATAAGAAGATTCCTGTTTAACCACCATTCTTGAAATCCAGCTAATTCCCCAAGAAAAAGAAACAGCCTGTTCATATAATATTAATTGTATATAAAATTATGCAGATTTGACTTTAAAATATTGCTAAAACGGTACAATAACAGTTCACTTCCTGCCCAACACCCAACACTTGAATTTGGTTCTGTGCCATCTCAGACAAAGGGAGCATTCAAGGAATCTGAAATGCCTGAAGACTCAATGTCAGGCAAGTGAGTTGCTTCGGAGATCCATCAAAGGTAATTTTACGTTCCAAGTTTCTGTGCCACAGGAATAGTTCAGAGGCCAAGGCGATATATCCAGCTTATGTCACCTGACACCTGGCTCTCTGTTTGCTCAGTCCTTTTGCTGGCTATATCCATTTCCCCAGCCCATTGCGAACCAATGATTAGAGGCGCGCTGGAATGCTTTCCTATCAGTTGCCTTCCCAATGCGCTAGATAAAAGTGGGTTTCTCTCATGGATAGAAGTCAGCGTGCATGAATTGCAAGCAGTTCCCCACGATGAAGATGCAGGTGACCTGGAACACCATGTAGGTCAGCCGACATCTGCTTGTGAAATACTCAGGCCATCTGTCCCAATGCACACATTAGGCCTGGGGGACAGCTGGCCGGGCTTCTGAAAAAGAAGGAAACTTAGCTGCACGGGGGGGGGGGGGGCTGTTAGGTAAGCAATGCACACTGGCATTTGAAAAGAAAGCTTGTGTTTCACCCCATAGGTCTACCCTGAACTTGTGGCAGGCACACTTTCACACTCAACTGGTCATTAAAGCTCTCGGCCAAGCAGAAATATGTTTCTGGGCCCTGAGTGAATGGGGAGACATTTATCTTCGGTTCACATATGCAAGCAGTTAACTACTGGTGGTATGTTATTGGCATGGCCAATTCCAGAAAATATAAGAGTTTGTGTGAGGGGAAACTCTGGCTCAAACACAGAGTATCCCCCCCCCCCAACCCAATAATGTGAATAGAGACAAATTTCATTTTTAATAATTTTTTATTGATTTAGGCATTAGCTGTCACAGAGAAGAAATGCAAACACTTCAATAATGCAAATTTGGAGAGAGAGAAGGATTTAGATTTAAGGGTGTGCCTTTGTTTTGGAAAAACTGAACTGCATAGCTCCACGTGGATTTATATTTAACAAATATCATACAGCTTGTAGGTATTATTTTGCACCAATTATTCTATATTCAGTTGGAAGACACAAGCATTTTTCTTTTTGTAATCCTCTTTATTTTATTTTCAGGCAGTGGAAGTAGGAAATTGAAGTGGCTAATTCATTAGTTTTTCTCCTTTTTGAAAGTGGAACAATGCATTTTTCAACCATATTTGTTGTTGTTTAGTCGTTTAGTGGTGTCCGACTCTTCGTGACCCCATGGACCAGAGCACGCCAGGCACTCCTGGCTTGCACTGCCTCCCGCAGTTTGGTCAAACTCATGTTCATAGCTTCGAGAACACTGTGATGGGACCAGTGGCCATGATCTTGGTTTTTTTGATGTTGAGCTTCAGACCAAATTTTGCGATCTCCTCTTTCACCCTCATTAAAAGGTTCTTTAATTCCTCCTTACTTTCTGCCATCAAGGTTGTGTCATCTGCATATCTGAGGTTGTTGATATTTCAACGATATAGAGGTAAGCTAAATCTCTTTCCTGAACTTTTAATGATATACTCTTTAGATCATGTGGGGGATTGGATGGTATTATGAAGGAAAATGGATTATTTCCATGTGGCAACAGCATCTACTTGGTTGTTTTTGTTTGTCCTATTATTATTTCATTTGGTGTGTGAGTTTCCATTCACTGGAAAACAAATGTACAAAAGGGTTCTTTTTCTGTTATTCCATTTGCATTGCGCAACAGCAGCTCATTTGATTGACCACCTTCTGCAACAGCCATTTTCTTCTCTGAATGTTTTGCCCTTCTGGGGCATTGCGATGGGAGGGAGGGAATCAGGACTACTGCCATCACCACAGGGGGGAGGAGGAGGAGGAGGAGGAGGAGGAGGAGGAGGAGGAGGAGGAGGAGGAGGAGGAGGAGGAGAAGAAGAAGAAGAAGAAGAAGAAGAAGAAGAAGAAGAAGAAGATTGATGTGAGTAAAGAAAACGAATGTCATTTAAACAAATCACTAACTAAACAAATGCTGTCTTAACAGAATAAATAGCAAAATCACAAAACACGCTGCAAAGAAAAGCATGAAATATAGGCTGTATGACCTTAAAAATATGCCCTTTCTACTGAATTGCAAAACGTTCTTTTTAAATAGTTCTCTCCAAAGTATCTCACTTCCCCAGCAAAAAGCAAGTTATAAAATGGTTTACTTACAAAACTCTTCAAATTCATGTGCTTTTCCATATAACAGTCAAAAAAAGTTACACAGGCTCTAAACTATTGCCTGGTTGCAAAATGATTAAAGTTCCTAAACTATCAATCTGACTGAACACTTTGACAAACTCTGCATAGTGCTCTGTGCAACTTTTTGGGGAGGGGTGGAATGGAACAATGAAGAATTCTTGTTGCATTGTTTCCACTTTGGGGTGGGGTGGGGAGACGAAATATCTCAGAACTCCAAAATCTGGGAAGAAATTCAGATGAGAAGAATTTGGCAGCATCCCTGGATGAAAATGAAAGCCAATTTGGGATCTTCCATCATAAATATATCCCAGAAGGAGGATTAAAGAATCTCTATAATTCTGCTGATCCAAGTAAACGTCCTTTCATGTGCACTTTCAGCATCTCTTTTATTAGCTCATTATCTTGATGTCCTTTCCTACTAATCTGGGGCTCAATAAAAATCAGCATTTTCTTTATCTTTCCATGTGAGATACATCCCCCTGCACTTATCTCCCCCAAGTAGAAATGGGTTTATCCAGAAAAAGGAAAAGGCACCACAACACAAAGCCAGAACACGAGAAAAGGGAGGAAAATATCAAAGTCGACATTTTAAATGCTTTTTGTGATGTTTGCACTTCCCCCTGTCTAAGCCTATTTCATGCCGAGCCATATAGAACCTTCTGGGGCCTTCTCTGTAAGCTACTGACTTGCACTAGAAAAATACGGCACTTGCCGCAATGTGGAGGCAATGTGGACATCACTGCGGTAGAACAATGAATCAGAATTATAGCATGTCCACACTGACTGGCAGCAACTCTCTAGGGTTTCGGGCAGGGGACAGTCCAAGCCCTACTGGGAGACGCTAGGGATCGAACCTGAGATCTTCTGCATGTAAAGCTGATGCATTCACTGAATTCCTCTGTGGAGTCTGTCACACGCAAACTTGAAACCTCTTTATCCCCTCAGCAAGAGGGGATAGGGTTGCCAGACTCAGTAGAGGACAGGACTTCTGTGCCTTTAATTGCCCTGCTCTCTTTTGAGTCTGGAAACCTTAAAGAGAAACCAGCAAACAAAGGGTCTGCAAAGGCACAGAGGTCCGGTCCTCTATTGAGTCTGGCAACCCTAAGAGGGGATCCGTTGAAGAAGAGTTTGGATTTGATATCCTGCTTTATCACTACCCGAAGGAGTCTCAAAGCGGCTAACATTCTCCTTTCCCTTCCTCCCCCACAACAGACATCCTGTGAGGTGGATGGAGCTGAGAGACTTCAGAGAAGTGTGACTAGCCCAAGGTCACCCAGCAGCTGCATGTGGAGGAGCAGAGACGCGAACCCGGTTTACCAGATTACGAGTCTACCTCTCTTAACCACTACACCAGACTGGCTTGCAATGGCAGATGATATAATCACATAATCACTTTGTTTTTCAGTTAAGTTCCCCGCTCCCCCACTATAACATTCATAATAGTATTCCAACAGTTGGAGGGAATAATCTATTTTTATTTTCCCATAGTCTCTTTTGGGGAGAATATAAAATGCATTATTCTCTAAAGACTGCAGGTGCTGCCAATTCTGCAGAATGCTTGATAAAGTGAGGCTTCTGTTTGCTTCAGATTCAAAACCCCACGTAGATATAACACACCCACCCACCCACCCAAAGTAGCCGTTTGTTTTATTAAATTTCTTGAAAGGATTGCATTTGTTTGCACAGTGTTACATTCTGATGCTTTCAAAAAAATCTTTATCATCAGCATGGAAGGAAGATGCTGATCTCCCATTGTCCTGGGAAAAGCTGCAGCTGAATGAATTATTTCATGGGATCCAATAAATTAAAGGTATAAAGTGTTTAAACAAGCATTTAACCATTTCAGTCTCACTTTTCTCTCCCACCCTCCATTTTCTATTTATTTTTATTTTTTTCATAATAATTTTTATTGGTTTTTTATAGAAACAAAACAGAAAAAACACACAATACATGATCTGCCCCTCCAATTTCCCTCCCCCCACGAGTCCACTTCTGCCACCAGTAGTACCCGTGGGCGTTGAGAGTCAGAGGGGTCCATTGTAAGGCTGGGTTTGACCTCCCCCTCCCCCCTCATCCCCCCCTGCCACTGAAAGGACAGGGAAGGAGGGGCTCTGGGGATTGGTTTCCCCTCAGCTGCTCCTTTTACACAAACCTTAAAGAAAACATAAACACAATACCTATAAAAAAGAAAAACAACAACTACAAAAAAGAAAACAAATAAAAATTTAAAAGTTCCCTCCATTTTCTATTTAGATTGCATATACAAAAAGTTTCCAAAGCAGAATACATCCCGTTAAAAATGATACATACAGAAGACTATATATGAAGTAAGTAAATAAAATCTATTGCTTCGCCTATATGAGTTCTGATAAGGGAAACACACAAAGCAACAAAAACAGGAGAAGGAACAAAAAAGAGTAATTGGGGATAGTGTCCAAGTAAAGTTTCCCTGTGCCTGTTGTGTGTTTATTAGACAGTTTAATAAATAGAAATTGTGCAGGCACAGCTTTCTCAGCTGGTATATAAAGTGATGGGGAAGGAATTCCTGGGTTGATTTCTACTGGCCATGCTGTTGCAAAAGGAAAGCAGTGCAGTACAGGCAGTATAGAGTGGGGCACCCCATGTGAAAACATTGATGCCAAACATTGTGATGACATGCCATAAACAGTGATGTCTAACATCGAGAGACATCACGTAGCAAAGGAATGGGGAAGCTCAGGCCCAGAGAAAACATGTGACCTTGCACTGGAATAGCTCAGTCGGTAGAGCATGAGTATCTTAATCTCAAGGCTGTGAGTTTGAGCCCCACATTGGGCAAAATAATATATTCTATTTTTTTAAAAAATCATCTTTATTCATTTTGCACATAGAATACAAAATACAAAAAGTAAAAAGAATGATGGGCACAAAAAGAAAAACAAAGAGAAACAAACAAACAGAAAACATCAACAACAGAAAAAAATGAAAATAAAAATATCCAATAATCTTATATCCTCATCAATTCATTTGGACTCCCCCGGTTCCCCCCTCATTGGTTCCTTATTTCAATTCCTTACAGAGCAGTTTTCACAACATATCAATTCTTTTAACATCTATTAAGATTTCCTTTCTAATTATCACCTTTAAAATTTATCTAATAGCTCAATTTTAATATATATACAAATCAAATTAATAATTCCCCAACTTAAATTTTTACCAGAAATGAAATTCCCTTTTAATACTTCATTCTCCCCCCTTCCCCTGGACCCAGATTACCCAGGTGTCTCAGCAAATTCCATAATTCATACCAGTGTCAGACTTTTCCGTGCAATCCAGCCTATAAACACATGATTATATCTTTTTATCCCACACTTACCCTTTCCGCAGACTTCCAATCATATTTTTTAAAACTAACCTGTTGTTTCCCCCCTCTTATTACTTCCCAACACCCTTCTTCCATCCTTTTTTCCCAGCGAGTTCCCTGCCCCCCCTCTCTCACTGGGTGTGCAGGAAAAACCCCTGGGTCTCCATTGAGGAGTTCTTTTTTCAAGTCCTGGATTTGCCCCACATCTCTCACTTGTGGAGCATTTTGCCCTCCCTCTTTCTCCTCTTCTTTGCAGTTTTGAAATGCTTCAAAATTGTCCTTATTGTCTAACGCTTGTGATTCTTCCTCTAGGTCCTCGGAACTGGGCTCTTCTCTTTCCTCATCATTTTTTGTATTGCCGCTTAAGTCATCCAATCTTTTACTAATTTGTCTCCATTGCGTATTGTTCTTGTCCAGCTTGTCTTTAATGTTCAAGAGTACCGAGTAAATCTGTTGATAGTAAAAGTCTTGTGTTGATGTTGTGACTGCCATTGTCCTTGCCTCTCAGACCCCGTGGGAAAGCAGAAGATAGGAAGACTGGATATGGCAGGAGTCAAATTCCATAATGAAAGCCATTTTAAGTCCAGTTCTGGTTAAACCATTAATCCATATACATAACATAGTCCAATCATGATTTCCGCGATAATTATATATCCATTCACTGATCACTCCAGGAACCTAGATCCAGTCTCCTGGAGGTTTGTAAAAGTCAAATTTCTGGCAAATTAGTTGCTTCCTCTCACTCCTCCTGTTAGGGATCAAATTACTGCGTCGTTGCAAAGCAATGCAGGAGACCGACTTCCGAATTTTAGAGTCTGCCACTACGTCCAATTAGTCAATAATATCAATCAAGGTTTTCACTCACGTGGAGTTCTTGTCCAAATGGAATGTTTTTCGGAAGGAATCCGCCGCTAACTGGCTGAAGGCTCAGGGCTTCGCTGCTGGAGGTGGTGGCAATGCCCAAAATGGCTCCCGCAACTGCCACTCCGCTGACTCTCGGGGACTCTGCCGAGCTCCCCGGGCAGCAAAGGAGTTGCGTTAAGGAGCGGCGCCGGGCAGAAAGCCCCCGGGAAGCTCAACCCTGGGGTTTAGTGGGGATCCGCGTGCCCCCGCGGATTTCCCCCCCTCCACAGTAGCCAGAAGCCTCAGAGCTCGAGGCTTCTGCGCCTTCTCACCCGCGCGGCGGACCGGAAGTCCCCAAAATAATATATTCTATTCTAGGGTTCTATGCCTCTCTGGCCCCTGAGACTCTCCCCAGCCACACCCCTCCTTGGTCCTCCTGCTTCGCACCCTCCTTGCTTGGCTAGGATGTTTCTTGCCTGCCTCGATGGAGGCTAGGGAAGAATATGCTAGTAATTTGTCACTTGCTGGCCTGCCTGCTTTTGCTCCTGCCCACTGCCACTGGTATATGGCCTTTGGAAGATTACATAGAAGAGAATGTGGTCCTCAGGCTGATCAATGTTCCCTACCCATGAGACAGTGGGTGAATCCAATGATATGTTTGTCTGGACAAGTGGTGGAACATGGTAGAGTTTTGGTGGGTCAGGGAGCCTGGCTGCCTTTAACATGGCAGGCGGAAGAGCAGGCATCCATAACTGATTGTGTGTGTCCATGTGGGATCATCAGATGGGAAGGTAGCATGGCATAAGAGTTTTCACTATGGCATTGGCAAAGCACGATGGGATATAAGCACAGCATCCTTTGCTTTGTGCACATCTCATGCGGGGGGAACCATTCTGTGTTGCTGCTTGTGAATGCAATCTTCTGTTAATTTCAGGGTGAAAATGGGCAAATATAGCTGCATCCACCCCAAGAAGCATCTTGCAATGAGCTCGGATAAAAATGGTAATGTTTGCTATCAGCTCTTATGTGGGGTTTCTGCTGTGGAGGCTTAATGTGTGTTGTTGTTGTTGTTGTTGTTGTTTACTCGTTTAGTGGTGTCCGACTCTTCATGACCCCATGGACCAGAGCACGCCAGGCACTCCTGTCTTGCACTGCCTCCCGCAGTTTGGTCAAACTCATGTTCGTAGCTTCAAGAGCACTGTCCAACCATCTCGTCCTCTGTCATCCCCTTCTCCTAGTGCCCTCAATCTTTCCCAACATCAGGGTCTTTTCCAAAGATTCTTCTCTTCTCATGAGGTGGCCAAAGTATTGGAGCCTCAGCTTCACGACCTGTCCTTCCAGTGAGCACTCAGGGCTGATTTCCTTCAGAATTGATAGGTTTGATCTTCTTGCAGTCCATGGGACTCTCAAGAGTCTCCTCCAGCACCATAATTCAAAAGCATCAATTCTTCGGCGATCAGCCTTCTTTATGGTCCAGCTCTCACTTCCATACATCACTACTGGGAAAACCATAGCTTTAACTATACGGACCTTTGTCGGCAAGGTGATGTCTCTGCTTTTTAAGATGCTGTCTAGGTTTGTCATTGCTTTTCTCCCAAGAAGCAGGCGTCTTTTAATTTTGTGACATTTTTGTATTGTTTTATTTTGCTATGACTGTATGCTAACGCAATAAAGGTTTGATGACCTATGTAAATGCAAAAAAAAAAATGTGACTGCTGTCACCATCTGCAGTGATCAAGGAGCCCAAGAAAGTAAAAACTCTCACTGCCTCCATTTCTTCTCCTTCTATTTGCCAGGAGGTGATGGGACCAGTGGCCATGATCTTGGGTTTTTTTGGAGAAGGAACTGGCAAACCACTCCAGTATTTTGCCAAGAAAACTCCATGGACAAAGACAACAGGCTTAATGTGTAGGAAGGTTATTTGCCTCCTTAACCAGCTCCTCCATAATATTAGCCGAAAATCCAGATGTGGAAGAAGCACCATACACAGTAGCTTTGGCTCTATAGAAATCATATAAAATCCTCCAGTTGACACTAGGTACCAGCTGTCTTTCAGCTCCAAGAGGGATGAGGAAGAGAGAGGACATTAAAGAAGATCTGGTTCTGGTTTCCTCACAAATAAATTAATCCCTTGTCAAAAAAATGTCCCAGTGGGAGAAGAACACGGCATAACTCAAGGCACTGAAAGTTTCCTCAGGAAAGAAGGTAATATTTATTCCGCAGCCTGTGGTTTTATTCTCTTGCACATTCCTTGTGCCCATTTTAAACAATGTTAAGTAGCATTATCTAGATATGAAGCATTTCTCTAAGGCACCATCAAAAAGGTGTTAGTTATAAGCAGATGGTGTTATGCTCAGGTAATGTTTAGCAATTTGCCTTCACCTGCATATGTGGCATTGTTCAGTGTAAAAGCCTGCAATTTAATGGGCGGCAGGAAGGAACTCGCATGAGAATACTTACCAGTTTGGGAAATGAAGGAGTCCTCCCTCTTTGCATGCATGGAGAGCAAGCACAGAAGCTTTTGCATGTACTACCCTGAGGGATGGAAGAGTGTGACCACCTAAAACCAGGCATGCGAAGGAACTTCACCCACACCCAGCCCTAGGGCTTGCAATAAATGTATGCCATGCTTTGAGGCGGGAATGGTGGGTTCTCCAAACTTTTGGAAGGGCAACTAGTTTTGGGCATCCCAGTTAACTCATCCCAGTTGTTGCTGTTGTTTAGTCGTTTAGTCATGTCCGACTCTTCATGACCCCATGGACCATAGCACGCCAGGCACTCCTGTCTTGCACTGCCTCCCGCAGTTTGGTCAAACTCATGTTCGTAGCTTCGAGAACACTGTCCAACCATCTCGTCCTCCGTCATCCCCTTCTCCTAGTGCCCTCAATCTTTCCCAACACCAGGGTCTTTTCCAGGGAGTCTTCTCTTCTCATGACTCTCCACATTTCAACATCTGCCTACATTTCACCTCATGTAAAGTCTTCAGAGCCTGAATGTAAATTTCTCCTAATATACAGTACACATTCTTGCAAAGCAGCTTCCCCTAATAAAATGTGGTTTTGTATATTAATTTTTACTAACACGTGCATTTTACCATAGTATATGCATCCTTTGTACACAATACTTGGCTGGAGAACTGCGTTGCAAAATTCGGAAATGTGTGGATTTTAAAGGACAGCTGTGTATCAGCTCACAGATTGTTTCAGAAAGTATAAATTAGATGGGATTGGCCTTTAACTAAGAACTGGTTCCAATTCCCCTTCGAGAACACTGTCCAACCATCTCGTCCTCCGTCATCCCCTTCTCCTAGTGCCCTCAATCTTTCCGAACACCAGGGTCTTTTCCAGGGAGTCTTCTCTTCTCATGAGGTGGCCAAAGTACTGGAGCCTCAGCCCCACGATCTGTCCTTCCAGTGAGCGCTCAGGGCTGATTTCCTGAAGAATGGATAGGTTTGATCTTCTTGCAGTCCATGGGACTCTCAAGAGTCTCCTCCGGCACCACAATTCAAAAGCATCAATTCTTCGGTGATCAGCCTTCTTTATGGTCCAGCTCTCACTTCCATACATCACTACTGGGAAAACCATAGCTTTAACTATACGGACCTTTGTAGGCAAGGTGATGTCTCTGCTTTTTAAGATGCTGTCTATGTTTGTCATTGCTTTTCTCCCAAGAAGCAGGTATCTTTTAATTTCGTGACTGCTGTCAGTTAGCTCAAGCTCATTGTGGCAATACAGTTTTGTCAGTAGAATGGTGAGAAAGATGTGGAAAGGCATCACTAAGACTCCTGCAGTCCCCAAACTGGACAAGAAGGCAGAAGGAAGAAGCCAGACAGAACAGAACACTGAGGACCAAGGCCATGCTGTCTATTCTCTTCCTCGCTCCTCAACCCCAACTTGGTAGGTACAACAGAAAAGTATCTCGCAGGGACTTTGTTCTCCTTCCAGGGATGCTCACAGCAGCAGCCAGCAACGGACTCTTTCAGGTAGCGCCAGGCTATTCTATTTCCATTCTGTTCCCCCAACAGCCAACAGGTCTTCCATGGTTACTGAGAATGCTTGGTTCCCATCCAGCTGTTTCCTCCTCAAACTCTCATGGTTCTTTTTTTCTCTATTAAAAATTGTCCTTCTACAAACCTTGCTGTTCTCGCAGCCTGCTGATCCCTCCATCTTGTGCATGGATGCTGCTGCTTTGGCTACATAAGGCTTGGGAATTTGGTTTTTTTCCCCTCTATAAGTGGGAAGGAGCCAGAGAGCCACACTCCCTTTTAGTCAACCTTGCAAAAGCCACATGTAGCAGTGGGCAATGCATCAATTTCAGATTTTCTGTTGCTCATATTTCTAGTCTTACGTTTGGTTGTCCACATTTCAACATCTGCCTACATTTCACCTCATGTAAAGTCTTCAGAGCCTGAATGTAAATTTCTCCTAATATACAGTACACATTCTTGCAAAGCAGCTTCCCCTAATAAAATGTGGTTTTGTATATTAATTTTTACTAACACGTGCATTTTACCATAGTATATGCATCCTTTGTACACAATACTTGGCTGGAGAACTGCGTTGCAAAATTTGGAAATGTGTGAATTTTAAAGGACAGCTGTGTATCAGCTCACAGATTGTTTCAGAAAGTATAAATTAGATGGGATTGGCCTTTAACTAAGAACTGGTTCCAATTCCCATCTCTGGTCACATGTAAATTTTACCTTTCTTCAGTAAGGTAGTTTCTACATTGACTCCCACGCTCCTATCTGTCCTCCATTTGAACAAGCAAGTGGAGTTTCAGAGTTCAGGAACACATCTTAGCCATGCAAAAACACTGAACCAGTGTGCCAAGGAGGGCCAGTGAGGGCTGGGGGGGGGAGTGGCTAGGGAGAATTCCAAAGCCCAGAGACAAAAGCTAAGAGCGCTGCATTCAACACCCAGACCTGAAATTCTCCACCACTGGTATATAGCATTATTTTCAATCCACCTCTCCCCCTTATGAATTTGCTGCCTCGATATCACACATGCACACTGAAAGTGCCTTAATGCACATACATAACATTCTGTTTATAAAGTAATTGAATGAATCTCATTCGATTCCTTCCATTTTGCAACCCAGTCTTCATGGTAGTCAGGTTATAGGCACCATCCACAGCAATTTAACAACTTCATTTGGCGAGGGGTATTTGTGAGGATAGTTAACAAGCCACGAGGGATTTGGTGCATGAGCTAAAGCATGCCCTCTTGCATCAGGCCCGTGTTTTCCTACAGCCGGCCTGCTGTCGTAAGGTCAGAGGCTGTGAAGCTGCGGTTAGTGAAAGAAATTAGTCATGAAAACAGCCAAGCCCAGTGGGGATTTATAAAGACATGAATCAACTCTATTTTTTTCTTAAGAGGAGTTCGCCTTCAAAAGTCCCCCCCCCCTTGCAACCAACCAACCACCACTCCCTCTCTCCTTCTCACTGTCACCATCCATTTTTTGGGACAGTTCCTGTAAGATGTATCATATTGACTCGTTTCATTTGCTGCATATGATAGTCATAAAAATACCAGGCATGAATACCAAAGTTTTGGATGTTCTAGCTAGAGAAATGGAAAACAGCCACACCTAATATTGGAATCACCATTGATTTGCTGGAAAAAGCAAGAAATATTTTGCAATGAGAAGTTTATTGGGGAGGGAGATCACTGCCAGAGAAAAGCTGAAACTCAATTAGCACCATTTTTGTTGGCTTAGCAAAGCATCAGGCAAACATTAGGTGGTTGCTCTGCTTACACAAGTGTTTGTTTTTCTGCACATACTTTTAGTGTGCGCATGCTAGGAGGCCACAGTTCAGTGCATAGGTGCTCATCACACATTGCAACATACTCAGGGTTTGCCTACTGTTTTCTGGATAAAAGTATAGGCCATATAAGACCTTTGAAGCTGTCTCATTTCTGAAATGAATTGTTTAAGCAATCACCACTCCCTTTATTCCACATTCTTTTCAGCCCATGTGGCACATCATTGTCTCTTGCTCAGGGCTGCCCCAGGGTGTTCTGGCACTTGAGGCAAACCACAAAATGATGCTCCCTTCCCTGCCAGGGAAGAAGGGGTGAGTGAAGACCTACAGCAGGAACAAAGGGGGGATAAATATATACATTGGGATCTGCTGCCCCTCTGGATCTTGCCGTCTGAGGCAGTTGCCTCACTTTGCCTAATGGGTGGGCTGGCCCTGCTCTTGCTTGTGGGTTTCTCATGATTTTTTTGGTGGACACTTTGGAAACAAGATGTTGGATTGGATGAACCTGTGGTCCAACTCATTAGATCTAGGCTCACTAGTTTTTCTGACTCACCATTCCATAAAGTTTCCTTCCTTCCTTTCTTCCTTCCCTCCTTCCCTCCTTCTTTCTTTCTTTCTTTCTTTCTTTCTTTCTTTCTTTCTTTTAAAAGAACTCAAAAATAAATTATTGTGTGCCGGGAAACATCCAAGCTCTTTGCTCAGACCTAAAAAACAGGTTATCACCTGACTTTTAAAAAAATTATCTTTGCAAAATGCCTCCTGTAGTGAATCTGTAGAGAGCAAGGTATTCTCTCCTCCCCCTCCGACTGACAAAGAGAGAGAGAGAGATTTTACAGCAAATGTTTTACAAAGTTGATTTTAAAAAGAAAGGAAAAGACTTTCTTCTGTTGCTTTTCCTTAAGGAGGTGACCACATTAGAGAAAGGCACTGTGGGAGAAAGGCATGATATAAATAAAAATAATAAAAATGAATAAATAACTTGCTCTGCTCCCACCAAAACTACATGCACATTTCTGGAGGAAATCCTCAAGCAAGCAATGACTCACTTAATAATCCCTCCCAGCCCTTGTTTGGGCATGCATTTTTGTAACAGTAGCCCTCTATACCTCTTTTGAAGCTTAGTTTCATATCAGGTTGTGATAGGGCATAGTGGGAAGGATGTCTGCAATTCAAAGGGGAAAAAAGCTCAAATATCACACTTTTGGGGTGTTAGGTCCTAGTTGTAGAGTGAATTCAAAACAAATCCATACAGGCTCAGCACCCAACACCTCTGGACATGTGCTTTCATTAGTTTACAGTCAGCCATTTCAAATTTTCCCATATTCTCCCAATGTAGTGCCACCCCAGTGCATTGTGGGAAATAAAAATGGCTGCTCCATGTTACCAGCCACTGATGAAAGCTATTCCCATGACTGGGGCTCAGTGGTGTAGGTGGACTATGGTTGCTTTGCTGCACACCCTATCAAACCTGGAGCTGGCCTCAACTCTAGTGCAAAGCAATATACTGTAACAAAAGAGGTGAAGAATGTTATAAATGTCTTGATAGAAGATTAGCGGACAAAGTTTGAAGTCGTAAGAGGAGATTTCAACCAAAGGAGGATCCCTCTGCATGGCAACAGTGATACCACATGTTGAATGGCACAACTCCTTTGCTACCAGAAACAATTTGCAAATTGAAAGGAAGCATGCCCCAGAGAGCAGAGCAAACTTCTCAGAGTTGACAGCCTGGTTGATTTACAGGGAGAGAGCCAAGGTAGCAAATGTGTGAAGCGTTACCATATGATCACAAAAGGAAATAAAAATAATAGTATTTTAAAACATGCTTAAGATATGGAGTGGTATGGCTGCTTTTTGTTTGCACCTTGACCATACCGCATAGGGGTTCCGACAAAACATATATTATTCTTACATATGGTCTTGCAGTCCTTCTCCTGGATGTTTATCTTGGCTTATGATAGGGATGTAACTTCAAATGATGTACCCGAATTGTTCTTCCCCATCAAAGATTGATCTGCTTTTCCCATTGTCTTTATGAGGACAATAAATCATTGTTAAAATACATATTTTTAAAATGATAAATTTGCTACCTCAAGCAGATTCTAGAGGAAAGAAGTAATAATTAACCTGAAATTGGAATACCGAAAACAGTGAATTGAATACTAAAACAATGAAGGCATATGGCAAGCTTCTTTTTTTAATCGCTTTCCCAACTGATGCAGGAATTTCCTTTTTAAGAGTTTAGTAAAAAAAACAAAAAACAAAACCCAATATATTCTACAAAGATCCCTTTCAAAGTGTTCTTCTGTAGTTCAATTTATGGGGTACCTGTGTTTATTAGTCTTCAGGTTTGTGCAAATGCCCATCCGATTTAGTAAAGCAACTCCGTTTGCTTGTTAAAGTACATAATATTTATCTTCCTTCCGTCACCACGCAGGCCCCAATCTGAAAAATATTTATAGGGATGAAAAGAAATAGATGCTGAAGGTAAAACAATATTTGCAGATTTCCCTTCCCCCTGTAAAAGGGAATGGTTTTACATTCATTTATTTATAAAACTACCTTTAAACCACAGTTTCATTTTTTAAAAAATCATTAAAGCATAGTACCACAACAAATGATGAGGGGTGGCTTTGGTGAGTGGTGGGAGGAGGTGGCTTTGTTTTTTTTTTAAAAAAGATATTTTTTATTAAAGATTTTCTTGGTTTACAAAAGTACGTGCATTGTCTATTTTTTCAGGTTGCAGACTTTTTTTACATTTGAAATGAAACGTTAGTGTTGAATACAGAATAAACTTTGGTGGATGGCGGCAATCATTGCAATCATAATGCTTGAGTGTGGACAGTATTGTTGCAACTAGCCACCATTACTGTCAGGGGTTGTTGTGGCTACTCTTGAGTAACGGCCCTCCACATCTGCTTGTCTTTAAGATGTTTTTATTTGTGCATATTATTTACAGTGCAAAGTGTCCATAAATCATGTCTGCCTCAGTCTCAGTCAGAATCTCGCAATGGCTGCTTTCTGTTTTGTGCCCAACATAACAGCCTGGGAACCCCCAAAGCGCCTCCCCTTGCTCCTACGGGGAGTCGTTCATCTCAACTCAGGCGTTGGGGTGAATGGCCTCCCTTCTGACTGTTTACCGGTCCCTTCCTCCACCGCTCTCTCTCCCTCCGCTTGGAGCAGGGGCTCTCTGAGGCTGCCAGAGCCTTGGGTCTCCCTTTCTGTTTCCTGGCTCTTGTAATCTGATCCTGTGCTGGACTTGCTGCTCTGCGAAGAACTCGACCTGATGAGGGGGGTCTGTTCCCTATAACCCCCCCTTACAATTACCAATAGTAGTTATTGCCTTTACTGGTCCGTCTTCATAAGGAAAAGCACATGAGGCCCATTTTATGATGATGGATGAGAAAGGCAGGAGACACCTTTGTATGGATTGCAGCTTAGAATCTCTCTCTCTCTCTCTCTCTCTCTCTCTCTCTCTCTCTCTCTCTCTCTCACACACACACACACACACACACACAAACACAAACACACACACACACACTGTGATCCTGTTCCATTAGGCACATCAAAATACCACTGAGTATGCTCATTTTAAAATGTTATGAAGAAGAAGATGAGAAAATGAGACCCTGCATATTGTTTTGGCTGGTACAAAACCTCGAGTAGCTCCACCCGGCCAGGTCTGGTTCCCTGCATTAGCTGCTCGATCTGACTGCATGCGAGGGAGAGGTAAGACAGCAAAACCTTGTCTGGACCAAATGCAGCTTAGTTCCTCCCATCCCAGAGCAGTCGGGTATAATTCCTCTATATAACTTCATGATGTTGTTGTTGTTGTTTAGTCGTTTAGTCGTGTCCGACTCTTCGTGACCCCATGGACCATAGCACGCCAGGCACTCCTGTCTTGCACTGCCTCCCGCAGTTTGGTCAAACTCATGTTGGTAGCTTCGAGAACACTGTCCAACCATCTCGTCCTCTGTCGTCCCCTTCTCCTTGTGCCCTCCATCTTTCCCAACATCAGGGTCTTTTCCAGGGAGTCTTCTCTTCTCATGATGTGGCCAAAGTATTGGAGCCTCAGCTTCACGATCTGTCCTTCCAGTGAGCACTCAGGGCTGATTTCCTTCAGAATTGATAGGTTTGATCTTCTTGCAGTCCATGGGACTCTCAAGAGTCTCCTCCAGCACCATAATTCAAAAGCATCAATTCTTCGGCGATCAGCCTTCTTTATGGAACTTCATGATGCAATCGTACAAAAGAGTTGGTACCCAAATTTACTTATTTTCCTGTTTCTTCTTTTGTGCCATGTCTCTTAGAATGCAAGCCACAGGTCTCAAGCGTCCTTAACAGGCAATCAAATCCTGGCGTACACTTGAGGCTGTAATAATAGTTTGCAAAATAAATCCATACAGTGTGAGCAGCACATCGCCCTCCCAAATCTGAGGAGTGGACATCAAAGGGAAGCCTGAGGTCTCACTGCAACAGGATAGAAGTTACTTGACTTTGTCACATAGCTGAAGTTAGCACACTTGGTCCACATGTTTCATTCCTGTGATACTTTGGCTGTGCTTCTGGTAGCAAAATGCCTTCCAGATGCCGTCATAGATATTGCCAACCTAATCAGAGTTCAGACTTCCTTAAACTGGGGGAGGGGGAATCATTGTTTAAGGCCTGACTAATCATTTGGGATCAAATTTTAAGGCCATGTGTTATAGATAAGCGCAGTTTTGTACCGAAATATAAAATACAAAAAGCCAAAGGCTGCCTTTATTGCATTTTTATGATGCCTGGATACGTGTTTGCACTCTTTTATAACTTTAAAGGCCTTTGCGCAGAAATCTCATAGTCTATAATTTGGGTTTTCTTTTTTTGATAAAAATCCTTGCAGGCAGTGTGTCTCATATATCATATATGTATACAGTGGTACCTCGAGTTACAAACGCCTGAGGTTACAAACGCTTCAGGTTACAAACTCCACTAACCTGGAAAAGTTGCCTCAAGTGGAGAACTTTGCCCCAGGATGAGAATGGAAATTGTGTGCCAGCGGCGCAACAGCAGCAAGAGGCCCCATTAGCAAAGCACGCCTCTAGTTAAGAACAGTTTCAGGTTAAAAACGGACCTCTGTAACGAATTAAGTTTGTAACTAGAGGTACTGTATATGATATATATGATAGTGTAGATACTAAACATGGTTATGTTATGTTTCAAGTGCTATTTTAAGTTATAGAACTGATTTTTCAAGTGGAAGAATCCCAGTTCACCAGACCGATATGATTTGTGTCATAGTAAAAGAAAGCCTATACAGATAATATTTAAACATAAGATAATATTGTGCACCCGTCACACTGTAGGGCATGGCATGTGGGAGTAGATAATGACACATAGGTCTCAGATACGTTCAAAATGGCCACAACTTTATAGGTTACGGCTCATATAGTTTTACATGGTCTAGGACAGGGATCTTCTCATCCCCAAACTTCGGCCCTCCAGATGTTTTGGCCTACAACTCCCATGATCCCTAGCTAACAGGACCGGTGGTCTGGGATGATGGGAATGGTAGTCCAAAACATCTGGAGGGCCGAAGTTTGGGGATGCTTGGCATAGTCAAATGCTGGGTGATCTCACCTTTCCATCCTACCTGCTGGGATAACGTTGGAGGTGTTTGTGTTCCACCCTGCCAAACACACAAACCACTCCTGGAGAGGCTCATGCAACCTGGAGGCGTGGCAGCTGCACCCCCCATGATCTGGGGCTGAGGTGTTAGGTGACTCCCCTGAGGCTCCTCAAAGAGATCCCTTCAGTAGGGAAGCAGGCAACACCCACAACAAAAAGCTGAGACAAAACTTCTTCATATTTCACTTTCTAACAGCAAGTGCATGGAGAAGGTGGGAAACCTCAGACCACCAGATCCAGTCACAACTGTGGGTGAAATTCCTTCCCAGCCTTGTCAGTCTGGTGGCTAACCTCAGCCCTTCACAAAGTTAACAGTATCAATGAAATGCCTGTTAGAGAGCAGGTAGGCAGGGAAGCCAACGATGGGAGTGCCCTAACTGCAGGCAGGCCCAGAGGAATCCACGGGAAGTGGACTCTCAATTAGATTTCCTTCTGTCTGCTCATTGGAATCCCAGCACAGCATGAACTCAAGCTATGAATGCCTTTCATCTCAGTTCTCTACAACAAAAGTCATTTTTTAAAAAAACATGAGCATATTATATGGAAATAGATGCATAAATTGCTTCCTTCTTCCATAACCTTGCAGGCAGTGGTACAAATACTGTGTACTGTATAAAACTGAAGACAGTACCAGAGGCAGATGACGGTTGAAGCTAGCTTGTGAGGAATATGTGCTGGGGGGGGAATCACATGGGCTACAGACTTTTCTTGAATACAGAGGACTGTAAGGACCATATTTTTTAAAAAATGGAACAATTAAAGCTCTTTACATAGAACACAGAAGACTATAAGAGTCTCTTAACATACTTAACATACCTGCCAACCAAGCAGTTTGAAAGCACATCATAATTGCAAGTAGATAAATAGGTACCGCTACAGCGGGAAGGTAAACGGCGTTTCCGTGTGCTGCTCTGGTTCTCCAGAAGCGGCTTTGTCATGCTGGCCACATGACCTGGAAGCTGTACGCCGGCTCCCTCGGCCAAAAGAGCGAGATGAGCGCCGCAACCCCAGAGTCGGTCACGATTGGACCTAATGGTCAGGGGTCCCTTTACCTTTACCTTTAACATGCTGTAGGTTAATTATCCAGGAAAACATAGTTGTGATTTCTCCTCTAATTCAAGACAGTCTTGTGGAGAGTATTGTAGTACTAAAGATAATACAGTGGTACCTCGGGCTACAAACACTTCAGTTTACAGACTCCGCTAACCTGGAAGTAGTACCTCGGGTTAAGAACTTTACCTCAGGATGAGAACAGAAATCGCACGGTGGCGGCGCGGCCATTAGCTAAAGTGGTACCTCAGGTTAAGAACAGTTTCAGGTTAAGAACGGACCTCCAGAACAAATTAAGTTCGTAACCAGAGGTACCACTGTAATGTGATGAAGGAAAGTTCTAGCATTTTAAATTTTCTGTTATTAATAGGGATCCCTGTGGTTGCAATCCTAGACACCAGCTTACTTCTGAAGACACATTCACAGAATTTCATTGTAAATTCTTCCATTTCAATGCCATGTTGGGGGAAAAGCACATAGCACTGCTAACAAATAAAGAGAGCAAAGTACTAAGCTCATCTGTCAACTGGATATGTTTGGGATTTGGCTGGCTGCTCTGCATCTTAAGCCTAAATGACTGTAGACCACACAGACACAACTCCCATGTGCTAAAAGCCAGTGTCACTAAAATATCAATAAACAATGGCTGCGCTGACAATCCTAATATCCTCATTGTTGTAAATAAAACAACAGAGTAAAGTGCAGTGCAGCAGTCCATTTAGTATGGTTCGGAGTAGGTAGTTCGGAATCTCTTTGTGGCAGGGATGATTATGGCATCTCATTAGTCACATTTGTGTACACAAGAAGGCTTTCTTCTGCTACTCTTAGTCAAATAGATTAATCTTGTAATCATGTGCATATTTTGCGAATTCCACGTACCGGACAGCTTTCTCCTTTTGCTTATAACTTGGCTGAATTAAACAAGAGCACTGGGCAATTCACTGACATATCAAACTAAAAGTCCACATAGCCCAGTATTCTTTTTTCCAACACTCCGTCCTGCTTTGAGTTCCTAAACTTTCTGTTCCAGAGATTTCTTCCAGATATTATTACTAACAGACATCACACAGCTTATCCTGTATGGATTGCATAATCATTTTTAAAGTCATCTCTGCTTCCAGTCATCATCACATTGAAGCTTCAGAGAGCCTGTTTTTCTGGCTGATCATTGTGACCTCTTAGATTGGTGGGTACCAGAGGCAGGGCCTTTTTAGTGGCAGCTCCACACCCACCTTTGAAATTCCCCTTACAAGAAGATACCTTTGGCTGACGTGGTATCGGCTGTTAATAAGAGCTTGAAGGCCATGTTCATTTGGTGTATTGGTTTTAGAGTCATATTTGCTGCTCAACTATTTTGTGAATTGTTTGTGTGATTTGTATGCAGTTTTATGAAGGCTTTTTTGTGAGCTGCCTTGGGAGAGCTATACTCTCAAAGGTGGGGTAGAGATCTTTTAAATAAGCAAAACGTTTATTCCATACATTTATTGTGCATTATATGAAGCAATACTTCCTCTTCCTGCAGCCTTCACCCTGCTGCCAATAAATTTCATGAGGTAAACCAGAGTTCTAGGATTTTGACTGAAGGAAGCTATAAAACGATGGATTATGTGACTGTCCAAAATTCCATAAAGTCTCACTTTCTCTCCTAGTGTTAATGATTCATTCTCATCTGGCCTTAGTTCCGATTAACACTTGAGAATTGCTATGTGAATGATATTTTACCATGATTTGCTCCCACTGCACAGCTGGATTTTCCTGTTAATTCAGTGCTGGAATGCAATCAGCTGCCCCAATTATTCCTCAAAATCCTAATTAGTCCTAATGCATGTGAGGAACAGCTTGGGTAAGTGGAAGCTGAGTTTGGCTGTTGTATTATTATCAAGGTTTGGCTGTTGTATTATTATCAAGGTTTAATACTGAGCTGGAGTCTTTGGCTCAGCAGTTTGGAAGGCAGCCTGTTTCTCAGCCCGGCCCTTCCACGCCTTCTACTGTTTTCGTGGCTCATGGCCCTTCGTATGTGAGCAAAGGAGGCGAAGCTTTTGGTTCTTCTGGTGCCTTGTTCTCCCAATTCCAACTTTCCAGGATCCCAGTCCCAGCTAGTCCCAGGGGTCGTCCTAGGAGTATGGGTGCCATGATGCAGTGTGCCTTCCAGTTTGGACTGCTTCACTCGCAGTCAGCACCCCCGGGGTCTGGGAGTTCAGGGCCTCAGTTTGCACAGCATGTGTGTGTGTGTGTGTGGGGGGTCATCTTCCCAGCATAGCTGCCAAGTCTCCCGTTTTCCCCGGGAAAACCCCTTTTTTACTTACCTTTCCCCGGTGGTCCCCCGTATCACTTCGTCTCCCGTTTTTCTCCGTTATTTTCTCCTGCCGGCAGCCATTTTTTTTCTTTCTGATTTACCCTTCTATGGGCACCAAAAATGGCCGCCGCCAGCTTCAAAAGTCGCATCTACGCATGTCCAGAAGTGCATAAACGTAACTTCCGGTGTTGGCGGCGGCCATTTTTGGTGCCCATAGATGGGCGGAGCGACACCGGAAGTTGCGTCGGCACACTTCCTGACATGCGTACAAACGACTTTAGAAGCCGGCGGTGGCCATTTTGGGTGCCCATAGAAGGGCAAAGCGACACCGGAAGTTACATTGACACAACTTCCGGTGCCAAATGGCTGCCGGTCCCGGATTTTGCAGTCCGGAACTTGGAAGGTAAGCTTCCCAGCCAAGCTCCTCACATGCTTTTAGTTCTGTGCAGGTCCAGTCTGCTCTTTCAAGAGAGGCGCTCAGCATCCAGTTGTCTGAGGAGGATCTCCCAGTGCCTAGAGTCCCTTCTTCTGGTGGCAAGTGGCAGAAGAGTTGTCGCTCCAAATGCAGGGCCAAGAGGTGCAGAGATGGTGATTCCTCCTCTTCTACTGGTATGTCTTCTAAGACCTCTGATGATAATTCAGACGTGGTGTTGGGTCTATATTGGGGTCATGGTGAAGGGGCTTCAGGCCTGCCTAGGTGGATGTGGCAGCATAGTGCCAATACCCACAGGGCCAGGTATGGCCTTCCTTTGGAATGCATTGATGGCAAACTGATCAAAGACGTTAAAGTTTTGACCAATGCTGTCAGGGATATTATCCCAGGTGTGCATTTGCCTTCCAGAATGTGAAACAGGCAGAGTTAGAGCCCTTGATGGACCACAGGCTGTTTGTTTGTTTGTTTGTTGGACCACAGGCTGTGCAGGCCAATTTTAGAACCAAAAGCAAAGCAGTGGATGAGAAGGCCTTAATTCTATGAAGTCTCCTGCCCACTTCAAGACATGGAAACATTTACCCATGCAAGAGTGGCTGCTGTTGTCAATAGGGATTATGCCCACTGATTTAAGAGGAAAGGGGGGGGGATATCCATGGGATTCAGACCTGATTTTCATACCTGACTAAAATTGTTGCTCTAATTGGTTTCTGTTGAAATCGTGTCAATGATGCTTAGATAGAGATTTAAGATCCATTGGATGTCACATTTTAAGCTCAAAAGGTTTCAATTTGGATACATGTTGTTACTGGTTATGTAATGGCACAGACAACAAGAACAAGAACAGCACCTAAATTGAGACAGAAGAGAATGAAATTTGCTTTGAACCTAAGATTCTCCCACGGCATAACCAACTCATTGCCTTTACAGAGGCCACATATGTACGGCATATGATCAGGTGAAGATGTGACTGGAAGGGATGCGTTAACAGGTCTGTGTCTGTAGTATAATCAGTTCAAGATGTAGTTCTGCATTTGCTTTATACTTTTAAAAGTTAGCTTTTATTGTCATTTTTATGCATCCTCTCTGCTCCTGGGACAGTAAGAATCAACCACTTGTTGCTATTCTAAGATATGTCGCATATTCAGGTAAAAAAACCTCCCATTTCATAAAATAGGTGAGTTAAACTCAAGTGGCCTAGAGGACTAAATCCCCAGCTAAGAGGTGTTAAGGAAGCACATCCATATATGACTGCAATAGCCTTAATATGGTCATTTACAGCAGCAAATACTTACAGTACATGTAAAAACCAAAGGAGAAATGGGAAAGAGACAGGGGAAGAAATATAGCAGTCAAAGATATAAAACAGGCATCCCCAAACTTCAGCCCTCCAGATGTTTTGGACTACAATTCCCATCATCCCTGACCACTGGTCCTGTTAGCTAGGGATCATGGGAGTTGTAGGCCAAAACATCTGGAGGGCCGCAGTTTGGGGATGGCTGATATAAAATTTGCTTCTTAGGTAAATAGGTATGTCTCTGAATCTGACCTTATTTTGATGGCCTTGCAGATGAACATGGTGTTAGTGGCAAGGAAAATTGAGATAAAAAAAGGAGAATTCCCTGGATGCCAAGATCCAGGTTTGGGCCAAGTACTCTTTGGTGAAAGAATCCCCACAGTTTTAAAATCACAAAAGTATAACATGGCAATATAGGATGTTAGACATTTAAAATATGCCCTTGTGGGTTCACAAACTTCCCCTTTCCTTTTGCATAGAAAAGACCACAATTTGGTAAAATGGTTTATTTACAAACTCTCCGAAGGTCAGGTTCATTGACAACAGTCAAAAAATGCAGGCAGTAAATACTTGGCTTAGTTTCGGTGGTGAAAGTTCCTAATTTATTGGTATAGGAACACAAAAATGGCTTGTAAGATACATGCAGTCTGAGCTTTGAGTAACCAGCTCAGACCTCTTTACGCACTGAGCTTCTTAGGTGAACTGAAGTACAACTGAAGTACAACAATAGGCTTGATGACCTTCCTCCCAAGGTAAGGGGGAGTGACCTAGCTAAGCCTGGCAGGACAGCTTACTCTAGACTATGGCATTAACCCTGCAATATTCACGAAGTGTTGGCTACAGTTGCATGTTGTTGTTTAGTCGTTTAGTCGTGTCCGACTCTTCGTGACCCCATGGACCGTAGCACGCCAGGCACTCCTGTCTTCCACTGCCTCCCGCAGTTTGGTCAGACTCATGTTCATAGCTTTGAGAACCCTGTCCAACCATCTCGTCCTCTGTCGTCCCCTTCTCCTAGTGCCCTCCATCTTTCCCAGCATCAGGTTCTTTTCCAGGGAGTCTTCTCTTCTCATGAGGTGGCCAAAGTATTGGAGCCTCAGCTTCAGGATCTGTCCTTCCAGTGAGCACTCAGGGCTGATTTCCTTCAGAATGGATAGGTTTGATCTTCTAGCAGTCCATGGGACTCTCAAGAGTCTCCTCCAGCACCATAATTCAAAAGCATCAATTTTTCGGCATATGCTTTATCAAAAACTGCAGGGATGTGACTGATTTATAGGAGAAGTACAGATGGGTTGATGGACAGCTTTTAAGTTCAGGTGTCAGAACCTTGTCTAAAGAGGCACATTAATTGCTGTAAAGCTCAATGGCAGATGCAGCACATGAACTCTAACTAGGTCATAGGAGGAAGCAAACTTGTTCCCTGAGGAAATCGGACTCAGAGTCAATGAGTTTAGGTGGAGGCTTCTGGCTGTCTTCCAAACGGTGTGTTTCCACTGATTCCACTGGACTTTGGAACAGGTCCTACATCTTGTCACTGGGGAAGGTAAAGTTTGGATTAAACATGGTATGTTTATACATTCCTAAAAGCAAGCTGGGGATTCACTGTTGCTCACAGCATATGTATGCTGTAGTCTTACATGAAAACCTCTTTTGCCCAGAACAGATGAGGCCTTCCCCTCCTTAAAGGCACTTGTTTTGAATATGTGGCATGTAGGATATGTCAGGAGCTATGCATGTGCTATGGTGGGGTGGGAGGAAAAGGAGCTGTAAATTTTGCTGCCTTTGAAGCTGCAGCTGCTGACTTTTAGTGTGCTTAAAAGTCTAAATTTGTGAGTGTGGTGCCATCTCTTGTGATCTCTTGTGAATAAAATGGTTAATATTATTGATCTCTTAAGGGGGGGCTTGGTAACAATATGGAAGTGCTAAGAAACTGTATCATTTGTCTGTCATTCACTGTTTGTTACTTTTCTACACATATGCCCTGATTCAGTGAGGATTCAAGTGTTCACGTGTATATTATTTGTTAGATCAGAGGCCATCAGTATTGATATTGAATTCTGTTCAATTGGATGGTTATTCCCATCCACACTCCATTTTTTTGTTTTTGTTTTTGAATCCAGGTAACTATACTCAACTAGAGGAAAGGATTCTGTAACAGAATGAACTTTGAATCTGACACATTTCTTAATAATGATCCCTCAACATTCACAAAGCAAGGATGTGAACATTTCATTATTGTTACCCTTATCTATTGAGTTTTTATATTGGATTGATGTTCACACAATTTTTTCAAAAAATGTATTATTACCTGGTAGTCCATAAAGTACCAGATTACATGTGTAACCCCCCTCCCGCCAACTGATCAAATTTATGGGCCACTGGGTCACAAAAACCATTCTTTTAATCTGAAGTGTGGTATGAATCAAGTATGCAGAGCAGATACATGTTCTCATAAGATAAAAATGTTGTTTTATCCTCTGTACCACCTATGGTTATGACATAATTCATTGTTTACTGTAGTGGAGGGAATGGACTGTAATTGGAGAGTCTTTCCAAGGTTGAAAAAATAAAAATGTTGATGGAGTTTATTTTCTCCCTTTCAGATTTGCCTACAAAAAGTGTGAGAAGACGGGTTTGGAGGAGAGGTCAGGGAAATTGGCAGTTTTTCCTGTTTTAATAGTGTTGTCTTGTATCACTGGAGTAAAACACAATTTGCCTAGTCTTTATCCAGGGCCGTCTCAAGCCGGTTGGGCACCCTGGCGCCGTGGCGCGGAGATCGCTCTGGCGGCCCCGCCCTGGTGGGCGGGTGCAGCGCGCAGCACGGCTTCGTCGCGCGACACCCTCCTGCCGGCCCCGCGCCACGGAGACTACCCCTAGAGCCGGGCGGGCCTGACTTTATCTGTGAATGCAAGCTGCAAAGCTGAAACCACGTAGTTTATCACTGTGGAGTAATTGGGGGAAGGAAAACACACCAAGTTCTCACATTTTGATGCCCTTTCATATGTTTTCAGGGATGCAGCAAAATATCAAATAATAGGTAATTTTCATTTTCCAAAGTGAAAACCTAGTATCTGCATTAACCAATAAGTATTCTGAACATGGCTTCCAAAAAGTTTGTTGTGCACCTTCTGTGTTTCCCCACCCAAAGAAATACAGATGTGGGTGGGGAAAGTGGTATTCCTCATTTAAGCCTGTTTTGTAGAATAGGAAAGGCTTCACCATAGCCTAACTACCTGCACAATAACATTCTGGTCCATTAGTACACTGAATATGGACCAACGATGATCAATACTCCAGCATCCTTTGGAACAGAAGTTGGTAAACAAATGTGTATATATGTTCAACACACTGAGAAATGTGTGTTCACTGTTGGAAAGACTAATCTTTGTATAACACATTCACCATAAATTTAGTTTGTAGTTTGATGCAAAGTATCTAGGTTGCATCGTCAGCAAAAGGGGTCAAGCAGTTTCTTCCATGCCACCAGCTTCTCAGGACCTTATTGGCTGGGCTTTAACAGAAGTCTTTCTATGATGCTAAACAATTGAAATTCTTTTAGAGCAGGGATAGGAAGCCTGTGGCCCTGCAATTGTTGTTGGAGTCTGAGTCCCATCAGCCCCAACCAGCATATCCAGTGGTCAGGTCAAGGAAGATGGGTGTTGTAGTCCAATAGCATTTGGAGGGCCATAGGTTCCCCATTCTTATCCATTCTGAAGGAAATCAGCCCTGAGTGCTCACTGGAAGGACAGATCATGAAGCTGAGGCTCCAATACTTTGGCCACCTCATAAGAAGAGAAGAATCCTTGGAAAAGACCCTGATGTCGGGAAAGATTGAGGGCACTAGGAGAAGGGGACGACAGAGGACGAGATGGTTGGACAGTGTTCTCGAAGCTACGGACATGAGTTTGACCAAACTGTCCAACAGTGGAAGACAGGAGTGCCTGGCATGCTATGGTCCATGGGGTCACGAAGAGTCGGACACGACTAAGCGACTAAACAACAACAGGTTCCCCATCTTCGACCTGCAAGTAGGCTATTTAAAGGCAACATGAACTAGTCCAGGGGTCAGCAAACTTTTTCCGCAGGGGGCCGGTCCACTGTTCCTCAGACCTTGTGGGGGGCCGGACTATATTTTGGAAAAAATTATGAACGGATTCCTATGCCCCACAAATAACCCAGAGATGCATTTTAAATAAAAGGATACATTCTACTCATGTAAAAACATGCTGGTTCCCGGACCGCCCGCGGGCCGGATTTAAAAGGTGATTGGGCCGCATCTGGCCCCCGGGCCTTAGTTTGGGGCCCCTGAACTAGTCAAAGCCTAGCTTCCTGTGACATTGCTTTTATTCATTGCAGGATAGCTGTTGCAGGGATGGAAACTGCTTTCCTTTCTTGGAAAAGGGCTGGAACATGATTGGAATATTTACTGAAATTCTATGAGTGTTTACCCTCTGCCAAACGGAAATGACAAATTTGTTCTTTTCTTGCACTGGCATGGGTGTGGTTGTGAATCTGTCAGCTGGGATTGTGAATGAAAGGGAAGAATATGAAGCAACGGAAACTGTCTATATTTTTTGATCTTGGTGTAAAGAAGCTGGTTATTCACAGTGAAGGTGGGTTGAGCCAAATAGCAAAGATGACCATTTAACAGGTATTTCCTATAGTTGCACATTAATCTGCACTGGTAATATATAAAGACACAAAAACTTCACAGTAACCTCAAATACGAGTTGGTCTATCAGCCCCTAGTTCCTTATCATTGATACAATTTTTAGACTAGATTCTATAACATTGAGATTTGTCACTAGTTGTACTTTTAGCAGTTTTGCTTTAAATCAAAAACAGAGTTGGGCAAAGTCCTTTGCTCCCCATGTCTCCCTTTCCTTATAACCCCAGTGATAAATTGACTTCTGCACACTCGCTGGTGTTAGAAAAAAGAACAAATGTGTCACTTCCTTTGGAGGAAAATAGCATAACGTTCATGGTTTCAGCAAACAGCTCTCCCCTGGATTCCAGGCAGCCTCTTGGAAATCATCTTTCTAACAGATATAGCATGAATTTTCCTTCAGCCATACAGCACTGCTGCCTCACAGATCTATGTAAATATCAAGGAGGAGCATTTAATTCTGCAGTTCTGCCATTTTTAAATATTGTACCCCAAAAAAACTACAGTGCAACATATAAAACATAAAGAAATGAGAGCATTAGAGTAGCATTCACGGAGCACCTCATCCTCATGAGGTGAAATTAAGAGGTGCAGATTTATGCCCCATTTGCCCAATACATTTACAGACCCTCCAAGTGCCCCTATTTTCCAGGTGCAGTCCTGGATTTACAGAAGCCGACCCGGTTTCTGATTTCCCACTTTTCCTCATTGGAGAAATGTTGGAGGGTATGGAGTTATGCGACCTCCAAGACAAGGAGATAAGTAGCTATATAACCTTTAGAAGACACAGATGCCATAGGAGGTAACGACGGGCACACTGGATGCCTGTGGGCGCCCTGTTGGTGACCCCTGAATTGCACCACCAGCTACTCTAACAGACCCTCCAAGTGTCCTAGATTTACAGAACCTGGAATGTCCCACTTTCCCTTAAGATGTCTCTGTTTTCATCAGAGCAATGTTGGAAAGAATGGAGTTATGCGCCTCCCCCGCCGCCACCACGTGGAGTTTTTTGATGTTTAATCTTCTATTATGCTTTTATATATGTTTGAAGCCACCCAGAGTGGCTGGGGCAACCCAGTCAGATGGGTGGGGTATAAATAGTAAAAAAAATTGTTCACAATATTTTTATGGAATAGGACGTCCCTATTCTCATTGGAGAAACGTTGGAGGGTATGCATTTAAAGTAGTATTGTGCCTTTCCCCTCATAGAGCTACAATTCTCTGAGTGGTTTAACAACCGCTCTTCACAGAGAAATCTGTGAATTGTACCTCTGTGAGGGGAACAGGAGTTCTCCTAACAACTCTCAACACTCTTATAACAAACTACAGTTCCCAGGATTCTTTGGGAGAAGCCAGCATTGTTTAAAGTGGTATGATACAGGTGCAGATGGAGCCCTAATTTCTTTCCCTCCCTTCATGCTTTCCAGTCAGTGCTTTGAGCTGCTCTGATGTTGAGGGAAAACAGAACGAAACCAACAGGCTCCTAGTTATCAGATGAATGGTCTGTTTTCACTCCAGTTTGATGGCCCCTTAGTTCCAGCATCAGCTCCTTTTTTTATACTAGGAATCTGTCAAGAACAAAATGGTGTTAATTGGCTCTGTGGTTATTAAATTCTGCTTTGTGATTTTTTTTCTGCTTTCACCCTAAGGCCCAGTTTGGCCCTTGGGCAAGGCCCACAAGGACTTGGGGGGCCAGTAAAGACTGTGAAATGATTTTTTAAAAAATTATTTTTTTTATTGGTGTCAGCACATACAGTACATGCTTCCACAATGGAAGAATAAAAGCAATGCAGAAGCACACACAAACAATAGAACAGCAGAGTAAATTTTATATAATTGTGTGTGTGTACACACACACACACACACACACACACACACACACACACACTATACAGTGGTACCTCTACTTACGAATAACTCTACTTACGAATGTTTCTACTTACGAATGAAGCTCCGTCCGCCATCTTGGATGTGGTTTAGATAGGATTTTTTCTATTTACGAATTTTTAGATAGGGTTGCTTCTACTTACGATTTTTTTCTCCCAATGCATTCCTATGGGATTCGACTTACAATTTTTTTCGACTTACAAATGTGCGTTTGGAACACATTAAATTCGTAAGTAGAGGTACCACTGTATATAATATATATTTTATATATTATATATTTGGAAGAATAAAAACCTGCCTTGCAATTATTTGTTTTTCTTGCATTTTAGATCCCACCTTCCTCCCTTCAGGGTACACAAGACAACATATGTGTAGCTCCCAAGCAGGATTCCACCCAAGGACCAGCCAGACCTTATTAGCTTCAGCTTCATGTGCCTTCAGACCATAATAAGTATCAGTCTTATTTCTTGAAATGACACTTCTGCCAGCTCTACTTTTTGATTAAGCTGAACAAGTGTGAAATTTTGCTGCCTCATTTATATAAATGAAAAGAGAAACAGATTTTGTTTTTAATCCAAGAAAATAGTACCATAGTGTAAATTTGTCTTTCTGTAAATGTTAATCTTTTATAATAACAAAGGTATCATTTTTGAGAAGGAAAAGCCTCTTTAATAGCAAGCCTGCAGGAAGTGATCATAATTCACATAGATTAAGAGATATACAATGCCATTTTCAATAAACAGCTTTGAAAGATTATGATGTTTAATTCAGGCTCAACAAATCGGGAGAAGCAAGGGAATGGAGTAAGATTAATTTTTGCTGTGTGCAAAATCTGTAAACGAAGATTGGATTTCTTCATAGATTGGATTTTAGTTGTTGCACGTTTGAACAAGAAAGTGCAGTTAATGTTTTCAGAATTTATTTCTAAGAGTTGATCTGGGGTATTAGGAGCCAGTGTGAAATGCCATTTTGGATTTCAGTAGGGGAAGCAAAGTTGAATGGAACAAGATTGACAACAAGGTCTGACTACCTGGACTTTGATATATTCAAATTGAAATATTGTCATTTTAAGCCTCCTAATTGTGACTCATGGTAACAATAGTTTCACTTCTTCCTCCTGGGCCGTGTTCAGAAAGTGGTGGTGGGGGATGAGTGTTCAGACCCCTGGGCTCTCACTTGTGGGTGCCTCAGGGTTCTGTCCTCTCCCCCATGCTTTTTAACATCTATATGCAGCCACTGGGAGAGATCATCAGGGGGTTTGGGCTGGGTGTCCATCAGTATGCGGATGATACCCAGCTCTACCTCTCTTTTAAATCAGAACCAGTGAAGGCGGTGAAGGTCCTGTGTGAGTGCATGGAGGTGGTTGGAGGATGGATGGCGGTTAACAGATTAAGGTTGAATCCTGACAAGACAGAAGTACTGTTTGTGGGGGACAGGAGGCGGGCAGGTGTGGAGGACTCCCTGGTCCTGAATGGGGTAACTGTGCCCCTGTAGGACCAGGTGCGCAGCCTGGGAGTCATTTTGGACTCACAACTGTCCATGGAGGCACACGTTAATTCTGTGTCCAGGGCAGCAATCTATCAGCTCCATCTGGTACGCAGGCTGAGACCCTACCTGCCGGTGGACTGTCTTGCCAGAGTGGTACATGCTCTGGTTATCTCCCGCTTGGATTACTGCAATGCGCTCTACGTGGGGCTACCTTTGAAGGTGACCCGGAAACTGCAACTAATTCAGAATGCGGCAGCTAGACTGGTGACTGGGAGTGGCTGCTGGGACCACATAACACCGGTCCTGAGAGATCTACACTGGCTCCCAGTACGTTTCCGAGCACAATTCAAAGTGTTGGTGTTGACCTTTAAAGCCCTAAACGGCCTTGGTCCTGTATTCCTGAAGGAGCGTCTCCACCCCCACTGCTCAGCCTGGACACTGAGATCCAGCGCCGAGGACCTTCTGGCGGTTCCCTCATTGCGAGAAGTGAGGTTACAGGGAACCAGACAGAGGGCCTTCTCGGTAGCAGCACCCGCCCTGTGGAATGCTCTTCCCTCAGATGTCAAGGAAATAAGCAGCTATCCTAATTTTAAAAGACATCTGAAGGCAGCCCTGTTTAGGGAAGCTTTTAATATTTAATGCTATATTGTTTTAATACTCAATTGGGAGCCGCCCAGAGTGGCTGGGGAGACTCAGCCAGATGGGCGGGGTATAAATAACAAATTATTATTATTATTACTATTATTATTATTATTTGAAGACACTCGATCTTCGGACTGAAGGGAGAAATGTGCTAAGAGGAAGGCACGCTTGGCAAATCCACACCGTGATCAACTCGTGCCCGGAAACCAATGTCCCCACTATGGAAGGACGTGTGGATCCAGAATTAGCCTCCACAGTCACTTACGGACTCATTGTTAAAACCGTGTTCATGGAAGACAATCTTACTCGGCTACGAGTGCTCGCCAAAGAAGAAGAATGGGTTTCCTAAAGAATAATAATCACATTTGTCCAAAGCATGGTGGGGATAACCACTGAGCTTTTTCTAAAGACATCCTTGCTCAGAACCCCTCTAACCCATTAATAAGACTTGGTGAGATCAAACCGTTTTGACCAGTTGATTCCCACCCACCCCCAGTTCAAAATTTTTGCTTCTGTTGGACCAGAAGCATTTTTAGGTGGGAAAAAATATGGTTTGTTTTTCTAGAAGATTTCAGGATGCATAAGAGCAGGAGGAAGAAACCTACATTTCTTTAAATCTGCGATAGAAGAGAAATTTAACATCAAAGGGTCCTAGGAGGTTCATATTCCAGAATCTGTTGGGTACGGCACTCCCTGGCAGCAGTGAATTAGAAGAGCACATCTGGATCAGCTTAATCATTTCTCAGTTATAATAGAGGATAAAGAAGACAACTTTAAAAATCCATTCCATTTGTTTACACACATCTGGGGTTTGGACCACTCATAGTGTAAACAATATTTGAGCCAACATAACTCACTATTATATGTATAGATCAAAAGAGAAACATCCCAGCCAAATAAGAGGAGTGGCATTCTGTAAAAGGAGTCACATTAGGAAAGAATTACACTGGTTTTCTGTTAAGTTGAACAACTCACGGTGCTAATTGGTTGCAAACATCCATGTAGTAAGAGGTGGAACTTTAAGCAGCTGCGTTCCGTTCTTTAATGTAAGTTTTTCAAAAAACAAATAGTAATGTTAGTAAGGGCAGACCTTATGTTTCTAATATTTAATTTGATTAATGTTACAAGCAGAGTTGTAACATTATTATTATTATTATTTTATTTATTAAATTCATATGCTATGCCCTTCATCTGAATATTACAGGGTGGCTTAAAATATAATTTTAGACAAATGATTCTCTCTCACACCCACACCCACACACCACACACCACACACCACAATTCTCTTTGCATATATTCACATGCTATGCCTTCCGTCACTCATGTGAGATCAAGAATGAGCCTTTTCCCCCAATCCATTGACATTCTAACAATTATTTATATATTTGAATGGTGAAGCCCGATTTCTTTCAAGAAGAAAAAAATGCCTCTGCTGTTCAGTCTATTGGTCCAACACATCTTGGTGCAAGTGTTTTAATAAGAAGAAAATTCGGGATTCCATTGCATTACTTTTTGATTGCTGCTTTGTTGTTAAATAGGATCCTCTGTTGTTAAATAGGATCTTCCTCATTGAGGGTCCGCATTGCGCGCGAGCCCTAGGCACCCCCCCTTCTGCGGGAGGGGTGGGGGATGAGTTCGAGCCATGCAATCATGCCACTGCCTGTTGGCCAATCAGAGAGTGGTGGCGTGGTTGTGGGGGCCTTTAAAATGCAGCAGTGTGGCGCTGGGTTTTCACTGGCAAACAGAGCATCTGGTCTATCTGTCATTGTTGTTTAGTCGTGTCCGACTCTTCGTGACCCCATGGATCAGAGCACGCCAGGCACTCCTGTCTTGCACTGCCTCCCGCAGTTTGATCAGACTCATGTTGGTAACTTCGAGAACACTGTCCAATCATCTCGTCCTCTGTCGTCCTCTATCTGTCTGTATCACTCATCTTCTATATGTATATAAATATAGGCAGATGTCCCATCCTTTCACCGTAACTGCTGAATCGCATTGCAACAAATCTGGGCACAACGTACCTTGCCCATCAGGGAGGGATCTAGCATTAAAAAATTATCCAAAAACCACACCTTTCACACCTAAAATAATGATTAAACACAAAAAAGTGGTGTGCAAATTAGACATCACCAGTAGAAGCTCTGAAGACTCCAGCAGCATCCAATAGAAAGGCAGATCGCACACTGCTGCCTCCAAAGCCGCACCACCAGATGACATCACAAAATTCCACAGCAACCAACTGAAAACAGGCCTTTTGCAGCAACAATGCCCAACAGTGCCCAGCAGACTGAATAGGCCGCAGCAGACTAGGCCTCTTTCCAGACGACGCCAAGTGGAGGTAGGGGCCTGCCTGGGGGTGGGGGGGCGATTAGGGGGCAGGGATAGGTAATGGGTCAGAACAGGGTGGGGGGAGACACAGGGATGCGCCTATGTAAACATAACACAGGAAAAACAGGAGGACTCTGAAGGTGAAGGGAGTCTGAAGTGGGATTCTGAGGCTCCATTTAACAAACTGAGCCACTGCAGGTTTTTTATGGAACCAAACAGCTCGGGCGCTTCGGAACGTGTCTTCTGTTTAATGAACGCCTGTTCATCATTTTCCCTAACACGCACTTGGGGGTACGGCAAGGGGTTATTGCTTTTTAAATTAGCGGGTGTTGTGTCACATGCGAGGCTCCGGCAACCATTTTAAGTAAGGGCAGTCATGCCGCTTTTAACCTACCCTGTTTCTCATATTTTAAGACATACCCATAAAATAAGCCATAGCAGGATTTTTAAGCATTCAAGGAATATAAGCCATACCCCGAAAATAAGACATAGTGATAGGCGCAGCAGCAATGCCGGCTGCGGCAGGAGGAGGAGGGAAAAAAATAAGACATCCCTTGAAAATAAGCCATAGTGTGTTTTTTTGAGGAAAAAATAAATATAAGACGTGTCTTATAATATGAGAAACACGGTAGGCTTCATACTATGACTGATTGCAAGCCCCTGCGTCTTAAAAAACAACAACAACCATGCACTTTCTCTCCCCAGTTTAAGTCCTTGGAAATTTGCAGTGGCCAACCCCCCCCCCCCCGATTTACAATCCCCTACCTTGCCACTTCCTGGGTTTTTTTAATGGAATTGAACAGCTCATGCACTTCGGAACGCGCCATCTCTTGCTACGGGGCTGTGGGGCTCTGCTATTTGACCCCCCGATCCTTTTCTTTGCCCAAACGGACCTCTTCCCCCTGGCTTTGGGCTTCACCCAAACGGACATCTCCCCACCTTCCTCAACACCAAATACTCATCAATTATACCCACAATAAAAAGCATAAAAATAAAAAAGTTACAAACAACACATTAACAAACAAAATACATCCCATCCTTAATTCCAAAAAATTACACCAAAAATAAAAAACCAAAAAACAACCACCCATACCAAAATCATACACTACACACCAAAATAAATGACAACCCCAACTAGAGAAATAAAACATCGCAAACATCACAATAAAAAAAAACCAAAACCACATCCTACATTCAAAACACCTACTCCAAATTTTAAAAATCCAAAAAAACCCACAAAACCCACAACAACACCCAAATCATACAATACCCACCAAAATATTTGACAACCCCAAAAATAAAATTAAACAATAATAACTTCTGCTTCTCATGTTCTTATTTCAAAATTTTCAACAAAATATTAAAATACAATACATTCAACTTCTTCTTCTTCTTCTTCTTCTTCTTCTTCTTCTTCTTCTTCTTCTTCTTCTTCTTCTTCTTCTTCTTCTTCTTCCTCTTCCTCTTCCTCTTCCTCTTCCTCTTCTTCTTCTATGCGTATTTGTTTCTAAAATCATATTTCGGGGCATTACATATTTTCCTTCACGTCCCTATGTAGCCCCCCCCCCCCAATTGAATTCTCACCTGCAGAATCAAGGTGGGCACTGCCTGCAACCATCATTTCCCACCCTCTCATTCTGTTCACACCCCTGACCTGCCCAGCACTTCCTCCTTTCACACAATTCTCTGTACATAAAAAGATACCGCAAAAGTGCATAGAAATGGAAGTAGATGTGGAATTCAGCTTTCTTGTACCAAATACATTTCCACGGTGCATTTTTTTAAAAATTGTATTCATTGACTACCTTTTTATGTTTTTAATTATGTTTGTGTGTGTGTTTTGTATTGTAAGCTACCTTGAGCATGGTTTGAACTATGGGACGGTGGCATATAAATAAAATTATGAATTAATGAATGAATCAGTATATGGTACCGTCTTGTCTCCTTCTTGTCCATGGCAGCCATTTTGTCCTGGCATCCACAGCACTGTTGTCAAGATATCAGTGCCAGCACCTCATCATTATTTTTATCCAAAAATCTGAATAGATGATACACAAAGTTATGTAGGCCAGGGCTGGGTATCCTGTGGCCCTTCAGATGTTGCTAGACTACAACTCCCATCATCTCTGATCATTGGCCTTGCTGGCAGTTTTCAAAAACAGGCTGCCCTCCCTTTGCCTAGCTCATATATGCTGATGGACCATAGCTGCCAAGTCTCCCGTATTCCCCGGGAAACCCACGTTTTTCCAGCTGTCCCCAGCCGAAAAAACAGATTTTTTTGTTTTCCCCCGGTTTATTCTGGCGCTGCAGCCATTTTGGAACTGGGCAAAGCAGCATCAAAAGTAGCTTCTGAGCATGCTCCGCCCAGTTCCAAAATGGCGGCAGCGCTACTTCCAGTCTGCTACTTCCGGTCCAGTCCCTTATTTCTCAGGCCGGAACTTGGCAACTATGTGCTGGACCTATTCAGGCTTGCTATTGAAACAACCTTAAAACCACAATAGCAGCAAAATATGGAGTAGTAAGAACAAGTTAAATATTAGCAGCAGTAAAAATAATCTGGCCTTGGCAGATACTCGGGTGGCTAGGCACTTGAAAGCTTCCCTGTCGAATTTGCTTTATTAAACCATAATATTGTTTGCCAGCCACATGCCAGTGTGATTTTTGGAATCCAGGTAGAATTCTGGTACAGTAGAAGTTGTGACTGCTGGGATGCTGCCAGTCCTAGGTGCAACGGGATGCTGCTATAGTCTCCTTGCAGTGTTTGGCTTGCGATGGCACAGAATTCAATATATAGGCGCAGGTCTGGATAGCTGTTTATTTCCTAAACTTGCATGAAATGGGTGCAGCTGTTTCGAATGTGATCATACTAGCAGATGTGCAAACTAAAGGACTCGGGGAGACTGGGATGGGTGGAGGACTTTGTTGGCTGGAGACAGATGTTGAGAAATCACTCTGATGAACTCCATCATAATTTTCATAGGCTCTCCATTTTGGTCTGACTCTGCTTTCCTTGATTTCAATTGGGACACGAGCTAAAGAATGCTCTGCACTCCTGCAATTCCCACTAGTGTTAGGTTATATCCAATACCTTTGCACGCACACCACAGGAATGCTTTTATTACATTTCGGGGAAATATGTTTAAATGTGCTTGAACCTTATGGCCAGCTATGATGTGATCTGAGAAGACAATCCCTTAAGGAAGATTAAGCAAGTATGGAATATGCGGAGAGAGCCTACAGCAGTTTTCTCTGTTGTACCTGACATTCAGTTTTTTATTTTATTTAATAGGCTGATAGATTGGAATACTGTATATATATTGAGTAAAGATGTGTCCACTGTACAATGAGGCTTTATATATGGGACAGACAGCAATGAATCACAGCCTTTTTCTAATGTGCCTCATCTATGCCTTTTCATTCTTCACATTTAAAACCAGAATTAGATTCAGCTGCAATGAACTGTTTATTCCAGCACCCCTTAGGCCACAAAACTCCTCCTAATCTAAGCAATATATCAGAATCTGCTATTCCTATTAATAGGTTACTAGTGTAACATACAATATAAAATCTTTGATTCACCCCTAATGCAGTACAGATGTGGAGCCATATGCTTACTCATTTTGAATCCACATGTGCTTCTTCACATTAGACAAATTCAAACATATATATTATTGAAAAGTCACACGATGCTCAGCGTACGGTTTGGCCCAGTGAGGTTTTTCTTCAGCATGACTTTAAGAAAATTGGACCTTTTCCTTTAATTTTTCCATCATTTGCTATCCAAGCGGAATCAATACTTTAGCTGCACAAATCCACTTATCAGCTCCCAAACAGGTATCTGCAGTCAGATAATAAAGCATTCAGCTCCTTTCTAAAGGATGTGCTTACTAAGATTATTTTCTTTTGAGGGGAAATGGAGTTTAAAAGCACAGCAGAATGAGTGTGGGAATGAAAATTGAATTGTCAGAGCTACTTTGTTAAATGAAATCCCCACCACATTTCTCCCCATTTCACATAAATTAAGATTTAGGGGAGACATGCAGGAAGAGTGTCGTGTTTCTGAGTTCTCAGGCTGCTTTAGACTGAAGTGTATGTTCCCTGTTTTGGTAGAAGCTTCCAAAACTGAGATCCAAAGTTCTGTAAGAAGATTTCCACCCACGTTCTCTTTGCGGTTCTTCATGCCCTGCAAAAGCCATTCGGGAAAGTCAGAGAATTATGCAAACTGGCCTCCTCTTTAGATTTACCACCAAACCTTTACCTGAAGGGAATACGAGAAGATAGCGGGTGTGCTTCTTCTTCCTATTTAGGCACAACATCTGAGGATTTTTGTTGATGAGCAGTCTACAAATACTACTATTCCTAATACAGTGGTACCTCAGGTTAAGAACTCAATTCGTTCTGGAGGTCTGCTCTTAACGTGAAACTGTTGTTAACCTGAGGTACCACTTGAGCACGATTTCTGTTCTCATCCTGAAGCAAAGTTCTTAACCCGAGGTACTGTTTCTGGGTTAGCGGAGTCTGTAACCTGAAGCATTTGTAACCTGAAGCGTTTGTAACCCGAGGTACCACTATAGTGTTATCAAAATCATACTACTAGTAGTAGTAGTACTACGGTACTACTAGTGCCATTTTGCGAGGGCCTTCTATACATCCCTGTCCCAGTGCAAGGAGCAATTATCTCCACAGAACTGTGTTCCAGAAATCTAAAGTGGAGTGGTGCCTCTTTGAGCCTCTTTGGATCTGAGCTACTCACACTGCAAATTGTCAGTCTCTAATCCAACAAGTTCTAACAGGTCTCGATAATATTCTGTGATCTAATTCGCACACTTTTGCAGAAATCTGCATGAAGGGGAAAGTCTTTGGCCTTGCCAGATTATTTTTTACAAATGGAGGAGTAATGCAGATTTGTATAAAATAAGTAGTGCAAGTAGTCAAAAGATTATTTCTGCACTTTGATTTATTTAAGTGGCATTAAGAATATGTATATGTTACAGTTCAGCACTTTCATGTGCATTTCTCCTATGCATATTTATATTCAGTTTTGCCCATACAGATTTTGGCAAGCAATTTATTTTCCCTTAATATAATGTGTTTTAATGTGATTTTCACAAATATATCCATCACCCCCCCAAAAAAATACATTTTTGTACACCATGTTTGGTTGATCAGCTACATTGCACATTTTTGAGAAGTGCAATTATGAAAAATAGCTGAGTTTGCTTTTGCCCATTTCTCTGGGAATGCAAATTAGATTCTAATTAAAATGTGAACTAAACTGATTTCATCTCAACATTTCAATAGGAAGCAAACAAATCACCAAGGCCCATCTCCAGGTGCCTTGTCTGGTTTGTCTCAAGACAAGAAAGCAGAATTGAGTTGAGGCTCAAAGTGGTTCATCCTAAGAGGGGGGATGATTGATTGAAAAACACTGCCTGATGCTTCCTTACTGTAGAGAAATAAGGTTTCTCATTTCACAGCCTATGTGAGTGGACTAAGTCTTGGAGAATGCACTTTTGAAATAGAAGCAGTTGTCATTTCTCCCCCTGAGGATGTGGAAAGGGAGATGTTTTCTCCCTTTCATAATATTAGAACACTGGGCCATCTAATGAAGCTGAATGTTGGAAGATTCAGAAGAGATGAACGAAAGTACACAATGCAGAGAGTTTTCTCCCACAAATCATGTCCTCCCTTAAAGAGGGCATGTGTTGCGGTACAACCTGGCAACCAAACCCTGTGTCTGGGTGGGTACGATTGGATAGCCACAACAATCAATTGGTAGGTCCCTTGATGCTGGGTTTAATCAGGCCAATGGGGCGCTAGCCAAACCAATCAAGGGACCTATATATACCCATGCGCGTGACTCAGAGCTTCCTCTTTTGGTCAGTGCATCGGAACACCTGTCCACCTCTCCCTATTTTTAGGGCTTGCGCACTTGACCTTGCTATGCTGTCGTGTGTCATCTGTCGTTGGGACAGGGGCACGGCAGGAATTTCCCCCACTTGGCTGATTGGCTGGTGCCATTTGGGGTTTGCCTGCCCCGTAGCAAATCGTCACAACTTGTAAGGTTGCGGATAGGCTCTGGTTCAGGTGATAGGGATGGGGGAACGCTCTCACCATCTCAATGTGAAGGGTATTCCATTTAAGAAATCCAGGGACTCAATGGTTTGGTCAACCCTGAGAGGGGTTGTGCCCGTGCCTGAGTCCAGGGGGACATCTGGGTAGTGGACATAGCATGTCCCCGGATTTCCGCCATTCCAGGTGTTCACTCTAGGCTGACCTATGCTGGTGCCCTGGGTCAGCGCTACCTGCAAGGGTGCAGGGAGCTAGTTGAACCAGAGCCTATGCAACCACTCACCTGAAGTAATCAATAAAGTTGTGGCCTAAATTCTGCCAAAAAACTAAACCAAAATTTGAGTATTGTCTGAATTTATTTAGGGGGGGGAGGTTTTAAAGGTCTGAACATGTAAGATGCAGTGATGGCCAACAACTTGCATGGCTTAAGAAGAGGGTTAGAAGAAGTCATGGAGTATTATAAGTCTATGAATGGCAACTAGCCCCGTTTTCGATATTCTACCTCCACCGTCAGAGGCAGTGTGGCTTTGAATACCAGTTACTGGGAATTACTGGTGGGAAGAGTGCTGTTGAACTCACGTCCTTCTTGTTGGCTTTCCATAGGCAACTGGTCGGCCACTGTGACAAGAAGATGCTGGAATAGATGGCCCTTGATCTGATCCAGTGGGGCTTTTCTTCTTAAGAAACATGTTGGGCAGTAAATTTGAACCCATCAATTTTCTCTTTTGCTTTTTTGCTTCCCTTGCTAATGTTAATGCTGCCCTCTTTCCCTTTTGGGTTTTGGGAAGTAAGCCCAAAATAAAATCTGTGAATTCTTGCCCATCTGCCACTACTTGGCTATTTCTAAAATTCAGCAGGTGCTGTCTGCTACCTTCAAACACTTGGTGCAATAAATAGCCATAATGCTGGCAAGGAGGAAGTGCCTTAAACGCTTCCTTTTTAGCTGCATTGATGAAGCTTCAGCTTTTACTGCCTGGCAGTTTCCTTTCTCTAACTTTCCCTGTATGGAATGTTCACTGCAGATTGAGATTTGGCAGAAAGGTAGATGTGAATTGAGTCTCTCTCTCTGTTTTAACTTGCTCAGCCATAACTTCCAGTGTTATGTTCAAAACATTCTCACTAATAAACACTTGCATTTGGAAGTAATTCAGTGGAATATACTTTCAGAATAGTTTGCAAAACTTTAGGTTGCCATCCAGAATATGCTGTGCATAAACGGGTGAGGCTTTTCTGACCCTCTCCAATCCTGTACAGTGGTGCCTCGCTAGACGAATTTAATTCGTTCCACGGGTCTTTTCTTATAACGAAAAATTCATCTAGCGAATCCCATAGGAATGCATTGAATTTTTTTTTGAAATTTTTTTGCCCATAGGAATGCATTAATTGAATTTCAATGCATTCGTATGGGAAACCGCGATTCGCTAGACGAATTTTTCATAAAATGAATTCGTCTAGCGAGGCAACCTCCGCTAGAAAAAACCTTTCGTTAAGCAGAAATTTCGTTAAGCAGGGCATTCGTTAAGCGAGGCACCACTGTATGTGGAACTAGGGAGATGAAACTCTTCTTATGTCTCCCATACACTGCTTTCCCTTCTCAGGGTCCACATACCAACATGTCAGTGATCAAGGGTCTACATCCTAGATCATTTTCATTCCATCCCATCCCACACTTCCAATGGCTGTCCAAACACTTGCCAAGATGACTTGTGACACTTCATCTTGCTTCCTATGTTCGCCACTTCCTCTTGTCTGCTTACTGTATCTGTCCAAACCACTGCCCACCCATTCTGCTCTTATGCTCTCTCTCTCTCTCTCTCTCTCTCTCTCTCTCTCTCTCTCTCTCTCTCTCTCTGTGTGTGTGTGTGTGTGTGTGTGTGTGTGTTTCACACCTCTCTCCAGTGTCACATGAGTTCAGTCCACTTGCAGATCTCTCCCTTCAGAATGCTGATAAGGTTCTCATTCGCCCCTGTGTCCTGCCACCCAGGCTGTTATTTCTGTTTCCAGTTACATTTCCTCTTATTGGTGTGTTAAAGCACCCCATGGCATTGATAGTAGGTTGCTTAATTTAATATTAATTTAAGATTAAGAACTAGGGTAATATGGTGACTTTGAGAGAGCAAGCCGCAAACCTATTAATAACCCTATTAATAACCCTATTTCCTCTGGCTGTGAGTGCAATAAGAGACTTGAGATACCCTCAGCTTCAGCCCTTAATCTGTAATAAAATCACCTTGGCCTTGCTTTAGTGGGTGGAGGCTGCTGTTGTAAGGATTGCTGAGTGAGTTTATTATTTATTTAAGTGATTTTCTTTAAAAGCATGTATAAGTCAGTTATTAAAATAAATCTCAAAGCAGTGTACAGTATTAAATAGTATTAAATAGTATTGAGGAACTTCTCTTCCTCAGGCCTAGTTAGGCCCACCTACCCTCTTGATTTGGCCTGTGAGGTTGTTTTTGCCACCTGTCCTATACATGGCATCATAAAGAGGGTTTGTGCCTGGAAAGCCCAGTAGAAAGGTGTGTGCAGTGTTTTGCCAGAATCAACAATCAGCTCATCATTGGTGCTTGCTAAAAAAAAATACCCCTCAGTGTGATGTCTTTTTTGTGCTATGCAAGTCATGACAAATATCAGCTGGTTGTTGGAGCAGGCAAAAATGGGTCACTTGACACCAGGTGATTGCCAGGTAAGCAGCCTGGACGTGTTGGTGGAGAGATCATGATGTGGCCCACCAGCCAGAAGTATTAACCCACCCCTAATGTAAAAGTTAAGGGACGTGGGTGGTGCTGTGGTCTAAACCACTGAGCCTAGGGCTTGCCGATCGGAAGGTCGGCAGTTCGAATCCCCATCACGGGGTGAGCTCCCGTTGCTCGGCCCCTGCTCCTGCCCACCTAGCAGTTCAAAAGCACGTCAAGTCCAAGTAGATAAGTAGGTACTGCTCTGGTGGGAAGCACCCCGCGCCACCGGGACTACACCTAGAGCCAGGCCTGACTGAGGACAAACACCGGCTCCCTCAGCCAGTAAAGCAAGATGAGTGCCGCAACCCCAGAGTCGTCCGCGACTGGACTTAACGGTCAGGGGTCCCTTTACCTTTAATATAAAAGTTACTGTAAAATGTATGATGATACAGACATATGTTGGGCAACAGCTCAAATATATATTGTTGCACGCCACCCCAATCTCCAAGTGTTGCAAGATTCCAGGGGTTCCAGGCTATTACCCAGGTTTGATGCTCTGGCACAAAGCAGAGGCACAGCAGAAATGGTGGTGTCTTTAGGCTATATGGTTCATTCACACACATACATCCTGAGTCTATTATGGAGGGGTTTACAGCATTAACACCCAGAAAGTGTATTGCTTCTCCCATAGCCACAGCCTTGGATTCAAGTAGAAATCTGGCATGGCGTCACTCTATGCTTGGCTTCTGGCCCACATCACTGTAACGGAACGCAGGCTTTGTCCTTCTAACTAACCATGAGCTGGGGGAGGGGCCCTACCCATTTGCCATCTCAGGCAGAGACCATTCCCTTTGTTTCCCTTAACAGCCCACCACCAGGCAATCACCTCAACACAGAAATCTAGTCTGGCTTATATTTTAACACTTGCTGAATCCAGCAGTTAGACGTATCTTGCATACAGCCTACTACTGCCTCAAATCATAACAATATATAGATTTCAGGGCCCAGCAGTAATGGCTGGGAAATACCCAGACAAAAAAGATGTGTTTAGAGGTGAATCTGAAACACTTTGATCACACCAAAGCTCCGTATGAATGGCGCTTGGTTCCCCAGTATAAAGTGAGATGTTTCGGAACAGTTGTAGAGTTGCCTGTGCTATATTTCACGTTTGCCAAAGTCTTTGGTTCACAGACTTAAAGGCACCACGTCACGCAAACCTGCTTTCATTTCCTGAAGAACAGCTTCAGGGTCCACAATCTGATATTATTGAAATTTTAAGACTTGAAAGTCATCTTCCAAGTGCCCACAGAATTAAAAGCTGCCTGCAGTATATACATTCTTAATCTTGGTTCTCCCCAGCCTGGCTTAAAGCCACAGAATTGGTGGTGGTGGTGGTTGTGAGGTCAATGTGTGTTTTTAAAAGGCCTTTCAATAGTCCTTATGCTCTCAGCTTTTCAGAATAAACACAGGAATACATCTTTATAAGGCAATAAATGTAATTGCAGCTTATTGATGTATAGAGAACCTGGTTTCAAGCCAGCCATGGCTGTCCGCCATAAAGTATACCGTATACACTTTACTGTCCACTTGGCTGCATGCTGACTACAAGTAACTAATTTTTATTAGTCCTTAATTCTTGAGGCTTATGAAAGTTATTTAACCAAGCTTTAACCCAATAAACATATACACGTCACTGCTTATACTAAAGAACCATTCCCTACTTTGGAAATTCAAGATTCATATCTTCTCATGGCTTGGACCCAGCAGCATAGTTAAATCTTGCCTAGAAACCCCTTCCAAGTCCTGCAGGTTATTAATCTGGTTTTTAAAAAATCTTACTTCACTTTCAACAGTCATATTTCTGAAGGGGCAACTCAAAAGGCTGTTTACACTGGAACCGTTTTATCAGTCTTTGTGATATCCCCACATACTGTAATGGGATAACCGAAACAGAGAGGACTTCTGAATATTTCCAGCCAGCATTTCCATAACTGGTTTATATATAAATGAATTTTTGTGTTCATGAATGTCAAACAAGTGGCATTGCAGGTCACACTTCTGGGAAGCACAGAGGGAACCCCCACTCCTTTTTCCTTTATGGATATCGGGGAGGAGTGATTGGGGATGCTTCTGGGGAGAGCAGAGAGTTGTAGGGGTGGGGAGTGTGTAATCTTGGCCCCACCTTTCGATGTGAGCTTAAGTTTGGAGAGAGAGCAGCAGGAGATTCCTGCATTACAGGAGGTTGGACTAGATGAGCCTGGGGCCCTTCCAACTATGATTCTATGAGTGAGGATGCTGCTACTGTCTATATATGCATGCTTGTATATTTGGTGGGTGGGGCTGGTTGTCTCTGTTGTATTTATGTATTTTGCATCCATTTGCAGTCATCCTGGTCCCTATATAGGCTTTGACCCAAATTTGCTTGTAGATTGGAATTCAACTTCAAGTTGGAATTCTGAAGTTTTCTGGATTTTTCAATGCAGTCTTGGCAAATGAAAAGTACACACACAAATGTGTATCTTATATATATTTTTAAAGCATACGAGATGACTTGTATACAGGCAAATGCATTGAAAAGTTCCTATTTTATGTCGAAAGTGCGCAGAAAATGTGTGCAGTTTAAATGCATACTTTTAGTGCATTCTTTCAAAAGTGGATTTATGGTTGAGCACCAGCGAGACCAAATCTGAGGCTGTTCCTTCCACCCACAGCCTGCATGGTTACATAACACACAGAAGGTGATGGTCCATTTTAGATGAGAATCACCTGCAATTTGCAGTGGTGGTTATGGCCCCCTCCCACCATGGTAGATAGTCTAGCAGTCTATTCACACATTATTCAAAATCAACATAGAAGAGCTGCTCTCAGAAGGCAACAGCCACAAAGTTCAAGATGCTGTAAAAACTGGATTTGAGGAACTAGAGAAAGCATGGGAAACTGCTCTCTACCATACTAGGGTAGTATACCATAGCATTACCTGCGCTTGACCGATAGCAGCTCAGGTGGGGGTTGCAAAGAAACTGTAACAATGCTTGTACACATGCCTCACCAATGAAAATGTTGAGGATCCACAGCTGATATTTCACAAACCATCAGGAAAAAACCAAAGTGGGCTTTTAAATACATTTAGTACATTTAAGTACATCATTCTAGAATACTAGCTTATACGGTGCTGATATCGTGTGGCAACATGTCATAAAATCTGGAAGGGAACCTACCAGCAACTTGTTGTTGTTCAGTCGTTTAGTCGTGTCCTATTCCACTATAAATGGTAAGTACGGAAAGGCCCATAATAAGCCAAGACCAGCAGTGAACCTCTTGTTCCTTGAGCTGAAAGTTGTTGTTGTTGTTGTTTAGTCGTTTAGTCGTGTCCGACTCTTCGTGACCCCATGGACCATAGCACGCCAGGCACTCCTGTCTTGCACTGCCTCCCGCAGTTTGGTCAAACTCATGTTCGTAGTTTCGAGAACACTGTCCGAACCATCGCTGTCGTCCCCTTCTCCTAGTGCCCTCAATCTTTCCCAACATCAGGGTCTTTTCCAGGGAGTCTTCTCTTCTCATGAGGTGGCCAAAGTATTGGAGCCTCAACTTCAGGATCTGTCCTTCCAGTGAGCACTCAGGGCTGATTTCCTTCAGAATGGATAGGTTTTCTTGCATCCCATGGGACTCTCAAGAGTCTCCTCCAGCACCATAATTAAAAAGCATCAATTCTTCGGCGATCAGCCTTCTTTATGGTCCAGCTCTCACTTCCATACATCACTACTGGGAAAACCATAGCTTTAACTATACGGACCTTTGTAGGCAAGGTGATGTCTCTGCTTTTTTGTGATGTCTCTGAGCTGAAAGACAATGGTATTTATTGAATGTTTGATAACAACTTTGTTTTTGTTAACTTTTGGAGTTGGTGCATGATTTCCAGGATTTGGCAACCATTCTTGGTGATGGTTCCAACCTTACCTAAGCCCAAGTCCAAGTTTAAACCTTATCTGAAACTTGCTTATTGTGGATAATAATAATGTGTGAGAGAGCATTGTAAGTTAAACTGTGTGTGTTTCATGCTATGGACACATGAGCAGCTTAAAATGCAGTGAGGTTGTCTTCACCCAATAGGCATTACCTGATTTGTTTTCCCCTCCCACCCAAAACTCCTCCTCATTTGTATGTGTTTTCAGACTGGGTGTAAGCTGGCCTAAGGGAAAACACATCAGACAGGAGCATTTCTCAAGAAGCTATAGGATATAGATCAGGGAAAGACAACCTAAGGCCCATGGGCCATAAGCGGCCCACGGGAGTCATTTAACCAGCCCACGAGCTCAAGATGCTGTAAAACCTGGATTTGAGGAACTAGAGAAAGCATGGGAAACTGCTCTCTACCATACTAGGGTAGTATAACATAGCATTACCTGTGCTTGATCGATAGCAGCTCAGATGAGGGTTACAAAGAAACTGTAACAATGCTTATACACATGCCTCACAAATGAAAATACTGAGGATCCACAGCTGATCTTTTACAACAGGGGCGTCTTAAGCATGCCCAGCGCCCAACCGAGCTGCCCACTTGGCGAGTCCCCACGTGGACATGACACGTGGACTTGCTTCCGCGGCGCTGGAAATCCAGCCTGTCTGCACAGGCACTGGAAATCGTGTGCCTGTGCGCAATCCAGCCCACAGAGGGATCTCTCCTGGAGTGAACCGGCCCAAGCAAGGTAAACCTTGCTGACCCCTGATATGGATGGATTGTGTCAGCTTCAGACACCAGCAGTGGAGGGAGCGTGAATGTGTAGAAGGCCTCAGAGTCCACTGGATTTTAGTGAAAGGGAGTTAAACCCTTAGAAGTCAATGGGGCATCAGAGTGTTAACTGTGGCTGGATCTTGCTCAATGATTTGTCACACTGAATAATTTTTATTTCAGCTGTCAGCTTTCCGGATGACTTCAGCTAGAAGCAGGAACGTCCCTCCTTAATAGTTCTCTCTGGTGATTTCTGATGAGATAAATCATTTGGCACTCTTTGAAATACAGGTTTATGGAGCACCACAGGGAGGGCAGGGTGATTTCATTTGCTGGCTTGTCTTTCAATTAGACTAACTAATGCACCTAAGATTCCTGGAAATGGAGAAAGAGTTATGAATAAGAATGGCAATTGAGCAGTTCATGTGGTCATGGTTAGATAGAGTGATTAAGAGCCTCACACCCGTTCTGTGCCATTGTTCTGGACACAGTGAGGGGGTGTTAGGGCTGCTGCTGAATGCCATAGACATGGGGGGGGGGAATTGCTTTGGAACCTGCTTTGGATGGGGGCTTTCTTACTTCAGCCCACTTTGGGCCAGCTTTGCTTTGAGGCAGATCCGAGCAAGAGCCTCGCCTTGCCTTTCCAAAGATTCAGACATCTTCCTTCCCAGACAAGCCAATGGGAAAATATAGACTGCGTGCCCCTGAAAAATGGCTGTGTGAAGGCCGAACCCTCCCCCAGCCATTTTTCACGTGCAAGTCAATGAAGAAATTTACATTTGCTTTCCTGGGAAGAGAATAATAGAATAATAATAATAATAATAATAATAATAATAATAATAATAATAATTTATTATTTATACCCCGCCCATCTGGCCGGGTTCCCCCAGCCACTCTGGGCAGCTTCCAACAAAACAGAAATTCTAAAGTACAGAAATCCATCAAACATTAAAATACAGAAATCCATCAAACATTAAAAGCTTCCCTAAACAGGGCTGCCTTGAGATGCCTTCTAAAGGTCTGGTAATTGTTGTTCTCTTTGACCTCTAGTGGGAGGGCATTCCACAGGGTGGGTGCCACTACCGAGAAGGCCCTCTGCCTGGTTCCCTGTAACTTGGCTTCTCGTAGTGAGGGAACCGCCAGAAGGCCCTCAGAGCTGGACCTCAGTGTCCGGGCAGAACGATGGAGGTGGAGACGCTCCTTCAGGTATACCGGACCGAGGCCGTTTAGGGCTTTAAAGGTCAACACCAACACTTTGAATTGTGCTCGGAAACGTACTGGGAGCCAATGTAGGTCTTTCAGGACCGGTGTTATGTGGTCTCGGCGGCCGCTCCCAGTCACCAGTCTAGCTGCCGCATTCTGGATTAGTTGTAGTTTCCGGGTCACCTTCAAAGGTAGCCCCACGTAGAGCGCATTGCAGTAGTCCAAGCGAGAGATAACTAGAGCATGCACCACTCTGGAGAGACAGTCAGTGGGCAGGTAGGGACTCAGCCTGCGTACCAGATGGAGCTGATAAACAGCTGTCTTGGACACAGAGTTGACCTGTGCCTCCATGGACAGCTGTGAGTCTAAGATGACTCCCAGGCTGCGCACCTGGTCTTTCAGGGGCACAGTTACCCCATTCAGGACCAGGGAGTCCTCCACACCCGCCCACCTCCTGTCCCCCACAAACAGTACTTCTGTCTTGTCAGGATTCAATCTCAATCTGTTTGCCGCCATCCATCCTCCAACCGAGGAGGAGTTGAAAGGGACTCCAAGGGTCTTCTAGTCTAACCCCTGCAATGCAGGAATCCTGCCCACAGCCATCCTTGAGAGGGCTCAAACCACAAACCTTCTGGTTAACAGCCGGATGCACTGACCCACAGGATTAGGGAATAGGAGCTGCACTTCTGAAAATGGCTGCATAACAGTCCTACCCCACTTCCTTCCCCATCTGGGGGCAACTGGATCCTTGGCAGGAATGGTGGGGTGCTGTGTGCAGCTAAACAGAACTGCTGCTTTTGTTGACTTTGACAGTGGGGATGCACTTTCAAATAAGTGTGTGGGGCATAGCTGCCAAGTCTCCCGTTTTCCCCGGGAAATCCCTGTTTTTCCAGCTGTTCCTAGCTGAAAAAACAGGTATTTTTTTGTTTTTCCCCGGTTTATTCTGGTGTGACGGCCATTTTGGAACTGGGCGGAGCATGCTCAGAAGCGACTTTTGATGCTGCTCTGCCCAGTTCCAAAATGGCTGCAGTGCGACTTCTGGCACAGCGGCCATTTTGGAACTGGGCAAAGCAGCATCAAAAGTCACTTCTGAGAATGCTCCGCCCAGTTCCAAAATGGCGGCAGCGCTACTTCCGGTCTGCTATTTCCGGCCCGGCCCCTTATTTCTCTGACAGCAACTTGGCAGGTATGGTGTGGGGGGAGGTCCAGCCCATAGATCCCTGGATGCTTGCTGGCAGGTGGGACTTCATTTTCAGAGGATCAGTTATTATCCCCCAACAAGTCAGAGTCGTCAGCCATGAAGACAGCATGGAATTGGGTTGGGAATAAAGCCTCTGGAGGCTGATAGTGTGAGCTCTGAAAGGTATACTTCATTTATTCATTTAGACTGCTTATTGCCAGAAGAGGCTTCTAAGTGGTTTGTGGTTTTCACAGATGCCCCAATGATTTAAAAGCTATAAATGAATCTAGAAGCTGGGACGAGCCCATTTAACTTCAGACCACTTTGGGGGAAGATCAGCTTCACTTTAGAAGGCATCTCAATACCTCCAGAGTCACTAGCTTCAGTTTGGTATTTTGTATTTTGACAGGGCTGCCACTTCAGATATAATATAGATCGCCTTCTGGAGTTGGGTCATCATAATACCTATTAATTCCGGACCCAGGTGGCGCTGTGGGTTAAACCACAGAGTCTAGGGCTTGCTGATCAGAAGGTTGGTAGTTCGAATCCCTGCAATGGAGTGAGCTCCCATTGTTCAGTCCCTGCTCCTGCCCACCTAGCAGTTCCAAAGCACATCAAAGTGCAAGTAGATTAATAGGTACCGCTCCGGCGGGAAGGTAAACGGCGTTTCCGTGCGCTGCTCTGGTTCACCAGAAGCAGCTTTGTCATGCTGGCCACATGACCCGGAAGCTGTGTACGGACAAACGCTGGCTCCATCGGCCTATAGAGCGAGATGGGCACCGCAACCCCAGAGTCGGACACGACTGGACCTGATGGTCAGGAGCCCCTTTACCTTTACCTTTAATACCTATTAATATTCCTGAACGTTTTTCTTTTCATTCCTGATTTATTCTTTTTACGTATCAATTTGCTCTTGGGCAATGTTTTGGTTTCTTTTGGTTGATCCCCATACCTCTGGTCAGGCTCAGTATGTGACCTTAGACACAGAGCAAAACCACAGAACATAGGTGGGGCCCCTGTGGCCTTCCGGTGTTATTGGCCTCCAATTCCCATCAGCCCTTGCCAACAAGGCCAGTGGCAAATTCCGTCCACCTACATCAACAGTGCAATTCTATACCTATTTACTCAGAAGCAGGTCCCATCGACTTCAATGGAGATTGGTCCCAGATAAGGAATACAATTGCAAACTTAATGTGCTGATTTCCCAATTAAACACGGTGGTTTTTAACTTCATGATAAGGAAGCCTCATTTATTTAAATGGATATGAACATTTTTAATTTTGTCAATGCTGAACATAAAAAGACCTTCCTTAAGGATGCATGTTCAATAAGGGAGACAGAGCAAAAGCAAAGTCTTGGCAATTGAGCCTGTAAATTTATTGTCATTGGAGCTCATGGATTTTCCAATTGCTTGGATTGTTTACGAAGCTTTACTTTAATTAAAATAATTTCTTTCTGCTAATGACTACTTCTCTTTAAAGTGTCACTGGAATTCTGAAGGCAATATACTTCTAGCAATTTAATCAAACCAATCTGTGTTCGTCTAATGTTTCCATCTCGTAATTGTGGGGATATTCATAATACACCCTTGAGAAATCTGCTGGGTATGATTTACTGTTAGAAAGAGATGCATGCAGTACTGAATACATTTTGAGGTCTCCTGCCATTATCCCTGTCCATATATTACATGTGCATAGAAAGAACAAGGTGGTGGTGTTTTTTGCATGCTAGCCCTGCCTATGCTCGTTTCCCACCGCTTTTGAAGTGCCCACATGCATGCAAACTGTCCATGAGACTGCAGCCCTGTTTTGCAAGTGTACCCGTCACATGTACAGACCCTGTGCATGTGTGAAGGCAGAGGTGCGGCTGGTGGGCATGGTCTAGATCTCCCAGTATGTGTGTTCACGTGGGACATGTGTGGGAAGACCAGTCTGCTCTTTTATGTTTTAGTTTCTTACAGAAATCCAAGGCATGAGCACCAGGTGAAGGGAAGTAAACACTGATAAAAGGGGATGCCCATTCTAGGGCGGGGCAGAGGCAGTCTAAAGAAATAGTGACTTGTCATTAGCAACCTAGGTAAAGGTACCCCTGACTCTTAGGTCCAGTCGCGGACAACTCTGGGGTTGCACACTCATCTCGCTCTATAGGTCGATGGAGCTGGCGTTTGTTCACAGATAGTTTTTCCAGGTCATGTGGCCAGCATGACAAAGCCACTTCTGGCAAACCAGAGCAGCGCACAGAAACGCTGTTTACCTTCCCACCAGAGCAGTACCTATTTATCTACTTACACTTGACGTGCTTTCAAACTGCTAGGTGGGCAGGAGCTGGGAGCGAGCAACAGGAGCTCACCCCGTGGTGGGGATTCGAACTGCCAACCTTCTGATCGGCAAGCCCTAGGCTCAGTGGTTTAGACCACAGCCCCACCCGTGTCTCCAGCTACTAATAATTACCAACTACTAATAGCTATTGGCCCACAGGGATAGTAAGAGAGGAATTGTTTTAGCTGAATGGGAAAAAAATAAATTCAGCAACTGAAGCAGAGGAAGGAAGGGTTGAATGAGCTTTGGAAGAGTGAAGATTTCCCCCAAAGAAGCTTTGATAAGTAATTCCATGTTTTGATGCTTAGGACGTGAATGGCAACAGAGTGGAATGCTCTTACAGAGAAAAGTTTGGAAATAGATCAGAAAAAGAAGCACCACAGGTCTATTCGGTATAAATTGGAGGATGATTGGAGGAAATAGCAGGATATGGATAGATGAGATAGATAGATAGATAGATAGATAGATAGATAGATAGATAGATAGATAGATGATAGATAGATAAGCTCAAGGTAGCATATGTGGTTCCCCCCCCATTTTATCCTCACAACAACCCTGTTGTGTAGGCTGTGTGAGGCTGTCACTGACTCCAAGGTCACCCAGAGAACTTCCTGGCTGAGCAGGGATTTAAACCCTGGTCTCCCAACTCCTCCTCCAATTCTCAAACCACTGCACCACACTCTCCTGTTTCAGGATTACTGCCTTGCTGTCTAAAGTCATTCATCATTAGGATTCATGATTTGAATATGAAAGAAATGGACATCTCTCACTGCTGAAAAATAGGCTTTCTTCCTCATTCTCTGCTGCCAGATCACACTGAACATTGTTTTCAGGGATGTGGAGCTGAATGTCTTCTGGCACAGAATTAGACAGCTCTACTGGCTTCCTTTGCAGGGAACTAGTAAATGTGGTGCCCTCTTAAACTGGAGATTTTGACTTTGTAACTTAAGGTAACAATAACAGAGTGCAGACCAGTGGAGAAGCTGCATGCTCCGCTACCAGGGGCGGAGAGCAGGTGGCATGGCTGGCGCCCCCTTGGGGGCACGCATGCCCTGGGATGCCGCACGCCACCCACAGGGGCGTGGCATGCACCCCAGGGTCGTGGTACGCTGCCCGCAAGGGCGCGGCATGTCTCCCTGCAGCGGTGTGGCGCGCATTCTGGGGGCGTGACATGCCGCCTGTGGGGGCGTGGTGCCCAGCGTGCAGGGGGTGCGGGGCGCATGTCGGGGGGCCGCGATGGCACCCTACCAGAAAGTGGTGCAGAGGGTGGTCCGTTCCCTCTGCACCCCCATTCCTCTGCCAGTGGTGCAGACCACACCAAGCCGAATTTCAGTTGGATAGATTTTGCTTGAACCAGGTAGGTCTTGAAAGTGAGAGGGTGGGAGAAGCTTCCAGCATCCTGTACCCTCCAACATCCCTCACTTCCCCCAGCTGACCCTCCTCGCCCCCCCCATTTTCTCCCCCTCGCCACAGAGCATTTCCTAGCAGAAGAAGGGTGCCACCACCAACAGGACAAAGCACCCACACCCTCTACTGTCCTGAGAAAAAACTCTTAATCCCAATTAATCCCAACAAACTACCCTCGAAGGAGCACATGTGTCCACCACCAGAGATACCAAGCCACCCCAAACAACCCCATACACACCAATACGTATAGAATAAAATAATAGGTCTACAATGTGAACAAATATTTTAATAATACAAAGATATAGATAAAGGGCTGTCAAAGAGCATGTGGGGAAAAAATGATTGAAATGAATTCTGCCTGTAATTTTGACCCTTCCAAATCATCATTACTTATGTATGCTATATTCCAGGGGTCAGCAACCTTTTTCAGCCTTGGGCCTGTCCATTGTCCCTCAGACCATGTGGGGTGGGCCGGACTATATTTTGAAAAAAATATATGAATGAATTCCTTTGCCCCACAAATAACCCAGAGATGCATTTTAAATAAAAGCACACATTCTACTCGTGTAAAAACACGCTGATTCCTGGACCATCCGCAGGCCGGAATGAGAAGGCAATTGGGCCGCATCCGGCCCACGGGTCGTAGGTTGCCTACGCCTGCATATTCCTTTCCTTTTGCCTGCATGAGTTTTCTATAGAATTCTCTGTTAGCAACAGTCCCCAACTCTAATTAATGTGGTACCAGATAGCCCAAATAGACGAGGCAATCTGCTGCTAGAATTTAAAGTAATTCTGAAGCTTTTTTTGTCATTATGATATCAACAAGAAACTATTTGAAGCAACAGCTACACTAAATACTTTTCTGATTCTAAACATCAGGCATAGATGTTCTAGAATGTGCACCAGAATTCCTAGAGTGTAAATAATAAACCGTGATTTGGCATGTGTTGTAAATCTAATATGCTAGGAAAAGTGTGTCAGCTTTCTAAAGCATGCATTTCTACAAATGCATTTCTATAAATTCTCATTGGATTTCACACCTTTTCCCATTTAAAAATGGTTGGAAGGGGTTGTTTAAATTGTTTGCTGATATACAGCCTTTGTTTAACATTCTATTGATATATGCAAGGGAAAACTACTTGTAATATAGAAATTAAATATACATTTTGATTTTGTTAAATTTCTCCCCTCAAAAGAAAAACAAAAACAAAACAAAATAGAAGTGTAAAAGAGAGAGTTCTAATGAACAGTCAAAAACATCTGCCAGGGCTGAGACTTTGCAACTAATCTCTTGTGCTCAAAACCATCCTGATATATGAACTTATTTTGGCAATGGGTCTCAGAAGCTTAAGAACTAAAAAGTGGTTTTGTTTCCCTCCTCAGCTTTAGTTATTCAATGTGTTTAGTTTAATGGTTCTGTAGGAAGTGACTGTAACTCTGCATTGCCCTGTGTATAAGATGTTAGGAAAAAATTTTTTGCTCTATGGCCAGTGAAAATGATTTCTATTTATTATTTACAAGAACAGACATGTAAATAGCTACTCTCTTGTGATAGGGTCACCTCCAGGCAGTTGAACAGGAAAGCTTCTCAAAACTGGATGAGAATTTATCCCACATTTTACTCAGAAACTGAACATGTAAACATTTGCATAGTCTTATGCCTATGACCACTGCTTTAAAATCAGAATCAGTGAAGATACAAAGAGTGAATTTGCAGATCACCTTGGGATTGTGGTCTCATGCTGTTTTAGACTAACAAATTGGTTAGTAATAACCATGGTTAGCTGAAACTTGTATGCACCCTCGGTTTGAATTAGTTGTAAAAAATGCAAGTGTTGGTCCAATGTTCACAACCCTGCTTGCCAAAACCTGTCTTTTATTTTCTCCAAATCAGATTATTATTTGTTTTCTTGACTTTTGTTACCTTGCTTGCAGCAAACCTCTCCCATTCTCTGGGGGTCATTTTGCTGTCCATTAAGTTCCATGACCCGGTATTTAAAAAGTGAGTCTTTATTATTATTTAGAGCAACAGATATGTTGTTTCTCTGCTTGCTTTGGCCACACTGTGTCTAATCAGTTTGTTTAATTTTCTGAGTTTCCCCCTGAAGAAGAGAGGTATTCTTATCATTTGCCAGATGTAAACAGGAGAGGCCAAATACCTTCACAGGGTGCCAATGTTTCATTGAAAATAGTCAGATACTGAGGGTAAAGAGATACTTGTATATCAGTCTGACCTTTCTGATTGGGTTCACATATGGGAAATGACTGACTTTCTTGTGTGATTTGATGATGATTTGTAAGTGAGCTGATGAGGAGAGAGAAAATCCTCACAATTCATTTTCCGCACTGAAATATCTATGCTTTAGTTTTAAATGGCTTCAGTTTTTTCAGCTGACCAATATCTTTTATACTTGGTGATTAGAACCACCTTTTGCCTCAGTTAAATTACTTGTGAGTATATATTTTGACGCGGGTGGCGCTTGTGGACGCGGGTGGCGCTGTGGGTTAAGCCACTGAGCCTAGGGCTTGCTGATCAGAAGGTTGGCAGTTCGAATCCCCGCGACAGGGTGAGCTCCCATTGCTCGGTCCCTGCTCCTGCCCACCTAGCAGTTTGAAAGAACGTCAAAGTGCAAGTAGATAAATAGGTATTGCTCCAGCGGGAAGATAAACAGCATTTCCATGCACTGCTCTGGTTTTGCCAGAAGCGGCTTAGTCATGCTGGCCACATGACCTGGAAGCTGTGCGCCGGCTCCCTCAGCCAATAATGTGAGATGAGTGTTGCAACCACAGAGTCGGTCACAACTGGACCTAATGGTCAGGGGTCCCTTTACTTTACCTATATATTTTGTAAGTAATTTGATAAAGAGGGGAAGAAATCCTCACAATTCATTTTCCACACCTTTGCTTTAGTTTTAAATGGTTTCCATTTCTTCAAGTGTCCAACAGCTTAATGATTAGAACCATCCTTTGTCTCAATTAAATGACTTGTGAATGAAGTTCTTGATGAATCTTTGCACTTAATTCAGCTGCCACCAGCCTGGGACATTGGAACCTGCCTTAGACCAAGTCAGACCCCTGGTCCACCTGGAAAAGTATTGTCTTCACTAACTGGCAATGGCTGTCCAGGGTTTCAGACAGGGGTCTCCCCCAGCACTACAGGGAGATCCTGGAGATGGAACCAGAGACCTTCCACGTGCAAAGCAGTAGAGTATCTACCAATAAGCTGTGGCCCTTTCCCTATGGTCACATAAAACAGAGCTGTAACTGCTTTTGTTAGCAAGATATGTAGCTTCAAAAATTTCAAGGCAGCCAGAATACATATGTACCAATGGAGAACTTCAGCTACCCTGAGGCTGATTGGGTGAGAGACCCCACTAAGCAAAAGGCAGAGGAAGGAACAAAGAGATTGGCTCTCAATTTATCTCCCCAGTATCTTCTTTATAGTTTGGGAATTCAGGTGAATTCTGTGTTTTGGTTTTAATGGCAGACACCAAGTCTAAGGTTGCAGAAATATAGCCAAGTAGTAGCCATCGAAACTAGGCCATAACTATTCAAGGGAACGTGGATTTTGAATAAAAATTGTCTACATTTTAAACTATTTCTACCTCTCTTTATATTCTTATTTTAAAAAGCATACTTTGTTTGCAAACTTAATGACATTTTGTGAAGTTCTTTGCATTTGGGGAATAAGTTTCTTTTCAATCCAATTCAAGAGAATTACCTTGTTTTAAGATTCCTTTAGGAAGAAACTCTCCATGACTGAGGGCTGCAGATGAAACAGCCTATTTTCTCTAGCAATTGTGTGAGTGTGTCCTGTTTGCCATAATATAATAAATATCTATTAACTCCTGCATGTTTAGAGAATAAGCTCAATTTAATAACATTAAGAGACAAATAAGTAAACATTCACAATTTATTAATATTAAGAGAGCCCTGGGATTTCAGTGTCAAAGATAAATGTACAAGATTGCATTTGTGGAGCTATTCTACCAGAAAAACCTATTGTAAGGCTAATTGCATTCCAAATGTTTATTGAAAACATATACTGTAAATATTGAATTTTAGCAAGCCTGCTTCGGAATGGTATCTGTTAACTGTCAATGAAGGGTCTCTTTCGCAAACAACCAGCCAGTGGAATTTCCTATGCAATTACTGGCAAGCTGTATATTAGACATGCTCAGACTGTGACCGATTCAACCCGCTTACTTTTTACAGATGTCGGCTGCTCCTCCCTTTTAACTGACAAAGTTGCACAGAAGTACAGTGTTGTTTTTTTTTAAAAAAAGGTTTAAAAACTGAAATTCTACACAGGGATGTGTGGTGCAGTGTGATGTTAATAGTTCATTGTCAGAGGTTCTTGCGGCTACTCTTGAGTAACGACGCTCCACACCTGCTTGTCTTTAAGGTGTTTTTTTATTGTGCATTCTATCTATAGTGGAAAGTCTCTGGAAAACATGTCTGCTTAATCTGAGTCAGGACCTCGCAATGGCTTCTTTCTGTTTCGCGCCCAACGTAACAGCTTGGGAACTCCAAAGCACCTCCCCCTTGTCCTGCGGGGTGCCGTGCGCCTCAATTCAGGCGTCGGGGGGGGGGAGGGCAATCCTTCTGATTGCTCTCCCGTCCTTTCTTCCCCAGCTGCCTCCCTCTCTACTCGGTGTTGAGGCTCTTTGATGCTGCTAGAGCCTTCCCCCTCCCTCTCTGCTTCCTGACTCCTATAATCTGATCCGCTACTGGACTTACTGCTCTGAGAGGAACTCGACCTGATGAGGGGGGGGGGCTGTTCCCTATAAGCCCCCCCTTACATTCATAATGTTAAGAGACAAATGTATTATTACCCACTGCTTCAACTAAGCTTAGCACTTAGTATCACCTGGATGTCCTATGAAGTGGTATAGAGAATTTAACCACACACTCTTACTGGATTGGAAATGGGGGAGAAGAGAAGGCATTAAAAAAAAAATCTCCTTGTCATTTGATAAAAGAAATGACCAACATACTTAGTTATAATTATGGTGTCAGTTTTATAAATACAAGTTATCAGTTGCAGACCTCTGTATTCACCTCCAGGATCCAGTGGTCAGGAGATATGGGGCGTCACAACAAAAGTCCAAAATTTCAACAGTTCTTTCGCAGAAATGTTATTAATATTGTTTTGGCCCTTACAATTTCCATAGAAATCTCACCAAACAGTTCCCAGAAATGCTGAGGTTTCCCATCCCAGCTAAAGAAATTGCTCAATTTTCTCTAAATAGATAAGGTTTTGATTTGGATAAAGTATTCTGCTGCTAGGAGGTTGGAAATGATGCATCTTTAGACAAGTGTTTTTAGTAGAGCCGTTTGAATTATGCAGAGCTGATGAAAGGAAGAGGAAGAAATAGGTATCTGTTCATCTGTTGACTCAGGCAAATAATAAGTTAACCCGAAACAAAGGAAATGGACATGTGGATGGCAATGCAGTAGAAAAAGGCAGAGTAAGACTCTTCTGGAATCAATAGAAAATCAGAATGCTTTTAATAAAGCCTTTGCTTTCTCCCTAAATACAACTGGTGTCAGCAGATTTATATTCTGGGTTAAAAAGAGAGAGAGAGAGAGAGAGAGAGAGAGAGAGAGAGAGAGAGAGAGAGAGAGAGAGAGAGAGAGAGAGAGAGAGAGAATGTTTTAAAGATTTGGCTGGAAAGAAACCAGCCTCCGATATCTCCAAGATAGGAGCCGCTATCTGCCTCCCCAAGACTTGTTCATTTTCCATAAACATCTATATATGTTCTCATTGGTTGAATATTTCTATTAGAATAAAATAAAAATTATTCAACAAACTCTGCTATCCACCCAATGAGACTAGATGCAAAGACTTGGGTTTTTGTTGTTCTTGATTTTTCACTTTCCATGAACGTAACAGTGAATTTTATGGTGGGCAAATCACCAGTCTTGCCCTTCCCTTCGTTCTTCAGGGGAGCTGCCCACCCTTTATTTTTTATTAATTTAGTGGTGTATACATTTGCTGACTCCCTTAGCCAGTAAAGCGACATGAGCGTCGCAAGCCCAGAGTTGTTCGAGACTGGACTTAACTGTCAGGGGTCCTTTACCTTTACCTTACATTTGCTATACATTTATATATTATTAAAAGCAATTAACATTTTAAAAACTTGCAAAGTTTCTCTGGGAATTTGGGAAAGAGATGTGTTGGTGACATATCAGGTGCTAGTCACCAGGGTTATCCACAGACAGTCCTGCCCCCCCCCCCGCATTTAAGTGGAAACACTCTGAAAAGCTGCGAGGTCTATGACTCTATGGACTTCCATTTTCATCACTACCCTCCTTTAGTGCTCCAGCCTTAGCTGCCTTGAGCTGCATTTGGAGGGAAGGTGAGACGGTAAATGAATGTCAGTTTAGAGAAGGTACTGGTGGAAACACAAGAAGACTTTGTCATCAGGGGTCAGCAAACTTTTTCAGCAGGGGGCCGGTCCACTGTCTCTCAGACCTTGTGGGGGGCCGGACTATATTTTGAAAAAATATATATGAATAAATCCCTATGCACCACAAATAACCCAGAGATGCATTTTAAATAAAAGGACACATTCTCCTTATGTAGAAACACCAGGCAGGCCCCACAAATAACCCAGAGATGCATTTTAAATAAAAGGACACATTCTACTCATGCAAAAACACGCTGATTCCTGGACCATCCGCGGGCCGGATTTAGAAGGTGATTCGGCCGCATCCGGCCCCCGGGCCTTAGTTTGGGGACCCTGTTCTAAGGTACCTGTAGCAGGGGCCTGCCTAGGAGATAAAACTCCCCCCAACCCTATCATTTGAAAAGGGGAAGTCTCACAAATAGCCCAGTCCCTGAGTTCCTAAACATTTTCTCCACTTAGATATTACAGTCTGTATGCAAGATATGCACTGTCTTGCTCCTTTTTATAGGTTATAATCTTGCATGGAGATTGTAATATCTAAGTGGAGAAAATGTTTAGCACTAGCTTTTTAAAAGACTACGGGAACACAGGAGGTAGAAGTGTGCAGATACAATGTTATCCAGTTGAAATGGATCTTAGGTAACCAGGAAAAGGGATCTCTGCCTCAGTAGAGCATGCTCAATTAATCTTTTTTTGAATCGTTTTTATTTGATGTTAAAAATATAAAATTATCACAATACCAAATACATATCCATATAAAGAGATTTCTCTGAATCCTGAAACTTCTCCCCACCCCCTCCATGGGTCCTATTCTCAACATTTTCAACTGCATATTATTTCATAATCTATATTTTATATCTATCCATATTGTCCACAGTATGCGCATGCTAAAAAACTGTAACATGCCTTGGGAATGCAAAAGATATTGTGGTTGGATTAACATAATTTTGCTTAGTAAGGTGTGTGTAAAATTGCATAGAAAGCATTAATAATGATTGCCAAGTGCTTGTGGTTAAATTATATGTTATTTATTTGATTGATTGATTTAGCATTAACTGACATTTTCAGTAAAATTCTTTGGTTTTCCAAAAGCAATTTACAGTGGAACCTCGGTTTATGAACACCTCGGTTTACGAATTTTCGGTTTACGAACGCCGCGGACCCATCTGGAACGGATTAATTCACTTTCCATTACTTTCAATGGGAAAGTTCGCTTCAGTTTATGAACGCTTCAATTTATGAACAGACTTCTGGAACCAATTACACCCATGCTTCGGGTTAAGTACGCTTCAGGTTGAGTACTCCGTGGACCCGTCTGGAACAGATTAATCCACTTTCCATTACTTTCAATGGGAAAGTTTGCTTCAGTTTATGAACGCTTCAGTTTATGAACAGACTTCCGGAACCAATTGTGTTCATAAACCGAGGTACCACTGTATAGGCTTCATAATAGACATTTCAAGTTAAATGTTCTCCAGTCACAATAATAACAAATTTGGATTCCTCACACGCAAAAAAATATTTTTGAGAAAAAATATTTTGAAGAAATTTGCCAACATTAAGTATTCCCCCTAAAATGACACACCCAAGCCTTTAAGAGCTGCTGTCAGTCAGAGCAGATAAAGCAGGGGTTCCCAAACTAAGGCCCGGGGGCCGGATGCGACCCAATCGCCTTCTAAATCCGGCCTGCGGACGGTCCGGGAATCAGCATGTTTTTACATGAGTAGAATGTGTTCTTTTATTTAAAATGCATCTCTGGGTTATTTGTGGGGCATAGGAATTCGTTCATTTTTTTTTCTTTTTCAAAATATAGTCTGGCCCCCCACAAGGTCTGAGGGACAGTGGACCGGCCCCCTGCTGAAAAAGTTTGCTGACCCCTGAGATAAAGCCTCCCTGACTACATAGACCAGGCATCCCCAAACTGCGGCCCTCCAGATGTTTTGGCCTACAACTCCCATGATCCCTAGCTAACAGGACCAGTGGTCAGGGATGATGGGAATTGCAGTCCAAAACATCTGGAGGGCCAAAGTTTGGGGATGCATGACATAGACCAATGATCAGACTCAGTCCAAGCCAGCCTTGTCCAGCCTGGTGCCCCCCAGATGTTTGGTTTACATCTCCCATCAGCCCCCTCACCATCACATGGCTATTCTGACTGAGGCTGATGGGAGCTGTAGTCCAAAACCTCTGGGAGGCATCAGATTAAAAAAAGGCTGTTCTAGTAGTCTCTAAGACATCTCCATATATTCACTTTACAGACCAGTAAATGCTAGCAAAAGAAGAAAAAAGTAGGTTACTGTAGCCTGGGAATTGATAATCTGTTGGATTATACTGCTTTACCCATTAGAATTTCAGTTTTCCAGTTTTTATTATTTTCCCCCTGCACTTCTTCAAGCAGCATTTACTGTAGGAAATTGTTGAGTAAGTGGTTTTTGAAAGGAGAATTTGCTAACAATGGTTTATAGGCCACCTGTTTGCTCTGTAATTGACGGTTAATAAAAAGTGGTGATTGCAGAGGTATAATTGCTTTTTATTGCCTTTTCGCAGTAGATTTAATATACAATGAGTTTCATGTGCAGATTGATAATGAGGGGTGCCATGAAAAGAATTAATACAGCAGCACAAAGAGAGAGAGAGAGAGAGAGAGAGAGAGAGAGAGAGAGAGAGAGAGAGAGAGAGAGAGAGAGAGAGAGAGAGAGAGAGATCTGTTACGAATTGTTGTCAGAAAACAATATAACAGCATATTTGGAAGAGATAAAGATAACAGAGAAATACCAGAACGTGTGTTCACTAGCCAGAATAGTTGTTCCTGAATGTGCTTACAGGAACGTAATGCGACATGTGGCATTATTTGAGAAGTCTACAAATAAGGAACACACATTGAATGGTCTGCAGCAGGGAGTTTTCTCTACTAAGACATGAGGGTTCTAACTCATGTTAGAGAGCCAGTGTGGTGTAGTGGTTAAGAGCAGTAGACTCGTTATCTGGGGAACCGGGTTCGCTTCCCCGCTCCTCCACGTGCAGCTGCTGGGTGACCTTGGGCTAGTCACACTTCTTTGAAGTCTCTCAGCCCCACTCACCCCCACAGAGTGTTTGTTGTGGGGGAGGAAGGGAAAGGAGAATGTTAGCCGCTTTGAGACTCCTTAGGGTAGTGATAAAGCGGGATATCAAATCCAAACTCTTCTTCTTCTTCTTCTTCTTCTTCTTCTTCTTCTTCTTCTTCTTCTTCTTCTTCTTCTTCTTCTTCTTCTTCTTCTTCTTCTTCCCAGCTCTACAATAAGTAAAGCTTCAGAAGTTCAAACTTGTGGGAGCTTGTGAGAGGGTGGTGGCGGAGCCAAAGCACACTCATCCTTGTTCTCCCACATCCTGTGAGGGATTTAGAATGTCTCAAGAGTGCTTTGGAGGGCAGCAGTAAGTAGGGAGCTGCATTTGTGAATGGAGATCAAACTACAGAGAGAATGTTAATATCACACTGGAGACCCAATGGGTTTTAGTTGAGCCCCTTCACACATTCAGCTGTGAATCATCCAGAGTTGAATGCCACATGCGTGTGTGAAACTGTCCATTGTCTGAGATGAAATCTTTTCCAACACCAAAGAACTTTGCTGACTATTCCACTCCGTCAATATCGCATGCTGTATTCTACAGCTGCAATTTCTACAAAACATAAGCATTAGCTTGTGGGGGGGGAAATCTCTCCCAGACAGTGCTAGAATTACACGGATGCATACTTTCTAATTGCTTAGACCACAGTTATTGTAACACATTGATAATAGCAAGGGGGCTAATTTACAACCCTTCTGTAATTGTGAACTGTTGTATAAATTATGCCTATTTTAAAAGAAAATAAAGTTAAATGAACTGCAGCGATATGTTGCTAGAATAGACATTCTTGAGTTTTTCCAATCTGGATCACGATCTTAGTGGGAAATTGAGTGGGTGTGGGTGCCTACTGGACAATCCTCATCTGGAGTTTGACAAGGTGTTCACAATGGCTAGATTTTATTTTATTTTATTACTATGTGAAGCCTCTATGTGCAATTCACTGCTCTGATTTTTGAGACCCTTGGTAGAGCATGAGGCTCTTAATCTCACAGTCGTGGGTTCGAACTCCACGTTGGGCAAAAGATTCCTGTATTGCAGGGGGTTGGACTAGATGACCCTCCAGATCCCTTCCAACTCTACGGTTCTATGATGACCTCCACTTTCCAAGTCTCTGGGTGGGCTTCTCTAAACAAGAATGCTTTTAATCAGGGACTGGAAAGAGTGCAGTGAAGGTGCCCACTTTATCTCAACAGAGAGGGAATTTCAAAGTGGAGGTGCGGCCACTCTAAGCGATGGAGTTCTTACAAATGTGGAGCAGGCTTTTCATGGCAGTGGTCAAGAGGCATAACCAAAGCTGGCCACTCATGCGGGGAAGCCCTTGGGTGTGCAAAAGAAGTCTGAAAAGAGCTTCTGTGGTGCACTAGGTAGGCTGCTAGACTTGCACCAGGATTCACATCTCCTGTGCATTCCATTCTAAGTTCTTGAGATGATGAAAGTAGTCCAGCTAAGGTTGGAATTGTAATTATTGTAGATAGGCCTACTCTAATAGCATAGTTGATTCTTTATTCAGAAAACACATACTTGTGAAATATAATAAAAGGTATTAGTCACTCAATATCCAACATCGGTATCCCCCCCCCCAAAGTGGTTACATGTGTTGTTGATAAAATCATAAATTCTTTTATCCTCCTTAGTAATTTGTAATCTACTGAGGGGGGTCACAGCTCGGGCTTGTAAAACAGCCATTTTCTTTTATGCGAGTTTTTAAGTCCGTACTGAGCAAAAGCTCGCCCATGATAAATAATTCCCTTTAAATAATTAAATAGGCTGGATAAACTGGCAAACAATGAGGACATGTGTGCATACCTTTGAAATGCTGCAATTCTCTCTGTGAAACAAAACAGCTCATTTTTCTGTTGCTGCAGAATAGTTAAAACCTCTCCGTGTGCCCTGTAATTCCTGCAGGGTAACACCAGGCATTGTAGGATTTTTGCAAGTAGCAGGCAAGAGCTTGACAATAACTCGGCGCAAACAGCCGATTTTTCACTTGAGGTGATGCGGGTGGTAAATCAGGGACGAGGAGCCTCCAACGCATGGTGAACTGGTGTGCACAACCAAAGCACAGCATGGGGGTGTTTTAGAATCCTTTTGCCAATAGTCCCACACTGCTCTTTTAACTCCTGGTTTTGGAAGGTTCAATGGACAGAGTGGGGCTGTTTGAAAGCCACTCTGCCCTACCATAGCTGCCAAGTTTTCCCTTTTCTCACGAGGAAGCCTATTCAGCATAAGGGAATTTCCCTTAAAAAAGGGGAGAACTTGGCAGCTATGTGCCCTACTTTTGAACCTCCATTTTTTGAAGGTTTAAAGAGCAGTGCAGGGCTGCTTGCAAAGGAGCTTTCAAGTTGCCTGTAGTGATGTCAGATTTGGCCAGAAAAGCTTGCCCCTCTCTGGAGTAAATGAGGTGCTAAGCCAGGCATCCCCAAACTTCGGCCCTCCAGATGTTTTGGACTACAATTCCCATCATCCCTGACCACTGGTCCTGTTAGCTAGGGATCATGGGAGTTGTAGGCCAAAACATCTGGAGGGCCACAGCTTGGGGGTGCCTGTGCTAAGCAGTAGAAAGGTATTTTGCTAGCTACCCCGAGATGCCCACCTGTCAATCATCTGATGTTGCAATGACATCAAGTGACTCGATTTTGCTTGTGTGGTTTGCCATCATGCAGCACAGTTGCTCTGCAAGCCTCAACAATCAATGCCAGGGCCTGCAAAGCATCATGTGCAGGGCTTTGCAGGTGCCACCAATCAGCTCATGAGTGGTGCCTGCAATCTCCCTTTTGGTCCTGTGACATGGTCTTTACCTGCCCGATGCCATATATGTGATTTCAGGTTCAGGGTAGGTGGGCATATATTGGTCAAAAATGTCTTGCAAGCCAAATGGGAAGAGTTTGGGCTTCTTGTCAGATGAACAGTGAGTCGCAGAGAGAGAAACATTGAGGATCTTATTCTTACCCACCCAGAAAGTAATCTTTTGTGGTTTTAACAGAGAATGCCTTCATTGTTAACTTAAGTAGGGGCATGTGTGTGTTTCTATGTAAGGCTGCAATCTTCTGCCCACTTACCTGGGAGCAGATCCTTTTCAGTTTGATGGCACTTGTTTCTAAATAAGACATGCACAGGATTACACGGTCAGCCAACAGGTTTGGGAAGCACTGCTCTGATGATATGAGCTGTCATGTCAGGGTATTTCAATACTTCATAGCGTTGGATTACAAAGCAGTTCAACCTTTAGCCTTGTTACAGTTCGGGAGACCTTTAATTACTTCACCTATAACACTATCAATTTTATTTATTATACTTTTGCAATGGATTACATTTTAGCTTGATTTATTGGGATTTGGTTTGCTTTCTTTGGCTGCAGTTCGGCACCCAATTGCTCATGTTAAGTCCTATCCAAATAAATGTGGACCAACAGATGTGGAACTGAGCACTGTGTTGCAGTCTTGAGCACAGGATTCTATCCTGCACACAGGAGAGTCTCCAATAGACACAGGGGGACTCAATGCAAGCTAGGAGTGTTTCAGATATTTGAACTTTGCAAATTTCTATATGAAACGACCCAATCAATGCCTCTTGGACTAATATGAGTTTAGATCTTCTTTTTCTTCTTCTTCTTCTTCTTCTTCTTCTTCTTCTTCTTCTTCTTCTTCTTCTTCTTCTTCTTCTTCTTCTTCTTCTTCTTCTTCTCACTTGTAGCTGAGTAAGATTGTCTTCCATGAACATGGTTTTAACAATGAGTCCGTAAGTGACTGTGGAGGCCAATTCTGGATCCACACATTCTTCCACAGAAGGGACATAGGTTTCTGGGTGGAAGTTGACCATGGTGAGGGTTTGCCAAATGTGCCTCTTAGCTCATTTCTCCCTTTTGTCCTGAGCTCAAGCGTCTTCAAAGTCCATGATCAGAACTTAGGTAACCAGCAGGTTTCAAGTCCTGAATAACTCAAGGGAAGCTTATCTTCAATACCTCCTTCCCCTCATCCATCTTTGGTCTCTACATTCAGGGACTGGAAGGACATTGGCGAGTGTGTATTGGGGGAAGCAGGACTAGAGTCTGATTGGGGAGAGGGGGTCACTGATTTGTGGGAAACTGTTCCTGCCAGGAGGCAAGAGTCAGAAGCAGGGCCAGAGGGTGGAGGAGAGGAGGAGGAAGAGGCAGGTCAGGAGAGTGAAAGGCCAGGTGCTTCCCCACCCTCTCCTGCACCAATGCCTCACAGAACCAGGAGGGGATTGAAAAGGGATGAGCAGAAGAAGCTTCCATGCAGGCATAGTCTCCAACTGCATGCATACAGCCCATCCAGAGGAGGTACATAAAGTGGTGGAAGTGGAGTGGCCTCCTGTTGCTGCAACAAATCTCAGAATAGCTGCCTAGATGTTAGACTGGGGGTGGTAATTTGGAGCCATAGAAATGACTCTTTCCAAAAACCAACTGGAGACCCAAGTTTGAGAAACCCTGGTACAGAACTCTGAAGAGAAGCTGAGCTCCTTCCTGTGCGAGAGTGGATTCTCCATAGGTGCACACAGATCACTTGAGCGGGTAAAAAAACCAGAAAGGGGATGTCAGTCTTAAACCAAGGTTTGTAAAAGGTTGTGAGTCCTGACTTGTTTGCAGGAAGCAATTCCTGATCTTAGCTTCGGGATGGTGCAACTGGGTCGATCTGAGAGAGGCACACAAGAATCCTAGTCAAGATAACAGCCAAGTGTACAATATTAACCCAGGACAGAGGGGGGGGGGGCGCTGTTAAATAAAGCTCTATGGGGAAACCCCTCCGACACCAAAAGCTACTCATTCGGTGAGGATGCATGTTGCTCAGAAATTATTGTGGTGAACTGGTTTGTCAATAATGGTCAAATCCTGGTTGGGTGTGTTGGGAGAAGTTGATCTCTTGCATTTGCAACCTTTTAGGCCTTATTGCCCAACAGTTTTGCCAGTTGTGGTTTCACGCCTAGTGCCAAGGACCCCTCAGATGGTGGTCCTGAGAGATCTCAACATCCTGTCTTATCGGAAGTAGCAAAGGACTTCATGGTTATGAGAATCACGGAACCCCCCTAATATGGGTCAGGAGCCAGAGTCAGGTGTAGGTCAGCAATTAAAAAACAAACCACTGGTTTCAGTGCAGTTAACACTTTATTCAAAGAAACCAAACCAGGGCAGGCTTCATGATCCCAGCAACTCTTCCAAGTAGGTCTTGCCCCAATGAGGCAGTTGCAAGGACTGAAGGTCCCCATCTTCCTGCAGCTGCCTAAGTCCCCTCCTCTCCAGGGGTTTTTCCAAGCAAGTGGAGGCTTTGTCTGCACTCAACCAATCTCCCCTCTCCTCTTTTCATTTCTCTGTGTGTGCTGAGGAACAGGGGGACAGCTGGTTGCAGTAGGACGGGAAGACTCCCTGGCTTCTTCAGAAGCCTGACTGATCTCTGCCTTTTGGCCCCCTCTCAACTCCAGCTTCTGATTCTGGACTGCTCTCTGCCACATCCTCTTCCCAGTCTGCTCCCTCTTCTGCCTTGGACAACTCACCAGCACCCCACCATCATTCCCCTGGCTCAGAGCCTTCTTCTCCTGGGGGTTCCCCAGCTGGTGTCTCCCCTCACTCCTCTGCATCCAGCCAGCTCATGACAATATGTTATCTGCCCCAAATATGTAGCCAATCGCACAAGTAATCTGGAATTCTCATCAGGTTGGTTTGGATGCGAGAATAAAAGACCTACTTTGGCTCTTATTATGTTCTGCAAAGCAGCTGGCCTGTCCTTCTGTCATATGCCAGGGGTTAAGTTGCTGCCAGATTTGGAGAATGCTGTTCGGATGAAGCATCAGTAGAAATTTCAAGTGAGCTACAATAAATTTCAGTGCATGGTCACATTTCAGGGCAGTACAAATGCTGTCTGACATCTCTGGTGCTGTTTTGCAATTTAAGATATTTTCCTTTTGTAATTAAGTAAAGGTAAAGGGACCCCTGACCATTAGGTCCAGTCACGACCGACTCTGGGGTCGCATTATTGGCCGAGGGAGCCGGCGTATAGCTTCCAGGTCATGTGGCCAGCATGACAAAGCCGCTTCTGGCAAACCAGAGCAGCACATGGAAACACCGTTTACCTTCCCACTGTAGTGGTTCCTATTTATCTACTTGCATTTTGACGTGCTTTCGAACTGCTAGGTTGGCAGGAGCTGGGACCGGGCAACGGGAGCTCACCCCGTCACAGGGATTCGAACCGCCGACCTTCTGATCAGCAAGCCCTAGGCTCAGTGGTTTAACCACAGCGCCACCTGGGTCCCTCTTTTGTAATTAGTAAGATGGCAAATGAATTGATCAAAACAAGAATGTTCAGCAGTGATTTTACAACTTTAAAAACTGAAAGGCAGTGGCGGTCGCAAATGATGGGTGAGCCAGTGTTTGATTTCTTGGTGTGCCTCATGTGTTGAGGCAGGGAGTGAATGTATGACTGGTGGCCATGCCACCCACTGCAGGTGTCTGCACTGGTCACAGTCCCATCACCTGCATGTTTGGCCAGTGTGTGATGTGGCTTTATTTGCCTGCACATGCACCACATGTATGCTAGATGAAGGTCTTCACTTGTATGGAAGTGTCTGACCCACACAGGAGCAATTCACAGACTGAACATGTGGATTGTGGGGGTAGCACATGTTGGCAGCAAGGTGGCATGGTCAATAGAAGGGGTCCCCAAACTTATGGCACTTCGGGCCGGTGACTGCAGCGCCAATGCCATGGCGGGCTGGAGGAGTGTGTGGGAGCGCTCGCACATACGCATACGCACATGCTATTTCCGGCACACTCCTGGGTCGCAGGAGCACCGGAAATAGCTATTTCCCGTGTGCTCTGCGACCCGGAAGTGGGCAGCCATGTAAGAGCAGGCGGTGGCTGTAGGTGGTGGTAGCAGGCAACGGGCCAGATAAATGAGCCCTTCGGGTCATATCCAGCCCCCGGGCCGTAGTCTGGGAATGCCTGGTCAATAGACGTGACACTGCTTCCCGCATCAAACTGAATGATATTTAGATGAACACACATTTTCTTATTTTTATTTTATTTCAGATCTAAAAATGCAGAGACATTGCCGACCAAGGTCTGTATAGTTAAAGCTATGGTTTTCCCAGTAGTGATGTATGGAAGTGAGAGCTGGCCCATAAAGAAGGCTGATCGCCGAGGAATTGATGCTGGAGGAGACTCTGGAGAGTCCCATGGACTGCAAGAAGATCAAACCTATCCATTCTGAAGGAAATCAGCCCTGAGTGCTCACTGGAAGGACAGATCCTGAAGCTGAGGTTCCAATACTTTGGCCACCTCATGAGAAGAGAAGACTCCCTGGGAAAGACCCTGATGTTTGGAAAGATGGAGGGCACAAGGAGAAGGGGACGACAGAGGACGAGATGGTTGGACAGTGTTATAGAAGCGACCAACATGAGTTTGATGAAACTCCGGGAGGCAGTGGAAGACAGGAGTGCCTGGCGTGCTCTGGTCTGAGAGCCAGCGTGGTGTAGTGGTTAAGAGCGGTAGACTTGTAATCTGGGGAACTGGGTTCGCGTCTCCGCTCCTCCACATGCAGCTGCTGGGTGACCTTGGGCTAGTCACACTTCTCTGAAGTCTCTCAGCCTCACTCACCTCACAGAGCATTTGTTGTGGAGGAGGAAGGGAAAGGAGAATGTTAGCCGCTTTGAGACTCCTTCGGGTAGTGATAAAGCGGGATATCAAATCCAAACTCTTCTTCTTCTTCTGGTCCATGGGGTCACGAAGAGTCAGACACAACTAAACAACAACAACATATACCAGTTAATTATTCACATTTCTGTGCGGCAGTAAAAAAAAAAAAATCCACAGAAAACCTGACAACAAAAACAATAAGCATTTATCATAAGACAAAACACTTCCATTTGTGCAAGATTGTGAATTGAGTTTGAGGACCAAATACAATGTTGAGGAGTGTATTTTTCATGTTATTTTCACTAACATCTTTATTTTTAAGCACACTCTGCCATACTATATGCATTTTTGTACACATTGCTTTGCTGTGGAACTAGATTGTGAAATTCAGATATGTGTGAATTTCAAAGGGTAACTGCTATTTGGTTTGTATATTGTTTCAGAAAGTGTGAATTTGATAGATTTGGCTTAAAATAAGTACTGAATTGAATTTCTTCTCCAGCCTCCTCAGAAGTAAGTCCCACTATGGTATGTTTAGAGAGGCTTATTCTGTGGTATCTGTGGTCAGGGACTACAGTCCTAGTTAACTAAATGTTTTGTGTAAAATTTAAGATAATGGAACCTGTTCATAGTGGCCTGATGTACAGATGAAAATTTGTTGAGGGAAAAAGGTCTTGTGGAAACTTAATAATTAGCACTTGCTAACAGCTGCCTTTGTGGAAACCATATTTGTTGAATTACAGAGCAGCTGCTCCAAATAGAGTCAATTTAATAATCAAGACATATAAATTGTGAACTTTTTCTTCAGTCATCTCCTACTAGTCCAGGAAGTTAAAGAGTGTTGTCTTTGGCTGTGAGAAATGCAGCACAATATCATTCTGGATCGCTCTGGGAAACAGATTAATTTTATTCAAAAGCATTTTTGGGAGGGCTGGGGGTTCTGGGTCTCTCTTCTTTCTCTAGATTCTCTTACTCATTCTTAAGTTCACTGAAAATGATCATTTACCAGGGTTGCTAAAACAGTATGATTTCACACTTTCACACCCCACAACTGCCTCATTTTGACTGGAACATTCCAGATTGACAGAATCCATTCCCAACTTCTGATTGGATCCCAGAATGTCCCAGACACTGTCAATAGAACAAACACTTCCCCCTCCTTACCTCTGGTCAACATGGTGGCACCCAGGCATGCCGCTCCACCTTCCACTTCCCCTCTCTACATACCTGCCAAGTTCCGGCCTGAGAAATAAGGGACTGGACCGAAAATAGCAGACCAGAAGTCGCGCTGCAGCCATTTTGGAACTGGGCAAAGCAGCATCAAAAGTCGCTTCTGAGCATGCTCCGCCCAGTTCCAAAATGGCCGCCACGCCAGAATAAACCGGGGAAAAACAAAAAAACCCGTTTTTTCAGCTGGGGGCAGCTGCAAAAACGAGGGTTTCCCGGGGAATACGGGAGACTTGGCAGCTATGCCTCTCTACGGTTGCTCTGGAGGTCTGTGGGCAGGGAGCTGGCACTCAGTGGCGGCAGGTAGGCAAGGCAAATGGCAAATGGCAATAGCAGCTACGAGGGGGATAGTGGGGGATGTAATCTGGAGGGGGGGAAGCAGGCAAATATTGGAGTCAGAATGTGGAGGGAAGGAAGTGGGAAGGGTGGCCGTCTTCCAGGGGTTAGTGCAGCTGGGAGGCAGGTGGGTGGCCAGAGCATGGGGGAGGTAAAGAGTGGAGGAATGTGGCAGGTAGACTGGGATGGAGCCGTGTGGGGTCCTTGGCAGCTGGGAAAGGGGAGGGAGCAGTCAAGGGGGCAGTGCAGTGAAGGGGACTTGGTGAAGGGGACTTGGCACAGGGGGGGCGAGCAGTCCTGCAAAGGTGGGTGCAGAGGGGAAGGGAGACCATGGTCTGGGTTGGGGGTGATGGTCTGGGTTGGGTTGGGTAGGGTGTGGGTATTGGGCGGGGGAGCATGACTCTGCCCCTTCAAGGTGAAATTTGATATATTGAAATTGGTGAGCAGTGGCAATTTTATCACTGGGCTGTTGGAGGGTAGGCACTTACTGAAGAAAGAAATGGTCTCAGGTTTTTAAATATTATGAACGTCCCTTCTATCCAGCAGTGGCTGGTGTCCATTGGGAAAGGGAGGGAGGCCAACAGTAGATGGGGAGAGAGCCAATAACAGACAGAGCCACTTCCGGGTTGGTTGCAAGTAATAAAGAAAGATGGATGGGACTGGATGAGGGCAGGCTGAGGTTGGTGGGGCTGTGCCCTGTGAGCCCTATTGGTGTGGCTGCTACTGCTTAGATTCCTTCCTTCTGCATTCCCTGGTCACACTTTTGTCCTCTTACCTCTGTGGAGAACTTTGCAGACAAAATGACTACACATATCTATACAGAGGTATTTTCAGTGAGCTGGGTTGTGCTTTCTCCTAGATAAGTAGGACTAGGACAGCTGCCTTTAATTCACACTACTCAAATGGCCAGCGCTTTGGATACTTACACTAGGGACTCAGCTATGCAGCTGCAAATAAAACATTTTAAGTGTGTTGCAAAGTGCAATATACAAATGTGACACTAGATGGCGACAGTGAGCTACGGCAAATTCAATATATTTTTCGAAACGTTTTTAAAAAGCATTTTCTCAGCGTTTTTTTAATACGTGTGTAGATCCCACATAGGTTTCCACAGCCTTCCACAAAGAGCACACACTTTACTAGTAAACCTCCCATGGTGACCACCGTGTTTCCCTCCGCGGGGGGCGGGGGGGAAGCAAAACGCAGCAGGGCGACAGCGGCTCGGCGGGTGGCGGCTGAGCGGATTCCCGCAGCCGAGGGAGAGGAGGCGGTGGAGGAGGAGCCATAGGGTTTAGTGGCTTGTTGCACCCCGCCAACGCTGGGGTACCCCTGAGAGGCCGGCGCCCTGGTGCAATGAGCCACTAGGCCCTATGGGAAAGCATCATATTTCATGCTTAGCTTGACATTACATCAATTCCTTTATGAGCGATGATACTGTTGTGACATGATGGATGGCCTTAATGCAGGGGAAATAGTTGCCTTGCTGCATCCGTCCCTACATTTACATTTTGGTAGATGTGTTCGACAAGGAACAAGGTGCTGTGTCTAGCAACCTGGTTTTCCTAGGCTGAACTCTTCGTCTTCTTGTTAACGTTTTTCCACTGCCGTTAATTTAAGCAAGGCTCATAAATCCTGAGTGCCAGATATATGTTCACCCTTTCCCCTTGCTCCTCAAGTTTCAGACAGGCCAACTATTTGAAAAATAGCTGCACTATGAATCGAGAATCCAAGACGGACTCATGTCATAGCAGCAGTGCAAGTGCCTGACATGAGCTGTCACCCTTTATCTTAGGTGCTGAAGCTCTTTTTGACATGCATTTGACATTCCTTTACTCGGATACAAATCCCTATTGAGGAGGAATGAATGGCACTTATGCTAATGAATCATATGATTTTAGCGGGGAAGAAGTACTATAATCAAAATCAGTGAGAGACTTGTATATAATCAAAGACTTGTGTCAGATTTTCCTGTTTACATGTTCTGGATATTTCCCTGCCCCCATGTCTCCCCGCCTTCCTGCTTATCTATTACTGTAGCAGCATCCTATTCCCCCGCAATTTAAAATTCTTTTGTCTCTCTTGGTTATTTATATGCCAATCTCAGCCCATCAGGGATCTCATAGTGAGTGGAATGATATCACAATTCTGTGTACCAAACCAGGCAATATAAGGATGTCAATGGGGATAATTTAAGCCCATTGAAAAAGCAAGAAAGAGAGGACAAAATCCATTATTTATTTAAAGTTAAATATAAATCCATTATTTATTTAAAGTTAAACTTTTCACTGGCATTACTGAACATTATCAAAATGCAGACCACTTCCAAAAATCCCAAAGAACACTGTTTTTGCTTAATTTTAGCAGACTATTTATAGAACCTTGGCTATCACCTTCTCTGCACACAAAATCCATATGTATTTCAAACTCCATTTTCAGTAAGACACCATTATAGCAAAACTTCTGTTGAAGTAATTTTTAAAATAATTGGGCATTCAGTGGACTGGCCAGCTGTCTAAAGTAATAAAAACAACAAACCTGTTCGGGACAATAAGGATTATGTGTAGGGAATGGTCAATGAAGGCTTTATCAATATGGAATTATGACATAGCCAAACACATTTCCTTGCAGTCTGGAGAGGCATACGAAAGACTGGCATGACTTGTTGCCACATAATGCATTTACAGTATTTATTCCTTGCTTGCTTGCTTTATATTCCACTTGATTGTAAAAATAACTTCAAAACAGTTAATGAAAAGAATAAAACAAGGAAATTAGCAGTAAAGAAAACAAGCAATTTAAAACATTCAAAAAACAATTAAGATCAACAGCAGGCTAAAACCCAGATTAAAACACATGTCAAAATTCTACATATCTCTGTAGGCTTGCCTAAACAAAAATATTTTTAGCAGGTGTCGGAAAGCATACAGTAAAGGAACCTGCCTTATTTCAATAGGCAGGGAGTTCCAAAGTGTTGGTGCTATCACAAAAGATCAATTTCTTACAAATGCAGAACAAGTTGCATGTGGCAGCTGCAAGACTGCCAGTTTAAGGCGATCTTGCAGGTAAACTGATTCCAAGCTGGTCCCATTTGGATGCTAAAATATAGAACCCTCCTGTGGTCCTTCAGTTGAGAGTTTTTGGCACCATGGCCAATGGCAAGGGAGGGTGGGAGTTGTAGCTCAACAACATGAGGAGGGCTTTAGGATCCCAACCCAGATTTCAGTTGATCTCCAATAAAGCCATACTCTGGAAAAGCACATCCCAGTTTATAGATTCCAATTGTCTACTCTACATATGCCTAACACTGAATATCACCCACAGAGTTTATGATGCTTCTGGATGAAGTATATAATGCACAAATAAAAAAATACTGACAAAATTCTGAATCTAGATGGATAAACATAGCTTTAATTGTACCAATAAAGTGAAAACCCATTAGCAAATCCTCGATGGCCTGTTTCTTATCTTACTGTGTTAATTATAGCATTTCAGGTTTTATTGTTAAACTATTAATGCTGATATTTTTGGCTCTTTTGTTACATGCCAGAGCTACTTACCACATTCTGGGCAATACTGACGTGCTCTCTCACTTCTCTGTGAAAGGTTTGGTTTTTAAGTTTAGCTGTCTTATTTTATAGATGTGCTGCTATGTTTCAGCTGGGTTTTCTAACCATGCTAATTGCAACCAATCTCAGCACATTAATACCTGTCCCTATTGTATATACCATGTATAGCACTTGTCAGCAGCTTTAATTGCTAATTCGCACACATATTCTCTGAAAGACCCCACAGGTAGGGGAAATGAGAGCCTACCAAAAGTCTGGCAGATTTTACTGAACTTTTGAAGCTGTATAAAAGATTCCATTCACAGTTCCTTGATAATATGATTTAAAATGTATTGGCAATAAAACAGGTTAGTTTAATTCATTGAAACAGGGGGGATTAAAAGAGTGCATTTCTGGCCCCTGCACTTCAAGGAAAGGTTCCCCTGACGTAATTATATTTTCTTACTTCCCCCATCAAAAACTTTCCTTGCCTTTATTTATACCAAGCTTTTAAAATACAGTTTATTTGTTATTTAGTACAAACTGAATTATCTACTGTGCCCTAGACTTCTATATTGATAAGCTTTTGGGGCCTCTGGGCACATTTGGAATTTTGAGGAAATGCTCTGGGGGCCAGTCACAAAATGTCTGCCATGGGGGTCACAACTAAAGCAGGAAAAAAGAAAGGACTCCAAAATGGAGCAGGCTTTCACTGTTATATATAATTGTTTAATTCACACTGAAATGAAGAATGCCTGTATGGGTTTAACACTAGAATAGTCCATTGGAGTATAGTAAGCTAGAAGCAGCTCTCTCGCTGGGTTAATGATTAATGTTCTCTGCTCTTTACACATGAGTGTTTAACCTTTGACCATGTGACTAAGGTATTCAATCGCAAATCTCCATCTTGAAGGGAGTTGCCTCCTTAGTCTTTCTCTGGATGGAGGCTTACCTGCAAGACTCTTCTAAGTGTCTTTAGAAGAAGAGTAAGTTAGGACACAGGTTAGGACAAGCGACGTGGGTGGCGCTGTGGTCTAAACCACTGAGCCTATTGGGCTTGCCAATCAGAAGGTCGGCGGTTTGAATCCCCGCGACGGGGTGAGCTCCCGTTGCTCGGTCCCAGCTCCTGCCAACCTAGCAGTTCGAAAGCACGTCAAAGTGCAAGTAGATAAATAGGTACTACTCCAAGCAGGAAGGTAAATGGCATTTCCGTGTGCTGCTCTGGTTCGCCAGAAGCGGCTTCGTCATGCTGGCCACATGACCTGGAAGCTGTACGCCGGCTCCCTTAGCCAATAACGTGAGATGAACACCGCAACCCCAGAGTCGGTCACAACTGGACCTAATGGTCAGGGGTCCCTTTACTTTACCTTTAAGTTAGGACAAACAGGACCGGGAACAAAAGGTTGAAGTGTGAAGTGCTGCAGTTCAGGATTCCAGCCACTCCATTCCTTTCCCACTTTCCTTGGGTTTTCTGTTGCCCCCTCCCTTGTATTCCATGCTCACTGAGCATGCTCGTTCCACTTTGGGCTGTCTCTGTCTTCTCTTTAAGTATTTATTTATTGTAATTCCACAAATCAGGGTTTCCCCACCACCCAAGCCTGACCTCTTTCTAGAAATGCCTCCCTTGTTCTCATGATTAGGCAATTATGGTGCCCACCTGAAAGGGGCCGGAGCTGAGTTCTGGTGAGTTCTGGCTGGGGGAAAAAGTCTTGCTCTTCTGCATGGATGGTCATTTTGCCTACATAAAGGCCAGCATGTGGAGAATTGGGTCCACTATTAGTCTATAATGATAGGATAGATATGATCAGAGCTAAACTGGTTACTATGGTTTTCTCCTTACCATAACCTGTGTGCCAGCACAGACCGAAGACAATACAAAACTCTATACATTTGTTAAGCTTTGTGATATTTACCTTATAGTTTTATTCCATGGTTTCCTTTCACCATCAAATGGGCTCACTTATGTCTGCCATATTAACACATCCACACCTATTTACATTTCTGATCTTGGTCCCTGTTTATTTCATCCTCAACTTCATAATTATTATTTTTTTCAACTTCTTATATTTAAGCCATATAGAGTTTCTGTTCATCTTCTTTTTTTAAAAAAAAAGTATTGTGCAGAAATAATGAAAACAAAGTCAGAAGTTTCTACCTCAGGTTTAGCATCTTGCTAAATGTATGCAGCTCTGTGATGTGTTTTGCCTTGGCTACCTCGATTACAATTGCCTCTTTATTCTCTGAGTTTGGATGGAGCCCTCCAGGTTGGCTGGCTCTGGCAGTCTGAATTAGGGGAGCAAGCTTGCAACCATATTGGGCTTTCTTCCTTTTTTCAAAAGCTATTCCCCAGGGAGTTCTCTGCTTTACTTGAGGAAGCAATCAGGACAGCGAGCCCAGTGAGCAAAGAGAGCTGTGAAAAGCCTTGTGATTATATTTTACTAAATTTAGGGGGCCCATGGGAAATTCTGATCTTGATGGAAGAACTAGGGTTTTGTTGAGGTGGCAGCAAAGGCAAATCTAATTTTCAAGGCCCAATTCCAAGTCTTAAGCTATGAATGCTGATATTTTGGGTGTCTACTTACCAAAGAGCGGCTTCGAAATTCCTCCGTGCCTTTGCTAAAATCCAAACCCAAAGAAACGTCATCTGCTGTAGGAGACAGAAACCATCCTATCATCACTGTTGCTAAATGGAAAATTTATGCCAAAATGATTTCTACTAGAGATGGGTAAATATGTCAGCTTTGGTTTTTTTGCAACTGCTCACAGACACATTTTTGCAAAGCAATTTCCCATAATATAAAGCCCCTTTGCATGTTATTTTCACTAGTGTACAGTATACATTCTCAGGCATCCTTTATCCTAGCCTGTGAATTTTTGTACGCATTGCTTGGCTAGAGAACTCCATTGCAAAGTTCAGCAAAGTGTGAATTTCAATGGCTAGCTGTGTTTTGGTTCATGTACTGAAGTGTGAATTAGGCGGATTTGCCTTTAAGTGGGATTACTCCTCCATCCTACAAAAGGTGTCTGAGTTGTGTGTCATGGAAATCCCAGATTATAAAAAGCCAATTAACATTGATAGAATGATTGGATCCAACAGCTGAATGACAAATACTTTATAAAAAAATTATAGTTGGTTGATTTGAAACTACATCTTCAGGCCATGCTGCGGGTGAACATAGGCAATTGTTTTTGAAGTGGTAACTTACCACTTTCTAAGCTGACTGACTGTATTGTTATGCCAAGTGGTGGTGGTAGGATTGCCGCTCCCTTGGTTCCTCAGGTTTTTGATCACATGTAAAGTTGTTAAAGGGACCCAGGTGGCTCTGTGGGTTAAACCACTGAGCCTAGGGCTTGCTGATCAGAAGGTCGGCGGTTCAAATCCCTGTGACGGGATGAGCTCCCATTGCTCGGTCCCAGCTCCTGCCAACATAGCAGTTCGAAAGCACATCAAAGTGCAAGTTGATAAATAGGAACCGCTACAGCGGGAAGGTAAACGGCGTTTCCGTGTGCTGCTCTGGTTTGCCAGAAGTGGCTTTGTCATGCTGGCCACATGACCTGGAAGCTATACGCCGGCTCCCTCGGCCAATAATGCGAGATGAGCGAGCAACCCCAGAGTCGGTCACGACTGGACCTAATGGTCAGGGGTCCCTTTACCTTAAAGTTGTTAAAGGGTATTTAAATTTGATTGGAATCCTGAGGTATGAAAGAATTGATGAAGAAGTCCTGAATAAGGCAACAGGATGCAGGGAATGGGTAGGGGGGGGGGATCAAACCTGAATGAAAGAGAACCAATTCACCCCATTCAAGGTATACGAGTTACATCAACTCAAGGGTATGTTTGCATGCTTGACGGATGTGAAACTCAAGAATGAGGCCAGTGCCACTGTGCAAGTATTGTCTCCAAATGTCTATAGGGTCATTTGCTTCAATATCGTGGAAATCAAATACTCTGGGGAAGTCAGAAAGGAGGGCAGTAGGGGAGAGGCTCCCTCAGATTTCCTTCCAAGGAGAAAATTAGCCTTTCCCAAGTCACTCACCATTTTGTATATTCTGCTGATCTTGAGAAACCCGCTTTTCCTGCCAGTGCCAAAGTTTTGTTGACGATGTATGAGAAGCCTTTATAGACATTCAAAAAGATTACAGGGAAGGCATGGGGAGGGGAGGAGGAGGAGGAGGAGGAGGAGGAGGAGGCGGCCATGGCCGCTGGCCAAGATGCATTCATTAAATTGGAAAGAGCCCTTCAGACCCATTCAGCTGTGCACATCCCCTTAGAACAGGGATAGGGAACCTGTGGTTCTCTGCAGATGATGCTGGGCTGAAGCGCCCTTCATCGCTGTCCATGAGTCCTACTGGCTGGAGCGGATGGGTGCCCAACAGCATCTGGGGGTGAGCACTCCATCCTTGACTTAGAATGCCTGGAAACAGCTGGAGTTCAGCTGAGATTATTTATGTAGTTTCAGTTTCCTTCTCGTTGAAAAACAATGATTACCCATTTGTCATCTAAAGTTTTAGTTGCTGGTTTTCATACAAGCCCTACACACAACATGTTGCTGTGCAGGTAGGTCCAAGGGAGCATTTGAAAAGGTACCAGGAGGCTCTACAGGGCCACAAAACCCCCAGAGAACACACACGGGTTATGCACTCCCTGAGCAGGAAGCTTCTTAGATGAAGTGAGCAAAAATATAGCTAGGTTTCTTCATTTCCTGGTAATACCCTTTTATGTAATTGTTGGGATAAAAAGGTAAAGGGGCCCCTGACCATCAGGTCCAGTTGTGTCCGACTCTGGGGTTGCGGCGCTCATCTCGCTCTATAGGCCAAGGGAGCCGGCGTTTGTCCCCAGACAGCTTCCGGGTCATGGGGCCAGCATGACAAAGCTGCTTCTGGCGAACCAGAGCAGCGCATGGAAACGCCGTTTACCTTCTCACCAGAGCGGTCCCTATTTATCTACTTGCACTTTGATGTGCTTTCGAACTGCTAGGTGGGCAGGTGCTGGGACCGAGCAACGGGAGCTCACCCCGTTGCAGGGATTCGAACCACCGACCTTCTGATCAGCAAGCCCTAGACTCTGTGGTTTAACCCACAGATAACTGGTGTGTAAGACAGAGCTGTAACCAGTCCTAGTCCTGTATAAGGAGAAAGACTAGCATGCAACACAGGATAGCCTATGTGCTACTTATTGGCTTGCTCCTCCTTTCTCAAATATTTACATCTTTGTAGATTGCATGAAAATGATCATCCTACCCTCCCGTTAATCACCTTTGAAAGAAAGGTTTCAGAGTCTCTGCTTACCATATCCAGTTGATTATAAGATAAACTGTTCTGTTCTTCAGGTTTTGTTCCTAATGAATGTTTATGGCCAGCCCAATGTTCAAAGCAGAGTTACTTCCTGAAGCCATTTACAGGAAATGACACTGGAGTCAGCACAACTACTTGTAAGGATGCAGTTTCATATTTGGATGTCTGTGTTCCTCATACCAGGCAGATGGGCAGACTGATCCTATCCATGTTTATCTGTTTGGGGTGCAAATTATTTGCAAGATGCAAGCCCTCAGTTGTAATTTGGCACAAATCTATTCAAAGTCAATGGGCATCAGGCAGCCTAGGAATAATATTTCAGCCATTGTTATTAATCCATGCAGAATAACAGCTGGATGCAGTCAATGCGTAATGACAGAACAGCTATTAATACAAGTTTATATTTTTGCAAGGTTCAAAGAGATGGGTGCGTCCTCCCAAGTCCAACAGGAAACAAATCTGCTTAAATCATATTAATTTGGAGGAAAATCCAAGACTAATATGACTGTAAATTATTGGTCAGGATTCTTGGTCCTGTCGCAGCAGAGGCCTAGAAGCATGCACTCTCTGAATGCCCTCTTTGCCCCTCCTTTTCCTAGATCACCACTGTGAGGGGTGGAGAGCTCCCAGGGGCCTCTGAGCATTAGACTTCAGACCGTATATGCTACTATGAACATACACAGAGCTAGGGTGGCCATATCCCCTACTTTATGTTGGCTGCTAGAAAATATTCTCCTTTTTGAAGGGCTGCCCAGTCAAAGTCCTGTTTAAGATAAACAAAGATAAGAAGGAAGAATAGGGACAATGAAGTTGCTCTTCAGCTGTTAGTGGGCTGGTTGTGCCTACGTGATACTTGTGCCCAATCTCCTGCACTGTTTAAATGTGTATTCTATTTCTATAGCTATAGCTATAAGCTGAAAGAGAGTCTTCTGCCTGAAGTGTCTCCACCCCCATTGTTCAGACCGGATCATAACTGCCAAGTACCCCATTTTCCCGGGGAAACCCCCGTTTTTTCGTACCGTTTCCCGGCGGTCCCCCGTATCGGTTCCTCTCCCGTTATTCTCCCTTATTCTGCTCCTGCCAGCAGCCTTTTTTTTGCTGCTTTGCCCATAGATGGGCAAAGCGACACCGGAAGTTGCGTCTACGCACTTCCAGACATGCGTAGACGTGACTTCCGTTGCCGGCGCCGGCCATTTTTGGTGCCCATAGATGGGCAAAGCGAAACTGGAAGTTGTATCTACGCAACTTCCAGTGTCACGCAGCTGCCGATCCTGGATTTTGCAGTCCAGGACTTGGCAGGTATGGCCCGGATACTGAGATCCAGCTCTGAGGGCCTTCCCTCACTGTGAAAAGTGAAGTTACTCTTCTCGGCAGTGGTGCCCTCCCTGTGGAACGCCCTCCTATCATATGTCAAGGAGATTTAAAAAAAAAAAAACTATACAACTTTTAGAAGACACCTGAAGGCTGGGAGGTTTTTAATGTTTGTTTGTTTTATGTTTTTATATCACCTAGAGTGGCTGGGGCAACCCTGCCTGATGGGCTGGGTTAAATAATAGAACCATTATCATTATCATTAAAATGATAGCCATTATTGAATGAATGAATTTATTTATATGGTCGCAGACCAGCATCAACACGCATAACATACACAAATCATAAAACACAACAAAAATACAAGGCAGTGTGAACATAACAAGGATTCAAATATAAAATTAAACTACTATTTAACGGACCCCCTGTAGTTTAGGGGTTGGATCGTTCTGGGATACTACTTGCTTCCTGCGATTGAAATAGCCATTATTTATAAATGTTCATCTCTACATATAACTTAGCACAAGCTAATTTTATGCAAACCAGCACCCTCTTTCTGTTGATGCATTTCCTCTTTTGTGTTATGTAAGCGACCCCTAAAATAAGGGTACTGAGAACTGTGGGAATTTTCTTTCTGCCAGTCTCCTTGGACATGGCCACATATAAGAGGTGTTACACTCAAGAATCTTTGCTTGTTTATGTAGATGACCTGATTTATACTTCAAAGACACAAAAGCAGGTGGAAAAGCTGGCCAAGGAGTTAAGTAAACACTTCAAAATTAAGAATCTTGGTGCTGTAAAGGTCTATCTTGGTGTTCAGATAGATAGGACCAAAAATGGCAGTTTCTTGCTGAATCAAAAAGGCAAAATATTGCAAATGTTGGAAAAGTTTGGCATGGCAGAGTGTGCAGGTGTTAGAACACCTATGGAAATGGGTTTTGTAAAAGAAAGTGAATTCAAGGATAGTGCTGAGTTCAAACGTCCTGAAATCTTTCAATCAGCCCTGGGAAGCTTATTGTACCTTTCACAATGGAGTAGGCCAGACATTGCTTACGCTGTTAACTTACTCAGCAGGGAAGCTTCAAAACCTAGTGTAAATGCATGGAAAGGAATTCAAAGAGTCTTAAGATATTTACAATACACCAAAGATTTTTGCCTTGAATTGTCTTCTGAAGGGCAAGCACAGCTTACTTGCTGGGCAGATAGCGATTGGGCAAATTTAAGGGATAGAAAATCAGTGTCTGGCTGTGTAGTAAAATTTGGAAACTCTCTGATTGGATGGCGTTCGAAGAAGCAAAACCTAATTACTTTATCGTCAACAGAAGCCGATTTCTGTGCCTTATCTGAATTATGTAGAGATCTAGAATTTTACAAATGTCTGGCACAAGAGATGTGTGAAAAGTCCATCACGCCCATCACTATATGGGGTGATAATCAGCCATGTCTTAAATTAGCACAGAATGGTCAGTTTAAAGGTCGTACAAAACATTTGGATATCAGATTTCAAAATGTTTGTCAAACAGTGAGAGCGGGAATTGTTAAATTAAGTTACTGTCCAAGTCATGAAAATTTAGCTGATGGATTTACAAAACCGCTTGGGTTTCAGCGTCATGAAGAATTTTGTGAAGAATTGGGTCTGAAATAACTTTGTAGAACTGTTTATTTTTTGCCAGCGAGAGGGGGTGTTAGGACTTTAAACCTGAGACGCTGGCAAATTAGCAAGGTCATGTGATTTAAGTTGTTAAGTCGTTAAGATGCTCAGTATATATAGAGCGTTTGTTTTGTTTGCCTGTGGGGTGTGGAGCAATCATGTCTGAAAGCTCTGGAGGTGTTTCTGTTATTTTTCTGCAATAAAGCTGTCTTCGAAAGTTGAGCTTTGGTGAGTCGTTTTCTGCTGCAAAGCTACAAGAATTCTACAACAAGAAGAATCCAGCCGCTGTGCTTAATGCTCTGCAAAGAGAACTGTTTCTGGTCTGTATAGCGCAGCAAAAGCGTTTTTACTGGACCAGTGCAGAAAACCTCTTTAGGAGAAGCCTCCCTGCCTGGCCCATAGGGATGGATGACTATGTCAATTTTAGTCTCTCTCAGTTCCCCAGGCTCCAAATTCCCATGGCTGCTTGTTTGCATCACTCCGCTGGCACAGATCACCCAAATGTATCAGCAGAAGGCTCAGCAATGCTCTCCCCGCCACTAGCAGAGCCTGGCAGAAGTCCCCAAAACAGGGCGTTCTGGGGGCAGGGCAAGGCTAAACCAGACCCCTGGGCCTGGTCTAGACCTGATCCATTAAGCCTGCACTGGACTCGATTTCTGTGCCAGCCTGAAGCTGCCACAGAGTCAGACCCAATCTGTCTGCCCAACTGCTGCTGTAGCCAGCGGTGGAGTAAGCTGGGGGCGGGGAGGCAGCAGGCGGACCATTTGGGCAGTGCGGATCCCGTGCGCAGCTAAGTCACCACATCTCTCCCAGGAGAGATGCATGGCTCGGGCGCACTGCAGCCCCCGCGGTGAGTGCTGCCCAACATTTTGTCACCCCCCTCAGTGGTGACACCCGGGGCAGACCGCACTCACCACATACCCCTTCCTCCACCCCTGGCAGGTTATGATTGCTCTGAAAATCAGGAAGGGATTAGCGGGTATGTCTTTGTGACCGTTGCAGTTGGGGGGGAATCTTACCTGCAGACTACCTCCCATCCAGATCTGTTTCCACGTGGCTATTAAAGGCACAGGAACATCTTTAGTTATTGTCATAGGAAATTCTTCTTAGTAGTAAGCACTCTTAACGTCCTTCGGATCCCCATGGATCATGAGTTTGTTAAGAAGACTGGAATGTTAAAAAGTGGTGCCTGCTTATTTAAATAGGTTTCTGCAACTTCAGTGTTAAATAATTACATCCTTTAAAAATAATATAAAAAGGAGAATATTGGTAAATCACAGAGCCATCAAGAGGAGGAATTATATTGCCTGTGAAGTTTTGTTGTGTTGCTGGAGTGCTCCTAGGAGAGGTGTAGCATATGACAGTAATTTATTACAGCTTGGTCCATGGCTTGTTCACACAATACCTTAAAAAATTGGGAAGTTAAGTGTACATCTATTCCTTGCCCCAAATAATTCACACTGACACCATATTTCAAATCTCAAAAGAGGCCGATAGGTATCTACAAATTCCAAATGTCCTTTGTCAGAGTTTTAAGACAGATTGCCTTCAGCATGTCTTCTCAACTTCCAACATTTGTGGGGAATCAAGGGCAATACTGGTCCAAAGGAACAATAAAAAGTGATCCCTCATTCAACAACTGATGTAGCATGAAAGTTAAAATGCAATCCAGATTCAAAAAAGAAGTTTGCTCCGAGAAATGCTCAAGAATTCCTTAATGATGGGAATGCCCCGAAGGTTGCTTTAAGTGGTTTTGCCTTTGATGTAATGTTAGAGCATGAATGTTTCATCTTCTTTTGCATTATGGATAGAAAACTTGGCCATAAATAGGTCTGTATTATATTTAAGTCAGAGGGGTACAGTTCTCTTCTAGGCCCCAGACTGCATTCCAACAATCCCCACCTATGCTATTTCTATCCAACATTCAGAAATTTCCTTTTTCACCCCCCCCCTCCTTTGTAATCCATCCATACTGAAAAGGTTAGAGAAGGCAAAGAGGTGGAATAGGGGCAGGAGGGGGGGTGGCAGTCTGTAGTGACAAAAGGAAGGGCTCAGGTATATTACTCGACCTAGAAGCATACCTTTCAGGGCCAAATCAGACTGAATTGGGGGCTGCATTTGCTTACAGTATTTACCTTTGTCCATTTGGGTATATCAGGGCAAACCAAACTGGTTCTCTCCAGACCTTGGGACCACGGCTCCCATCATCCCTGGCCATGCTGGCCGGTGGTGATGGGAGGTAACTTGCTAGTGAAGGCTGGTCATCGTCACCATGCAGAAATATGGGGGTGGTCCATCATGTCTGTTGTAGTTCTAGACGAGGGATGGGGAACCTTGGATTCTTAATATGCCGTTGGACTGCAACTGCCCTAATCCTTGGTGATTGGCCATGTGGTGGAGGCTGATGGGAACCCAGAAACATCTGGAAAGTACCACATTGACTGGTTCCTGAAGGAGAAGTAGAATTCCTCTCCTCCCACCAACAGACTCATTTCAACATAAAGATTAGACCCCCAACCCCACACTATATGCATGAATATTAAAGGTAAAGGGACCCCTGACCATTAGGTCCAGTCGTGACCGACTCTGGGGTTGCGCGCTCATCTCGCATTATTGGCCGAGGGAGCCGGTGTATAGCTTCCAGGTCATGTGGCCAGCATGACAAAGCCGCTTCTGGCAAACCAGAGCAGCACATGGAAACACCATTTACCTTCCCGCTGTAGCGGTTCCTATTTATCTACTTGCATTTTTGACGTGCTTTCGAACTGCTAGGTTGGCAGGAGCTGGGACCGAGCAACGGGAGCTCACCCCGTCACAGGGATTCGAACCACTGACCTTCTGATCAGCAAGCCCTAGGCTCAGTGGCTTAACCACAGCGCCACCTGGGTCCCCAAGGTAAAGGGACCCCTGACCATTAGGTCCAGTCGTGACCGACTCTGGGGTTGCGCGCTCATCTCGCATTATTGGCCGAGGGAGCCAGTGTATAGCTTCCAGGTCATGTGGCCAGCATGACAAAGCCGCTTCTGGCAAACCAGAGCAGCACATGGAAACACCATTTACAGACATGTTAATGTTAGTCTTCATCACATTTCATGCTGGCCCTAAATAGCATGAGAAACTAGAAATTGGGGGCTCTGCCCCTTCCAGATTCTGAGTGGGAGGACTAGATCACAATCTCAGCTACTTGCCTTTTCTATGCTACAAAACAGTGTTGTCTGGGCAGCAACATACTGTATAGTATAAAGGTAAAGGTAAAGGGACCCCTGACCATTAGGTCCAGTCGTGACCAACTCTGGGGTTGCGCGCTCATCTCGCATTATTGGCCGAGGGAGCCGGCGTATAGCTTCCAGGTCATGTGGCCTGCATGACAAAGCTGCTTCTGGCAAACCAGAGCAGCACATGGAAATGTTGTTTACCTTCCCGCTGTAGCGGTTCCTATTTATCTACTTGCATTTTGACGTGCTTTCGAACTGCTAGGTTGGCAGGAGCTGGGACCGAGCAACGGGAGCTCACCCCGTCACAGGGATTCAAACCGCTGACCTTCTGATCAGCAAGCCCTAGGTTCAGTGGTTTAACCACAGTGCCACCTGGGTCAGTATAGTATAGTATAGTATAGTATAGTATAGTATAGTATAGTATAGTATAGTATAGTATAGTATAAATACCATCAATACTTTGCTGGATGGAGACTATGCACTGTAAGTGTCGTGGTGCTGGTCGCTTGCATCTTCTGATCTGCTTGGTCCTGTGTTGAATAAACAGTACAGGCAGTTAAGGCACTGCTTGGAGTGTCCAAACAGGCTTTGCAATGGGATACCTAGGTTATGGTTACCAGACGTCCCCATTTCCCAGGGACAGTCCCTGGATTTAAAAATCTGTCCCCGGAATGTCCCCAGATTTCATTTAATGTTCCCGGATTTATATTTTAAGTGTTGTAGATTTATTAGTAGGGAATGAATGTTGCGTGATTGGTTCAACGGCACAAGACACATCATATGGGGACTTCCAGTGAGGCAAAATGACGGGCGCTATGGCAGTGAGCAGCTTCTGAAGCCGGCCAGAGCCAACTGCGCTACCAGGCTGGCTCTGGGCTGATGAGACTGTCGCTGCTGCCGCCACTGCCAAGGGGGAACTGGGGGACACCTGGTGCATCAACTGAGGGAACCGCTGACACCCCCTCCCCCCAGTGAACCAAATCAAGTGGGTGCGAGAGCACCTGGCCACCCGGCCAACTTCCGGGGCCAAGAAGACCCTGGAGCCGATGTAGGGAGAAGGAGGAGAGGAGAAGAAGAAGGGAGAGAGAGAAAGAGGAAGGAGAAAAAATAGGGGAGCCCCAACCTTGCCACGCCGCTGCCGCTGCTGAGAAAGAAAGGTAGGAGAGCACCAGGAGGGCAAGGACACATGGCCAAGCCCGGGCCCGACCCGAGCCTACACCATGGTGGCTAGCGCTCCAAGAGCCCAGAGGAAGGCAATACAGAGGAGACCACAGAAAAGAAGATATTACTTCTCTTAAAAAAAAAAAACAACTTAAAAACTTTTTAAAAAAAACTTTAAAAAAACTTTTCTCTTTCTCTCTCTCTCTTTTTTTAAAAGTGTCCGCAGATTCTTTGGGGGGGGAAATTGGTAACCTTAACCTAGGTGCTCCACTGTATCTGAAGAAGTGTGCATGCACACGAAAGCTCATACCAAAATAAAAACTTAGTTGGTCTTTAAGGTGCTACTGAAGGAATTTTTTTATTTTACTTCGATCCAGACCAACACGGCTACCTACCTGTAACTAGGTGCTTTTATAATAGTCCCACTGTGCTCTCTGCTGTACTTCCATGTCTTCCATGTGATTCTGCCATTTCCATCTCAGAGGGTCCTGTTTCTCCCATTGCTACAGCCTTGGATCCAAAAAGAAATCAAACATGGCTCTCTGTCCCTCTGCTCTGTTACAGACTGACCCTTTTTCTCTGCTAACAATCTCTCAATGGAGGGAGGGACTCACTCCCATCTGCCACCCGGCATGGAGTATCTGATTTGTTAATTGCCCATCACCTTCCTTTTGCTCTGCATGATGGCTCTTCTCCCAGCCAATTTCCTGAGCACAAAAAAATGGCTTGGCCTTTATTTTGACATTATTAAATGCAGCATATGGCAGCCCATCTTAATACTCCGTGCATTGATTAAACTCCAACACCCACGGGACTGAGGAATTTAGGGGAGGATCTGTTATCCAGGAATTTAGAGCAGTCAAGGAACTCACAAACCCATAACAGCGTAGTTCTAAGGATGTGGGGCTGTGCCACTGACACCAACCCCTGAGTTTGCAAGGCTTCCCAGTCCTCAATGTCCATGCATTGAGCATGGATGTGCTCAGCAGGGAAGTGATCCGCAAAGACCTCCAGGGAACCAGGAATCCTGATTGAAAGGATTGCAGCTCCCAGAGAATCCTATATGCACACCCACCCACTCAAGGGTGGACCATGGAAGCTACACCATGCTGTGCCCCCCTGCCCCTTTAATTGTGTGCTTTCGCACAAGTGATGCATGAAGGGGGTTGATTCTTGCTTGGTTTCTCATTCTGAGTCACTCACTTTACCTACTGACTAGCTCAGGCATCCCCAAAGTGCGGCCCTCCAGATGTTTTGGCCTACAACTCCCATGATCCCTAGCTAACAGGACCAGTGGCCGGGGAAGATGGGAATTGTAGTCCAAAACATCTGGAGGACCGAAGTTTGGGGATGCCTGGACTAGCTTGACAGCCCAATAGTTTCACTGAGTGACTGTTTCCTGCCCGCTTGCCAGCCCTGACAAAGCTATTTTTATGTCATCATTTCACCTGTTGGAGCCTAACTGTTGCTTTCATAACCTAGGAAGGTCTGCAATAATAACTGCCTTAAAGGAAAAATACCTCTTAGAATATCTTTCTCATTGATATCTAGTCGATTGTAGGTTTTTTTTCCAAACTCTTTTATCTACGCTCTTTGCTTCTCATTTCAGGATCCCCTTAACATTTGAACTTGACATAAATTACTTGACAGGCCACTTCCATTTATCATCGGAACCGAAAAGGATGAAAATGCCAAATGGTTAATGGGCAAGACAGTTTAAACCACTTCCCTACATACTATGTCTCTGGATCGGAAGTAACGTTAAAGTTTTATGTCACCATTTTAAATTTTAATCCATCACCAGTGCATCTAGCCACATGTTGACATTTTAATGTCTCAGATGACATAGGCGTTTTGTCAAAGTATGGTACCCATTAGCAAAGTATGTTGTGCAGCAATGAGAGAGAGCATCACGGTTTCAGCACAAGAAGGTACAATTCCCCATGCCCTAATGGTGGCCAAGAGATTGATATTGAGAAACTGGAAAAATAAAGATTTGACATCACTGGCAATTTTTGAACAGACTGCTTACAGGCTCAGACTCTGTATGGATAACTATGATAACATTTGGAATGAGTTAATACAAAATGTAGTAGGCTATTAACATTTACATAAGCACTAGGACAATAACACTATATCAATTAATACAAGGATGTAAGGGGAAGAGAGTATAGAGTCCCTCCCCCTCTCATCAGAAGCAGCTCCTCCCCAAGCAGCAATGGCAGCGAGGACACTGAGGAGACCAGTCAGGAAGTGGGGAGAGAGGGCCAGGGCTCTCTCAGCACGGGAGAGCCCCAGCTACACAGGAGGGAGGAAGAGAGGGGGGAAAGGGGGGAGAAGGAAAACATGGAGCGTAGACCCTTTCCTCCGGTTCCAGAATTACGCAGGAGAAGGAGGGGAAGCAGGTTTGCTGTCCCAAGACTCTTATGTTGGAGGAAGTCAAGGGGCAGTTCAGTGCCGGATTCTGCATCAGACTGAGCAGACATGTTGTACATACCCAGCGCACTAATAAAAAGCTGTTTAAGGACAAGCATGAGGAGCGTCGTTACTCTAGAGTAGTCGCAAGAACCTCTGACAAAGAATGTATGGGAATATTGTATGTTGCTTTTATGTATATTTTTGCTTTTATATGTATCTTCGTTGTTGTTTTCCCCTCTCTTGCTTTTCCTTCTTTTCCCTGTATCATTTTATTTCTTTTAACTGAAATCACCTTAATGAAATATGAATATTAAGTAGCCGTCCACACACAAATGTGCATTTTCTCTCAAATGCAGTGACGGATGTTGGAGAATTCTGATGAAATGTAACAAGAGGGAGAAGGGCTGCTGTAGCTCAGTTGCAGGCAGAATGTCCCCAAGTAGCCCTGCTTGGGCTGGGAGGAGGCCACATCTGGAATCCTGGAGAACCACGGCCAGTAAGACAGATGGACCAATGCTCTGACTTAGCCTAAAGCAGCTTCAGGTGTTCCTAATCTAATCCTACAACCAGGAGTGTAGGAAGGGAGGGGCGATGGGGGCGCTCCGCCCCGGGCGGCGCGATCCTGAGGGCGCCGTGGTGGCTGCCCCTACCCCACTCGCGCTGGGCGCCCCGCCCACAGAACGTGCACCACGCCCCTACGGGCAGCGCGCCCCACCCCCAGAACATGTGCCAGCCTCGCCCCTGCCCCCGGTGCCGGAGCATGAAGCTCTGCCAGTGCCTACAGCCTTGCCTTTAGAAACTGCAGTGGTTTAAAGGAAGGGAATGGATTCTATACAGTACTTTCCTTCAAGGGAATTCCTTCAGAATTAGCTACAAAGTAAGGAACTGACTCTCAGTTTTCCTGCTTGGCATGGGTAAGTTCTTACATTGTAATAGCAAAACATACATACTCTCTTGATGCTGCTTTAAAAAAAGGGGGGGTGATGCAGAGCAATGCAACTGATAACAGAAGCGTTAACAGCTGATAACAAAAGATAACATTTAGAATAGCCTTTGAAGGGGTGGTAATAGCAACGCAAACAAACTACCACCACCTCCATCAAGACCGCTTAGAATAAAAATCCATTAATCAGATCCAGCTCAATGAATCAAGACCAAAAAGCAAAAACAAGCCACTTCCATCAAATTGTCTCCACCTAGAATGCCTGTCTGTAGAAAAGCACCATTTGAATTTACTACTCAAAATGCACTAAAATACAAGACAATACATCCTGCAAAGCAGTGCTGGCAATAGCCAGACATTTTTCCATTTATTACTGCATTAAAACTATGATTCCCAAAAGAGTCTGGAAGGTCAGTTCTGAACCACTCAGAAGTATGTTGTCATGATTAGAAAATCTCTTCTGGAAAGTGCATCTAAACAAGGGCAACCCCACCCCCACCCCTTTTTAAGAATGTTTTATTGCCCTGCACATCTGTTCTGAGATTATCAAACCTGGAAATAATAGCTTTTTGCATTGTCAACCCCACCCTGTAATTTCAGGAAAGGTCTGACCGCAGAATTCAACCAGGAGATCTTTATTTGACTGGCCTCTTGCTGAACTACCATCTCAAGGGGAGAAGAGAATGAAGAGTCAAATTGAGTTATGTGGTTAAATTCTTTGGTCAGTATCCTGTGGAAAAAACAGATTTAACCTTTTTTTTGTAGTTGTGTTCATAGAAAATGCTATCAGAGTCCATGTGCCTTGAAGTGCCGTCATTGTTGCATATTGCAGGTATACTATCAATAGCTGGCTTAACTGCATCATGTTCCTCATTCAAAAGCAGTGAGAACCATAGAATACAGTGTATAACATTTTTGCACATCTTGTACACTATTGAATGTATTGCCCATCAGTTTCTATAATCAGTGACTTCTTCCGTTGAGCTTTTTTGATGGTGAAGACACGTATATGCACAACATGCACTTTTCACAATCACAACAGCTGTTGTGCTGCCACTTCTCTTACGTGTAGGACGGCTGCCTATTCATGATATTATATGCACAGCATATTTTGGAAGCTGACAAGTAATGCCCCATGTAGCTACTAAAGGACCCCTGACAGTTAAGTCCAGTCGCAGATGACTCTGGGGTTGCGGCGCTCATTTCACTTTACTGGCCGAGGGAGCCAGCATTTGTCCACAGACAGCTTCCGGGTCATGTGGCCAGCATGACTAAGCCACTTCCGGCGAAACCAGAGCAGCGCACGGAAACGCTGTTTACCTTTCCACCAGAGTTTTTCCACCAGACATGCTTTCAAACTGCTAGATTGGCAGAAGCTGGGACCGAGCAACGGGAGCTCACCCCGTTGCGGGGATTCGAACCACCGACCTTCTGATCGGCAAGCCCAAGAGGCTCAGTGGTTTAGACCACAGCGTCACCCGCGTCCGACTCTTATCTTGTATGTCTACCCATATGTGGATCACGTCTTCTGGTATGCAAGTATTGCATGCATACAGGATAGTGCTGAACCTAGCTTGTTCTCTAAGTTAGATTTTTGCCCAGAACTTGGTGTTTATTTTTCATGGAGGGTCCTATCTTTTCCCTAACTGTTCACCACTGTTCAAGCCTCTTCCCAGTAATTTTCCTCATCTGCTGCTGCCTCACTAGCCATTTCCCCATCAGTTCAAATAATTTTAGCCACTCAGGGAGCATATACTATATGAGATGCTGTTACCTTGCAACCAGTCAACTTTAGGCATGCATTGATAATATTAATTCCATGAGTGAAAGCATCTTCCTATATTGGTCACCCTGATGGTCCCAGCAAATCCAGGGATTACTTATAAGAACTGAGCAGTTTGCCAGTCTTTTTCTAACAATTCCTCAGAAAGGTGGAGTTTTAATTCTGAAGAACAGATATGTGGAACTTTTATGGCCTGGTGCTCCTTTGAATTTGGTTGAATGTCATGGAATTCATGCGAGACACAATCATGGGAACACGTAGTTCAGCTTTGCTACCCATAGAAAGTGTTCAATCAGATCAAGAGAAACATGAGCAGAATAGCCATTAAGCCTATCCTGCAAATGCATACAAAAAGGGAACATATTTGGGTTTGGTTTCTGATGCAGAACGTTTGCACCAGTGTTCTGGTGCCGTAAACCAATTTTTCCATGAGCAGAAGACACTGTTCCCATATAGGCCAACCCATCATGTTTAAACTGCTATTAAAAAATAACCCGGTGAATTGGGCCACTGTGAGCATAAGACAGATTATGAAATTGTGCCATTCAATACACAAAGCGACTCATTTTTCATTGCCCATGGACTTGCTTTGGCAACCCTCTCTTCTTTAGATAGCCAGAGGCAAAACTCTCCCAAAGTCATCACAGCACTCCAGGAATGCTGGTGCTGCAGATGTAGAATCAGCTGAATGGCAAACGCTTTTGTTCAGCTGTCAGTGCCTTTTGTCCCTGCAAAAAAATCCTCAGAATACTTTTGGTTTGGGAGAGGCAGGCACTTACATGTTGTTGACGGAAATGATTAACGATCTGATTGAATCTGAAGCCTAAGTGTAACTTTTATGTAAACCAGATTAATTAGTCTGTGCCTGTTAAGTCCCTCAGGCATCAGAACTTGGATGTAAAGCATCTCAGAAAGGCTGGACTCTGCAGAAATCTAAGAAGGCCTTGACCAAGCCCATCCCCAGAGTATGCAATCCATGGCTCTGATTCACTCACTTGACTCAAGCTCCACTGCCGCACCTGCTGCTCTATCTGGTATTTTGAGGGCAGAACCAAACTGTCTGAAGACACATTGCATGCTGATGATTTCAGCATTAACGAAGAGGTCATGTGACCCGAAGAACCTCCATTTGTTAAGTACTGCTGCTGAACGATATTCTCTCTATGGCACTAAGAACCACGCTCTCAACCCAATGCTCCCTTTGGCCTGTTCTTTTCCCACAGGCCTTGAGCCAAGAGAGAAACTGAATCTGTTAGCAACAGGGTAGGGATGCAGACCTCACCCCACCACCCGCTATTAAAGCCTTCAATTCTGAGGTCGCATATACCCTCCATAAACATAATACGGTACTTAAATCTCCCTTTCTCCACTCCCCTTCTTGTTAACATTGCCTTTTGTTTACGTGCAGTTCAATGGATGATAAAAAACAGGAAACCCATTAACTTAAGTAAATAATTCCTTCTTATGTGGATCTACAAACTATACATGGACATAATGTTAGTGCTGAGCTGAAACAGGGAGACACATTTAGCAAATGTTTTGCTTCCCATCAAACAACTCCTTTTTCTCCCAATGGGTGTAAAATTGCTCTCAAGGGGAAGTGTTCTGGAGGGGAGGGACTATGTCCATGTCGCTAAGGCTGTTGCAGTGATTTTTCCTCACCCTGATCCACAGAGGGATCAGGATGAAAGTCAGCCCTGCCTTGAAGGGATCCCGGCAAGGTGTGTTCATTACCCCTCCACCGCTTTCTCTGCTGATGTGACACATCCCTCAGCAAGCTTACTGGGCTCAAGAGCCATGCTGGGTGATGATAGCAGACCTGCACTCCTGGCTGGCAATGAAAAGGTTCATGCAGCAGAGTAAGGCCAGGGCCATTGTCTTAGTTCCACAGGCATTAGGGATGAACACTACCTTTCTTTCCTCCAATCAGAGTGTGGACTACCGGAGCCAAGACCGCTGCAAGACTGGCCCAGCCTCACCTTCCTGCCACCAGCTCCAGTTTTATGTTGTTGATGATGATCTGACTGGGTTGCCCCAGCCACTCTGGGCGGCTTCCAACATATATAAAACATAAGAAAACATTAAACATTACAAATTTCGCTATGCAGTGCTGCCTTCAGATGTCTTCTAAAGGTTGTATAGTTACTTATATTTTTGGCTCAGGGGTTGCAATAACTCCCTGCCCTCCATCATTTCTCCAATGAAAATAGGGATGTCTTACCATCCAACATTTCTCTGATGCTGATCCAACATTTATTTGATGCTAATCGAAACGTCCTAAGGAAAAGCAGGATGTTCCAAGATCAACTCAAAAACTGGGACAGTTTTTTTGCAAACCCAGGACTATTCCTGAAGTCAGTCTTCATAGTAATTTGGCTGAATAGATTGATATGGAAAAATAACATTTAACACACACAAATGAGGAAGCGTGCATCTAACCAAGCGGATTCTGGCTCACAAAACCTTTTGGAGCAGTACATTTGCTGGCCTTGAAAGTGAAACAATTTAACACTCTTTATTGTTATATTCAAGCTTATTTTTACTGTAAGTTATATCCCTGCTTTGGGCCAACAGTCCAGAAGGCAGATGGATACAGAACACAGATAAAATGGTTCAATGCCAAACAACCTCTTTTTTAGAAGACCCACAATTACTCCTACATATAGCTTGCTTAGACACAATCTTCTTAAATCACTTGTTGTCTCTTCATTGCTTTTCTGTTATCTCAATAATAACATGACCGCAGTTTTTATCACCTTTGCTAATCTCTCATGAGGACATGAAGGGAATCTCGTAGCAGGAAGGCATTGGTGATTTAACCAGTTAAGGTTTTTATTAGCTTTTTCCACATTTTAACTGTACTTCCTGATATAAAGCTTTATCTTTCTTTTATCCTGCCTAGAAAATCCAGCTAATAAAAACCCACCTTGGAACCAAGAAGCTTTCGGTATAACTGCTTGATTGCGGGTGGGAATGGGGAGGAAGGGAAGGATATGTACATTGGGAGTCATGTGGATGGTAAATGCGAGTAAGAACCACTAGCCCATTGCACACATTTAATCAGATCTTGTGGAGAATGTGCACATAGCCTGTCCACGGAGACAGAATTCTGCATATTCCCTGGCCAATATGCAGAGTCCCCAACAGGACTTGGAGGACCTGTATAGCTAGTTGGAGATTATGCATAACAACCAGAGAATGTGCAAGATGAGGCCCACGGGATAATTTCTTACTTGGGTGTTAGCATTTTTGTTTTCTGTGAACAGATTATCTGGCTGGTCATAAGGTTGCAATCCTATGGAAGTAAATGCTATCCAAGTGGATAAGTAGGCATACATAGGATATGGTGGAATATCTGTCTGCTAATTTTCAACATACATCTGGAAAGTTACGGTAATAACATGTTCAAAATCTGTACACTTTTTTTACAAGGGTTCTGTGAAACGATCCCCAATTGTGCTGGAATAAGCTGGGCAAATTCTCCTAACCAACCACTTAAAGAGGATTAGAATTCATTCCCAAAATAATACAAATTATGTTGACATGAAATATTAACCAATTTAAGGTTTTAAAAAACCCCACAGATCCATAAAAATATATGATTTATTGACAGATGTTTCCTGTGCAGGAAGGCTAATCTCGTTAAGGCAAAAGTTCATGGAAAACAGCCATATCTAGTTGTTATAAAGATACAGTGAAAGGAGATGTTAAGTAAATTGTTTGGTTTATCAGCATTCTCTTAGTAAAAAATAAACAAATCCCTAGCCACTCACACTGTCCCTTTAGCAGTAAAAGCAGTCGTGACTAAAAGCAAAATCCTGATCACTCACGCTTTACTGCATTTAGAAACCTATAAAACTACTAATGTAGTCAGTTAATGCACTACTTCATGGGATCAATCCATGAAAGATCACCTTCGCTCACTGATTTAGTTGATAAGACATCTAGGAATATTCTGATATTTGAGTTTTCTGTATGAATGTCAAGTCCCTACTCGTTAAATATAATAGCATTTATTGAAATGTCTGAATATATATATATATTCTTAAGGACATGTGAGGTCTTAAATGTTGATTTCCGTATTAAATTCATGTTAATTTATTAGCAGGAATTAATTTCTGATGGCTTTCTTATGTGCTCTGGGGAAAGACTTGCTCCATTTATTTCAATTCTGCCTGAATTGCTCTCATTCTTTACACTGGTATTTCTTTTTATAAGAAAAGAATACTTTTTCTAGTTGTTTTTGAAGGTACCTTTGTATAATTTGTCACAGAATTCAATTGTGGGCAAGGATTTTTAAAATAATCCTTCAGAATATATATAGATATATTGAGTGGGGGGGCACTGTACAATAAAATCATTTTAAACATCATAGAATTATAAAACACAGATCAAAGAATCAACAACGAAGCAAAGTAATTCTTTGAAAACACTTATTAAAACAGAAACCTTTTCTGGCTGATTTCAGTGGGACCCGTGTTCCAAAGTAGGCCTACTGGTGCCATGTTTTGGGGGGGGGCAGAATATGAACGAACTAGGCAGAATATATATGCTCCACATTCAATCTTCCTCTCCCATGTCCGATGAGACTTTTTCATTCACACCACATCTTTAATGGGACATATTGCTCATGTTTTGCCACCTTATTCCTGGTTACCAGAGTCCCTGATATGCCTTAAATGAAGCCCAGCTGTAGCAGTTGAGGTGGGGAGGTGAGGAAGTGGGAGCTAATAGCTGCCATTTGTCAGAAAGCTGATGACTGAATCAATCTCAATTTGTCTCTGAATGGGTCCTGTTGGGAAAGACGCTACTCTTCTTCTTTAATCAGCACAGACCTTCTCCCTCCGCTTCCACCCCCCCCAAAAAAAAATGGTCTGCGGAAGAAAATAAAAAGCAAGCATTGTCTCTTCCTCATTGAGCATGAATAGTCTGCCCTCAGCAGCTGAGCCTCCTTTCATATCTCAACCTCAAAATGTGCTCTTTCAAGGCATATTGTGCTGTGTGATTTGGACATTGGTGATTAAAACATTTAAAAGTAAGGAAGTCATAGTTGGAACAGAAGAACCTTCATTAGAAAGAGAAGTTTATGCTGTTGAGGGCCTTTCCCTTACTAAGCACATGTACCTGCTTTAACTATGCAGATTGGTTTGTTTTTTGTTTGCTGCTCAGATTAATTAATCAATTAATTAATTAATATTTTTTTATTTATACCCCGCTCATCTGGCTGGGTTTCCCCAGCCACTCTGGGTGGCTTCCAACAGAATATTAAAATACAATGATACACACATTGTGGCACATTTTATGTTTTTTATTATATTTCCAGTTGTTGCACCTCACTTTGGAGACCTTTACACACACATACACACACAATTATTGCCTGGCTCCTCAAAAAGCACTATATCCATGCTATGTATTATTGCATTTGGCGCATTATTGTAATGACTGCCTTCCTAAGCACGTCTACTCATAAGTAATAATCTTTAAAAATGTAGTATAAACACTGACAAGTGGAAACCCTAGCCGCCAAGCGCTCCAGTTGGAGAACATCCTTTACCAAAGGTGTCATGGGCTTTGAAGAAACTCGATCTCAGGACGCAAGGGAGAAATGTGCTAAGAGGAAGCAGTGGCAGAGCGTCATACTCCGGCACTGGGGGCAGGGCTGGCGCCCGTTCTGGAGGCGGGGCGCACCTCCTGGAGGGGAGGGGTGTGCGTTCTGGGGGTGGGGCATGCCTCCCAGAGGGCCGTAGCACACGTTTCGGGGGTGTGGCACACCTCCCGGAGGGGCATGACACGCATTCCAGGGGCGGGGTGGGGCGTGCGCCCGCGATGGCACCCCTACTGCCCCTATCTTCCTACGCTCCTGAGAGGAAGGCACGCTTGGCAAATCCACACCGTGATCAACTCCTGCCTGGAAACCATTGTCCCCACTGTGGAAGAACGTGTGGATCCAGAATTGGCCTCCACAGTCACTTACGGACCCATTGTTAAAACTGTGTTTATGGAAGACAATCTTACTCGGCTACGAGTGATCGCCAAAGAAGAAGAAGAAGAAGAAGACTCATAAGTATGTCCTGTTTAATTCAATGGGGCTTAAATTCAGGTAAGTGGGGTTAGAACTACAGTAATAATTATAATAAGAAGTTTATTAACAGCTCTCCACCAGCAGATCCCAAGGTGGGTTGCAACAATTTACAATTCAGAATTTAAAACAGTTAAAACAAATTATAGTACCACAGGAGTACACCTTAGAATGAGGAAATATGTTTATTTCCTACCTAGAATGAGGAAATATGTTTTATTTCCAGTTTGTGTCACTTTAAAAATAATTTGCCCATAATTGTATCCCATTTTCTCATTAATCTGCTGTCTTCTTAATTGTTTCTCTCAAAATAAGTATTTTGATACCTATTTTGTCATGTTCTTTCAAAATGCAATTTTCAAAAAGTACATTTTACTGTGTTAAAACTGGTAAGAACTGTGCTGTGGCATTCAAAATAGTGTAGGAATAGCCACATCCAAACCATATGTCATATCCTGTATAGGAAGCTTTGAAGATCATAAGACAGTAGCAATGCTAAGGCTCATTTATAGAATGAGACTTTAATTTTGTTTAGAAAGATGCTGTTAATTTAGAAGGTGACTCACACATGATCACAAGATTTCTGGATTAGTTTTCCCATCAGTGTGTCAGAAGTTCCATTTCCACAGGGATTTTGTGATGGTCACCAGAGACAAGTATTGAATGTTGTACAGCCTAATGCCTGTCAGGAAAGTCATCATTATGACTGAGTTAGAGGCTGTCTTGCCAGCATACCGTAAATCCAGTGAGGCCATCATGAAATTTTAGGAGCGCTTTATACACTCCAGTGCTTACACCTTTATACACATTTCACTGCCTAGACATTATTATATTGGAGACACTAACTGGTGCCAACAGGTGTAAGCTGAACATGGGGGTTGTACATATCATATTATTTCTCTTTATTTATTTAAAATATTTTTGAATCTAAATCATAGATCACTAAGCAATTAGCAGCAAAATAAAATAGAGATTAACACACATCCTAAATAAAACAGTGGAGTACTAAAAGTGACCAGATAAAATTAATGTTCCGAAATGTATTGAAATACAAATGTTTTCACAGCATAAAATCCATTCAGTACCACCTCCTCCACAGAGACCACTGTACTGAATGCTCTCTTTTGAGAATAGAGAGGACATATGGCAGCTCAAGGGTCTGGCTGCCATATGTCCCATTACCAGAATTTCAAAGGCAGAATTGACATCTGGAGGGAATTTCCAAAAGGTGGCGCTCTGTCCTGGGTGTTAGGCAAAAAAAAAAAAGCTCAACAATTTTTGGGGTGTCCTGGTTTTTACTTTTTGAAATATGGCAACAATAGAGGCACCTCCAAGAGCTTAGCTCCAGACTATCTCACTAAAGAGTGAGACACTCTTTAAGGTACTCTGGTTCCAAGTTGTTCAGGGTTTTCTCATCAGTACTGAAACCTTGAGCCTGTTCTAGTAGCATCCAGGCAGCCAGCACAGTCCTTGCAGCACAGGTGCCAGAAAGTTACTTCCATCAGCAACTGAGCCAGTACATTCTGCAGCAGCTGAAACTTCACAACCCACATTGCAACCATCAAATCTCGGAACGAATGATGCCAGCTACCCCAATCCAGGAATGGCCATAGACTCGACTGGGTTGGCCCACAGAATTTCACCAGTCAAAGTTCGTAAAAGGCCCTCTGAACCACTGAAGACACTCATGCCTCCGATGATAGTGCTAGATCTGGGAATACTCTCCAGATTATAAATTTGCTCCTTTAAACGTGCAGCCCCATCTAGAGCAAATAGTTTACCAATCCCTGACTTGAAGAATGCTCACCTTTCCTTCATATTGCCAGGTTTCCAGGTCAGTGCAGTGGCTCTTATCCAGTCTATCATGGAGCCCAGACATTGAGCTAAGGTTTATTTTTTAATCATCATAATCATAAACCAATCAATCAAATAATTTAAACTGGTGACATTTTTCAGAGGTTCCCACTCTATCATAGATTATCACCAGATTTCACCTAAAGTGAAATTCAAAGCACATTTAAAGAGGTTGGCTTTTTTTGCGAGTGGAGGGGATCTGAGAAATGTCATAGGAAGCCAGAAATTTTTATTAAAACTGACCATGTCTTGTGGAGGGTGGACGTATGTATCAACAATCCGTACTCTCATGGCAAAGGAGCTGATTTTATATGAACGTAGACCGAGACTGAGAGATACAATAATTCACTCTTTCCAGGGGTCAAGAGGAAGTTTAACTGCTCCTTTTATCTTCAAAAGATGTTTCAGTTCCTGGACTCCCCTTATTAAATGTCTTTATTCTCATAGCAAGTGAGCAGAATGTACCGTCTTGTCCCAGATTGTGGGATCTTTTGGCACAAAGATTCAAGTTTGGTAACAAAGCCACTTGTGATTTTTCTCAACAGGATGGCAATCTGTGCTTTGTAATTAAATTAGGTTCTGTCCACGTATTGTTTTGGCTTATGAAAACAGAAAGCATGAGATCAGATCCATCCACTTGGAGGCTCATCAACACAAAACATCCCCAATTCATTGAGGCTCTTTGGCTCTGGGAATACTAGTAGACAACACATTAATCAATAAAGCAATGATAGAACAAGGTCAGATTCAAAACACATGTCTGTATAGGTATCTGCAGATCGGGGGCCTTCAATGTTACACCCGGTATAGATTAAACATCTGATTTGATTTAATCCATTTTGGCTCTTTGTGGGTGATTTAAGTCTTCATGAATCTTGTGACAGACAATTGGTCCTCAAATATTGTTGAGTTTGCAGAAAGTCCTAAAATTGTGTATTGGCCACACAAACATAATTTGTGCATGTTTACAGTCTGCATGGACACATATTCGCTCCTTATACCAGATATTGTGATATGGACTCATTTTGTTTACTAAAGGAGCTAATGATCTGTGCTGAATTGTAGTTCTTGCCATGCAATAAAGTGTTGGCTTTGATGTGTGGGAGGGGAGACACCTAGGCAGGAATGCCTGAGGAATTTAATAAAACTTCTATAATGCAAATGACCTGATACACATTTTTTGAAGCAAATTGGAGTGTGGCTATCCTATCATGGTGGTAGAATGGGAAAATTTGTGGAAGGTGACATTGAAATTTACAGCAAATTATAATATTAGAGAGAATATACTTAAAATGGTACATCAATGGTATTTCACCTCCTCCAGAATATCAAAAATGTATAAACAAGTGGCGAATGTATGCTGGAGATGTGGAAGGAATAATGGAGATATGTTCCACATGTGGTGGACATGTAGGAAAATTAAGATCTTTTGGGGGGTAACGATTTATGATGAATTAAAAAGGATGCTGGGAATAACTTTTAAGAAAAGACCAGAGATTTTCCTTTTGAGAATACTGGGTAAGGATGTTCCAAAGCAATCAAGAGAAGGGCTCCTATTTGCAACAGCTGCAGCCAGAATCCTTGTGGCTCAAGGGTGGAAAGAACAGGAGGTTCCAAAAATTAGAGATTTACAAATTAAAGTACAGGAATATGCTGAGATGGCCCAATTGACAAATAGTCTTTGAGGAAAATCAAAACAATTCAATGAAAAATGGGGAGGATATAAGAAGTACATTCAAAAATATTGTAACATACTGTACTAACAACTATGCCAGCTTTTGAGTGATAAAGAAAAAAAAGGATGTGGGGAAAATTAAGGATATAAAATGATGTTAGAGTGTAATAGATAAACAATATGAAAAAAGTACTGTATTGATTGTACATTCGTGGTCAGAATTATACTGCGCAAGGAATTGACAGGAAGTCTTTTTTTAAAAAAAAACAACCCTTTTTTCTTTCTCTTGATTTTATATATCAAGGGTTTATGTTATAGGAAGATACTATTTAATAAGAAATATTAATAATGATAAATTAATATACCAGTATATGAATACTATATACAGTGGTACCTCTACTTACGAATAACTCTACTTACGAATGTTTCTACTTACGAATGGAGCTCTGTCCGCCATCTTGGATGCGGTTTACATAGGATTGTTTTTACTTACGAATTTTTAGATAGGGTTGCTTCTACTTACGAATTTTTTCTCCCAATGCATTCCTATGGGATTCAACTTACAATTTTTTTCGACTTACAAATGTGCATTCAGAACACATTAAATTCGTAAGTAGAGGTCCCACTGTAAGTATTTTGAATTATGGAAAATGTTCCATTAAATGAAAATTGAATAAAAATGATTAAAAAACAAACAAAACTTCCCATACAACTGTTCTTCCTAGTTATTGCACTGGACTTGCTATGCCTGGAACAGAATTTGGGCTTGGAGAGAAATCTTTGGGGGGGGGGCATTTTAATGAGAAACAATCTAACCAACATTTCTCAGACCAGTATGTGAACCAAAGCACAGCTATCATTTGAAATTTACACCCCTCTGAAATTTGTGGTGCAGTTGTCCAGCCAACATTTACAAAAATACATGTATTAGAGGAAGCATGCAATAGAATGTATGTACAGTCATACCTCAGTTTAAATATGCCTCGGTTTGAGTATTTTCAGTTTAAGTACTCCACGGACCCATCTGGAACAGATTACTCCACTTTCCATTACTTTCAATGGGAAAGTTCGCTTCAGGTTAAGTATGCTTCAGTTTAAGTACTCTATGGTCCGTCTGGAACAGATTAATCCACTTTCCATTACTTTCAATTGGAAAGTTCGCTTCAGGTTAAGTACAGACTTCCGGAACCAATTGTGTTTGTAAACCGAGGTACCACTGTATTAGTGAAAATACATATATTACAATAGGCAAAATTGCTTGCAGAAATACATGTATGCTTTTTCAAAAACTACAAGTAAAAATACATTAATTAAGAGAAATTTATACTAAATGCTAACAAATTCTCAGAGGATTTTTTTAAAAAATCACAACTTGCTATGAAAATGTGGAGAACTGAATTTAAGATTGGAAACAATGAGAAACCGAGAGAAGCAAAACTGGAAGAGTCATCGCTCCCTCGTCAATGGGAGGAAGTCACATCATTTGCATTTCTGCTTGCCAGATGGAACCACCTCTCCTCTTTTCCCTTGCTGCTTGGGGGATCTCCAGCCCCTCAGAAGTGATTGCGGGGGCTCAGGGGAAGGGGTGGGGAGCAAACCCCATTGTGCTAGCTGGACTTGTTGCGCTGGCTTCAACTAGCGGAACTGATAAGTAAAATCTGGGCAAGAATATGCCATGTTGCTAAAACAATATCTGGACCAGGGGTTCTCAAACTTTTTCAGCAGGGGGCTGGTCCATTGTCCCTCAGACCTTGTAGGGGCCAAACTATATTTTTTGGGGGGGGAATGAACGAGGGGCAGTGAGCGGCGCACAAAAGGGTGGAGAGGGGCTGCTTTAAATGGCAGCCGCTCGAGAAGGGCACTCAGGCAACCAGAGCTCCTGTGTCTTGCGAGCAGCAGTGGCTGGCGGCGGAGGGACGATGAGCAGCGCGCAAAAGGGCTCCGGAGAGGGGCTGGCACCAACAAAGCCCAGCCCCCTTCCTCCTCTAGGCAGGACAGGGAGAAGCCAGGAGGAGGGAGGGAGGAAGCACCGCCATGTGAGGGAGAGGGAGGGAGAGGAAAAGAACATGTGCGCTGGTGATCCACGCGCTGGCGATCCATATGGCGATTCCCGGACCGTCCATGGGCCGGATTTAGAAGACAATTGGGCCTGATCCAGCCCATGGGCCTTAGTTTGCCATGATCTTGACATTGTGGTGGAGGCTGGCCCAACAGGGCTAGTGGGACATTGCGATGCCAATTTCAATCTGCTTTCAGCTAGTCCCATCTGCCTATCTTCTTGCTTACATGTGCAGGGATTTGTCCTGGTCATCAGCTTCCTACTCCATGGTCTCAGTGTTGTCCTCATAGAATTCAGGCGGATGGGGACAAAGCTAGAATTAAATGGCCCTGCTTATCTTTGACTCTGGGTTCACCTGCTGTTTGGCTCCCTGACTTCCAGCCTGTTAGTTACCTGCCACCGTCAGATATGTGAATATATAAAAAGCTGACTGCTTCAATTGGAAGAAAAATTATATTTTCTTCAGGCTTTTATTCAGTAGAGCATGTTGCACACAGAGCAAGAAATAAATAATGATCTGTTCAGCACATACTCAGATCATTTCCAAAACCACACACCCAAATAAAACAAGGATGTAAATCTAAACCATAGCCCTGCCACTGGTAAGCAACAACTAATTTTGTTTAATGTGAAATGTTTTAGTGGAGTTATGCCAGATCACACACCAATTTCCTTGACTTGTATGCACTAAATCAAATGAATGTCTTTCATGGGTTGTTGTTTTTTTAAAAAAAAAATCTAGCATCTTTGTTATGTGTCTTGTTCAACTAAGTAAAATGATCACTTGTCACTTTTCAAACAATCTTGTAATTCTTTCCCAGCTCATACCAAATGTTTAACTATTTCAGAATTTCCTTCTATGGTGCTTTGGGGGGTGTGGGGGGGTGGAGACTGATGAACACTAATGGAGGTTCCATGCACCTTTCATGAGGTACCTAAATTGGCATATATCTCCATACACTTTAAGGTGACTTCTATTCCAGTGGTGTATTACTGGGCATGTCTAATCTATTCTAATGACAGACCACTGTTAACATGCCACTAAAGGAAGGGAAGGAAACTTTTAATGGTCCTGTTACAATGGATCCATGCAGACATGCTTAAGAATTCAGGGCACAGCAGGGCTGGAAGTTGTCCTCAAAGGAGCATATTAAAACCGCTATTGTAAGAAAGTTTAGGCATGCCAGATGAACATATGAATTTGTGTTTGTCCTGTTTCAGGCCAGGCTCTGTCTGGCAAGAATCCACAGCAATGCCTAGCTAAGCAGTTCAGCTGAAGGCACAGGTGAAAGCAAAGCCAATATGCACTCCACAGTTTGGTCACAGTAGTTCAGGCAATGGCAAGGTCAAGAGGTAGTCCACAGACTGGTCATATGGAGCTAGTAGCTCAAGCAAAGTATTGGGCTGGTGGGAAGATCTTGTTCCAGCACTTCTCCCTGCCTCACATTGAGGCTTTTAAGACAGAAAAGCCTGAACCCCCATCCAGAGCTTAGCTGAAGTCGCACAGGCATTTCTGCAGAAAGCCCTCTTTGTGGGGAGGGCTTTAGTCTTGAAGGCCCTGTACTCGTGAGGAATCCTCTCTGCAACTGAGCACTTTTCCTGGCTCTGAGAGTCTTGGTCTCCCTTGTGAGGCTCTGGCACTGGGGTGTTCCGCCTTTGCTTTAGAGGCCAACCCAAGCTCCCTGCTGTGCGGAGGGATCCCTGCCAATCTTCCTCAAAGGTCTTCCTCAAGAATTGTTTGTGACTGTTCCTGAATGCTTTATGGAGGCTCCAGATCAACCTTGACCAGATCCTCTTCAGAAAATGAGCTGTCAAGCATAAGCACAACAAGCACTGCACCAACACACTATTTTGTTTGGGTGTAAAGAAAAAAAGGCTAAGAGAGTTCTACCATTTCACTTTATTGCAATTTTTTGTTGTTGCACATTTGCAATCCTTGTTCCCCAAGTCTACTTCAGAATCTGCACCATTTCTATTTTACTTGAAAGCTCACTGCCCGCATTGTATTTCCCTCCATATTGCTGAGAGAATGCACATTTATGTGAATGCACATTTCAAGACTATTTAAAATAAAAAAATAAAAAGGGAGGCTGCTTTTGCAGGCTGAAAATTATTCAAAGAGAGCTACTGGTTATAGGGAGCGTAGGAAGGGAGGGGCAATGGGGGCGCTCCGCCCCAGGCAGCGCGATCCCAAGGGAACCATGGCGGCTGCCCCCCTGCCCATGCTGAGTGCCCGCTCCCATAGGTGGTGGTCCCTGCCCCAGAACGCATGCCACCCCCAACGGGGTGTGTGCCACAACCCCAGAACGCGTGCCACGCCATACAGACGGCACACCACGCCCCAGAACACGTGCCACGCCCCTAAGGGCAGCGTGTCACGCCCCAGAACACATGCCAGCCCCGCCCCTGCCTGCTCTCAGCCCCTGGTGCCGGAGAATGAAGCTCTGCCAGTGACTGCAGCAGATGCTTTTAGGGACAAACTAGGGTCCAAACTACTCCCCCAATTTCCTTATTCTTTCCCCTTGTTCTCTGTATCTTTGAGCCCACCTCTGCTGCAAGACTTGCTCCCTGCTTTGGTGGCCTTAGGTTCTAACTGACTGCAGTTGCTGTTGCCGTTGCTGAAAGGACTAGAGGGCTTTCATTGATGTGGATCCTACAAAACTTGCTTCTCAGGAAGCTGAGACTTGGGGTGAGGAATTGTTCAGGAGTTTTGGGGGGGTCAAGAATTAATTATGGAAATGCTTAATTTTTGTGCTGTTTTTGGATTATGTTTTTTTCATCTTATGCAGTTAGATCTTACTACGAATTACATGGGGCGTGTCTTTAATTTTATTGCACACTTAACTGAGATGTTTTCATTTATTGTCTATGGCTGCTTAATTGTAAATCTTTGGAGGGAAGCCATGACTGTTTGAAGTGGGATAATGCAGATGGGGCCTTTCTCTCACACACAGAAAGTGCTACCACCCACAGAATGCGATGGCAGGAGAGCTAGAGCAAGGCTCTCTCTTGAAACATTTTTTGTCATTTATTGCCCCAACTCTGAAAAAGAAGCAGAAATTGACCTCCAAATACGACAGCAAAATCAGGGAGTCTGCTTCAGCTGCCACTCATCAAATTATGCCTTGATTTTCATATATTGCATTAGTATTGAGACAACCAAGAACATGGGGTCTTTATGGACACCCAGTTTAGCCAAGCACATTGTTCTCTAAGCTTTGAAATCATAAGCACTGCAAAACAAAACACTAGTAAGTTATTTCACTGTCTCCTTACAGACCAATTCGGATTGTTCTTTGGGATGACTCATCAACAGTATTATCATGCACATTATGTCAAGCAAATTATGTCAACAAGTGGTGTACAGACATATTCAACAGCTGTAGTGGTTTCTGTGGTCAATTTTTTTAAGTGGTCATTATTAATGATATAACTCCAGTATTAGCATGGTATGTTTGGTGTGTGATTGCAATAATTGGAATGGTCCCCATAGTGGGGGAAATCTACTTCCATAAATAAACTAGCCATTACATTTAGTGATTTCAATCATAATTGTTCTATAATATTGCAGAACCAAGGAATCAAGGTATACCACCATTTCTTCAGCCAAGCTAATATAGCCTGCAGTGCTTTACAATGTGCATATTAAGCAACATTACCTGCAAAAAGGTGTATATTAGGAGAATTTTGCACTAAAATGCTAGTGAATTTTCATGAAGTCTTAAAAAAAATGCAAATGGGTGATGTAGAAATGAGAAACGGAGGAAAAACTAGCAGATTCACCATCGCTAATAATGGGCTATTTCAGAGCTGACAAGTTATGTTTGAAACAAGACTTCTAATTTGCACAGGAAGGAAGGTGTGCCCATGTGCCACCCACCTGCCTAACATACAATGTCATTTCAGCTGCTGCTACAAGGCCCTTTCTCTTACCCTATAGCAGCTGAAGCAGCAAGCAGGAAGGATTGGATCGACCCTGGTGGCTGTGCACCTGTTTGTTTAAGTCAACGTTCTCTATAAAGGACCTTCTGACTGTGAGGCTAAAGCACTGAGAAATCCATTCCCATAGATTCTCTTAACATTCAGTTTCACTACAAATAAATAGAAGGTTGGAGAGCACCATCATTAGAATTCATTCTCCTTCTGCTTTCATCTTGGCAGCAGCAAAGTGAATTACCTCTAATTAGCACATCTCAGTCAATGTGTGAGAGGAACGCTATGGACTGGGTCCAAAGGACCAGGAAAATAGTTGTGTGAGGCTGAGGGAGCTTTAGGAATGTTCTTATTTTAACAGTACCCCTTCTCTACCACTGTATTCTGCTCTGGTCAGACCTCACCTGGAGTACTGTGTCCAGTTCTGGGCACCACAGTTCAAGAAGGATACTGACAAGCTGGAACGTGTCCAGAAGAGGGCAACCAAAATGGTCAAAGGCCTGGAAACGATGCCTTATGAGGAACGGCTTAGGGACCTGAGTATGTTTAGCCTGGAGAAGAGAAGGTTAAGGGGTGATATGATAGCCATGTTCAAATATATAAAAGGATGTCATATAGAGGAGGGAGAAAGGTTGTTTTCTGCTGCTCGAGAGAAACGGACACGGAGCAATGGATTCAAACTACAAAAAAGAATATTCCACCTAAACATTAAGAAGAACTTCCTAACAGTAAGAGCTGTTCGGCAGTGGAATTTGCTACTAAGGAGTGTAGTTGAGTTTCCTTCTTTGGAGGTCTTTAAGCAGAGGCTTGACAGGCATATGTCAAGAATGCTTTGATGGTGTTTCCTGCTTGGCAGGGGGTTGGACTGGATGGCCCTTGTGGTCTCTTCCAACTCTATGATTCTGTGATTCTATGATTCCTGCAAATGGCTTTTTGAAATGATGCCAGGGAGTCAAACACTTATAGGAAAAATAAAAGTCATGGATTTCACTGGGTTTATGCAAGAGCTTTGCAAGTGCGCTAATGCTGCAGTGCTGGAGAAAACTGTAGTAATAAACCATACTTACCTGGGAGAAGGGTTGGGTGGATCTGTCCATTTTGGTATCTCCCAGTTTCTCATTTTTACAGTCTCAAGTTCTTCACATTTTTACATCTGTCTGCAATCTTTTTTAAAAAAAACAAAAAACAAACCATATGAGAACCCAACAGAGAATTTATTCTTACATACACATTCATATGCAATGTGGACTAACATACACATTTTTGCAAACCAATTATCCTGGAAACATTTTATGTTTCTTTCACTAATAGGTAAAGGTAAAGGGACCCCTGACCATTAGGTCCAGTCGTGACCGACTCTGGGGTTGTGGCGCTCATCTCGCTTTACTGGCCGAGAGCCGGCGTATATTTTCCAGGTCATGTGGCCAGCATGACAAAGCCGCTTCTGGCAAACCAGAGCAGCACATGGAAATGCCGTTTACCTTCCTGCTGTAGCGGTACCTATTTATCTACTTGCACTTTGACGTGCTTTCGAACTGCTAGGTTGGCAGGAGCTGGGACCGAGCAACAGGAGCTCACCCCGTCGCAGGGATTTGAACCGCCGACCTTCTGATCAGCAAGCCCTAGGCTCTGTGGTTTAACCCACAGCGCCACCTGCGTCCCCTTCTTTCACTAATATAAGCATATATATTGCATATTCTACCCCAGTATATCCATTTTTATATCCATTACTTGACTGTTGAATTGCATTGCAAAATTCAAAGGCGTGTGGATTTTGAAATATGCCTGTGTTTCAGTTCACATTTAAATACAAACTTACCTCATTTGCACTTTCTGAAGCAATATGCAAACTGAATGAAATTTCTCTCATGGGAGCAAGCCTCAATGAATTCAATGGGTCTTAATGAATTCAATGGGGTAAAAATGGTTAGGCTTACACTGTAAGTTCCATAGAAAAGCATGCAGATTTACTTTTAAGTGAAAAGCATGCAGATTTACTTTTAAGTAGACATAGCCGATCGCCGAAGAATGGATGCTTTTGAATTATGGTGCTGGAGGAGACTCTTGAGAGTCCCATGGACTGCAAGAAGATCAAACCTATCCATTCTGAAGGAAATCAGCCCTGAGTGCTCACTGGAAGGACAGATCATGAAGCTGAGGCTCCAATACTTTGGCCACCTCATGAGAAGAGAAGACTCCCTGGAAAAGACCCTGATGTTGGCAAAGATTGAGGGCACAAGGAGAAGGGGACAACAGAGAACGAGGTGGTTGGACAGTGTTCTCGAAGCTACCAACATGAGTTTGACCAAACTGCGGGAGGCAGTGCAAGACAGGAGTGCCTGGCGTGCTCTGGTCCATGGGATCACAAAGAGTCGGACACGACTAAACGACTAAATAACAGACATAGCCAAGCTCAAGCTTCACAGCTTCAATATAATGCACAAGGAAAAAGTCCAATTGAGCTCCATAAGATTTACTTTTGAGTAAACTTTCATGGGATTGGGTTGCGTGTAGCTTTTGGAACCCTAGATCCATGGAGCAGAAATGAGAACCGGGTTGTATTTCTCAATGTTATTGCCCTGGGAGAAGGGTATGTGGCAAATCCTTTAAATACTTACCAAACAGTGTGATTTCACAAAATTGGCAAAGCTAAATATTTATTAGCTGTATCCAGGCCCGGTAAAGCTAAATATTTATAAGCCTGGTGCAGAGCGAAATCTTTATTGGCTCAGCTTATTAAAGCATTTTTCTCACTCAAGGTAGCATGGTTTTTTTCTTCTTTTGAAAGGGAAATTGTTTTCTGCTGGCATGTGATATGCACACCCTTGCCTATATAAATTGCTGTTCCTATTATAATCACGGCAGACACATGGTGTCTAGCAACTCGCTTCAGGAGGCTGTATTCCTTATCAGATGGAATACCTTAACTCTCAAATCATTAAGTATATTTTACAGCTGTGGGGCTGTTTAATAGCAAGCGGGCGCTGACTCTCTTTTCTTTTCTTGTCTTGTTTCTTTCCGAAAGAAACAAACTTTCCCCCTGCTTGACCTTCCACTTGTGACATGTGGCCATTTTAAATAAATCTGTTTAAATTGTGGCATGAATGGCTGCATTGACTGCCTCCTTGGTCCTGTCCTGAGAGTTCCACATGGGAGGGGATGAACAAGTGACAATAGATGGTCTTTGTCTCATAGCTGTTGCGTGAGGTAAGGTCTCCAAAACCTTTTACAGACTCTTGCTTTTCGTACTCCGTAAGCCAACTGTGCTAGTTAATATGATATACTTCTGCTGCAATAATTAAGCGTTCATAATTTCAGGAGGAAAAGCTGGAGCTGAACAGTGAGGCCATTCTCACTGTTAATAAACACAAGTGTGAGGGAAACTGTATTTGTGCGCGGCAGTAGGAGGGAAACATTTCTGGGCAATAAAAGACCCATTAAATTTTACTATTAGCTCATAACCAAACAAACAGCAAGGAAACCGCTCTCCTGCCCCACCTCCACCTTTAAAATGTAATTATGTTTCAGATACAAATTGTTTTCAGACTACTGAGGAATTTAAATTAGCATCCACAAGGTTACGCTGAAATAAAACCAAAACGAGAACTTTGGTCGTCAATCCATTTGAGAGATTTATTACCTGTCTGTCTATGGAAAATCAAGGCAGGCAGGGAGCAACATTTTTGGGGGCAAACAAAGACATTTATACCCAAACATAGTAGCTGAGTTCCAAAGTGTACTTTGAGTATGTTCAAGGCTTTGGACTTGTACATTTTTAACATCTTGCCTTTGGAAAGCAGATTCAAAGGATGAATCTGTCACTTTCATACATGTTCATCAATTAATTTGGTCCCATTTCTGCATTAATAATGATTCAAAATGAATCACATTCAATGCATTTAAAAAAATCTCTTTCCCCCGCCCCCCAAAATGCACATTTTCATGAATTATTATTATTATTGGCTGAGGCGAATGCAAAAGTTGGTGAATTGTGAGCTGTGCATTAGTCTGGAAGAAATGAATGAGGTCAATTCACACACACACAAAACCCCAAAACTAATTCCTCAAGCATCCATAGTGGCGTGGTCCCCACACTTTTCCTTTTGAGCCAAACAGTTTTGGTCAATTACAAAAAAAAATGTGAAATAAATGATTGGAAGGGAGTAAAAATTGTGCTCATGTATCTGAGACTGAAGTGGGCCGGTCACTTGATATGTTGTTCACCGAGAAGCCAGGTTTGGTTCTGGTTCAGGAGGCTAATAAGGTCAATGAGAGCTGAAATCAATATGCTGGCTGAAATTGATCTCCTGAGTAATGTGGGATGCTTTCCGGGTGGAGTTAAAGAGACAGGATCACATAAAGAGGTTCTGCTTTTGTCTCATGACCTCTGTGTCTTTATGTTCACCTTTCTTATCCGTGAAGAGCTGGCTGCGCTCTTTTTTGTACTCCAGTGGAAGATCAGTACAGTTTTTGCTTTTCACATTGATCTGTTTTTCACTAAGACTTCAGAAAAGGGCAAGCACAAATAACTGAAGGTAGAACTATATTTCAGGGCTTACATTTTTATTCTCTTTTCTCGATCCTCTTGATACAGCATAAGGGAGCAGAGGTTAATTTCGGCAGAGAGACTCCTGGACTTGTGCCCAGCCTTCTGCCTTGGAAGAGAGAATCTCTTGCTTTGACACTTTAACCCTTAATATCTAAGGGAGGGAGAGGTCAAGGGAAACAACATTGTACAAACCTAGAAACTCCTGGCACAGTAAGTAAGTCTCAGAATAAGTAAAGGTAAAGGGACCCCTGACCATTAGGTCCAGTCGTGACCAACTCTGGGGTTGCGCGCTCATCTCACATTATTGGCCGAGGGAGCCGGCGTACAGCTTCCAGGTCATGTGGCTAGCATGACAAAGCCGCTTCTGGCAAACCAGAGCAGCACATGGAAACGCCGTTTACCTTCCCGCTGTAGCGGTACCTATTTATCTACTTGCACTTTGACGTGCTTTCGAACTGCTAGGTTGGCAGGAGCTGGGACTGAGCAACGGGAGCTCACCCCGTCGTAGGGATTCGAACCGCCGACCTTCTGATCAGCAAGCCCTAGGCTCAGTGGTTTAACCCAGAGCGCCACCTGCGTCCCCTTCTTTCACTAATATAAGCATGCATATATATATATATATATATATATATATATATATATATATATATATATAGCATATTCTACCCCAGTATATCCTTTTTATATCCATTACTTGACTGCTGAATTGCATTGCAAAATTCAAAGGCGTGTGGATTTTGAAATATTCCTGTGTTATCTACTTGCATTTTGACGTGCTTCCGAACTGCTAGGTTGGCAGGAATATAACTCTGTTAATAAGAGCCATTGCACCAAACAATATTGTATTGTTAGGTGTGAACTAGAATGTCCTGTTCCAATTTTACATTTCAAACTTTGACTTGCTACCTGGGTGTGTCATTTTAAGCTGAACCCATCTTAAACTTGAACCCAGAATTCAACCAGGCAGGAGCAAGTTTTGTTAAAGGTCTGAATAAGTAATTCATTGAAGACCAATATTTTAAGGCTCAGTCCACGCTACTGCCCAAAGGGAGAGGCTATTTGAGGACATCTTGCTCCAGGACATAACAAATACTAGAGCACGGTCCCACTAGGGATGGAGATGTCTTTTTCTAGTCCATGTCAGTTTCACATACCGTAAGTCTATTCTGTACCATTCTCTTGGGAGGAATTCAACAATTGCTGTGGCAATTGTTCTGTCAGTGCAAGCATTTAAGCTTGCCAAATGGAATGACCCTCACTTTTCCTCCCGACCCTCCCAGAGCCAATTTGAGGGGCACGGGGTGAAGGAGAGGTGGCCAGCCTTGTGGCACCAGCTGAAGTCCTTGTGTGGGCTGCCACTAGTGGGACTTGTTAGTTTAATCTGGCTGCACATATTTTCACTGATAAATCCACTCAGTTAATTTGCATTAATTTGCAAAATGTTTATTTAAATATGTAATGTTTTTTATGTCTGTTCTCATAAATGATGAATTTTAAAGTGTATTTTATGATAGAATACTTTTTATACAGTTTTTTTGTAAACGGAGACTTGCAATGCAAATTAGAAGAGGGAAATATGACGGGTAACTCCATTCCAACCTGAATATTGGTCCAGGAGGTGTGGATCAAGTTGGTTTGTTTCGCAATGTGGACCACGCAAAATCCTCGAGCGTCCCAAGGTACTACCTATGCACAACATTGGCAATAGTTTCTTGGATGCTAGAATTTCACTCGATGATGAGAGCCCAGACTCAAGTGGTGAGCACTTTTTTATATAGAGTTACCGAAACTAACCTCTTTTCCCATCACTCTAACACATTTATTCCGAGGTCTGGAATTCCCATGTCTGCTTCAGACTCCAGGCTCCCAGATGGAAATTTGGAAGGCCTTTCCATTGGCAGCAGTCCTATAGGCTTCCTGCGCTGCTTTCACGCACAATATTCTACAATAACTCTACTCTGCTCGAGCTTACTTTCATGTGTCTTTCATTAATTTTATTGAATGAAGATTGCTTAAGTAATGATAATCTAAAGTGGTGCTCACTGAAGCTGTGCATTCGAACATCCAGAGGCCTTATTAGGATCTATTTCCTCTTTTAGTGGGGAGGGATTGGTTGGCTGTGCACCTTAGTGGGGGGACTTTCCCTTCCATTTCATGTACTGCTGAAAAAATCAGGTGAAAAATCCCTGGTGCCCGGTGGGATGATCTTGCAACAAGAAACCCAGGCATTCCCCGTTGGAGTTCTCTGAATCAAAGTGATCCAAGGGACAGAAACTGAGCTACAGAGATGAGTAAGTTAAATTAACCTCTGCTACAGTCTGATTTTGCAGCCGTTGCTACGCCACCATTTGGTTTATTACTATTATTTATATGTTACTTTCTTTTTCTTTTTTACAGTAATTGCTTTTGAGACAGTTACCTACCGTATGGTCCTGTTCCCCCTCTTTAAAATGGGAATGGTGTTCCAATCATGACTGCCAGCGCCTTTGGGTTCCACTTAAAGGTGCTGTAATATTGTGTTGAGATTCATAGACGTGGAGTGCTTTTGCCTAGTAGCAGGAATGCATCGTGGAACTGTGACAATGCCTCTTGCTTGCTGGCTGGGATGGAAGATGGAGAGGTGTGTGTTGTGTGCAGAAACCTCCAACCTTTTGGTAGTTAGTGGTGTGGGGTAAGCATGGCATTCTTTTGCTGAAACATATCTGAGTTTCAGTAATTATTCATTTGTTTGCTACTATAATTTATATTTATAGGACCCAGGTGGTGCTGTGGGTTAAACCACAGAGTCTAGGGCTTGCTGATCAGAAGGTCGGCGGTTCGAATCCCTGCAATGGGGTGAGCTCCCGTTGCTCGGTCCCAGCTCCTGCCCACATAGCAGTTCGAAAGCACGTCAAAGTGCAAGTAGATAAATAGGTACCGCTCCAGCGGGAAGGTAAACGGCATTTCCGTGCGCTGCTCTGGTTCGCCAGAAGCAGCTTTGTCATGCTGGCCACATGACCCGGAAGCTGTCTGCGGACAGGAAACACCTGGGTGAGTAGGCATGGGTCTTCAGTTGCCAGCAGAAATATCCTCCTGTTGCTGCTGGAGGTACTCTTTTACAAAACAATGACAAAAATATAAAACAGGAGGGTTGAGATGCTGTTTAATTAGAACCAACTAAGTAGTCTAATGATCCCCCAGAATGTGACTTCTTCAAACATCTGTGGCATTGCTGTCTTTCATGTTAAAGAGCAGCACTCTGTTTCATTAGAAAATGTAAACTGTACCATGAATCTCTTCATGTGAGAGCTCAGTAAAAGGCTGAATTCTGTCAAAAGCCTGAAAGGACATTACATTTTCTGACAGGCAGTTGAACTTGTAGGTCCTCAGCTTCTGACTTTTCTTCTAGTGCACTCTTATTCTTTGCTTATTGTGACCATAGAAGCTATTAACTTTGGGGGGGGGAACGATTTTGGACAGCTATTTTCCACTTTCTTATTCAAAGTGGAATTGAAGCTTCCCACAAATTCCCAGCAAGCTTCTTGCACTCAATTTGGAACTCATGTTATGCAGTAAAATATAGCTTTCAACCATATGCCTTCTATAGTGGCAAGATGTTTTAATTTATCCATGAATTTGTCTCAAGGATGAGGAACTTGGGGCTCTCTGTATGTTGTTAGACTACATCATGTCTGGACTCAGACCATTAGATATTTGGCTGAGGCTGGTGGAAGTTAAAGCCCAACAACATCTGGAGAGCCACCGGTTGCCTGGCCCAGATCTATCCAGTTTGGCTTGCATGTAGAAAATATATGGCTTTGGGACTACTGCACTGAGAACTGGGGACCTTTGCAGTTTCCAGTATAAACTGAATTAATTTGCACCTCCTGAAATATAGAGACTGGAACTAGCATAAGCCTCTACATGTCTACTTAGAAAGTAAGCACCACTAAATTCAATAAGGCTTACTTTCGTGTATAGACTTTCATCTTTCATTTTACCAGTTTTGTTCTTCCTGAACTTTCTGACATATTTCTTGGCTCAAGAAACATATAACATTATTTAAAATCTGTATTTTGAGAGAAAATAGAAATGCATGCTGCAGAGATTAAATGACATATTTAAATATGTATTCAAATGCAAATTTCTGTGCAGATTTCTTTTTAAATTCAGAGTAATGTGGAAACCGAGACCTAATGGAATTTTGGATGAACACATGTGAAAGTGATACAGATTCACCCATCCCCTAATTTTCCCTCTAATATTTGACTATGAACTGAAAAAGAAATTTGTGAGGACTGCAAGTCACCTATTATTTAATAAATATCCTTTTTGCTTCTCTTTGGGCTTTTGTAGCCCACATAAAGAACCAAAATGCCAAAAACCTTGCTTGTGATATGTCTGGCTGAGCAGGGAGAGGAAAGACTTTAAAATATCAAAGAAACCAATTCTGGCATAACTCTGCAGTGAACGTGTCAGATCAGTAGTGCTATGAAGAATGATTTCCTCTCTCATTTCCTCTCTTGTGCATCCTGGTATTTTAAGACTAGAACTGCCATACTAGATTAAATCAATTAGCATTTATAAGGGATTCTGGTGTCACACCCTGTGCTGACCCAGCCCACAGCCAATGGGGTAAGAACCCTGAGAGGTTGTGGCGGATTCTGTGAGAATCCCACAGCATTAGAGTGTATCTCTCGATCCCCGTAGAAAGCAGAAAGAGGAGGGCAACAGGACCAGAAGCAAAGAAAGACAGAGGAGAGGAGAGGAGGAGAAAGGAAGAGTGAAGAAAGAGACATGAGGGGGAGCAAAGGTTGGGGGGAACAGGACTGGTTATGAAGGTAATATGGGATAAATTGGTTTCTCAACATGCTTACTTCTAATTAATACATGAAGGGGTTAAGACGCTAGAGAAAGCACCCCCTCACCTTGGGAGGAAGGGTTACCAAACACTTTTTTCTTCCACCGTGGGAACTCAATCAGTAAGAGTGTCTCTAAGCTAGATGTTCCAATCTTAGGCTGCATGGCTTTAGCAAGCCATTTTTTGTGTTAATTTAATTTAAAAACATTTACCCCTTTTTGAAACTAAATTGTACTGCGTGTCTTCTTTTGCTGTTGCATGGGAAAGCACTTGAATACGACTTTTGAATAGTTTGGAACTAAACAATTTTTATGTTATCGAATGTGTGGTCTTTTTCTATGCTAAAGGAAGTGGGAAAGTTTGGAAGCAACTTAGAAGGGGCTACTTTAAAGGCCCAACAGCCTATATTTCCACACTTTACTGCATGTTTTGTAATTTTAAATCTGCTCAGGCTCTCTCACCAACCTACTCATCCCAAACCGGTATCTAGGCAGCCAGGTAATATCTTCTTTTATTCTTTAACCAAATTACAAAATCACAAAAACCTAGCGGAAGATAAGGAAGGTGAAGAGAAGGAGGAAAAAGGCAGCTTTGCAGGTTAAGGGATGTATTCGTAAAGCAGATAATTCAGATAATTCAGTAAAGCAGATAATTCAGGCAGGTAAACCAATATTCCAGAGCAAAAAATATGGCACCAAAAAATAGGTGCCTCTTTATGAACATTAGGTAAAAGTAAAGGACCGCTGACAGCAGGGCCGTCTCAAGCATGTCGGGCGCCCTGGCGCCCCGCGTCACCCAGCCTACCCCTAGAGCCAGCCCTGGCTGACAGCTAAGTCCAGGTTTCAATGCATTTTCACATCACTTAAAAAAATAAATAAAAAGCAAACCTTTTTTTTTACAGTCAGTTTGCAGTACTAGGGTGGCAAGAGTGTTTTAATACAATTTAATTGTGCAAACCTTAAATCTCGGTATGTGTTTGAATCCCTAGCACAAAATGCTGACATTCTGGAGGTGCTGTAAGTCTTTCCGGTAGGAATGCTAAAGAAAATAAAAAATAAATCTGTAACCAATTTAACTGGCAAAATCAGGCTATGTTGACTTTAGTCTCAGCAATGGCAAAATCCACAAAGGACTATTTTGTTTTAACATGAATTTCATGCCAATCTCTTTGAAAAAAGGAAGTTCCCTTCCAGTTTAATTTATAGCAAAGTTGTGTTACCTACAATTATCGAGGGAAAGGTTTTCGGTGATATCACACCATTTGATTTAATCCATGTTCATTCATTCCAACTTGGCTTGCGCCTGAGCTATTGCTAACTACAGAAGAATCCATGCTTGGAACGGTTGCAGAATTGCAGTCTTATCCGAGGCCAGCTTCAGAAAGGACAGAGCATAACCAGGAGAATCCCTTGTGTTGCCACAGACTCTCACAACATGTAGTGCGCTCATGTATTTAGCAAAGCAAAATATGTGGGAAGATAGAACCAACAGAATAGCAGAGGGGAAAATGAATATGGAACCAATCTCTTTTAACCTAATTTCATCTTTAAGATTTGTCATCTTATCAGACTGCAATGTGGTTCTGATTAAACTTTAGCCTTTTGTGAATTGCTTAAACTATAGAAGCACACTTGGCAGCAGCACTGTTTTTGGAATATACAGTAGCAAAGTAGGGGGAAAACCCCTCAAGAAGAAAGAGAGAGCAAGGACAGACAGTGAACAGGGCTGTGTTTTTTAGGGACCTAAGAAGCTGCTTTATGCCACACCTAACCATCGAACCCTCTCCCTCAGAATTGCCAGCACTGACCAGCAGTGGGTCTCCAAGGTTTCAGGCAAGGGGGCCATCCCAGACCCAACTGGAGACCCCAGGGATTAAACCTGGGATCTTTGCTTTGCCTGCTGTATTGAATCAAACTATTAGATCATACTAGAGGCATTTGTAATGTATATATTCCATTTGTTTGGTGTCTATAAAATACTCCATTCCTGAAGAATTTGAGGCAAGTGCTGAACGTTGCCCGCCTCTCATACATAGACTGCAGTTCTAGACACAGCCGCACACACAGAAATCCTATTACTTTCAGTACCAATTGGCATTTCATTCTTTCTCTAATTAAAACGTAGTTACAGTACTGCCATGGAAGATCAGAAGAGTGCTCTATTTCAACAGTGGCCTTCTGGGTTCACAAGATGAACATGAACTCTGCAGGACTAAAGGTGGGTTGGGAAGAGTCTCTGCATATTCTGAGGCCAAATATGGCACAAGGCACTCCCCACTGTCCCTTTCTCTTGATTTAAAACAAAATAAATCTCATGAACATAGAGGATTTGCTGGATATGCAAAAAAAAAAAACCATAAACATAAAAAGGACTTTTTAAAATTTGGTGAATATTCACTTCAGATTGCATGCAGCTTTCTTTCTCGAAAAATATCAAATTCACTTTTTGCTATTAAAACCCCCTTTCCCCCCCTCTAATTTAAAAATATTCCAAATGACAGACCATTTGAACCAGGGCACACCAGAGCACACCAGAAAATATTTGAAATGCATTGCTCAATCCTGAAAATGTGCAGTAATAATCTCTGCTCGTGTACAGAGTACATTACACCAGAATGGTCACAATCAGTTACTTATGTTTGAGATTGGGAGAAATGTCTTAAATATATGGGGAAGGATGTGGAGTCAATCAGTGTGATATCATACCCTCCAACATTTCTCCAATGAAAACAGGGACGTCCCATTCCATAATGATAATTTTACTATTTATACCCCACACAGCTTATTGGTTTGCCCCAGCCACTCTAGGCAGCTTCCAACATATATAAAAACATAAATAATAAAACATTAAACATTAAAAGAACTTCCCTATACAGGATTGCCTTCAGATGGCTCAGGGGTCAGATAACTCCATACCCTCCAACAATTCTCCAATGAAAACAGGGACATTATAGTGGAAAGAAGGATATTCCAGGATCAAATCAGAAACCTGGACAGCTTCTATAAATCAGGGACGTCCCTGGAAAATAGGGTCACTTGAAGGGTCTGTGATATCCAGACAGGCGTAGAGCACAAACTTTTCATTTTAGGAATTCATTGACAAACTCACAAAAAAGCAAGCCAGAGACAATGGCGGCAGAATTTCTGCCGTTCTGTATTCAGTATATTCTTAACATAAGCTAGGGGAGGGACTTGTTGAAAACAGAGCCACACACCTCTGGAAATACACCAGGAAATACTCTGGAATTGAATGGGGCTCACATCAGTCCGCTGCAGATTTTCTTCCCAAAGTAGGAAACACTCCCTGTTTCCTTTCCAGTTACAAGAACATGCTACGGTTTGTGAGGAGATGTGGCCTTCAAGGAAAGAGCTCTGGGCATGCTCAGAACAGAGGAAGGAAGGCCTGCTGGACTGCCTAGTGTTAAACTGTGGCTGGATTGCCCTGAGAACCACTGAAAAGAATGGGAAGCTGCACAACAGGTGCTGAATAACCAGCAGTCCTCCTAATATTCAAATTTCATGTGGATCTTTTTGCTGCCCAGATGCAGAAGAACAGAGAACAGGACACTGACAGAAACATCTCTAGACCTTCTCAGAGTTCAAATGGAAGTATACAATTTGGTGTTGCCATAAGTGAAAAAAAGCTCTAACTTTTCTGTCTGGATTTTCACTTTTTGAAATATGGCAGACCCAGGAATGAGTGTTTGACTGTGCCTCAGTAGCCCTAGTACAACAGCTTTCACTGATTTTTAAAAATGTGAATATAACTCTTTATTTTCTATGTATTATATAACTTTTATTTTATTTAGAAATGATTCACAGAATATGTTATGCTAATTTCTGAATTTTTTAAACTAGGCTACCATAAGCAATAGCTTCGTAATTCTTTAACCTTTATTTCCCTTTTTTTCTTTCTTTCTTGAAACAAAAATAAAAATGTAACTGTAACCAAAACTATTTTGAAAAATTATCTAAGAATAAGTATTAAGGCATAAATGAAAATAATAATAATAAATAAATAAATGGAGCACAACATTTTTGATGAAGAACTGGCAATTTCCGAAGGAAAGCACATTTTAAGTTATAATCTCATGTACATTTAATTAGATATAAACACCCCCCAGACACACTGATCTCAATGGAACTTACTTCTGGATAAACATGCATCGGATCAAGCTGGCTCCCATTGTTCTTTCTCACAACTGAATCTCAGCTATGTGCAAATTGAACTGATAGATTTGCAACAGCCTTTTTTACAAGGCATTGGTTGCCCAGAGAGATGCTTGTTATTGCTTGTTATGTCTGAGATCATCCAGGCAGTTTTGTGCTTCTTGCTTTTGGTTAAAACTTCAGTCGGCCCATTTTTGTAATATATTTATATATATTTATCATAGGCCTCATTGTAATAAGCTCCAGACCTCTGAGCTGGCAGCAGTTTCCTAAAAAACACAAACAAAAGGCAACATCCTCATGAGCTACTCAGGGAGTCTGGAATGATTTAACTCCAACTGCTCCATTAAAAGATTATGGGTCCCTACCCACACCCCAACCCCCAATAATATAAGAATGGAAGGATCATTTTTATCTGACACAGCGTGCCTCATCACTCCCCATTGTCCTAGTTTTGTTTGTTTGTTTAAAGCACAGTTCTGCAATGCCCAACCTCCCAAGGTAGTTGAGAACAAACACAATTTTAAAAGTACAAAACACAGGCACCAAATAAAACAGCAAAGGAAGGTAAGTATTCAGCAATCATAATTGAGGGCTCGGTGGCAGAGCACACATGTATAGCTGCTAAGTCTCCCGTTTCCCCTGGGAAACCCCCGTTTTTTCAGCTGTCCCCAGCCGAAAAAACGGATTTTTTTTGTTTTTTCCTGGTTTATTCTGGCGCGGCGGCCATTTTGGAACTGGGCGGAGCATGCTCAGAAGCAACTTTTGAAGCTGCTGTGCCCAGTTCCAAAATGGCTGCAGTGCGACTTCTGGTGTGGCAGCCATTTTGGAACTGGGCACAGCAGCATCAAAAGTCGCTTCTGAGCATGCTCCGCCCAGTTCCAAAATGGCCGTTGCGCTACTTCCGGTATGCTACTTTCGGTCAGGTCCCTTATTTTTCAGAGAGGAGCTTGGCAGGTATGCACATGTCACATGCAGAAGGTCCCAGGTTCAAGGAGAGCAGGAAGGGATCCCATCTCCAATCCTGAAGCGATGCTATCAGTCACCCTGAGCAATTCAGGGCAAGGAAGCTGCCTTTGTTCCTGTGTTCCTGCTAAGGTCATCTTTATTTGTTGCCTGAAAACCATAAGGAAGAGAGACGAGCAACTGAATCTTCTAGGACAAGGAATTCCATAATCTGGTAAGGAAGGCCCTGTCTGCTACACCTACCAACCAATCACCCGCCTAACAGGGGTGGGACTTCAAACAGGACCTTCCTTGATTACCTGAGTGGACAGGCAAGATTGTGCTGAAGGAGACAAAGGGAAAGGGGTCATTTGTAGCAGCCAAAGCTACCACTTTCCCTGCAGACGCCCAAGCTGTATATTATAATTTATCTATACCCCAGACTTCCCAGTTCAGAAACCCGGGCTCAAGGGCAGCTAACAACAAATTTAAAACACTTAATTGTAATACAACATAAAGGCAGCATAAAATACAGTATAAAAGCATGAATAACAATAAAATTCAAAGTTCAAGAATCAATTTGGGGGAAATCCATCCAATGAACATTAGATAGTCACCAGGGCTAGCTGGCTAAATTAGACCTACTTGGGCCAGCAAGGAGGCCAGGGGAGAATTAGCTGTGGGATACCAGCGCTTCATAAAAAAGGGGCGGAGGGGGGAAGAGAAGGAAAATAAAAGATCAGGCTGAGTTCAAATTAAAGGCCAGGCGGAATAGCTCTGTCTTACAGGCCCGGCGGAAGGAGGTTAAATCCTGTAGGGCCCTAGTCTCATGGGACAGAGCATCCACCAGGTCGGAGCCATCACTGAAAAGGCCCTGGCCCTGGTGGAGGATAGTCTGAGGATATGTGTGGTTGACCAGGATAGGGCCAATCAGAGCAGGCTATGGTGGGGGAGGTGTAATGAGCAGCACCCTGCTCCACGCTCACATCCTGCTCCAACCCATGAGCCAGGGCTGCTTGCTTGCTTCTTTGCATTTGTATCCCACCTTCCCCCCAAGGACACATGGTTCTCCCTCTCCTCATTGAATCCCCATAACAACCCTATGAGATAAGTGAAGTTGAGAGGCAGTAACCAACTCAAGGAAACCCAGCAAGCTTCACGGCCAAGTGGGGATTTGATGCTGATTCCTTTGGTCCTAGTCTAATACTCTAACCCAGGCTTTCTCAACCTTGGGGTCCCCAGAAGCTGGACTACAACTCCGATCATCCTTGACCCACAGGTCCTGCTAGCTAGGGATGGTGGGAGATGTAGTACAACAACATCTGGGCACCCAAGGTTGAGAAAGGATGCTCTAACTCAGGCATTCCCAAACTGTGTGTCACAGTCCTGCATGGACCTGTACAGCACCACTGGATGTTTCACGATCGATTGATGCTGCACCAATGACACTTTGTATCCGCAGCTACAGTGTCCCTCAGGCTGCCAGCTGGATACATGCACTTTATTCAGGTAACACAGACTGTTGTTGTTTAGTCGTTTAGTCGTGTCCGACTCTTCGTGACCCCATGGACCATAGCACGCCAGGCACTCCTGTCTTCCACTGCCTCCCGCAGTTTGGTCAAACTCATGTTCGTAGCTTCGAGAACACTGTCCAACCATCTCGTCCTCTGTCGTCCCCTTCTCCTAGTGCCCTCAATCTTTCCCAACATCAGGGTCTTTTCCAAGGATTCTTCTCTTCTCATGAGGTGGCCAAAGTATTGGAGCCTCAGCTTCATGATCTGTCCTTCCAGGGATCACTGCCTTGTCGTGGCAAAGGGGCTTGAATAACTCAGAGAAGCTATGAGCTATGCCGTGCAGGGCCACCCAAGATGGACAGGTCATAGTGGAGAGTTTTGACTAAACGTGATCCACCTGGAGAAGGAACTGGCAAGCCACTCCAGTATCTCTGCCAAGAAAACTCCATGGACAAAGACAACAACACAGACTAGGATATGTTTTAAATAACAAGTGTGGTTTATTTGTTGGTACAGAAGCATGTGGTTACTGAAAGCATAATATCGTACATAAACTTATAACTGTTAACTTATACCGGCCTATACCTGCTAAATTAATTACCGGCCTATACCTCTAAAACCTCTAATTAAACCACGCCACCAGTTTCACCTCAATCTCCTATTCTGTGTGTTCCTTCCCACCAATAATCCACCTAGCTCTCTGACTCTCACTGACACCTCCACCTCCCTTCCACAATTCCCCAACTCCAACCCCAACTGCAACTCAACTCAACTCCCTAACTGCCACTGGGGAGGGATTTATACCCTGCCAGCACCTGCCCCTGAGGGTTCTAAGGTTCCAAAACTTAACCCCTTAATTGCTCAACCTTCTTCCTAAATAGGTTCGCCAAACTGCGGCCCTCCAGATGTTTTGGCCTGCAACTCCCATGATCCCTAGCTAACAGGACCAGTGGTCAGGGAACATGGGAATTGTAGCCCAAAACATCTGGAGGGCTGAAGTTTGGGGTGCCTGCTCTAACTACTATACCACACTGGTGTAGTACTAGACTACAATATAAAGACATAGGTGAGACTGCGAGGCATAGCTCTCTGCCATATAAAGTTGGCCTTCTTTGTTTCTTTTCGTAGGTTGGATTTCTCCTAGCAATAAACCACAAAGCATATTTTAACTACATTTCCCCAATGCTCCTCTGGAATTCCCAAGCCATATATTTAAGCAAATGAACTCTGCAGGGAATAGAATTATTATTGAACTCTGGAGAGAGAATAAAAAAAAAAGTTGGTTGAGGCATGGCCAGCACAGGCATTAATGAGTAAGACCCAAGGCATTAACGCCAAGACATTAACTGCCAGCCATATTGATTGCTTTGTAACGATTGACAAAAATTAGGGGTTTACAGTGACAATGAGAATGGAGTCCTTGTTCCTCATTGGTGCTGATGGTGAGCCATAGAACGATTTCGCTGCATCTGAGTCAGCATTAGGTTGCAGGCAAGCTGAATAAAAATGCCAAGAATGCTGGGATAAAGAAATGGTTTTACAATAATTTTACAGCTGTGATGAACGCGCTTACATTCCTCACTTTTGCGTCTCTTGGCAGGAATGCTTTGGTATTGAACTGAATGCAGGACATTGTTGCATTTGTCCTAACAGTTGCAAAAGGCAGTTGTCTTTATTATATGCTTTGATCTTGGCAGGCAGAGGCGGGTGTAAAAAGGCTTTTCTGATGACATATTTAAAATACATATCTCATTTGCTTTGCACAGTTACCAAATCCTCTTCAGTAGTTTCGCCTCAGTGAAGCTTTATTCAAACATTTTTTGGCCAAGGTTCTTATGGAGTAGACCTTTCATCTCCTGGCTACGGAAGGCTGCATTTCTTTGCACCTTGTTTTCAAGTATACTTTAAAATTCTGACCAAGAGAATAGAGCTACTTCTGAAGTTTTCCTAAAGTAAAATTCAGACTACACTTCGAGGGCCCTTCCCGGGATAAATGTCTGCAGGAAGTTCAAGGGAAGTGAGTTTTTGTTTGAACAAGATTAGTGAGATTCAGAAGAGGGTGGGGTTGGCTGTGTCTGGACACAATGCTAGACAATTGCTGTTATTTGTCGATGGTTTGTTGAGCAAGCCAGGATCCAGCTCACTGATATTCAAAGAAACCACCATTGTTGTTGTCAATTTGCTTAATGTTGCTTTGACACCCCCTTGCCTCCACTGTGACTGCCCATCACATCATAGCTGCCAAGTCTCCCATTTTCCCCGGGAAATCCCCGTTTTTCCAGCTGTTCCTAGCTGAAAAATACAGTTGTTGTTTTTTCCCGGTTTATTCTGGCACGGCGGAACTGGGCGGAGCATGCTCAGAAGCAACTTTTGATGCTGCTCTGCCCAGTTCCAAAATGGCTGCAGTGCGATTTCTGGCGTGGCGGCCATTTTGGAACTGGGCAAAGCAGCATCAAAAGACACTTCGGAGCATGCTCCGCCCAGTTCCAAAATGGCGGCAGCGCTACTTCTGGTCTGCTATTTCCGGCCCGGTCCCTTATTTCTCTGACAGCAACTTGGCAGGTATGCATCACATGCCTTAAACTGAATGTCAGAGGCTGGTTGGACACAGAGGAATGGTGGGAGGAACTAGCTGGGGAACCACCAAGAGAAGATGGCTCGGAGCCCAGGTGGTAGGACAATGATGAACGGTCGGGGGTGGGTAGGGAGAGGAGGTGTTAGAAGCTGAAGAAGTAACAGGGCTTCGTGAGCTGGGAGAGTCAATGGCAGAGAGAAGTCCAGAGGCAGAGGCAGAAGCTGAAGCAAGTGAGTGGAATGAGGGAAGTCAAGAGAAAAAAAAATAAGTCAGGCTGATGAAGAGTCATGGTTGTTTGCCTCTCCTGCTGCAACAAGCTCCCCTCCCTTCTTGTTTCCAAGAACCAGAAAAGGCATGAAAAGGGCAGAGGAGAGGTTGGCTGCATGGAGACACAGTCTCTGCTTGCTTGGGGAAAACCCTAGAGAGAGGTGGGGACCTTCAGTTTCAGCAACTGTTTCAGCATCTTTGCTGAGCACTACCTGGAGATGCCAGGGATTGAACCTGGGACCTTGTGCACTCAGAGCAGATGCTCTACCACTCAACTATGGTTCTTGACTCTACTGAATCCATTTGCAGCACCCGAATACTGGGGAGATGCCACCAGTTCTCTTGCCATTGACCAGCTGCAGGAACAGGGCAAGGAATGTGGGGGAAATCAAAATGTCAGAAGGTGGTGGGTTAGCAGAAACAACATTTGGCAATCCCATCAGCCATTGCACTCACCCTGGGAGAGTGTTGGGGCATCGTCAGAATGTCAGAGAGTGTGATAGGGTCTAGTGAGAGCACAGACAACAAGTAGAGGTATTCTGAGAGCAAGGGCAGCAGGGGTGCTGACTTGAATAACATATTGGGGGGGGGCAAGTGAGCCTCCACATGATCAATCACAATATGCAGTGTGCACATACCATATGAATGGCAATGCCCAGCTCTCTCAGATATTTTTAGGGGGAGGAACTTCAGCCTCTAGGAGTTGGCTCCTATGGAGGGGAAGGGAGCTGAACAAGTGGTAGGTGGTCTGAGAGCAAAGGGAAGGTGGTCTGAGAACAAGGCAGCTTCCTCCGCTACTGGTGGGAAAGTTAAAAGCAGAGACAGGTTGTTTAAGGTTTTTTCCTTTTCCGAACTCTTGCATAAGTTGTGGGCCCACTATAGTCCAGCCAAAGTGAAATGCAATCCCCACTTATTGCACCTGGAGAGAATTAACATTTAAATCAGTGGGACTTCAACATACTTTAGCTGGCATTATGCTTTTCACTTATAGATGGATGTAAAATGTATGACTTTTTTTAAAACCCCAGACAGCTCATTTACTCTGAAAAGAAATGCGAGAAGCCATACAAAATTGGAGGAACTTTGAAGTATAAGAGCAAACAGATATGAAAATTGTAGCTCTTTTTCTCTGAAAAATCTTAAGTTGAAAAACAATTTTTTATTTTTTATTTTTAAATAATAATCATGGGTATTTGTTGCTTCCTTTATTGCCACTGATGATTTCGACATTTTGCACTGCGAGGGAGTGAAAATCAAGAACTCCAGTTTCTCAGTCTACCACATAGATCCTAATTCACTGATACATTTGCCTTCTGGTGCTGAAAGAGCAGATGTCTAAAATTGACTCGCTCTTTGAAACGAGAACTGGAATCCTAAATGCCTCCTTGACCCCCTCATCTACTTAATCAGGCATCTGTTGTCAGCGCTCTGGCTACTGCTGAAAGAAAATTACAGTTTGCTTTTCTTTCTGCAAACATTTGTTACATCTTGAGTCAAGCCAGTTGTCCAAGGTCTATGAAAGAGGAAACTGATTTTATGGCAGGAGGCATTGAACTTTCTGAAATGAGCAGCCGCTGATCCCTACGCCTCCTTCTTTGGAGCTGGAAAATGCGGAAGGTGTGGCAGGCAGCAGCGTAATCGATTGAAATACAATCCTTGGCTGAGAGGATGTAGGAGGAAGCTTGATTTGGTGTTTCTGAATGGGAGGAATGTTGAGGACTCGGAGAATTATCGCTAGAATGACATGCTTCCGTCTGCCCATTAAACCTATTCATTCATAACTGGTTAATTAGCAAGGGTGAATTGGGGGTGCTGTGAAAAAGGGCTCTCTTTTTTATAGTTTAAAATAGTAATATTTTGTTACTGTAACATGAAATAAAAAAGAGGATCTGAATAACGCCTTTTTCTTCTAACACCGAAGGGTACTTTCTGTTTACAAAATTGCAAATTACCCTAAGCCCCGTTTAGTAATAATGCTCACATGTTCGTTCTACTGGGGAGCTGTAGTGGGAAAGGCCACACACCCATTATCGCATACCGCATATCGCTTAACTCTGCACCCAAAGGCATCCTCGCACGTAACCTGGAACCCCATTCATTGAGACTCCCAAAGGTTCCCAATGGGTGCCTTTCTGCACACCTCTGCGTGTGTTTAGGCCTCCTCACTATAGAATTTCATAAGGAACCACTTCTTTCATTAAAAGGAAGCTTATTAAAGTTGCTAGTTATGGTTGGGTTTCCCCCTGAGTGTTTTCCTGATTCATTTTCTTTAGGATTTTGGTGTTTCTCTTAGGGCTGTTTACGCGTTACATGCGGTGAGTGTGCATTCTGGGTACTTGTGTACACAATTGGTTGCTGTCCCTGTGCTTAGGGTTAAGCGTGAACAAACCTACTGTGAATTTTGTGTTTTATTTTTATGGAAACTGCCCAGAGAATAGATAAGCAGTAGGGAAATGTAATGAATGAATCCATAAATAAAAATTATTTAACTGACTGAGTGACCTAATTGTAACACTCTGCTTTTATGTAACATTCTGTTTTCATTTATTTTATTTTATTTTATTTTAACCCAAGCTAACATACCAGCCACTTCAGTTACTTTTTGGACTTTGCCATGATGATGGCTTAGTGTAAGCAATAATCCCATATTTACACTGTAAGGCCATAAAGTTGTGTGTGTTGTGGGGTTTGTGTGTGTGTGTGTGTGTGTGTGTGTGTGTGTGTGTGTGTGTGTGTGCCTCAGGCAAAATGGGGAATTGAGGTTAAGACACTCCTAGGCAGAGCTCTCGGGTGTGTTGCCTTGACCTATGTACATATTTATCAACTTCAACGGTGACTGGATCACATGTCCTTGGCACAGTCATTCTGAATGTGTAGCAGGAGAATAAGAGGCCTGTTACTTCTTTTCCAAAGTCTACTGTATGTGTGTCAACTATGTGCCACTGTTATCAAGGAACATGCACATGGGAATATTGGATTTATTGATCTAAAATAAAGTCCTAGATTCGACTTACTTTATTTTGTGCAAATTAGAGCTTGCTTTCAATGATATTTTTGTGTGTGTGTGTGTGTGTAAAGACTATAATGCAAATGTGGCAATTTGAAATCTTTCAACTAGGGCAGCTTCCGTGACCCCACATACTGCACTTTCCTGACTGCAATTGCCAAGAAATGGCTAAGAATGCACCCTATGCATGTCTACTCAGAAGTAAACCCCACTTAGTCCAATGAAGTTTACATCCAGGTAGGAATGGGTGAATATCTCAATATAAGCTTTTCCCATATTCTCATTTTCTCCAGTCTTAAATTTGGATATCTACATTTCCACATTGGTTTGAAATTTTTAAATTTTCTATTGAAAAAAAGTCCTCATGAAAGTTCATTGGCAGTTTTCTGCGATTTTCTTTTAATACACATATTTTTGTCTGTATTTTTCCACTATACAGTATACAGTTTCCACTATACAGTATACACTATACAGTACATTTTTGTGAGGGGGCGAAAATCACCTAATATAATGTGGTTTTGGATGCTAATTTAATAATATGAACATTTATATGCACACTTTAACCTAGTATATGCATTTTTGCATACATTGCTTGGCTGGAGAAATACATTGCAAAATTCAGAGATGTGCAAATGTTGGAGGATGACTATGCTTTGGTTTGCATAAAGTTTCAGAAGGTGCAAATTAGGTAGATCTGCCTTTAGATGCAAATGGAATGGAATTGTGTCTGCATTTAAAGGTGAACTTACCTAATCCACACTTTCCATAACAATACATGAACCAAAATGCAGCCTTCTGCAAATGCAAATGTCTCCTCCTTCAAAATTCACACTTCTCTGAATTTTGCAATACTCTGAATTCTCTGAATTTTGCAATACTCCAGCCCAGTAATGGCACACAAAAGGCATATACTAGGGTAAGGCGCATATGTCAGAGAGAATAATGGACAAAAAATGCATTATATCAGGGGACATTGCTGTGCAAAGCTATGTCTTGTAGGCAAGATAGCATACAAATATGTATATTAGGAGAAATCCTCACTATAGTTCTGGTAAATTTTCATGAGGACCTTTAAAAACTAACCTGATGTAGGAATGTGGAGAATGAAATCTATGACTGGAAAAATGAGAAATGGAGAGGAACGAAATGAGCAGATTCACCTGTCCTGGGTGGGGGTCTCTGCTCCACATCTTCCTTTGTGCAATGCGGGCTAGAGCACCTGAAAAGGGATGTAATGGAATGTGTGTGTGTGTGTGTGTGTGTGTGTGTGTGTGTGTGTGTGTGTGTTTCCCTCTGTACTAATTAGGGTGCTTCAGTGCACTTTCTTTTCTTTTTAATTGGCCCTGCTCCTTCTGTGGCTTTCACAGCAGCCTGACCCACCGCGGTAAAGCTAGAATTATACAGATGCCTCCCAGGGCAGGTCTCCGTCTCCTTCAGCACCTGTTTGCACTGCTTTGTCCCTGAGAAGTTGCATGCCTGAGAGCCCTTGGCAGGGCTTCCCCCTCTATTCTCATGTGAAGAGATGGAATGCTGCAACTCCTTATTATTCACTTTTGACCTTCTTAATTTTTTTTTTGTCTTCCCGCTTTGGATGCACAGAGCCCCAGGCTGTGACATGCAGAGAGAAGCAAGAAGTGGGGGGGGGAGCAAGAACAAGAGCAAAGGTCTTCAGGAATGTGGTAAGTTGATAGCTTCTGCATGACCATTTGCTAGCACAAATTTTCTTGTCATCTCCCTATTGTTTCAGAGACAGTTTTGAAGCTGTGGTCCTGTTTCAAACAGATTGTATACACCAGCAGTGAGGAACCTCAGGCTTGGAGGCCAATTGTGGACCTCCAGGCCTCTTCCTGGCCACAAACACACAGCTTCTCCCTGGGCCACAACCCTTGTGGACCCTGCTTCTCACCACAACATATATATTTTTTGCCTAGGTGGAATGTATCATTCAACTTAGATAATGCAGCTTGGCTGGAAGGGGGCCAGAGAGCGGTGTGTGAGTGTGTGAAGAAACTACCCCACTGGACTAAGAAAAAATGGTGTTGCTCCCATCCTATTTGCCTCTGGTCCTGACTGCCATTGGTACATGGCCCCTGTAAAACAGTCCAGAAGGGAATGAGTTCCTCTGGTTCAAAAATGTTCTTTGGCATTGATCTAGAGCATCTTTGAGAGATGCCAGCCAGTCTTTTCCCGAAACTTTCCCCAAGAAAGAAACTTTCATGTTCTTGATTTTTCTTGCTGGTGAGCTGTTTTGGTTTCTGGTATTTATTTGCAAAAAAACAAAGCATATTTTCACCTGTCAATCATTAGTCCGACTGATGTTCTAGGAATACCTAAAGTTGTTTAAGATTAGACTGAAAGGCGAGAGCCGGGCTCTTCTGTAAATTGTCCATCAGCAAAGCAGAAGGCTCCAAAAGCTGCATTCCTGGCCCAGCCCCACTCGCTGAGGAACTGTTTAGTCTGCTGCACAAGTGCTGTTTGAAGACATGCTGTTATGTGAAGTTTAGTCTTGGTAGGGGGAGTTGATGTGTGAGCTCTGCATTCTTTTGTTCTTAACTAAGGCTAGATTAATAAAAGGTGTTAATCAGCATTTTTCTTTCTTTTCTAGGGAACGTCTCTCTCTCTCTCTCTCCATTACTGACACTTGCAGCATGTGGAAACCTTGGGCAAAAAGTGAACAAGGTCCAAACCAGGGCTGCCAAGTTGAATAAAATATTGGGGGGGGGGGAGTGGGTAAGCCCCAGCCCACACAATCAATCACAAGATACAGTGCCTGCACACCATTGGAACGGCAATGCTTATATGGACAACTTTTTCGCAGATGTTCATCAGGATGGTAAGACCTTTTCTTGCCCTACCAAACGTGTGGAATAATGGCTGCTACAAGGATGTCATTCTGCAGTTGATACAAAAAGCAGGAAGTGATCTAGAGAAGATGGGGGTATATCAGAGGATAAGTTAAAAAGTGTGGCACTTGCTCTAACAACTTCATAGTGAGTACTGCCATCTTTTTTCTACGGGGGAGGGAAGGCACTGGTTAGGTTTAAATCGAAATGTGAGCCAAACCAAATTCCCACCCCCACGTTCCTTCCCTCCTGCCCAGTTTGGGGTCTTCCTTTAGCTGGAGAGTTTCCTCTGCATTCTCTTGCAAAGGGCTGGTGTGCAGCATGCGACATTATTGCTTATCACAGGGGTGGCCAACTCCCAAGAGACTGCAATCTACTCACAGAGTTAAAAACTGGCAGTGATCTACCCCCCTTCAAGGTCAAAGTTGTTGAACTTTTTTTAGGAAGGAGGAAGACCAATTTTTGGGGGGGGGGTTAAGTCAAAGTTGTTGAGTTTTTTCAGGGAGGAGGTAAAATGTTGAGCTTTTCTTAGGGGAGCCACAGTTATTCAGCTTCTTTGGGGGAGCCAGTGATCTACCAGTGATCTACTGCAGACATCCAGTGATCTACTGGTAGATCATGATCTACCTGTTGGACATGCCTGGCTTATCACATATCCAGGCTGACATTAGTAGCATTCCTGATCAAGTGTGAACACACTCATGATTCCCACAATTTAGCCCAGAGTTTGTGTCAGAGGTCTTATTTGTTGCCAAACTTTCTTCTTCTTCCTCTTCCTCTTCTTCTTCTTCTTCTTCCTCCTCCTCCTCCTCTTCGAGACAGCGATCACTCTGGAGCCATGATGATTAGGGGAGACCACTCATACTTCCTTGTATTAGTTTTGGGATTCATTCACATGATTGCTACTCACTTTGCAGTGGAATTGGCTTACAGTTCAGGGCATGTCTGCCAAGATGGTTTTCACAATACAAATCAATTTCCTAAGTCTGCTTTTCTGTTAAGCATTAAGAATGATAAAGAAGCTTAAGAGGAAAAGTAGCATTGCATGAGAAAGCAACAAAAGGAGAATACTTGAAGACTATGAACAATGACAAGGCTAAAATATAATGGTGGCTGGGGTAGGGGATGGGAAGGTCTTGGCTATATCTTTCAGAAAGACCAGATTGTCACTCTAACATTTGTTAATAGGAAAGAGCGGGAAATTGGCATTTTTGAAGAAGAAAATGATCAGTTCCAAATTTTACATCAGCACAAATGGGACAAAAAAACAAATGTGTATTTTGGCATCTTTCCAGGAAAATCAACATTTTTTGCATGCTGTACATAGGCTATAGCTAATTACTCAGAAAGTAACTGTAAAAAGAGGAAAGATCCATTCTCATGTTTCTTAGAACCCTTTTCATATTTCAATGTGAGATCTTTCTGACTATTCACATTGCTGGACACGGAACTTCCAGTATCCTCAGCCAGTACAGCCATGATGGCTGGGTCTGGCGAGAGTTTTAGTCCAAAAGTTCTGGAGGACACCAGGTTGGGGACAGCTAGTCTAACTCATCATCACTGCAGGGTTCAGGACTGGATGCGGAGAAGTCTTCAGTCATCCCTAGCTAGTAGCTGAGATGCTGCAGGCAGATCAATAGAACACAGCAGTCTTTACAGTTCCTCTCTGTTCTATTTCCCTATCTTTTTGTACCTTTTCTTCTCTATTCTCTTGGCATGTAGCCCAGGAACTAAAAGGACATTGCAAGAGGTTACACATACAGGACTACATAGGAAGTGAGCCACACACTCCTGCTGTAAAACCGGCTGCCACATAAACCTATGGTTACTTCATCTGCCATGGAGCACGGCATCAAGCTTGCAGAATAGTAGCAAATTCTAATTGGCTTTAATCTGAAAATACATGAATAGATGACAGCTTATGAGTGCTGACGTGCTCTTCTGAATGCAGATGATCACTGTGCCTTTGACTTTTAAAACCCCCTCTTTAAACAGCGTCAGCTTTGACTTCCTGACATGTGTGAGGCTAATGAAACCTAACACATTTCTTATTTTGCATTTACAGCGTGATTCTACATCTTTAATGCATAGTTTGCTATACTGGGTGTCATGCTACCCAGCAGTGCAAGCATTTCATCCATTTGCATAGGATGTCTCCAGAAGAGTGCTTGAAAGATCATTCTGTTAGTCTGCAAAACAGTTTAATTAGCACGGGATTCTATGGCATGCTGGACTATTGTCTGTGGGCCAGACATGGGCTGGACATGCGCAGAAGCAATTTCCGGCGCTGCGCTGCCCATGCCCGGGGTGCCAGAAATCACTTCTGCGGCTGTACAGACGCCGGAAATCGCTCCTGCGCAGAAGCGATTTTCGGTGCAGGCACGATTTCCAGCGCTGCTTGGCAAGTCCCCGCACCATGCTGTGCTGGTTTAGCACAGCACACGGGGGACTTGCTGAGTGGGCAGCTCGGTGACTGGGTGGCTCGTGGGCCAGATAAACGGACTCCGTGAGCCGGAGCTGGCCCATAGGCTGGAGGTTGCCGATGCCTGCTCTATGCTCTTCCCAGCGACATTTCTCCTCTGGTCACTGCTGTGGATACATGACCTGACCGTCTCCAAATGCAGTTTCAAAAAAACAAGGGTGTGTTTTAGCTCACCTGCTGTCCATCTTTTTCTCAGTGATATCATTCAGAGGCTATCTGGCCCACAATTCTTTCCCCTTTAGACTGGATCCTATAAGGCTCTTCTGTCTCTTACATGACTGGGATAGAAAAGGCGATCGTCCAGTGGTGGTTGGTGCCCTGTAGGGCGGAAGATGTGGAGACCACTGAGAGTGGAACCAGAGCCAATGACAGGCAGAGCCAGCTAATTCTAGTTTTAACTCCTTCATTCATTTCAGTGGGGCTTTCACACATATTATTTTGTCTTTAGATAAAAGTTATTGTGTTTCTCTTTCTTGGGTTGCTTTAAAAATTGAAGCCAGACACAAATCTTGCTCGCCACTCCTTCACTCACAAGCCTTAGATCTGCTTGTATCGAAACCCCACTTCAGGTTTTGGACAACTAATCATACATCTGGTTTAACATTAACTCATATTGTTGCAATGCAACTGAAACAAAAACTGAGGCATGTTACTTAAGCTAGATGTCTAATGTTGAAAATATAGCATGAGCTCACATTCTTACTATTTATTGCTCATAAAATAAAATAAATGTGCCCAGATTATTAGGATTATTTGTGCTCAGGACTTTCAAAATTATCACAATCATTTATGTGGGAGAAATATATCAACACAATGACATCTAAAACCTTAAGACCCTTGATTTGAGAGCACTAAGAGGCATACAAAGTGATACCTTTAAATGTCAGATGTTGCTGTGTTGATAAATCGCTTGCACATAATGGATGATGATTAATAGCATATCTATTCTAACTCATCTGACTCATCTCTGTTACCCAGTTGAGAAAATATTAGAGTGCATTGACTGACAAGTCACATTAAATCAGATGTGGACAAAGGTTAGATTGGGATCTACTGTCTGATCCAGTGATGGAGGTGATGTGCACTAGATTGGCAAGGCTTTCTGACTCTCAATTGTTTAAACAACCGAAGCAACAAAATGACCATCCCTGCTTTACTGCCGTCCTAAATTAGGCTGCTGAAATGAAGAAACCTTAGGAAAGTAGTTTTTTTGTGGGGAAGGTCTTTGAATGTCATTTTAGTTCTGGTACTCTGTAAAAAAAAAAAAAAAAAATTCCTGGGCTTGGAATGCTTTCATTTTTAACTTTTATGACTTTTCAAGTGGGTCTGAGTGAAGGATCTTGAGGTTTAGTAAGAACTTCTGTTCTATATCAAGTTTCCAGTCAAGATTCTGTGAACGTCATAGTTAATGATACTGCCATAATAACAGGAAAATGCTTTGACGGTTCACTATGATGGATTTGCATGGGCTGTTTCACACACCAATGGTTATTGCTTGATAGGTGATTGCTGTATCAAGCTGTGACTTGCATGTACGGATGCCTATAATTTTCACATTATCTCTCACTACCTCCAGCACTGGGCTTTCAGTAGAGTCAATTCACATGCTCAGCAATGAAATATTGAGTAATCAAGTAATGTGCTGGACCAGCCTCCAGAAATCTCTCCTAGCTATGTTGCACAATGTAAACAGTTAGTTAGCTACGCATAACATCTAGGTAAAGGTAAAGGGACCCCTGACCATTAGGTCCAGTCGTGACCGACTCTGGGGTTGAGCGCTCATCTCGCATTATTGGCCGAGGGAGCCGGCGTATAGCTTCCAGGTCATGTGGCCAGCATGACAAAGCTGCTTCTGGAGAACCAGAGCAGCACATGGAAACGCCGTTTACCTTCCCGCTGTAGTGATTCCTATTTATCTACTTGCACTTTGATGTGCTTTCGAACTGCTAGGTTGGCAGGAGCTGGGACCAAGCAACGGGAGCTCACCCCGTCAAGAGGGATTCGAACCGCCGACCTTCTGATCAGCAAGCCCTAGGCTCAGTGGTTTAACCACAGCACCACCTGGGTCCCTCGCATAACATCTAGCCAGTCACAAATGGCTACTGTACTTTGAAAGCAACAGGATGTCCACACGAATGAAGGAAGGACGGCATTATCTGTTCAAATTGCATATAACATTATGAGCAAAAATACAAACTGCAGTCAGTTAAGATAACAAGCTGACATTAGAAAGAAGCTTTTTTATGGAAATTTGTGATAGCTTCAGAGAGAGGTGAGCTTTACTTTGATCTCCATTTTATGAGAGCACAGTCAGCTTTAATTCTATTTATAAGTACGTAAAAGACCATGATGTGTCAGATGGAGGGCAGGAAAGGGTGTGTGTGTGTGTGTGTGTGTGTGTGTGTGTGTGTGTGTGTGTGCGTGCTCAAGTCGCTTTCATCCTTACCCTCTCCCATTTTTCCTGCTGTAGCTGCTCTTTTGTCTCTCTTAACTTCTCATGTTCGAAAAGGATCTTTAGGGATTGAGCAAGCCCTTCTGCCACTGCAATCATCTTTAGGAAAGTTCAGACTTTCCACTTAAGCAGAAGAGTGAAGAAGACGACACCCTTAAGAGGCATAGTAGGGGCCCTGTCCTCTATATCTCTAGCAAGAGGGTGAAGTTCTCTGACCCCACAGTAGGCCAAAGGATGCTATGCAATGCTTAGGATTAGCACCTTCCCTCTTCAATTATGCTACAACAGAAATGCACCTCCAGCTCCTTGTGGGAGCTGGAAAAACAACATGTACCTGGAAGGCTTCCTTCACTTCTTGTGCTGTGTACATAAATGCTAGTGTTGCCCCCTCTGCATCCTTGGTCTGCTAAGTCTCCGGCTGGGATCCAGAAAAGCGTCTCTAAAGTTCTGACATGGTCACCTCCCAACAAAGAAGTGGAACATTTAGAACTGATGGGGTCATCGTTCATTGGAGTGTATCTGTTTTCCATTCAGAAGATTCAAAGTTCAATCCCCGGCATCATCAGGTAGGGCTGTGAGACAACTGAACACCTTCCACCAATGCAGACAATACTGAGCTAGGTGGATAACTGGTCTAACTACCTGTATAGCACAGTTTCCTATGACCAAGGGGTATCAAGGGGCCTTTGAATCTCTGAAATGCTTAGGAAGCCTGTTCCATCCTGTATGATCCCTGGATACACAAACACATAAATGAAGGTTTTACAGATAAAACTCACTTTAAAAAACCCAGTCAACACCAGGTTTGAGATTTGCTCCCTGCATGTAAGCACAGCTTTAGTTAATCTACCCTCTCTTCACAGTGTAGTGACATCTACTGGATCATAATATATCGAAGCCTTGTCCTTCCTCCGTATTGATGGGGGGGGGGGATATCTCATCTCGAGCATTTAATAGAAGGCAGGCATGGAGCTTTTCCTAACGAGAAAATCCAGGGCATGTCCCCATTACGTTGGCTTTTTAATGAAATTGGCCATGCTAGGATTTCCTCTCTTACTACCTCTGTAAAAGTGTGAGCGAAGAGAAACACTTAGTGCAAGATTAAATTTTTCTTTGCACTTTGATGGCTTTTGATGCCTGGGGAATTTGCTCTGCATTTTTGCAGCAAGCAATGATAAAGCCCACAATCTCAAGCACTGTAGCCAAGCGAAGGGAGCCAGCAAGCTTTGGGAGGACTGAGGGCCTGTCCCTTTCTTCTTTGGCAATACTTATCTAACTTGGCATGCCATTGAAGTATGTGTTTTCACTTTCCAGAGACTTGGGAAGAAAATATTGCCAAGGAGACAACGGCTCTCACAAATGTAGTACAGAACAGATTTATTGTTTGGAGTCACAGGAGAATCACAGAGATATGAACTCCAGAGACAACAAATGGGCTGTGATGCTCTGTGTCCCCTCCTCTTGCCCCACAGTCATTAATCTGAATCAAGGCTCACCAGAGTTTAGCCCCAACCCCTCCATGCAATAACATTTTCCCAGGAAAAATCAGGAAAGACTGGAGTGCCTCTAAGCATGTGCAGTGCCTTTCGTTCCCCGCTGAACACACCTTTAGAATGTCAGTATTTTGTGAGAGGGATTCACATGCACACCAGGAAATTTAGCTTTGTGCGATTAAGTCAATTAAAGCACTCCGTCATCATAGCACAACGTATCTGCTTGGGATGAAGAAAACATTTTTTTGCAACTAGGAAAGTTAGAGAGAAATGCATTTAAAAGTCTGGGATGAATGAGTGACTAATAGCAAATAATTATTTGCTTAAATAATTAATTTAAGCAAATCAAGATGAGTCCTCATTGTTACATAATCTCCCTGCAAACAAACCAGAACCTTCAATTAGTGCCGTAGCTATGGGGGGGGCTAGCTGGGTTTTTTCGCCCTGGGTGAAGCATCTGGGGGGGGGGGTTGCCATTGAGGCTCCCAGCCTCTCTGTGTGTGTGTATGCAAATGTGCTTGAGGTGTGTGCCAAACTGGATCTTTAACCCAGGTCAAATAAAGCCTAGTTTTGTCCCTGCCTTCAATCAGGGACTTTCTGGGGCAGCCTCTCTGGATCCAAACTCAAATAAATATTTGACAGTGATCCTATTAGTACATCCCTAAGACCATTTCCATGGGTAAAAGAAGGCATTATTTAACCTGGAGTAGCCAACAGAGTTCCCTTGAGATGTTATTGAACTCCAGTTGTTAATGTAGACACTATTGAATACATGGGGGTTAGGGAAGGGGTAGTACTTCTGGTCATGCTTCTTCTAGGGTTGTTGATCCACCTTAGGTCCCCACCCTGCACTCAGCTCTCACCTGCGGCTCCTAGAAGCTGTCAGCATGTGACAGCAGCCACACCCTAGGAAACAGCTTTGAGTGGCTGGCTAAACGAGTGTAGCCGATGGGACTCAAACCGTGAGTGAGTTACGAACTTCTCCTGCGTGAGAAGACAGGCTCCAGCAGATTGAGTGGATGGGACCAATATTGGGTCCAGCAGTCAAGAAGGTAGTTTCTGCATATGCTGTAGAGGGAAGTGAGAAGCAGACCAGAGCTGGTCAACCTGGGAAGGTAGCCCATCTAGGAGGAGAACTCTGATCCTAAACCTCCACTGCCGTGCAGGATATCTTTGGGAGAAGAAAAAGGCTGAGAAGTAAACCCTACACAAATCTGGAGCGAGGTCCCTGAGGTGGTTGGGTGGTGCCTTCCGACCAACAACATTGACTACATTGGCTGGGGCTGATTGCAATGGGAGTCTGATGGCATCCAAAGTGGAACAGGTTCCCCATTGAACCCCTTTGGTCTATTGGAGCGAGAAGGCAGGAGTTTGCTCAAAGTTCTGGGAACTCTTTGAAGCGTTGAAAGCTTTGGGTGGTGCTGATGTTTGTCCAACCCTTTTTGGTGTTACAAATTGTGACCCTTACTTGGGATGTTGCTGATTAGAAATGAGCAAGATGCACTCTGCACATGCTCAGTGGTGTTCTTTCTTTCACTTGTTCTAAGATTGAGCCCCAGCATTCATAGCATCAAGTTCTGGAGCGGAGCCCTGGATCCAAGGAAGTCCTTTGCAACTGTTTGGAATGGCATCCGGTTGCAGAAATCAATGGCTGGGAGATGTGTATTAACTGGAGGATTGAATGGCTGGCAGAGGTGCTTGAGGGTCTGCAGGAGAGGCATTATGGCTCATCTTCATTACTCTGAAGTTTTGCTTTCAGAGGCTTGCCTGCTGCTAGAAGCTGAACTTGGCATTCATTTAGAGGTCCCAACACAACAGATTAGCCTTGAAATAATATAGGGGTGGGAATGCAAAGCCACATTTTCTTCAGGGGAAAACCCAATATCAGTTGGAGTCTGTGATGAAAGTGTATCTGTCTGTTTTCAAGGTCCTGCAGGCAGCTGGGTTTAAACCCAGCCTGCTGCATCTCTGGGCCAATAACAAATGGAAAACAAGCCATTTCTAAGGATGTTATAGGAATCCTAAAATCCTATGGTATTTACTTCCAGGTAAGGCTGCAAGGGTTTGCAGCCCAGCAGCGTTATCTTATTCTGCCTTGGTTAGACCACACCTGGAATACTGTGTCTAATTCTGGCCAGCACAATTTAGGAAGGATGTTGACAAGCTGGAATGTGTGCAGAGGAGGGCAAGCAAGATGATCAAGGGTCTGGAATCTAAGCCTTATGAGGAACAGTTGAAGGAGCTGGTTATGTTTAGCACGGCATGGAAAAGAGGAGACTGACAGGAGATACGGCAGTCATCTTCAAATATCTCAAGGGCTGTCACATGGAAGAGGGAACATGCTTGTTTTCTCCTGCTCTGGAGGGTAGGACTCGAACTCATGGCTTCAAGTTACAAGAAAGGAGATTCCATCTAAACACCAGAAAGAACTTTCTGATAGTGAGAAACGTTCAACAGTGGAACAGACTCTTTCAGGAAGTTGTGGTTCCTTGTACGTTTTAATGCATCTGTCTTGGATGCTATAGCTGAGATTACTGCATTGCAGGGGGTTGGACTAGATGACCCTTGGGGTTCCTTCCAGGGGTGCCAACTCGAGTAAAATGTAAGCCCCGCCGCACACAATCTTTCACATGACGCAGTGTACGCGCACTGTTTGAATGGGAACGCTCATCAACTTGGTGAGGTCCCGGCCCTCTCAGATGTTCTATTGTGAGGCGCTGAAGCCCCCGCGGCGCCGAAGAGTGGGCTGCTGTGGTTCCTTCCAACTCTGCCACCGGCGCGAGACGGGCAGGGCTTGGCTGTGGGCAGAGCCGCCAAGCGCTCCGGGCAAGGGCTTTTACCTGCCTGCCGGCCAGCGCGCCCCGGACTGTCCGAATTGCGCGGGCGGCGCTTCCTTGCTACCTGCTTCTTCGGCGGCTGGCGAGCCTCTTCTGGCTCGGGCTCCTTCCGCGCTGCCTTCCTCGTAGGTGGGGCTTCGGGCATTTATTTATGAGGCGCCCCGCCGCCGGCTCAGCCCTCCGATTTGCTCCGCGAGGGATGTATGCAAAGGCTCGTGGGCAGCGCCGGGGCGAGTGAGGCGGGTCCTGGGCGGGACCGGGCGGGCGCCGCGGAGAGGGAAGCGCAGCCTCGAGCGCGCCGCCGCCGCCGCTCCTGACCATTCCGGCGAGGGGCTCCATGCGCAAGAGGCTCCGGGGACCTGCGAGGATCCGGCACCAACTCCGTCAGTCGCGTCTCTCTCTCTCAACACACGCACGCGAGCCGGGAATCTATTTAGCGCAAGCCAGGAAAAGAAAAAGTGGTTTCATAGCATTGGGATTTTAAAAAGTATTGTTTCGCTCCCCGAAACCGGAACCCCTGGGCACATCTGTGCCACTTCAGGACTGAATCCTTCAGTGGGTCGGTGAGTACAATCGAAAGTTCCCTTTCAGCCTTGCAAATGGATGAGGAAACTGATGACTGATTACTGGTATTTTTTTAACTCTTAGTGGACGCAAATATTGTGTTTGTGTAGAAAATGTGTGCGTTGTGTATGTGTAAATATATTTGTGTGTATGTACATACACACACACACACACACACACACACACACACACACACACATTTCTCACAGCCGCTGAATGTGAATATTTTTATTTTCTTTCCACAGACTAATTCTCTCCCCCCCCCCCTCAGTGCCGGTGCGAGCGCATGACACCTGCCTTCCCAGTGAGGCTGAAAAACGCTTTCCAAAAGCAGCAGGCAAAAGGTTGCTGTTTTCCCCCTCCGCTTCCCCTAGAGCAGTGCCTGAACTTCAGCGCCTTAGGTCCTCCTTCTCATAGTCTGCTAACTAAGGAGCAATGAGCACTGGCTTCTGCCGTTTCTTAGGCATTCTGCTTCTGCAAGGATCTCCCTGCTTGCCGGGAGAGATCCTGCGTTATTAAGATACGTGCGAATATTTTACTGCCTCGGTTTTGGGGAAGATCAAGTTCTCACTTGATCTTACAACAAGTAAAATTTGGTCATACACATTCTAGATTAAATTCGAATAAATTGGAAAGAGCACTTGTTATGACTGTTTCTTTCCAATATACTGTAATTGGAATGCGCATTGCATAACTCCATCACTCTCCTCCCTTAATATATTAAAAGGAATACATTTGACAACTGTGGAATACTAATCCTGTTGCTTCTATTAAACTTGCAAGCCAAGCGTAATTGGCCATTTGTTTGGGTCAAACAAAGCAGTCTTAATGGGATTTACGGTAATAGCATTTTCTTCCTTTGCCAAAGAAAGAAAAGATGAAAAGGTGATAGTGAAGGATATCCTATCAGCTAGTGGATATGCCAGAAGTAATTTGTGGGGGGTGGATGATGACAACGACAAAGCTGAACCCTTTTTTGGGAAAACGTGTCAATATTGGCACTGAGAAATTTTTTCTTCCTTGTGATATTTGTGCATTTTTCTGATCACGTTATTTGAAAGTAAGGTGAGAAACTTGACCTGCACTCCAAATGGTTGCTTTTCCTGAACCCCAGGTCTAAAATGCGAGGAAACGAACAGGGATATTTTGAGGGTGTGCCAGCTTCATGAGGGAATACAGAAATCCCACTCTAACTGACTTGAATGGGCATGTCCTAGGGCTGCTGGGAGTCCCCATCAGTCACTGCCAATCGGAAATGGTTGTAGGCTTGTAGCAGGCGTCATTTCTCTTCTCTTCACTTTGATGCAGCCTGTCGCTCCCTTCAAATGATGGAGGGCGCATGACGATTTGCTGTCTGAAAGTGGCAGTGAGCCTTTTGTTTCAGTCAGCCGCACTCCCCAACCCATTCGCTGCTAAGTGTGGCAATTAATACTGCAGCCTAAATTGTTGCTCTGGCTCAGGCACTGGACATGGTCACATCAGTACACCCTCCTTGGCCACGCTGTGCGAAAGGATTTGCTGTGGTTCTTTTGAAGCAGGTGTTCCCTCCCTTCAAGGACGGTGAAGTCTAAATGTGCACGGAGGGGGGAAAATATATCTCCTTGAGTTTGCCCTAGTAGAACACGGAGGCTGTGAATGATCCATGTAATATGAGGATAAAAAGCTTATGGCTTGCTGTCAACACTCTGGGGAGTATAATGTTCACAGTGTTAAGGGGCAGGTGCAGAGTGCTTTCGGCTCCTGCATGCTGCAGTGGGTAGTTAATACAGTACTGTGCAGCAAAGGGTGCGAACCTTAGGGCACTTAAACAGCTCATTCTGCAACAACGCTACTGAAATCAATGGGCTTGTTCCCAAAGTAATTTTCGCCTCAAAGTCAACTGACTTCAAGACCAAAGGGTGACTTCCTTGTTAAGTTTCTAGGTACTTGCTCCCCAGTTGGTTGGGGAAGAAATTGCGCAGGTTTAAACAACAAAGTGCAACGTTAGGAGTGTGGCTACTCCGTGTGGCCCCAATTCCTGCTCACACATTGGTCTTATGTGTACAATGCCTGAATGCCTGAGTACCACCCCTGAATTATACATGTGAATTACAAAGGGGAAAGTGGTGAGTGAAATGGAGATCAATTCTGCCCTTATTCTAAAAAGTACTTTTGCTCAAGTCCACTTGAAATGAGGAAGAGCTGCACAGGTCCTGCATGTACGTCCAGGAGGATGGACTAGTTGGTGGTCACTGTGAGAAGTGGCAGGGCTGAAGACACAAGATGGACCACTGGCCAGTTCCAAGCATGGCTCTTTTTCATATTCACATGTTCTACAATGTCCCATGCATTGCAAGTCCTCTAGAACATTGCCAGAGTTTCACATGCAAACGTGTTTGGTGTTAAATTCTCAGTTTTAAGGGTACTATAGCATCCCTTGAAATTCCTCACCAATTTTTTCGGTCTTTTGCAGTGCATCTTCAACATTGTTTTTCTGTTTAAACCTGCACAATTTCTTCCTAGTTATGCAATCCCAACCAGTTAGGGAGCAAGTATATCACCACTGGTCCCATCACCTCCTGGCAAATAGAAGGGGAAGAAATTGAGGCAGTGAGAGATTTTACTTTCCTGAGCTCCTTGATCACTGCAGATGGTGACAGCAGTCACGAAATTAAAAAAAACGCCTGCTTCTTGGGAGAAAAGCAATGGCAAACTGAGACAACATCTTAAAAAGCAGAGACATCACCTTGCCAACAAAGGTCCGTATAGTTAAAGCTATGGTTTTCCCAGTAGTGATGTATGGAAGTGAGAGCTGGACCATAAAGAAGGCTGATCGCCGAAGAATTGATGCTTTTCAATTTTGGTGCTGGAGGAGACTCTTGAGAGTCCCATGGACTGCAAGAAGATCAAACCTATCCATTCTGAAGGAAATCAGCCCCAAGTGCTCACTTTAAGGACAGATCCTGGAGCTAAGGCTACAATACTTTGGCTACCTCATGAGAAGAGAAGACTCCCTGGAACAGACCCTGATGTTGGGAAAGATGGAGGGCACAAGGAGAAGGGGACGACAGAGGACGAGATGGCTGGACAGTGTTCTTGAAGCTACTAACATGAGTTTGACCAAACTGCGGGAGGCAGTGGAAGACAGGAGTGCCTGGCGTGCTCTGGTCCATGGGGTCACGAAGAGTCGGAAACGAATAAACGACTAAACAACAACAAATATCACCTGATAACAGCATGGCAACATGGAGTTAGAATGTAGCCTGTTGCAGTTGGCTATATGATAGCATCATAAAGCCAGTTCAGAGTCCAGGCAATTCTGCCCTTCTTTCAATAGGCAAACATGGTAGGCTGCTCCTGTGGGGAAAATGGCTGGGGGCACTTCTAAGAGGTGTTTAAAATCTTGGCCAAAAAAATGTTCCTTTTCCAATAGCAGTCGTAAAGGCATTCGCATTCAAGACTGGTGTACTTGAGGGTTATCTGAGTAACAAACTGGTGAAGCACATCAGGCTGAGAGGTGGTGATTGACCTATTGACACCCATCAAGCATTGTGGATGAGCAAAACTTTGGCTCTAAGACTCCCAAGTCTCCCTCTATGCTATTATCTCTTTTTCTCTAAATACGTAGAAACCCATTTCCTGTTTCATAGTACTATTTGCAGGGGATGTGATCTGCTTCAGTGGCATGGCATTGAGGGCAGTGCATGTTATAGAGTGACCGCGTAGAGACTGGTTCAATCATGCCCTGTAGTGGTTGTCAGTGACAAAGAAAGTCCCCCTGATTGATGTGGTGAACTAGCCCAAATGACTGGGCTAGCTGCCAGTGGTACTAATTCAAAGTGGCATCTATTCTGTCAGTTTCTTAGGAGTGTAAGTTATTTCTTTCTTGCTCTTCAGCCTAATATGCAGTCACTATGACTTCAATCCGTTTGCTGCTTCGCTTACCGTTTTTGAGTTTTAAAACCCACAAACAAAAGAGTAAATTCATGGATGAGTAAATTCATGGATGAGTAAATCCATGAATGAGTAATTCACCACCACACATTCCTGGCTATGTGCATTGCTTGGGGTGGGGCAATGTCGTGCATGTGACATTAGGACATTGGCAGGAGCTGGGGACGGAGCTGAATGTGGTGGCTGTGCAACTTCAAAGGCTGGCAGCTCCTCCTCCGCCTCCTTCTGGCACCGCCACTGATGGCCAGCTGCTTTGACCCTCTCTCCCTTCTGCAGCAGGAGGAGTAGGTGAAGGAGAAGGAGAAGGAGACAGCCACTGGAGCCACTCCATGCTTGGCTTTGCCTCAGTGCTTTTTGGAACCCCACACCCAAAATATTTTGGGGCCCCAAAAGGGCTGGGCCCCCAGGAACTGGCACCCTTGTTTTTTATATAGGCTGTAATGGTCTATTTTTTGGGTGAAAATGATGCTTTGTATTTCTTTTTAAAAACTTACGTGGCTAATAGATACAATGTTCATTCAAAGTAACTTCTCTGCCCTGTGTAAAATAATTGTTTAGAAAGTAGATATCAAAGCTGCTAGCTCTCTCCCATTTCTACTTCTGACTATACCTCGATACATTAGGTACCACGTAAGTGTATAGTTCATGTACAGCGAATGAGGCTTCCACCCATTGCAGTTTTGAAAACAAATTCATTTGATTTCCAACAACTAATCCATTTTCTGTTCTGTTCCTAATCCATGTGATTAGGAAGTATCCTGGCAATACTATACAGTGGTACCTCGCAAGACGAATGCCCTGCAAGACGAACTTTTCACAAGATGAATGCATTTTGCGATCTGATGGTGACTCGCAAGACGAATTTGTTTTGCGAAAAATTCATCTTGCGAATCACGGTTTCCCATAGGAATGCATTGAAATTTAATTAATGCGTTCCTATGGGCAAAAAAGAATTTTCAATGCATTCCTATGGGAAACCGCGATTCACAAGACGAATTTTTCGCAAAATGAATTGACTTGTGGAACGAATTAAATTCATCTTGCGAGGCACCACTGTAAGTTACAATGACTTTAGTGGCTTGTATTAATTGTTCTGATGAATTTGTTGTCATTTGCTTTATATGCTATTGTGCTTGATATTTTAGTGATTGCAATGTTAGTTTGCTTTTTTAATTGTGATTGTTCTGAGCCACCTTGAACTCAACATTTCTGTTGGAAAAGCAGAATACTGTACAAATATTAAATCAACTCAATACTGAATTCTCAGAGTTCAGTCTCTGGCTGAAATAAGTTTACATCTTTTGTTAAGCCTGCACATATCCATATTTATTTCTGGGTTAGTTAACCAACAAATGACTATCAGTGATTGTGCACATTCACCTGAAGACAGAGACAATATGCAATACCTGACAGTATGTATAGGGGATTCTGCCCAGTCAACAGGGTTAATGTATTTTGTACATTGCCCAATGAACATGTATAGCCTGCATGTACATTTTGCATGTTACTCAGCAATGTGCATAATCTGTATTACAGATTATGGTAGCCTGAATACTTGTTGCCGATCAATGGCTCTGCTGTTCAGCTTTCACTGATATGGGGTTACTTATGCAGAAGCAACATTTGCTCTTTAGCTGAGCTGTTCAAGAATAGATCTTGCCAAAGCCACAGTGGATGTCTGATTGCTCAAGAGACAAGCCTGGAGCATATGATCTCTCTGCTCTTAAAGTTCCAGTTCATCCTTTTGTTGGCTTTAGAGGAGCGCACGCTTTCAATGCCAGTTCCAGGCTTTGGGAGGCAAAGCACCCTGAAGGAGGGCCCCTTGACTGGTGCCTTTTGCTGGGTGAAAGGCAGCCTGTCAGCCAAGAATCTTCTCCTTCTGTCTCCAGCCTTCTCAGGTGTCACTTGTACCCTGTGCAAAAGCATTGAGATGGGGGAGGCCCTGAGTTAGTCGTCCTGCTCCAGCTCTCCAGACAGAGCTGGCCTGCATGCATTGCCTGGAGGTGTTTTTCTGTCCTTTGGTTTATAGAACGCTAACGCCACCCCAAAGTTTTTACTGTGGTCTCTTCAAGCAGAGTAGGTTCCTTTAGACCTCTATATATGTTTGAAAAAGAGCACAGTAAAGACGGGTCTAAAAATATCAAGACGTTTTCATTCATGAAACCCGATCTCTTGGCCTTGATTTGCTCTGCCTTGACATTTAACATAATTATTTTTCCAGCAGGTGGGAATCATCCTTATTGAAATAAACTGAGACTAATCCTTACTGCAGCGCAGCCCCCCTTTTTTTACTTACAGTGTTTCCCCCACCCCCTGCTGCTGCATGTGCCAAGCTTTCCTCATTTTAAAGAAAATGGTGCGAACATGATGCCTTCCAATGACATTGCAAACTATGGACGTTGTATCTTGCAAAATGTGTAGAATCTCCAATGACCTTTCTCTTTCTCTCTCTCCCCCTGTGCTTTGTTTTAGGTTTCATATCTTGGATATTACATTTTGCATCAGAAGATAATGGCATTTCTAAGTCTCCAAGCGTTGATTGGGTTGTTTGTTTTCTTTTGCACTGTAAATGGATCTTCGCTGCCGCAGGCCAGGGTGTTCTTAACATTCAATGGTAAGAAAGCAGATAAACATTCCTAGGCAAATGTTATTGTAGAACATTGTCTTCGTTCCTTTCACGCCAGTAACTAAGCGAGAAAGGAAATTATGGCTTCATCTTCCTAACTTGCCTTGCTTGCTCTGCTAAGTTTAATGTTCTGCCTTAGGTCTGATCATACCAATGTTTATAAAGCATGCTTGGTTATTTAGGTTAAAGTGTGGCATGTTCTTTGACTTTGAAAAGTTTAAAGGTACTTTAGCACAAATGTAATCATGAGTATTCACTGGATCCTTTTATTTTTTGAAATGGGAAAAAGGGGAATGTCTTCAGGAGGATATACATAGAGGCATTTCAAGTGGCTGGTAGAGCTGCTTCTGAGATGATTAAACCTCTGTATGGGTAGCACATCCCTAATAAAAAATATTTGAAAACTTGACAAACATCATTAACTGCGTGTTTCACTGAAGGCACATATGCAAGGAAGCCGCAGTTGGCAGTGACTTCCCAAGAATATAAACGGGAGCTGGGCCTCCAGATGTTGTTGGACTCCAATTCCCATCACCCTCCATCTTCATCCATGCTGGCTGGGACAGATGGGAGTCCAACAACATCTGAAGGGCCCCCATGTTGACAATCCCTCGTCTACACGTTATGTTCAATATGACTCCCACGCACCATGTTGCTGATGTCCCACTTCACATCAGCTGGCCTGATACGACAAGTCTGGAGTGTGTGGGCAGGAGAAGAGTGTCACCTGCACATTGTGTTTTTATTTAAGAACATTTATACACCGTTTGATTGTAAAAAGCAACAACAACCACCTCCAAGTGGTTTACAAAAAGGTAAAATGATAAATTTAAGAAAAAAATGTACAACTATACTTTAAAGGTAAAGGGACCCCTGACCATTAGGCCTAGTCGTGACCGACTCTGGGGTTGCACGCTCATCTCGCATAATTGGCCGAGGGAGCCGGCGTATAGCTTCCAGGTCATGTGGCCAGCATGACTAAGCCGCTTCTGGCAAACCAGAGCAGCACATGGAAATGCCGTTTACCTTCCCGCTATAGCGGTTCCTATTTATCTACTTGCATTTTGATGTGCTTTCGAACTGCTAGGTTGGCAGGAGCTGGGACCAAGCAATGGGAGCTCACCCCGTCACAGGGATTCGAACCGCCGACCTTCTGATCACCAAGCCCTAGGCTCAGTGGTTTAGCCCACAGCGCCACCTGGGTCGTATACAAAAATAAAGTATACAACTGTACTTTAAAACACATCAAAGTTAAAATACTAAAACAGATTAAAATCACCTCAACTGTCTAAACATCTGGGTATTTTGCTTCTGTATCAGCTGAGCTGAGAGTTTCCCTCATATATTTAATAATAAATATTATTATTTATTATTAATACATATTATTATATTTATTAAATTTGTATACTGCCCGACATCTGAAGATCCCAGGGAGGTTCAAAACAATTTTTTGCTGCTCCCTCTCCTGTACTCAGAGGAAAATATTTTTCTCCATGTTAGAAGGGGTTTTTATTGCTGTTGTCATCATTTCCCCCCTCTCTGGTCTCCTTGTTCATGCTGTTCCTTGGTCCATTTATGTGGTCTTTTGTTCCTGAAAGCCTTGGAGGGACGCAGTGACAAATGCAGAATTCAAAACAGCTGTTGGCTGCCCTTACTTTGCAGGATGGGAATATGCTTTTTAAAAGAAATATGTATACATCATGTGGTTTGCATGCTTTGAGGAAAGAAAAATGAAGCTATCTGTGTACAAAACCCAGCACATTTTTGAAGTGGCCCTAAGAGTGGCAACATTTATGACTGCAAAGTGTTAAATGTGAAAGATCCTGAACTGTCAGAAAGGAATGTGTCTTTACCTTGAACATCCACCAAGTGGGAGTGCTGTGTTTGGAGGTCCCAGGTTTGAATGTGAATATCCCCATCCACTTGTGAGAGCAGCGAAGAGCTCTTTCTGGGACCAGTGAACCATGGATGTCTGAGGTAGATGGACCACTAGTCCCATTTGATCTAAAGCAGGTCCTTATGTCGTCCTTGGATTCACTTGACTTTGAAGCTAACCAGGTGTATTTGGGAGCGAGTATACTGGTATGATCTAAGTGTGCTGAATGCATGTTAATGCGGGTTCTCTATCATAGAGAGCACAATTTGTGGTGGGGGGCTAGCAAACCACTCCTGAGTCAAAGGTGGGGGCATGAGTGGCCACCGCCCGATTGGACCTGGGCTGTTTAGGCTGGCGAGCACTAAGGAACCCACAATCTACCCGGGATCTACCAGAAATGTAGAAATGCATAGCAAATAGTCACAACTTGTAAGGTTGGCGGTTAGGCACTGGTTATTTTGGTTGTATTAAAGGGTCTTATTGATTATGTTGGCCCCAAGTTTATGCCTGCGTGGTTGGTGAAATCCCGGTCAGGAATACAGGGGCTCTAGGCTGTGTCCGTAACCCCCAGGACGGCGTATTGAGGCCCCTGGGAGCCTGAAGGGAGAGGGGAGAGTTCATTGCATCCGGGTCCCCGTCTCTCCCTGTTGGATTTCCCCGTGTTGACAAGGCAAGTTATTATTATTATTTCTGTCCTTAGGTGACAGTTGAGAACCAATGCCTACGCAACCCCTCACGTGTTTTGTATTCAATAAAAGTTGTGGCCAAATTCATGCCCAAAACCATTAAACAAAATTCTATCTATGTGATGAGTTATTTGAGGGGTGGTTTTGGGGACCTCCACACGCAATATTGGTGGGCGGCCAAGGTCATCCTGACCCAGGTGCCCATGTGGAGCGGGGAAACGTATATATATGGAAATTTCCTATCAACATTGTGTTGGGCATGGATGCAAACTGAATCTTTAATCATCTTTGAGCCTGGGTTGCTGCACATTCTGGATAGACTCCAAACCCTGCTGTTGATTTTTGTCACTTACCCACTTATAGAGCAAAACTGCATAATTAGTGTCTAGCTGTGTGTTAACCATTGAAGCCTTCTCTTTAAAAGGTCTCAAATAGCATGTTGGCTGTGTGCCAATAGACTGATGATCCCATGTGTCATTTGAGCAGTCAATTGTCTGTATTTCTGCAAAAATACAGTGTGTGTGTGTGTGTGTGTGTGTGTGTGTGTGTGTGTGTGTGTCGACTTTGTTGCCAATGCTTGCATTTCAGGGTGAATAAAACGTAAGGCTAGCAAATATGCTTCCTGTTTGCAATTCTGTTTTACATGTGTATCTTCTGGGGCACGTAAGGAATTACCAGTGATCACAAAATTCAGGCGGATTTTAAAAGCACAAGCTGCCAAACGCATGTAGCAGCAGCCCATACAATCCAAACCACTTGTTAAGTGGAATGAATGTGTGAGTCATTCAGCTTGTAAAGAAAAAAAGAAAGAAAGAAAAGAAAATCCAGAGGTAATAAATGGAACAGAAAGGAACACAAGAGGAATAAATGGGATAAGGCTTTCTGTCAGTCAATCCATTCAGGTTCTCTGCCACCCACATTCCCTTTTAATTACTGGCTGTTTGCTCCCCTGTTGCTACAGTCACCCAAATGTCTAGAAGGTTGCTCTTGTGCTTCATTATTCTCTGCTTAAAATTGCCACCCCAGCTGACTTGTATGCTGAGAGCAAAATCTAGATGAAACCCAGGAATGCATATTTATCTTTTCCTTTCATTCATTTTGTTGTGTACACATCAGTGTTTACTCCAGCTCCCGTGTGCTCCCACTGCTGGTGTTTGAAGCTAAGTGCAAATGACGTTAGTCCCAGTCCGTAGGTGTCCTGTAGTTTCTTGAGAAATACTTCTGAATGACAACAAACGTGCTGAGACATAGATTTACTAAGGGCCAAGTCTCTTCAATGTGTGCTTGTGAAATTAAAACATCTGAATCTCTATATCATGTTACGTTTATCTGCCCTATGTACAGTTCGGCTCGTGCTAGTATACTAAACTCCATAATCCAGCCTATGGCTGACAAACCAGTTGACCTACAGCTTGCCTGGGTTCTTCAAGATGTGGATCCTTATATTACTCTACAGGTTGCTAAATTCCTAACAGCCGTCCTCTCGTACAAGAGACAGAATGGAATGTTAGTTGATTATTGATAGTTATAAGAATTTTCTATAATGACATCAGATATTGATTTTAGCGTAGTGCCTAAATTTTTAATCATAATCTTAAACTTTTCTTTTTAAATTGCTAATATTTGTCGTTGTGAGCTGTGAATTGTGTTATATTATTTGTGGCTTGTACGAGTCCGCTGTTTTATTTGATTTGTTGTGTTGTGTTGTGTTTTATGATGGGCGTAAAGCTGAATAAACATCTTTGTTTGTTGCTTCTGAATGATGAGCTTACCCTCAAAGCAGCTTCCATCATGTTAAAAAAATGCAAGCTGCGGTGAAGCTGAGGTGTGTCCATTCGAAACAACCATTGCACATGTGCAGAGAACAGCTTCATTGAATAGGAGTTTACAGGGGTTGCAGGTGTAGGGAAAACAATAAGGTAATTGAATAATGGGGTGTACAGCAATGTAAAATTCACCTTGAAATGTAGCGGAGGGAAAATGACCCTTTTGTATTTTCAGCCACCAATGTATACGTGCCCTTTATAAAATGCTGCAAATGGCCTTTCTCTTAAAAACAGGGACACAAAACATTTAAGCTGATTTCTAAAGAAAGCTAAGATTGCAATCCTATGCACGTACCTGGACGTAGGTTCCACTTATCATGGTGGGACTTGCTCCTGTATAAACATGCATAGGAATGTGCTGTAGGTAACTGAGACAACGGAAGTGGAAAATTACATCATGGAATTTGAAGTTTTGCAATGCACAAGAAAATAAAAGGGGGTTATGTTTGCGCTTCAGGCCGCAACTCTAAATGCCCTTATCCAGAAATTAAGTTGAATGCAGTGGAATTTACTTCTGAGTAAACATGCTTAGAGGGCTGCTGCGATGCTTGTAAGGCCTCCCTGGGAAGCTGGTTCCAAAATTAGGGTGCAGCCACACAATGCTGTGCAGTTGACCCTGTTTGGTTTTATTTTTTTGCAGGGAACAAGTCCAGAGAAAGGCTTCTTTAACAGTAAATAGTGGGGAAATATATGTGGGAAAAGACCCTATGTCTTATGTTCCTAAGTAAAAAGGTAAATTGACCCCTGACCATTAGGTCCAGTCGTGACCAACTCCAGGGTTGCGGCGCTCATCTTGATTTATTGGCTGAGGGAGCCGGCGTACAGCTTCCAGGTCATGTGGCCAGCATGACTAAGCCGCTTCTGGCAAACCAGAGCAGCGCACGAAAATGCCGTTTACCTTCCCGCTAGAGTGGTACCTATTTATCTACTTGCACTTTGACGTGCTTTCAAACTGCTAGGTTGGCAGGAGCTGGGACTAAGCAACGGGAGTTCACCCCGTCACGGGGATTCGAACCACCGACCTTCTGATCGGCAAGCCCAAGGCTCTGTGGTTTAACCCACAGCGCCACCCGTGTCCCTCTATGTCCCTAAGGTAAACCATCACAAACCCCTGCCGGAGGGTGGCAGTGGTGAGCTGGATGGACCTATGGTCTGTCTCAGTATACATAAAGCAGGCTCATCATATACTGCTTTCAGACTCAATATTGCTATATAAATTCCATTCATTACATGCAAACAGCAAGCATGGTTTCAAGGGGCAAAGAGCAAATTTCCCTTCGTTTCCTTCTTTTTTGTTCTGGTCACTGTGTGAAAGGTTAGTTACCTTGAAGGCGTCAAGTCTAGGCACCATGACAGCTTCTTCTCTTATATTTCCCATAACGTTTGAGCTGTGTAGACTCATTGTTGTGATGGCAACACGAGGGCAGTTCTTGCAAATGTTCACGGTGTGTCTCTGCTTCAGCGCAAACCCAAGGTGTGTCTGTTTTGCTAGCTAGTTAGCCGAGTTAGTATATTTTTAGCTTTGCAGTTGACTGCCTGGGTGCTTTACATTGTTCATTGGTCCCGTTTTATCCTTGCAACAATCATGTGAGTTTGTGACTCCCCAGGATCACCCGCTGAGCTTCATGGCTGAGTGGAGATTTGATTCCAAATTTCCCCTGTCCAACCCTGACACCTCATCCCCATCTGCACACTCAGAAGACATCTGGCAACTGGCGTAGGTGCCACTGGGAACTATATTTGCATATTGCATTGCCCTGAACTAGCAAAGTTTCATGTCTTAAGCATATCATGTTTAACAACTCAAGTTAGTAATCTTGTTGGCTCAACAGAAATATCTGGGCAGAGTTCCTTGGTCCATTCTGCTAGATGCACAAGGTAGCAGCATTTCCAGATAGGCCTCAGGTGGGAAGGGGGAGAGATTTGGCTGTTCATTGCATATTTAAACATATCTGTACTGTATCTGTGTACAAGTACAGTGGTACCTCTACTTACGAATAACTTTACTTATGAATGTTTCTACTTACGAATGGAGCTCTGTCCGCCATCTTGGATGTGGTTTAGATAGGATTTTTTTTCCTTACGAATTTTTGGATAGGGTTGCTTCGACTTACGATTTTTTTCTCCCAATGCATTCCTATGGGATTAAACTCACAACTTTTTTCGACTTACAAATGTGTGTTCGGAACGCATTAAATTCGTAAGTAGAGGTACCACTGTATAGGTATCAGTAGAGTGGGGATGCCCAGTTACTAGTGTATCTGTGAAATTCAATTTTGAAAAAGGTTTGGCATACCACAGAGGCCTTTGGCTTGTTTATTATAGAAGAAAAATCACAGTCACAAAAATTTGGAACTGCATATTCGTCACAATAACACATTCATATGTAAAGATAGGCTTCCCCAAGTGACCAGAATTTAAAGAAGTGGATGATCAGCTACAAAGCCAGCGTGAATTGACTCTATAGAACACTCTATGATGGTTTGAACTGGTGCAAGCTGCAGTTTGGACAGATGCAGAGCTGTAATTCAAGAATCACCAGCCCTGTGTCCTGATGCGCTGGAGAGAGGACTCCCCACCCAGTCAGTGCAGTATCGCTCCCACCAACTAACTTTGAGAAAAAGTGTTCTGCTGTGGCCAATAACACTTCTTTCAAGCCTAGTTGTGGTGCACAGGTTCGGCAGCAGCAGCAGCAGCTGGCCAGGTCAGGCACTGGCCAAGGGCTCAGGAGCTCAGATGAAGGAGGTTCCAGAGGACCTACCGTAGGAGCTTAGTAAAATGAAGCTCTGCTTTAACAGCAACATAAATCACCCAGAGCAAGTATTTACACCACCTCACCTTGTGCAAAGCCCATGGATCTAGAGGAGAGAAATGCAGAGACATAGGAAAAAACACAGAGAGAAAATGTACAGAAAAGTAGAGTGTACAGAACCACGTGGCAATTTGAGGCTGATTTTCTGGTTTGACTTGAGAGGGGTGAAATAACCCTGATTCACCTTGTTATTTGCCCCCAGTGCAGAGCTGTTGACATCCTGGTATTTAAGAAATATTGATGATGTAAACACTCTTAATTTAGGTATCCTTCAAAAAAAATCACAAGGAGACAAAGAAAAAAGGTGGGAAGAATTCAAGAAAAATGGGTTCTCTTGAACAGGCTGGATTTCTTTTAACTGTGCCATAAATCGAGGAGAGCTATTCGCGATGTTCAAAGATTTTCCTTGAACATGATCTGAGTTGTGTACATGAAAATGTCAATCCAAGAGCAATTTTCTTTTCCATTTTCACAAAGGAGTAACAGTCTTGTGAAAGACTTTCAAAAAGAACCATGTTTGGTGATCTCTGGAACACAAAAGTGGCAAGTGGCTCCTGTAAAATGAAAAATCTAAGTTGCTGTTTTTAAAGTATGTTGTCCAGATGGTAAGAACAGCGTTTATGTGAACAATGTCATACCATGCTTCTCAAAGGTACAGTACAATACTTTTCTTTAAGAAACTCTCCTTTTTTACTTCCCTTGTGGTTAACTAGTATATTTTATCAAATTACAGAATCGCCTTATTTTAATATAATCTAAACTAAAACCAGTTTTCTATCAGCCAGTTGGGTTGCCAGTTGCATCGCTAGAATGTGCCGCAACATAATCCAACTGACCGCAGCAAGCATTTCAATTTCAAATATTCTGATTATTTCTACTTTTAGTTAAGTATTCTTATTTATTTACTAGATTAGGGGGGGGCAGCTGTCCCTCAACCCCCTAGCTTTGCCCATGTCTGGAGGGTGGCAACACAAGAACTGGCCTTTTTTGTGGTGGCTCCTCATTTTTGGAATGCTGTCCCCAGGGAGGCTCACCTGTTTCCACCATTATATATATTTAGATGCCAGGCAAAAATATTCTCCTCCTCCCAGCCCTTTGGCTAATTAAATAATCTTGTGGTTTTTAAAAGTGGGGGGAGGGGGTATTATTTTTGTTTCTTACTGTGGTAGGCGTGTTTATGCTTTATATTGTAAACCATCTTGTGACCCTTGGATGAAGGGCAGTGTAGAAATTTGATTACATAAATTAATAAATTGATGGATTAAAATTTATATGAACCCTGGGTCCTCTGTATGAGTGAACCTGATTGGTTCCTTAGCAACACAGGTTGGTCTCAAATGTTTTGCGGACTCAAAAACCATCCTTTCCGTGATCTCGGCTTCGTAAGCCTGCATTTCCTTTGTGTTTATCCACAACAACTTGATTTGAGCAAATTTTTCACCTACTGCTCTATCTTTGTTCTCAGTTCTGCACAGGAAATGGTTAACGATTGCCAGGTCAGCTCTAAATATATGAAAGCATTTTTATACAATTATCCTTGTCCAATAAGCAAACAGTGAGACAATCCAACCATTTAAAAATGCTACTGACTCTGAATTGAAACCAATGGAACTTTAAAGAGCTTAGCTTCAGCTGGATTGTACCTAGCGTTAAAAAAAAATATCAAAATCCAAGCAACCCACTCACTTCATTAAAAGCAATTAAAAATCAGGGAAGGTCACTTGAGCAAAGGAAAGCACTTTCCCCAAGTGTCAACATCTTGAAGAAAGATTTAATATAACCCCCATGGATCTTTCTTTCTTTCTTTTCTTTTTTTAAAATTCACCCTTGAGAGACGTTCTTTTATCTCCCTGAGCAACAGTAATATACCTCTTTCCCAAACAATCCCTCATTGTAATGCTAATGTCGCCCCACAGCTCATAAAGCATTCATTTATTATTTGGGGCACTTTGTGTTGATGACAAGCCAGTAGCCAGTAGAAGCTTTTCTTTGCTGAAAAGGTTAGGGAGACATTGTGGTCAAGCTTTCCCCCCCTCCTTTAAAGTTGCTTCCAAAAGAAATCAGAATGCTGAGATGTAAAGGAAATAAAGGGGTTTTTTAAAATGCACTTTTTGTTTTTGTTTTGATGGCTTGTTGGGAATATTGTAAACTACATAGTCATTTTAAAAGCGCATTTAAATCGAGGCATGTTGCTTTATCGAGTAAGCTTCATATTTGGATTAAAATTGTATCTAAATTTTAAGGAGGTGTCTTTAAAGTGTATTCAGACAACCGTTCTTTGTTACTGTCTGTGCACAGTGTCATGAGGTGTCCATCTTCAAGATTATCTGATTTTTCTCCTATTAAAATCTTGGTGGCTTTCTGCTGGCTCAAGTGAATCCACATACTCTAGCCAAGAGATTTACCAGTAGTTCTAACCATTTCTCCTCTCGTTCATCTTTGCTTCTTCTAGAACAGTGGACTGTACAAAAATCCATACGCAGACAGAAAAATCCATTTTCTGTCTAAGAAAATCCCCCCCCCCAATCTGCTCCTTTGTCTTGCTGTTTTGTAGCTGTGCATAGTTTAGCTCTGCTTATTGAATCCAGGTAATAATGAGCATGATTAGCCTGTAAATCAAGTCAGTCCTTTAAAAAAAAAAATCCAGTGTTTGCACACTTGCTTGGAGGTATCTGTACACACTTGCAGGCTAGGATCAACTAGGACAAAACTTTTCCAGCTCATTTTTCTCATAGCGACGTCACAACCCACAGGGTTGCAAAAAACAAAAACGTTTCTGCACTAGATGGGGTGTGTTGCATGAAATCAAATGAAGGGTGAGCAGAAATCTGAGACCGCCCCTTGCGTTCAACCTTTTTGGATCCAAGCCGTGACCGTCCTGAACCTGCTTGGGTTGCTCATGCGCAGAATGGTGGAGTGATTCTCATGTGGCTAATAGATGTTCCTGGCTGGGGCTGAAGGGCACCCACCGTGGCTGATGGTTCTAAGAGAAGTTGGGAGGTTTTGTCCAGCAACAATTGGAGGTTCCCCCATATCTGATGTAATGTATGCTGGTTCCAGATTTGCAACTACAATCTTGCTATTGCTCAAGGAGCCACGCCTCAGGGATCTAATTTCTGGCCTCATGGATAGGGATTATAAATAAAATAGAAGAACATTTTCAACATTATTTGGTGCCCCCCTCCCCTTGCACCAATACGCCATTAACAATTCCTTCTGAAGACTCATAGAGTTGGGAGAACCCACTGGTCCTGGTTGGATTCCAGCTTTATGTTCTTAAGTACAGTAAAGGTAAAGGTAAAGGTACCCCTGACCATTAGGTCTAGTCGCGGACGACTCTGGGGTTGCGCGCTCATCTCGCTTTACTGGCCAAGGGAGCCGGCGTTTGTCCGCAGACAGCTTCCGGGTCATGTGGCCAGCATGACTAAGCTGCTTCTGGCGAACCGGAGCAGAACCTATTTATTTACCGTACTTGCACTTTGATGTGCTTTCGAACTGCTAGGTGGGTAGGAGCTGGGACTGAACAATGGGAGCTCATCCCGTGGCGGGGATTTGAACTGCCAACCTTCTGATTGGCAAGCCCTAGGCTCTGTGGTTTAGACCACGGTACCACCTTTCAGTGAAAGGGTGCGTATGTGTGTGTGTCATTTTTCTCAGGGAAAACTTATGGTTTACTTCCAGAAAATTTGGAGTTTCCATGGCATTCCTGAGCCTGACCAGAAGACTAATGTGAAGAAAGCCCTAATTATTGATGAAACAAGTGCCTTGGTTACTTTTCTGAATTCTTCATTTCTCCCCTGTCTCTAGGCCTTGCAGCAAAAAGCCATGCTGACTCGGGTAAATAGTTCTTTCTCTTTCCCTTCTAAAGGAGAAAGGCAAAGGTCAGAGGCGTTCCTAATATCCAAACACTATGACTGCACTGTGAACATTGGTAATAAATGCCTCACAGCAGGACATGTTCACGGTGACATTCTGGGCACAAAAGTCTACATGCTGGAAGAGCTCAGAGCTTATTTTGACAACTTCCACAGAAGCAATTGTGTATATCCCAGCTCTATGTGACAAATAACACATTCCCATTGAGCTGGCATTGTAATCCAGTACTGGGGGTGTGAAAATCTGCTTTCTCATTTTTCCAATTTTAAAGTCCAGTTCACCTACGTAGTTCATCAATCTGCATTTTTCTTTACAAAATAAAAAACCCATATGCATTTTTGTGCAGAATCCTAATATATGCCTTTTTGAACTAACACAAGCATTTTTGCAAGCAATTTCCCCCAATATAAATTTGTTTGGTACATTATTTTCACTAATGTGCAAGTGGTGTATGTTTTTGGTTGAAGAACGGCATCACAAAATCTGGAAAAGTGCAATTTTTGAGCTATCTCTGTGTTTCAATTCACTTATTGGCTCAGGCAGTGCAGATTAGGTACTTTCATGTGAAAATGCAAACTGAACTGAATACCTTCCCCTTCCCTAGCTGATCAGACCATCTTACAGTAAAGATCAGACCACAAGCCAAGCAGAGCCTTCCAGTAGGAGACATATTTAATTACTTGAAATGACCATCCCTGAGAGAGTATTATATTCCCTGCAGAGTGGTTTAAACTGTGTGTTACCTGTAATTACAGAGGGTGCCATAAGTCTGCAAATTGATTACGTTTTCCTAATTTTTTTGTTGAAAAATACAAGTAAACAATGTAATTTATTATTGCAGGAGTTTGGGGGGAAAGCGTCTTTATCGGCGCTGGAGGACCTTCTGGTGGTTCCTTGCTGCGAGAAGCCAAGTTGCAGGAAACCAGGCTCTCTTAAAATGGAAAGGAGTTGGATGGAGAGTATGACCCTGCAGTTTTTTTTAAAAAAAAACTATTAAAAAAAAACACTTTAGTTTGTTTCATTTAAATAGAAATACAAGTGGTGCCTCGCTAGACGAATTTAATTCGTTCCACGGGTCTTTTCTTCTAACGAAACATTCATCTAGCGAATCCCATAGGAATGCATTGAATTTTTTTTGAATTTTTTTTTGCCCATAGGAACGCATTAATTGAATTTCAATGCATTCCTATGGGAAACCGCGATTTGCTAGACGAATTTTTCGTAAAACGAATTCGTCTAGTGAGGCAACCTCCGCTGGAAAAAACCTTTCGTTAAGCGGAAATTTCGTTAAGCAGGGCATTAGTTAAGTGAGGCACCACTGTACAATGCATCTCACCATACCAGGGAAGGCTGTAACCAGGTGATCCCCATACCTGCTTAGTCTGCTGCCCAGGTGCTAACTGTTTCTGTTCTTCGTTCTTAGAGTTCCTTATCTTTAAATGGGACTGGACTACCTTTCAAAACAGGAGTTTCGTGTGAACATGACTGAAACCACTCAATTTTTTAAAAAACCATCACCGAGAAAGGACTATTGGCCTCATGTCACCTTTGTGGGTTTCCCATAAGCATCTGGAAGGCCATTGTGGGAAACCAGATGTTGGACTCGATGGGCCTTTGTTCTGATCCCACAGGGCTCCTTTTATATTCTTAAGTGGCAAGACATGGATAACTCAGGCTGTGCAAAAGATTGACAGCCGGAAGAACAGCATATAGGAGTTCCATTGGGCCATCTCAAGTAGACTGAGCTGCTAGCATCAAAGGAGAGATGAGTCCTGCACCCATAGTTGCCTTTGACTGGACTTAACCATCCAGGGATCCTTAACCTTTACCTTTTCCCCCTTTTTTCCCTTTGCTATTGAGCCACAGGCAAAGGAACAAGATGCATCATTTTCCTAATTTACCTATACCTAAAATATCCTACAAATACCTGCCTTGTTTTTTATTATCATACTGCATGCACCATGCTAACATTCAAAACTCTACATTTCCTCCTCTTCAGTGTTTTCTGTGCTCTCTTATTGGAGAAATCATTTCTTTCAGGCTGTGGATTCATTACTTTCATATTCCGGTTGTTTCCAAAAGAATAATGGAAATAAAACCATCTCATCTTTCATGTGGATGAAGTGGCCTTCTTCGGCTCCTTGTCTCTCTCCCCCTGACCCTGTACATGGCTCTGTGGTGAATATTCCCTTATTCCTCATATTTTTGAAAAATGTTTGTTATGGCAGCAGCTTTTGCAAGTAGCAGAATAATCTGATAGATGGAGATTCACTTTGGCAGATATTTTCTTTCTTTGAACATCTGCATAAATCTTGCTGCTACTCTGCTTGTGGCCCAGCTGAAATGAGCAAGGAACTGAGATTTGCAAATTTAAATCCAGTACTGTATGTTGTTAGGTGGTTTTAACTATGGTTTAACCCTGATAGATTGGTTGGATCAGATTGTCTAGCTATAAAACAATACGTATCTGGTCTTTTTAATGTGGTTAGATCAACACTGGACTTCTAGGCTTGCAATGGATACACCACATCACAGACTTCTTCAGTAGAGGGAGGGAAGAAACATATGATTTTCATCTTGCTGACGGACCTGATCAGATGCTGCCAGAAACCCAGGCAAAATGTACTTGTAAGGCACAATGCAGAGAACTGTGCATCTAGGTCCATAACCCCAGCTGTGCTTTCTGCTTAACTTTCTAAACCAACAACATCCCACACCACATGGCAAACTGATTTTGAAACTTAAGGGAAGTTCAAAAGCAGTTTAGGGTGTGCCACGGAGGCACACTGCTCACAGCAAAAGTGAAAAGCCCCATGGCAAGTCCTTGGGTCAGCCACTCCTTCAATCTGCCTGTCTACTTGGAGGAAAAGGAGGAACTCTGACAGCTCCAGTCTGGAGTCTTACAAAGGAAATAATAATTGGCTCATGGGTAGCTAATCTTTGTTACTGTGAGTAGGAATAAGGAATAATCCCCCCCCCCATCTGAACTGGGGTATTCTCCATTATTTTGGATGGAAAAATCTGTTAGTTTGGGCTTCTCTTCTTCCCTCATTTACCAGTCTTCACATTCACCTGTTCACATGCATCTGTTTGCCTAATATGTGTACTTTTGTAAGCAACTTCACTTATAATGCATGTTTGTGTGCTATTCTCATGTTTGCGTTTCTGTGTGTTTTAGTTTAGTTTATTGTTATGGTTCTCGACCAGCATTTCCCTGTTATGTACATTTTTAAATGTTTGGTTCGGAGAACAATATTGCAAAATTCAGAGATGCGTGAATATTGAAGAAGAGCTGTGTCTTGGTTCCTGAAGTGTGATGGGTGAACTGTGGGGCAGCTCCACCTTCTCCTCCTCCGATTTCCTGAGGTTCTTCCTAGGGTACCAACCCAGAGGGCCCCTCAAAAGAATCCTCAGCATTGCGGTTAGGGAGCCTTTCTCCCCAAGGTCCTTGAGCTGTGTGGTGTCTGGTTCATCCTCCAAGGACTCCGTGCTTGGCACAAGCTCAGGGCTAGGCTTGACACCACTGTGCCCAGGTGGATGCATGGGATGACTGAAGCACTGCACAAGAGTCCTTAATGCATGATGTTTCCAATCTGTTGTGTCCCACTCTACAGAATGCTGATTATGCAAGTAGCTGTTACCTGCAGGATTTTAGATTTCTTGCCCCTGTCCAAATCTGATACTTTCTGACCATAAAAAGCCTTTTCGTCATCCTGTTGTCATCATCCCAACTTAACCCATTGGTCCTCATTTCAGCAAAGGGAATGGTCTTTTGGAGTTTGCACAGATGCCCGGCATTCTTGGAAATCAAAATGTCAAGTCAGCAGGAAACAATGCCAGCACTGTCATTGCGGCAAGTGGCATTTGCCGCTTTTATTCATATGAACCAATTAAGTTGTTTTCATGGCTGGCTTTCTTTCAAAAAGTCACTTTCAGAGGCCTGATAAAGGCTTAGTTGGCATGGAAAGCTTGATCCTGGGTTTAGATCTTTTGAGGGTGTGTTTAATGCGAACACAGCTGGAATTTCTTAAGCGGATTCTGTTCTAAACCCACTTCCTGCCACTAGCAAGAATACATTCTAATTGCTTCCAATGCACCATTTCTGTAACGCATGCAACCTACTGCTAAGACTAAAGGCATCCCTTAGTTAGTCTTTATTGTCTTTTAATTCAGGGTATGTGTCTGGATTTAGTGATGGAGAGCATTTCCAGATCATGCACAATAAGACACTTTATGTGCTTTATGAAGTGCTAATCATGCACCATGACAGTGTGATCAACCACCTCATTCTATGGGCCCCAGTGAGACTGTTTGAGCTGCATCTCCTCTGAAACTTCTGGAGCTACTGGGATGGGTGCTCGGGGAGATGAAGGCATGTGAGTCCAACCTTAATTCTCTACAGGTGTCCCCATGTTGCAAGAAAATAGAGACAGAGATGCATTAGATACCAGCATGGTATATACAAGAGGACACCACAGTTATACTGGCTGAGCAGCCTTAGGAAGCGGTGGGGATGGTGAGATCTCCCCTGTGAGATGGAGTCATGTCAGTGGAATGATGCTCAGCTGGAAGAACTTCTGACAGTATGGCTGCATGCATGCTCCACTGGAGGAGTTACGCTTGCACAGCAGGTTGGGATCTGAACATGGCATAGTTATGGCATAGCCTAAGCCCTCTCATTTTGGCAACACTCTTCCAACTTTACATCAGGAACTGATGTGTGCAATCCCCCCCCCCCGTTGTTTTCAGTGGGAGGTGGATGGCAAAGCTGTCCCCACACCTCCATCTTGGGATGACTCAGCTTCTTATTGCAGCACATCTAGACGCCTAGCTAAAGCCCACACAGATGAGAGCCAAGGTGATGAGATTTACAGCATGCGGCTCTATTACTCCAGTCTTATGGCTTGCACACTTAGAATGCATAAGGTCAGGGCGGGGGGACTCTGGTGATGGGGTACTATGGTGATAGGGCAATTTTCAGTTTAGGGAACTGAAAAGTTGAAGGCATGGAGGAGTAAGGCCGCATGTGTGTCCTTGGCTTTGTGTGAATGGTGATAGTACTGATACAGTCGTACCTCGGTTTAAGTCCACTGCGGTTTGAGTACTCTCAGTTTGAGACTGAGTACTCCGCGGACCTGGAAGTGTTTACTTCCGGGTTCCGCAACACACGGATGCACAGAAGCGATCTATCGGCGCTTCGTGCACACGCGGAAGAGGCGCTCCATTTAAGTACTGCTCGGGGAGCGAACGGCTCCCCGGAATGAATTGCATCCGTAAACCGGGGTACCACTGTATAGTGCAGGCATCCCCAAACTTTGGCCCTCCAGATGTTTTGGACTACAATTCCCATCTTCCCCAACCACTGGTCCTGTTAGCTAGGGATCATGGGAGTTGTAGGCCAAAACATCTGGAGGGCCGCAGTTTGGGGATGCCTGGCATAGTGCTTTCAGGTGTGCAAAGTGCGAATGTGTCATTCTTGCAACCCTTGCAGCAACTCTGTAAGCAAGTCAGTATTATATTATCCATATTGCAAATGGAGAAGCAGGTTGCCTAAGACCACCTAGTCCTAGAGGGTGCTATTCACCTAAGTTTTATTCAGAGCAAAGCCATTGGCATTAATGAAGTTAAATCAGAGAAAAACCTAGGTGAATACCACTTTGTGAGGTCACAGAAGAAGCTGGGTTTGAACCAAACTATCTTTCTTCTGATGTGAACTGATAGAAAAGAAGGCGGTGTTTGTGCCCAAATTTCCAGGAAATACGGACAAATTATATAATATGGGTGGAGCCAGGAGTTGCGTTTGGGTTGTCCAGCATTGTGAGTGCCATGTGGAAGGTGCAGTCAAATGTGTCATGTTTTCAGAATGAATGACATTTCCTGCAACGCTTTAGAGGGGCTGCAGTTCCCACTTGGCATGCCTTGTGCAAATTGTCTTGGGACTAAGATGGCAGTTTTGCAACATCTCTGCAAGCTTAAAGTTGCCGTGTCTGTGTGAATGCTACGCTTGTGAGCTTATCATCATTGCATATTGAAATGGCAGGTTGTCTATGTGGTCACATAGAATTGCTCAGTAAAAATCTTGGCTTTGTTGCGTATGAAGATACTGATTTGATTCCCATAAAGTCTGCATTATATATGCATGGCATTAAGCAACGGGCAGTGTTGGGGTCAAGGATGACCATATGAATAATGCAAGTATTATACATGCCCAAAATGTCAGTCATTGCCATGAAAGGTCAATTTGAGATGCTCCTACTCCCTTCACACCAGATCCTGTGTTGGGATTTCCCCTTTCTTTTGTAGCTTGCATCTTATGGGCTTTAATTTGTAGGAGGCTCAGAAAAGAGTTGGCCTGATGATCATTTTTGAGCTACATGGCATATTATAATTTTGAACATACCGTAGCAAAATATTTCTTAGATGGACCAGAAAAGGCCAAACCAGGTTTAACACAGAATGTTCTCTCAGCGGGGAACTGCAGTCAGTAATAACTCTACTTGCATTCATTTATTTGATTGAAAATAATTTATAGGCCATCATTAATTGTAAAAAATAAAAAAGACAATTTATAAAATAAAACCAATGCAATAAAAGAATGATAAAGCATACAGCAGAATATCAGGAGTTCAGTTAAGTTGGTGCTAAGGTGCCTGGGCATGCATGTCCACATGAATAAATAACATTTTACCAACTGGAAGAACTGTATTGTAGGTTCCGGTTGTATCTCTAAAGTGAAGTCATTCCACAATCTATGGGCCTCTGCAGAGAAGGACCTCCTTTGAGTTGCTGCTGGGCATGGTATGTTGGCTACACTGTCCCTAGGTGAAGGGGGCAGCTTTTGCACTGGACCAGGGGTAGCCAATATGGTGCCTCCTAGATGTTCCTGGACTACAACTCCCACCATCCCTCCCCATGGATCATGCTGACCGGGGCTGATGGGAGTTGGATTCCAACAACATATGGAGGCAACCAATAGCATGGTTTGTTTTGCCGGCACTGAGCAGGGTGAACAGAACTTGCTGCGCCAGCCCAGACTTGATGCCGATGCTGCCAGGGAGGTGCAGGGCACGGAGGGTTCACAGGGCCACACTGTGCCACCTGCCTGCCCACTCAGGGGGCTAGCTGACGCCTGGCTAGCTGACGTGGCCCTTGGCAGGTGAATGCCCCCCCCAACTCTGGCCAGACAACCATTGAGCAAGGGAGCCGGGGATGTGGCGGCAAGACGAGGACAGGCTCCGGGGCCCAAAGGCCCCTGGCAGTAGGCAGGACGGGATGGGGTTCCCTGCATGGGGGCACCTGATTTGCAGCCCCTCAAAGTCATGTGCCTGGGGCTATGACCCCCCGCCTCCTACGCTACATGCCTGAGGACAACACATTGTCTACCTCTGCAATGGGCTGTGCTTTCAGACCCTACCATGGTGACCATTTTTTTTATTTCAAGAGCTGGCAGTCCTAGCCACTGTTCCGAGTGCTTCCTACAACATGGGAGTATTTTGTCTTCTCTGGAATTAATCTAGATCCACCAAGAGTTTTGGTTCACCATAGCCTTTTGTCCTAACTACTTAAGGGCAGCTGTTTGTGTGTTAGAGAAAGGATATTTCTTTCCAGTAGGAAATCCGACATTTGGCATATTGCACATTGTCAAGAGCCAATTCTGTTTATTTTACAAGACAGTGTGGTGCTTTCAGCCCAGAGAGGGGGAAATGCCCCATGTGTCCATTTCTTTTCCTAACACAATTCTACCCTAACAAAGATTGCTGTCCAAGATGCTTTGTGCCATGAGCGACATAAAGCCAGATGAAATCGGGCTGTTGTCAACGATAGCTGTCTCATTCAAATGGGAGAGAGGGGATTTTATCATTGCTATTTTGGTGACCTTGTTGACAGAAAAACTGAATGCATTGCAAGCTAAATTCTGAGGGATTAAATGGCATTGAAAGGCCACACTCTGTAGCAGACTCCATTGTAGCTGTATTGTATAGTTTATGTTCTACATGCTTTTAGCCCCATTCAGCATCACGACATGCTCTTCATTTAGCTCGCATTTTCACAATAAACATTTGCACTTAAAGGAAAGCTTTAGACTTTTGCCTTCCAGCTATATCTGATTTGACTAGATTTCCACTTCAATCAGTGGCACTTAACAATGTGTGACTATATAGCAGGAATGCTGCACACACGGCTAACATATGTCTGCAATATGTATGTACAGGAATTGGGCCCCAGTGTAGCATATTTGCTAGGGCTGGATCTAAGCAATCAGGGCTCAGGTCCTCAAGGCTGACCGTTTAAGAGGCAGGAGAACTGAAGCAGGAATATGGATGTCTGACAACCAAGTGACTTATCTCAAAGATGCTTATCTGGACTGGAACAAAACCCTGCAATAATATCAGTGCCTATCCAACCTGCACAAGCAACCCAAGAAGTTGCTTAGGATAGTAATTAGTAATTATAGAGTTACACTATTAAACTATCATTGATTTAATATAAAGCAAGGCTACTCATTTTGTAGGCCCAGAACAGAAGGCTGTTTACTGATGAACAGGCTAGCATATGACAACACAGAAAAGCGAAAGTAACTACCGTACAAGAATGGTGGAGTCTTATCTCCCGCTCAACAATAACTGGACAGCATTTAACTCTGCAATTTCTAATTGAATACAAATACATTCTGGGCAATGTAAGGTGCGCCCAAGGATCCTTCTATTCCAGTGAATGTCAGTGTGGGTCCAATTGGGAGAGAGTAACCCTACCTTTTCATCTACTCATTCCAGGTCTGCCTACGCATCCAGGGTTAAATCTGTTACTGAGCTTCCCTTTAGGTTGTATGCACACTGCACCTTTAAATCATATTCAAAACATCTTCTTTTTCTCAAAGGATTCATTGGGGAGGGGAAGGTATTTTGAATGTCCTTTAAAAGTATAGTTTGTCCCAAGTCCCTATTACTACTATCTACTCTGCTCCCCAGACATGGTCTAACCATTATTTAACAGCAGGTCAATACGGCATTGGAATCAAGAGAAATAATTCCCCATCCCCTGAAGAAGATTTTTTAAAAAATCATAAAAGCAATGATAACATCATATTGGTAGGAAGCAACACTTGTTCATATTTGAGATGCACATACCTACCAAGTTTCTGTGGGAGAAATAAGGGACCGGACCGGAAGTAGAAGACCGGAAGTAGCACTGCCGCCATTTTGGAACTGGGTGGAGCATGCTCAGAAGCGACTTTTGATGCTGCTTTGCCCAGTTCCAAAATGGCCGTCGCGCCAGAAGTCGCACCGCAGCCATTTTGGAACTGGGCAGAGCCATAGCTGCCAAGTTTTCCCTTTTCTCGCGAGGAAGCCTATTCAGCATAAGGGAAAATCCCTTTTAAAAAGGGATAACTTGGCAGCTATGGGCAGAGCTGCATCAAAAGTCGCTTCTGAGCATGCTCCGCCGAGTTCCAAAATGGCCGCTGCACCAGACTAAACCGGGAAAAAACAAAAAAATACATTTTTTCAGCTGAGAACAACTAGAAAAATGGGGGTTTCCCGGGGAATACGGGAGACTTGGCAGCTATGGAAATGCATTTATCACTCTAGGCTCTTCTGCAGAAGGGTAGTAAATAAATGCATACATAAATATCTTTCTTCATGGGCAGAAAAAGGGAAAACCTATGGCAACTTGGGTCCTTGTCTTTACAGTTCCCCAAAGCAGTGATCCCAAAGGGACGCCTGTTATTTGAGCTTGCATTGTTTGGGGTGCTGTGATATTTGGCTCCCTTTCTGTGTGTTTGTGCAATTTTATTTTATTTTCTCTTTAAAAAAATTAATTTTAACTTGTTCTTCATGGCAGAGCATGCTGAATTAACTGAGTGACTAAGTGTGCAACAAATAAATGCTTCTGCTAATCTGACCTGTATATGATGTTTTGTGGTTTAGGACATTCAGTTGTGGATATGCACACAGAGAGCAGCTAGCCAGTGAAGGGGACTTCCTAGGCTAATTTGCCCAAAGATCCCCAGAAACTGGAGCTGGCACTGAAATTTAATTACAGCTTTGCTACTGACTGGGTTAAAGAAGGGAATGTTTCATCACAACATATGAGGATGATAAAACTGGGAAGGCGGGGTGGGGGTGAGAGAGAGAAGAAGCCTCAACTAAATCTATACAAAGAGGGTGTGAAAGTGTTGTCTGAAATGATGGCTTGATGTAGGAATCCCCCTTTCGAAGAAGGTTCATTCTCCATATGGTGAATTACTACGTAGGGCTATTTGCAATAAAGAGTTATTCATTTCCAGTTGATCTTACTTAATCCTGAGGATGTAGGTTTAAATCCCAGAGTCATTGAAGGGTATTAGCATGGTGCTCCCATCTGCCTTTGAAAGCTTTGTGATAGAAGGCTCCTAACAGGTGTTACCTAGTGTAATAAATTCCAGTGAAGCTGGAGGTACTTGTGTGTGTGTGTGTGTGTGTGTGTGTGTGAATTGTTACCAGTGTTTACATTGGAAAAAGTATTTCTCAACATCAACCCAAGCCCAACCATTTATCTGCTGTCATGAATTAACTTGGGGTCCTCTAGTTCAGAGCAGTACAGAGTCATCTTGTTTTCCCAGCTGCCATGCCTTCTTGTTCCTGTTTTCTTGCTCGTGTGAGGTAGTGGTTCAGAAAATGGAAAAGCAGAGACGAAAGAAGAGACTATGAGTTGGGTGGCCTATTGAGTTAGACATGCTTAGCTTCCATTTCCTGGCTTAAGACCCACTCAGGGCCCAAAGTGAGATGGCTTTGAAGAAAGTGGGAGAAAAACAGAAGATGAGATAGTTAGGCCATCACACTCAATTGTTGATGTTGTCGTTTAGTCGTGTCCGACTCTTCGTGACCCCATGGACCATAGCACGCCAGGCACTCCTGTCTTGCACTGCCTCCCGCAGTTTGGTCAAACTCATGTTCGTAGCTTTGAGAACACTGTCCAACCATCTCGTCCTCTGTCGTCCCCTTCTCCTAGTGCCCTCAATCTTTCCCAACATCAGGGTCTTTCCCAAGGATTCTTCTCTTCTCATGAGGTGGCCAAAGTATTGGAGCCTCAGCTTCACAATCTGTCCTTCCAGTGAGCACTCAGGGCTGATTTCCTTCAGAATGGATAGGTTTGATCTTCTTGCAGTCCATGGGACTCTCAAGAGTCTCCTCCAGCACCATAATTCAAAAGCATCAATTCTTCGGCGATCAGCCTTCTTTATGGTCCAGCTCTCACTTCCATACATCACACTCAATTAGTTCCACCCAAAAAGAAGTGGGATGACACCTCTCCAGTCTCCCCCCAACTTTGAGCACTGGATATCCATTGAACCTTAGGGCACCTGACTTGATCTGGATCCAGCCTTCTAGCTTTCAAACTGTGCATAGAACCTGAAATGAGGCAGATGTTAGCAGACGTTATTTATCTCTACATGGTCTTCATAAGAGTTTAAGCGCAGGCATTAAAAATTAGAAAAGGAATGTACATGGCCACCCAAAGATAAACTAGTATTTTTAAAGAACATAACAAAAGCCCTGCTAGATTGGGCCCACCTGGTCCAGCACTCTGGTTTACAATGACCAACCAGATGCTTCTGTGTACTGGCAATGAGAGCATGTTTGCCAATTAGCAAATAGTTCCTGTCCTCTTTTGATGGATATGCTGTATGCCTGGAGAACAAACTTCTTCATTAGGTGTGTCCTTGGGAACAGAAGGCAAGGGAAACAGAGGAGACCAGGGTTGAAAAGGAAGGGTGGGAACATTGCAAATTTGTTTAGACTCTGCTGGAAAGTTTTTGGAAGATGATCAGATGCTTACCCACACTTGTCAGAGCACAACCTGTGTCCTTGAAATGTGTTAGGAAAGAAAAAGAGACAATACAAAAGGAAGACTCTGGCTTTACTTATTGGTAACATCTGCCAGACATCCATTAGTTGAAATGCTGAGAAAAGGAGGCAACACGTCGACCAGTTCTTGGGCAAAATATAACTGTTTTAATCTGTAGTTAACCATAGACAGTGATCCAAGGTAATCATCTGTTTCGGTTAATGCTTCTTCAGTTTTATAACTAAAATAAATCAAATAAATATAAGTCAATAATCATGTCATACATACTATTAAATCATACATTATAATCAGGTCAATAGCCGGCATGGACACGAATCTACACAGTTCACACTATTTTCACAATGCAAAAATACACCAATAAAACAAAAATACAACATACCTAGTACTTGTGTGTACTCTGCGGACATCCATTAGTGTCTGAGAAGAGGACTGTACATTTGCTGGCATCCATTCTCTTGCTCAGCTTCTGTTCTGAGGTTGAGGGGGGTGATTATTACGGTAACAGTGAGAAATCCAGTGGCGTAGTAATGGGGGCGGGGGCGTGCTGCCCCAGGTGGCAGGCTGGGTGGGGGGCAGCAGGCTGGATGGGGGGGTGACCACCTAAAACGGCCGCCGCTGTGAGCACCCCTCACCACCCACATGGAGGCAAGGCCAGTGAGCACTGCGGAAAGAGCTCCGGCGGCATCTGAGCCTGGCTCCTCCATGGTGTCTTCTCTCAGGAGGAGCTGCCCTCCACTGGCAGTGCAGCCTTCGCCCGCCTCCATGATGGCCCTGAAGAAAGCCAGGCGGCGGGCGAGCAGGACCAGCCCCTGTGGAGCCAGCACAAACTGGCTGTGCGGAGAACCACCTCGAGTGCTGTAAGGACAGGTGGAGGGAGGGCCAGAGGGAGAGGAGGAGGCCTGTCGGACGCTGCCCACCGCTGCCTGCTGTTTCGCCATGGCACCGCATCGTATCCCTCCTGTGTGCGCATGCGTCATGACGCATGCGTGCGATGTGCGACGCATGCACGTAACGGACACCCCGCCCCCCAGCGGGGTGCCTTCGGGTTTGCTGCCCCGGGTGACCAAGCAGCTAGCTACGCCACTGGAGAAATCACAATAAACAATTACAAAGGGCCAGCATGGAGACAATGAATGGAGAGAACTGTTTTCTTGCCTCTGAAAATAGCATGGTTGTTTTCACTCGGATTGTCCAGTGCAATTATTTAATAGTCGTGTCAAGACGGGAAATCATTCAAGCAATGGTTAGCTTAAATCCACATCATTTGCTGTTCATCATTTGAACAGCAAATAATTTTTTCTGGAATAGCCAGGTGTCTGTTGAGCTGTCTCCCAAACACCTGACTATTCCTGTGTTGTTATGTGCAATTGACTTAAAAGTGAAACATCCTGTACAAGAAGACACTAATTCATTGGGCTATTATTACTTTTAAGAGATCTGAACTCTGTAGCTGTGGACATGCAGTCTATCCTTGGTGGTTGTGTGTATTTGTTGTATTCCTAGGGTTCAGCCACACTTCCTCTTGTCCTGTTGCTTTCTCCTGGGGGAAAGTGCTCTATAGAGCTCCATCAGAGCAAATGGCAATTCAGGTTTTCTCCAGGTTGATGTTTGCTCCAGTTTAGCACCTAAGAGTGGGGTTTCCTTGGGGAAGGAGCGGGTCAAGGGGGAAACCACTTGGATCCATGCCTAGAAACTGCAGGTCAAGTGAGAAAGTGCTTGGCCCTCTGCTTTCTAGGCATGGGGAAAGCAGAAGTGTGGACAAGCCCCTGGTCACTGGAAGGAATGAGGGAGTGTGAGAGAAAACTTTAAAAAGTGCAGCATGTAGAGGACAAAGGGGCAGGTGGAGGGGTGGGGAATCACCCCCTTTGTAACATTAGTCCAATGTGTTGGTTATTTTAATTTGTGGAATACAGTGAAATGCAATACAGGAAGCAAAAGTATTTACAGAATATAGGGAGACCTTGTGTTGAGAAAGAAAGCTTATTTGTGTCTGCTCCTTTGGGGTTGGGGAATCTTTCAAGAACCATTGATGCATGGAAATTTGAACCGTGTGGTCTGTCAAGGTCGCCAAGCCCTACGGTGTACTTGTAAACGTAAGCTTCATGCGGCAGCTTTAATGCGTGCATGTTGCCAAACATTTCAAGCAGTTTAGAGCCTAAGGGAAGCTCTTTGAAAGGAAGGTTCTTGTCTTGTGGCTTCAGTGGGCTTGTCCTTGTATGTCGCCATATATGGAAGGCTTTGCTGGGTTCATATTAAGAGAGGCTGGTGATTCACCCTGATTTTTACAGAATAAGGCTTCTCTGTCCTGCCTCAGTACATTTCTGCAAGATGCAATCAGATCCTCTGATCATGGCATCTCTCCTCTTCCCCCTCCTCCTCTTTTCTGTTAATCTTACAGCCAAATAGACTTGGCTGGACTATGATTTATGCATGTAAACAACAAAATAGCAAACCAGTACAATTTTTTAAAAAACCTGCATATTGAAAACTTTTAACAAAAGCCACCTATCCTCAAAGCTAAAAATCTCAAGGTTTCTAGGAACAGTCTCTTTCAGCCATCAGATACCTAAGTGATCAGGAATTATTTTACATTTCTCTGAAATGTCGAGAAGAAGGGCTACAGATACACATCACTAGGGAATCACTGGAGCCCCATCACAGTTGAGCACCAGCTGAACAACCCCCATCAGCAACACCATTGACAAGACCTCCCCATAATAGCTGCCAAGTTTTCCCTTTTCTCGCGAGGAAGCCTATTCAGCATAAGGGAAAATCCCTTTAAAAAAGGGATAACTTGGCAGGTATGCTCCCCATATTGACAAGACCAACCATTGACAACCATTGACAAGACCAACCCCCTACCCCAGCAACACCATTGACAAGACCTTGGACCATTGGGCCCAAGATGGTGGACATTGAGGATCATAGAACTTTAGAGTTGGAAGGGACCCCCAAGGGTAATGTAGTCCAACCACCTGCAATCAACCTCCTTTAGTTTCTCCACATCTTTGACCTGTTAGGCATACGTGTAACATGTCATTGTAACATGTCTTTTTCCCAAAGTCATTGGAGCATTTTAGTGTAACTTTATCCAAATATACAAATTTGTGTATAAAATTTCCCCTAATACACACATTTTTTGCAAGAAATTTCCCCTAATAAGCATTTTCCTATGTTGTTTTCACAAATATATTATTTTATTATTATCATTAGTAGTAGTAGCAGTAATAGAATTTATTAACTGTGTATCCTGCTCTTCCTCCCAAAGCCCAAGGTAGCAAACAGCAAGCAATAAAACAATAAAAATACTTTAAACCATAAACATTTTAATGCAAAACTTAGCCTAGTATATGCATTCTTGTGCAGCAGTATTTCGTTGTAGAATTGCATTGCAAAATTGAGACTTTCAAAGGATGGCTGAGGTGATCTGAGTCGTGCATTGCTTCTTCTGTGCTGTGGCACCAGGCAACCAGAATGGGCAAGTGACAACTTTGGGTTTTATCTACTCCACACTGTTCACAAATGTAGGTTGTGACCTTTAACCTAGATCTGTTTCAGCTGCCAGATCTATTGGCAGATTCACACTCAGTTGCCTCTCATTTCTTCAGTTTTCCAAGCTCACCCGACATTTATGGGTGGCAGGAGAGCTGCAAAATGATGCCGGACTGCTGCATTTCAGACACGATATTATTTCTGGAAGGTCGTGAACTTTATAATGAAAGATGTGCCAAACTAGTTTGGGAGAGTTCAAAAGTCCATGAGCTTCAGTCTCCTCCTATTGTATGGCTTCCAAAATAAGGTTACCTTGGGTAACAAAGGACATTCAAGGTCTTCCTGTGTGAGAGTTTTTCAGGAATTTCATGTCCTTCAAAAGATGCACTGAACATTTTTGGGCAATTTGTGGGCTTTGGGGTTGGGAGGGAGCTTGAAAGGGCCTGCAAATATTTTTGGAGTGGGTGGCAAATATTTATGGGGTGTTAGGGGAAGGGTAGTACATTTGGTGGGGGGCATGTCATGCTCCTTCTGGGATAGTCTGTCCACCTTTGATCCCCACCACTAAGCACTGAGCTCCCACCTGTGGCTGCTAAAAGCTGTCAGCATGTGACAGCGGCCACAGTGGGGCTTAATCCCAGATAAGTGGGCATAGGGTTGTATTCTTACAGTACCTATACAGATTAGTGCGTAGCCTAGAGCTTGAAGAAATGTGAACAGGTAGTATCTTACATGAGGAAAACACAAAAAAATATGAAGTTAACAGTAGATCAAGACAGGACTCAAACAATGACACCCAGTACAGTAACTTTTAGTAAACTAATATTATATTATACTAATAATATTATGGTATCTAACTATAATATTTACAATGTCTACAGTTTAGGCACCTAACAGTTTTCAGCACCTGCTGCAAAGAAATTCTATTAAGAAAAAGAAATGTGGAGATTTTGTGCCTAATCAATAACATAAAACCACAGAACTCAAAATATCATAAGTCTAACAGGTTTTGTGCATCTTTGCTTTGTGCATTTTTTGAAGTTCCCAAAAATCTGACTGATGGTTTTTCAACCACATGTGCAACTGTCTTTGGAAAGAGGGGCTTCTTAGCTCAGTTACATGGAGATCTTGTGATGCCTCCCTCTCCTTTTGATGAGGGCCACGTATAGTCCATTGGCTTCAGCAAACAAATGCTGAAGAATGTTCTCTACTTTGGATAAGTCTTAATTACCCCTCCCACTGCATAGCTGCCAAGTTTTCCCTTTTCTCGCGAGGAAGCCTATTCAGCATAAGGGAAAACCCCTTTAAAAAAGGGATAACTTGGCAGCTATGCCTCCCACACAGACAATAAAACTCTTTAATCTGATCCTTTGAGGCTTAGACTACTTCGGTTGCACTGGACATGGAGCCCCGGTGGTACCAAGATGATTTCTCAATTGTATAAAGTTTGACCCATAGGGACAAATCTGAGAAGAAGTTGTTGATTCTTGAGTTTATTTTAACCAACAACGGGCACTCTTTCCTTTCCTTGGACCTTTCAGAATTCTGCCTTGATTACTTCATGGTTACAGGTAGGTAGCCGTGTTGGTCTGGATCGAAGTAAAATAAAAAAATTCCTTCAGTAGCACCTTAAAGACCAACTAAGTTTTTATTTTGGTATGAGCTTTCGTGTGGTATCTGAAGAAGTGTGCATGCACACGAAAGCTCATACCAAAATAAAAACTTAGTTGGTCTTTAAGGTGCTACTGAAGGAATTTTTTTATTTTACTTTGATTACTTCATGTTAGAGAGAACTTAGCGGAAGCATTTCACAAACAGTTGCTGGTAGCCACATTGCTGAAACCTACAGCCAGTTGTTGAAGCAGTTTTCTGCAGCTGTATCCCGTGTCCACAATGAGGCCATTGAAAGAAATTGGCTTCAGAAGTACAGCTACATACTGTATTGCATGACTTGGTCAACAGCTGTAGCTTTAAGTCAAGATGAACACTTTGCTTGGCACCAAAGGACCTCAGTGGAACATTTTGCCATCATGCATTTGGATTTTTTTTATATGCCTGTTGTCTTTGTCCATGGAGTTTTCTTGGCAGGGATACTGGAGTGGCTTGCCAGTTCCTTCTCCAGGTGGATCACGTTTAGTCAAAACCCTCCACTATGACCTGTCCATCTTGGGTGGCCCTGCATGGCACAGCTCATAGCTTCTCTGAGTTATTCAAGCCCCTTTGCCACGACAAGGCATTGATCCATGAAGGATCCATCAATACTTTGGCCACCTCATGAGAAGAAAAGACTCCCTGGAAAAGACCCTGATGTTGGGAAAGATGGATGGCACAAGGAGAAGGGGACGACAGAGGACGAGATGGTTGGACAGTGTTCTCGAAGCTACGAACATGAGTTTGACCAAACTGCGGGAGACAGTGGAAGACAGGAGTGCCTGGTGTGCTCTGGTCCATGGGGTCACAAAGAGTCGGACATGACTAAACGACTAAACAACAACATTTGGATTTATTTCTTCCAGTCCCCAGGACCAGGTCCTCCCCCCCTAAAAACAATTAAAATAAATAAAGCTGGTATTTTGAAAGGATTATACCAGAATGCAAAAAAGATTCATAAAGAACCACACACCATTAATTAATCAATCAATCAATTAATTAATTCTATCCTGCCTTTCTGTCCCGGCTTCCCATGGCTGACCAATGTGAGAACAGAACCCTGGACTAGATTTGCCACTGGCCTGGTCCATCTGGGCCCTTCTTGGGTTCTTTCTTAATGGACCCCAGGATTCCAGTGGAACCCAAAATATGTGTGGTTCCTAGTCATTCATCCAGACGCTGAGCAGACCCAAATCAAAGATGCCCTGTGCAATTTTTAGAGGTCCTGTATGCATGCACCTATATTGTCTTGACATGCTTGGTTCAACTGTACTTTCAGTTGCACAAAGATTTATGACCTCCTTTTAAGCCTTAATTTTCTTCAGATGTTTGATTTGCCTTACCTTATTGTACCGTTCAGAAAACAATCTATAATGTTCAGAAACTGCACATTTACTTTCAATGATTAAGGCACAGGAATAATAATGATAATAAAGTAAAAGCCAGATGCCCATTCATTGCCTATGTGAAGTTTCCCTTAATGTTCATTTCCTCCTGTTAAAAATGAAGGGTTAAACAGTTGCCCTATAAATGCAAATGGAGAATAGCCTAGTCTAGTGATTGCAGCATTTCACACCTCTCCATGCAATATTCATCAGTTTTAAATCTGTCCTATTTGACATTCAGTGAAAGTGAATAAATCATATGGCTGATGGTGGAATCTTGATTCTCTCCCCCCCCCCATTCCCAATGGAACAAATTATACAGAATCTGCATCTTTTAAAACAAATTGATACTTGTGTGTGCAGGTTTCAGATGATGAACAAATGACTTACAGCAGGAGTGAAAAACCCTTTTTCAATCTGAGGGCCACATTCCTTTCCTGAGGGCCACATGCTAGTGGTGGGTGGAGCCCGATCAACAAATGTAAATTTTATCTTTAGACAGGATGGCCAGTTTCCACACACACTCTTCTTTATCCTCTGTCCAGACAAGCAAGAGGCATGATCAGAGTTAAAGGATGCATTTCAGCCACACAAAAGCAACTGGGGTATGGGCAAGGCGAGTGCAGGATATGCCCCAAAGACACTTCCCAAGGCCAGGTAGAGAGGCCCACCCTTGACTTACAGCTAAACATGGGTTTGTATATGATCCCTGTGGTGGTTTTGGACTTAACTGCTTTGATCTTTCTTCCAGTTTGGTATATTCTGCAATAGAGGAGGACTTCATTTGTTTCTTCAGCTTATTCTGTTTAACAAAAATAAAGAAGGCTGAAAATCAGTCCTGGTTGATAGTACTATGTGATAAGCCAACATTTTAGGTTATTCCATGTGTCTTGAATAAATAATCAATGTTTTTAAAAGCTGAAAAGAACAAAACAGGAAGCCTCCAAGAAATATATAGCTTCCAGGGATTGAACTAAAATGGTGTGGTTGATGAAGCCTATCCTTGAAAAATCTTGGGCCCAATCAGCTTTCTTTACACCTTGGGGGCTACCTCTTTTGTTGTCACGTTTGTTAATGTGTGTTTATGATTGGTAGCCTGCCCTCTTTTTAAAGCTGAGTTAAACAGAGGAAGTTGAAACTGCATTTCATTATCAACTTTCTGTGTTGTTGTTTTTTGAAATTGTTGGGGTGAAAATGTGTGCCTATTCAGAGTGAGAACAGCAAGCAAAACTTTCTTTCTGATATGTCTCCATTAAATGATCATATAGCCAAATATGCGGTCTCATCAGGCAATGCTTTCTGCCAGCACCCTGTCTGAAGGAACCGGTCACATAGCCAAATCCGATTAGCTGCATGATGGCATAAAATAATTATGCTTCCTAAATGATCCCCCGAGAGATGGGATTGCCTCAAAGAGAAGTCTCTATTTTCTTTTTTTAAAAAACAAACAAAACAACTCCCTGCAGATCACGGGGAGAAGAAGCTGCAAAGAGGGGATAAAATAAGGATAATATTTGTGTGGCATGAAACCTGCCACACAAATGCTTCCCCCTTGCATTTGCTTTGAAAATTGTAACAGGTAAAAAAATTAGCACAGTGTAGTACTTCTGTTCTTACATAGAATTCATGACCCAGGCCATTAAGAAAGACATTGCTTGTTTCATTGATTCAGTCCAAAGCATTGTACATGTTCAAGATCCCATATGGAGGTTTGGTTGTGCTGATGATCACCATGTGCTTTAACAGAAAAGGAACTTTAGTACATCATGTCTTCCTTTGCACATATAAATAATTTGTTTTTTTCAATTGAAAGGAAGATGGCAGGCCAGGAAGTCACGACAACTGAATTTTGAATACCGAAGCATCTGAAGCCACCACAAAACACCGGCCTCGAGTGCTGCTTTTAATTTTTGTATTAGCGTTTCCCACATGAAATGTGGGTAGCAACCCACATTTAAACCATGCCCCCCCCCAATAACTTTGTATTTATGACACAAATGTCACAACAGCACGGAGCTGTAATATGTCAAGTAACAAAGACGACCTGAACCCTCCCCGAAGAGAATGCAAGGATTTGCCATTTAATTAATCAAAGTGTGCAAAATATGGAAATAGGCACCTGCATTTAGGGCCGCCTTCTCCTTCCCCTACCCTCGCCATGCTTCCGCCAGCAGGTTTGAGCAAACAGCCATATGCTCTGCAGCCTCGAGGGAAGTGACTCCAGCTTGGAAATCAATATGTCACAAGCAGCTTGGTGGTAATGGATGTTTACAGCAGCAGGTTTTCTCTGCTAATAGCCCAACCAGCAACAGCAACTCATTTAGATGAAAGGGTTTTGTGGCTTGAATGGAGGCAACAAAAAGATGGATCCCTATAAGGGCTAATCAGAAGTAGGGTTGCCACCTGGGCAGCTTTTGACCAGCTCGGCTGGCCTTTGAATGCAGAGGCCCCTTTATTTTTAATGACCTATTCCTCCTGTAAAAAAATAAATAAAAATGAAAAGCTGGTAACCATAATCAGAAGTGTAATTTGTTCCTTGGAAAGCAGACTGTCTACTTGGCTTTGCTTGAGAGGCAGTTGTGAAGCGCTTCCAATTCATATTGCCTTTTCTTTTCCAAGCTGTTCTCGCATGTTATGGGCGTATGAAGCAGTTGTGTGTCCATATGCTTAGATAAAGGGCTGCGCCTTTGGATTTTGCTCACAAGGGTGTCTGTCAGGAGATTTAAAGAAAGCAGACAGGTTCAAAGGCCCACTCTTGAATGGAAGGTGGAGGGAAATGAACCTGCAAGGTCTTGGATTCAGTCTCTTCAAGGGGTTTTGAGAAGCAGGGATTTGAAAGACCTTAGCCTAACTGCTCTGGTAGATGGAAGAGATAAGGCAAGGCATTCAAATTGGGCAGCTCTGTGTGGAGTATGAATTGGAGCAAGTTCAGAATGTTGCTTCAGCAACAATTATCCCTTGTCTGACCCTTAAGCCAGGCTGTAGCTCAGTCTGGGTAGTTAAAAGGGCCTTGTGCATTTCAGCAGCTGTAGACTCCTATGGCTCAGGGAAGAATGTGTTCCTGTTGGAGCTGCTGGACTGAAGTCCTCAGGGTCAGAAATGAGCAATACATCCTTCCTGAGGTTGGAGAGGTGTTGACAAGATGGCTTCCTCATAGGCTAGAGTGTTTCCAGGGCAGTGAGGACCACCATGGTTCACTCTCTGGGTAATTCTCCCTCACCCTCTGATTCCTACATCAGGGGTGGGAACCTTTTCTAGTGGTTCATTATTTCCTCATGATTATCTCCCCATTGCCTGGTGGGCAAAAATTGACAGCTGTCACGGCGACATCAGGTGAAGCTGGGCTTAGGAGTGCTGATTTGCAGGATGCTTTTCTGTTTGAGTCTCCCCCTCAAAGAGCAATGCTGGGTAAAGAAGTGGGGTCCACTGAATGGAAGCCACTCCACCTCATTGAGCAAGGCCCACCCATTAGCTGATGGCTTTTGCTTCAGCAAAAGGCTTTCCGACAGCCCCTTACCCACTCCTGTTCGATAATCTGCAACCTTTATTTGAATGTGTGTGCCTTGCCTGCAGTATTCAGTTTTCAACCTGGTGGGTGAGAGTTCCACTTTAAACCGCAATCTGTGTTCTGCTGTAGCTTGTAGTCTTCTTCAGCTCTGGTCTACTATGTAGTTCAAGGGAACTAAATATTGCATTGTCAAAACTTTTTGAGATAACTCTGCTAGACTTTCCCCCTTCTGCATGTGCCATATTTTTTTGTTTATTTATTCCACAAGTCTGTAAACAGTTTGCTTTACAAATTACATTTATGCCCACCATGCTGCATTTGAACTTCATTTTAAAAGGACCTGTGGCATGTGGTTCGCAAATTTACGACAGACATCAAAGGGTGTTCTAAGGCAAGCGAAAGCTTCCTCCGGCACGAAGCTAGCGCTCCTGCATTTATTCCTGCCACACATGTGTTTATAGTTGACATCAAAGGTCTGGGCTACCTTAGATCAGGGCTTCATGCTTTACTCTCAGTAGACATGTGCATACAGCAACCATCCAAACAAATAAAAAGTTGATATTTACTATGATTCACTATGGACTGTGAGGTAATTTTAAGATTGTCATTTTGTCTGGATTCCTATCCCACCTTTCTCCCAATTTGGGATTCAAGGCAACTTACAACATACTAAAAACACCCTTACAAAGTGCAAATATCAAAAACAAACTAGATATTTACAACAGCTGAAATAAAAATGAAACCCCTTGAAAACCAGCATGAAAACAACAATTGCCCTGACAGCAGCATATAGTATCCAAAGGGCTGTGTGATTAAGGAAGTCTTAGCCTGCCAGCGGAAATATAACAAGGGAAGAAATTCCACAATTTAGGAGCAGCCGCGGAAAAAGGCTACCCCTCACTATCTTAATAATGTTGAAGACATTGGGTAGTTGCCTCAGGCCTGTTTGCTCCTTCCCACCTCTGGCTATAAAGGCCAGAGCTCCTGTAGAGGAGATTTTTAGCATAATAAGTTTTTCTTATACAGTCATCCCTCAACAACTGAATGCTTCGACTTCTGAAGGTTTCGACTTCCGAAGTCAACAACCCCCGGAAGTCCTTTCTCTGTGCGCACGGACGGCGCATGCGCAGAAGCAGCGCTTTGACATCCGAAAACCTTGACCTACGAAGACAGCCGTGGAACGGATCGTCTTCGTAAGTCGAGGTACCACTGTATTACCTAATAAGCCTCCCAATAACAAGCCTTCTCTTCAACTGTTGAAGATGTACAAGTGCTATCTTGTATTGCAGTTGCTTTAGGGATGGACTGATACAGCCTATGTCTGTTTTGTGTCACATTTGCTGGCATTTAGCCATAGGTTTGTTCCAGCTTCCTTTTTGGGTTGCAAACTTTCTGAAAGAATACACAAAGAATCTGCATATAAGTTGCATGCATTTGTTCACAATATCCATGCATTTCTTCTCCACAGACATATTTTGCATTCTTTTTAAAATAGCAGCAACATAAAATCCATATTTTGGGGGTGTACGTTTTGGGACTCAAATCCATCATCTGACTCATAATTGTATTCTGAACTGCAACCAAGTTTGCAAATGTTGAATTGGGTCAAATTGCAGCCAGAAGCAGACTGAATTGATTCCTTCTCCAACACTAGCTGGATCTCCTTTATACATGCAATATCCTTGTCTGTTACTAGAGCCTAGTATTAAGTAGAAGTGTTTGCGCAGTTCTCTAGTTATAAAGCCACCCCCTTCATTTCTCCCTATTAGAGCAAGCTGGGTGCCTTTGCATGCTGGTATATGACATACAGTACTTATATTAAAAATATATATAAAATGGCTCATGTTGCCTGCTCCCAAACCCACACACTAGAATTATTGTTTGAAATAGTTGCTGGAGTGTGTGTGGTGGAACAAAAAAAGAATTGTGCCACTCGTGTTATAAGATAGCAAACTTTTTAGTGGCATGAACTTTAGATATTGGTATCAAAGGAGACGTGTCTGCTGAAGTGGAGGTGCTTCGGTTTCCTTCGCATGCTGCTGATTTGGATCAGAATCAGATCTGATTTTCCAAGTTGACATATGTAGCCTGTAGCTGAGGAACTGTTCTTGGAACTGACCTTCCATTTCACAGAAAGAAAGCCCGGGGTGTGGTTGTTGGCCGTTTTCCATGGTCAAGTGCCAATTACCTCAGGGATAGCTGCTGACACTGTTCAGACTTCACAGTGAGAAGCTCTTCCAGTTTAGAAATATAATGGTGCCACCATAATAGGAAAAAATGGATAAGCTACCAAAATGTTGTTGTTTAGTCGTTTAGTCGTGACCGACTCTTCGTGACCCCATGGACCATAGCACGCCAGGCACTCCTGTCTTGCACTGCCTCCCGCAGTTTGGTCAAACTCATGTTCGTAGCTTCGAGAACACTGTCCAACCATCTTGTCCTCTGACGTCCCCTTCTCCTAGTGCCCTCAATCTTTCCCAACATCAGGGTCTTTTCCAGGATTCTTCTCTTCTCATGAGGTGGCCAAAGTATTGGAGCCTCAGCTTCACGATCTGTCCTTCCAGGGAGCACTCAGGGCTGATTTCCTTAAGAATGGATAGGTTTGATCTTCTTGCAGTCCATGGGACTCTCAAGAGTCTCCTCCAGAACCACAATTCAAAAGCATCAATTCTTCGGCGATCAGCCTTCTTTATGGTCCAGCTCTCACTTCCATACATCACTACTGGGAAAACCATAGCTTTAACTATACGGACCTTTGTTGGCAAGGCTTTTAAGATGCTGTCTAGGTTTGTCATTGCTTTTCTCCCAAGAAGCAGGCGTCTTTTAATTTCTGAAGCAATATCTGAAGAAGTGTGCATGCACACAAAAGCTCATGCCAATGACAAACTTAATTGGTCTCTAAGCTGCTACTGGAAGGATTTTTTTTTATTTTGTTTCAAAATAAATAAGACATGCTGACTCTCCTGAGTGTAGTAGATCTAGATAGGGATTGTCATTTCTTTCATTTATATATTTTTGACCACTATTTTGTATTGTTGGATACAGGCAGCAAAACACTTTGGGCTGCCTGTAATAAGAATACAGTAGTCCTATTTCCTCATGAGGCAATTGAAGAAGAAACTTTTTTTGCATTTCTGATACAGTGGAACCTCGGTTTATGAACACCTTGGTTTACGAACTTTCAGTTTACGAACGCCGCGGACCCATCTGGAACAGATTAATTCACTTTCCATTACTTTCAATGGGAAAGTTTGCTTCAGTTTATGAACGCTTCAGTTTATGAACAGACTTCCGGAACCAATTACACCCATGCTTCGGGTTAGGTATGCTTCAGGGTGAGTACTCCACGGACCTGTCTGGAACGGATTAATCCACTTTCCATTACTTTCAATGGGAAACTTCGCTTCAGTTTATCAACACTTCAGTTTAAGTACTCCGCGGAACATCTGGAACAGATTAATCCACTTTCCATTACTTTCAATGGGAAAGTTCGCTTCAGTTTATGAACGCTTCAGTTTATGAACAGACTTCCGGAACCAATTGTGTTCATAAACCGAAGTACCACTGTAAATGTAACAGCATCCTTTTGGCTGCCACTAGAGAAAACTGCCCAGCTCTGAGACAACCAAGCAGAGCAGAATGATTTAAAGCGAACACTTTAAGGTATCACAACAGCTATAGCGCTTTTGTTCAAGTCACAGCCAAGACTCAACAGACTATTGTAGGCCTGGCCACCTCCTCCACTTCAGTTAGAGTGGTTGAGCATTCATTTCTACCTGTCAGAATTTCTACCTGCAACAGGACGGGGGTGTGAATAATGTGGCAGAGTCTGAGGTACTAGAATGGGTTGAGTGCTTGCTTTCTTAATGTTCGGTGGTGGTGGTGGGAAATCCTCTCAAATTAAAAAGAATAGTGTAGCTGCTGAGAATAGTGTAGCTGCTGACTGGAGGAGAATTTCCTTCTGTGTCAGTTTATTTTTTAAACTTCTTTTGAATGCATCTCATTTTTTTCTGCCTTGTACCCCAACCAAGGACTCTGTGTTTTTCTGTTGCTTTTATTCACTGGCTGGTTTGAGCATATTTGTTCTTCAACTAAGTTATTTTAATTGTTTGCAGACTGCCTTGACATCTCCGATAAAAGATGGTGTATAATTTTATTTTATACTTAGTAAATGTACAGGGCGTGTGCAGGGGTGATTTATTGTGAGTGCTTGTGAGGTGAAAACTCAGTCTTGCGAATAAGAGCACAGTTTTGGAGGTTGGAAGATTGAGTTTTCCCTGAGGAAACTTGAAAATCCCTCCATTCCCACCCTCTCTTTCTCTCCTGTTCTGGAACGGTCAGTTTTGCCCGGTTCCTGCCACAGGAGAGTCGTCTGGGTTGAAAACTATGGACTAACATGGGCAGGAACTTGGCAGCTTAAGACGTACTGATAATCACTGAGGCTGCCAGAAGTATACTGTCTCCCTCCCTGCAACAGATGGCACCCTCCTATCTCTGCACATGGCTGTGTGTCAACAATACCATGAGCTAATAATTGTGCTCTCTTGAAGTGTCTCTGTTGTGGCCCAGTTAGTGTTTGGCACCCTTTTGCTGGAGGACACATTTGGGGAAGAGGGGAGTATAAAATGCCAATGTTTATGAATTCTGGGCTGCATCAATAGGAGTATAGCGTCTAGATCAAGGGAAGTAATAGTACCACTATATTCTGCTCTGGTCAGACCTCACCTGGAGTACTGTGTCCAGTTCTTTTTTTAAATAATATTTTTTATTAGGTTTTTCCAAAATAGAAAAAGAACAAAAAAGCATTACAAAAAGGATGAAAAAACAGAAAAAAGGAAAAATACAGAATAGAAAAACATAAAAATTAAAAACAGTTAATTCTTTGGTTGTTTACATTGCATATGCGGACCCCCTCGGGATCCCTTTCCCTGTGGTTCTTAATTACATTTCTATTTTAGCAAATTCTAACCCTAATCACCTCATATAATCTAATTTTACTTCTCAATTAACATATTCATATTTTCCACAGTTTATTTACAACCTAATTCTACTCTTAATATATCACTTTTGCATATATATTTTTAGATATAACTTAAAATCTTTCCATTCTACTTCCATCGCTTCCTCTCCCTTGTTGCGGATTCTCCCGGTCATCTCAGCCAGTTCCATAAACTCCATCATCTTCATCTGCCAGTCTGGAGTACTGTGTCCAGTTCTGGGCACCACAGTTCAAGAAGGATACTGACAAGCTGGAACGTGTCCAGAGGAGGGCAACCAAAATGGTCAAAGGCCTGGAAACAATGCCTTATGAGGAACGGCTTAGGGAGCTGGGTATGTTTAGCCTGGAGAAGAGAAGGTTGAGGGGTGATATGATAGCCATGTTCAAATATATAAAATGATGTCATATAGAGGAGGGAGAAAGGTTGTTTTCTGCTGCTCCAGAGAAGCGGACATGGAGCAATGGATTCAAACTACAAGAAAGAAGATTCCACCTAAACATTAGGAAGAACTTCCTGACAGTAAGAGCTGTTCGACAGTGGAATTTGCTGCCAAGAAGTGTGGTGGAGTCTCCTTCTTTGGAGGTCTTTAAGCAGAGGCTTGACAGCCATATGGTGTTTCCTGCTTGGCAGGGGGTTGGACTGGATGACCCTTGGGGTCTCTTCCAACTCTATGATTCTATGAGCAGAGGCACACAGTCATCTCATGTTATCATTCATTCATTCATTCATTCTTTTTATTTTATTTTATTTTACTTATACTTATACTTGTCAGAGCAGGCATTAGGACCTGGGATCCAAACTCTTTAGGCTTGTGGAAGCCACATTGGGCCTTTTTCACGTAACGGATGCTCACCACTTCCCCAGACCTTCACTCTCTGCCTCCTTCCCGAATCCCGGCCAGCCGGACCTGCATGGTCACCGGCTGTAGTGGGAAACGTGCAAGAAGTTCAAGCAGGTGTAAGTTTGGCCTTGCACAGCCAACCCTTCCTGTGCGTCCTTGCAGGAGCACTCCTGCCTTTGAGGGTGACCCAGCTGGGGTTGGATTGCCCAGATTAGGAGCCCTAATTGGCACAGGTGGCGGTCATGGAGACATCCAGCCCTGCCTGGCTGAGGCAGGTACAAATGGCTTAGGGCAGGCACCCCCAAACTTCCGCCCTCCAGATGTTTTGGCCTACAACTCCCATGATCCCTAGCTAACAGGACCAGTGGTTGGGGAAGATGGGAACTGTAGTCCAATACATCTGGAGGGCTGAAGTTTGGGGATGCCTGGCTTAGGGCAACATAGTCAAGGAGGTTAAGGATGATGGACCAAATGCTGCCGAGGCTGGATCTGTATGTGTTACCTCCCAGCAGTGCTATTTTTCCAGCCAGATGTCTCCAGATTCTGCTCCTAACAAGAAGGTTCTGCCTTTGCTCATTCTTTATTAAGATAGGCTGCAGTTCTCACTCAGGGCCACCAGTATTGAGAATTGTCGCTCACTGATTGATTGATTGATTGATTGGTTAGTTAGTTGGAAGTTGTTACTGTAACAAGTTACATAGTATTATATAAAGCAGCCAGTTAGGCTGCAGTCAGCCAGACTCAAGGAGCAGTTCTAACTGCTCTAATAAATCGGGTCCTCCCTGCAAGAGAGGGCATGCGTTGTGGTGGGCCCAACAACCAGGTTTAGGTGTTGGGGCGGGGACAATTGGAGCAGCCACAACACCCTATTGGTGGTCCACCTGATGGAGTGCAATTGGGCTGAGGGCATGCCAATCAAATGAGTCGTGCCGTAGAGAGCTTCCTTCTCCGGCATTGAGCATTGGAACACCCGTCCACCTCTCCCTAATTTAGGGCTTGTGCTTGACCTTGCTATGCCGTTATATGTTGTCTGTCATTGGGACAGGGGCACGGCAGGAATTTTCCCCACTTGGCGGATTGGCTGTTGCCACTTGGGTTCCGCCTGCCGCGTAGCAATTCGTCACAACTTGTAAGGTTGGCGGATAGGCTCTGGTTCATGCTGATAGGGGTGGAATGAGCCCTTACCACCCTATCCCTGGGTATTCCTCTTAAAGGAATCCATTGGACTACTGATTGGTATTCCCCCAAGCAGGGTGTGCCCTCTCCAGAGTTCTGGGCACACATGGGGGAATCAGGGCCTAGCTGGCTGGCAGGCATCAGTCAGGACCCCCATCCCAGGTGTGTACCTGGCTGCTGACTCAAGGTGTGTCCTGAGTCTGCGCTACCCTAGGTAGCTTTCGAACCAGAGCCTATGCAACCACTCACTTGATTTGTAATCAATAAAGTTGTGGCCTAAATTCTGCCAAAAACCAAACCAAAAATCTGAGTCATGTCTGAATTTATTTCTAGGCCTAGGTTACAGGGTGTGAATCCTTCAGAGCTGTATCTGTCGTCCATCTTTCCCACTATTTAACACCTGGCTCTTTGCTTAGCCCAGGGGTCAGCAAACTTTTTCAGCAGGGAGCCGGTCCACTGTCCCTCAGACCTTGTGGGGGGCCGGACTATATTTTGAAAAATAATATGGACGAATTCCTATGCCCCACAAATAAGCCAGAGATGCATTTTAAATAAAAGGACACCTTCTACTCATGTAAAAACATGCTGATTCCCGGACTGTCCACGGGCTGGATTTAGAAGGCGATTGGGCCGCATCCGGCCCCCGGGCCTAATTTGGGGACCCCTGGCTTAGCCCTACTGATGGGGGTACCATGTTCAACTGGATTGTACAACCTCTTTGAGTGTCATGCATGCCCTACTTTTCAAAAGTTTGTTGTCAGTGTACAATGGCTTCCAAAGTCCAGTGTAAAGTGGCTTCCTAAATGTTGGAATAGGCTTTAATTAATATCTACTGTACTGGGAGGAGAGAGCTGCCAGAAGGTTAATGTATAAGTCCCCATTATCAAAATTCTTGTTATTCAAAACTTGAGCTATACAGATACAAAGAATTCTACCCAAACCTTATGACTTGGATGTTCAGATATCCAAACGTCTGGAGTTTGCCCACTTCCTTACTTGTTTGTGTTTTGCTAATCAGTGGCAGCCATTTTGGGCAGAAACCATGGAGTGAGTAATAAATAAATGATCTTATAAAGAAATATTTTGAAGAAAGAAAACTTCCTGGTTGTGGATCCTGACACAACCTGCCCTTATCCTTCTTTGTTATTTGAAAATGCAGCAAATTAGCACAAAGCCTGAAATGATTTTAGAGCTAGGTAGCTTTTTCCTTGGATGTACTGTAAATTCTGCTCATTTGCAGCACTCTTTCATTAGCATTTAGCCAATTAATCAACGTTAATTGTGAGCACTTATCTAAGGTTTGTATTCAGCCTTGCCAAATCTAATTGTACAAAGCTGTTGATTTGTTATCCAGCATGGCTTGGCATTTCTTAAGCATTACACTTAATATTTCTGACGATTTTTCAAATGTACATTTCAAATCTACTGAAGCATTAAGTCATAATAAAGTGTGTATGAGTGACATTTTCAGATATCAAGAATGCTGCTCTATTAATGGAACATTTGTCTGCTCTGTTTGGTATGGCCTTTTTAGAGACGTGCATTAATGAAGAAAGGAAAAAGCTTTCTGAAGCATCAATGCTTCCCTAACAATGGCTGATCATTACAATACCAGCTCTGCAAATGCACAGTTCTTACTATTTTATCCACATCTTTAGTAGTTTATTAATACAGGCACTGTAAAATATATGGATCATTTGATAAGTAAAATTCTTCTGGGTTCAAGCAGCAATGGAATTCTTTTCTAGGGGCTAAAATATCCTATCATTGACTAACCGGTGTAAACAAAAAATGTTTCATTGTTTGGGAGGCTAAAGAATCAAGCCTTATTGCTCAGATTTTTGGATGCATTTTTTATTGGTCTAGTTGTAGTTGCCGCAAACCTTTATTTGCTACTTGGGTGCAATGCACCATCTAATAAAAAAACCAAAAACATACGGTTTGCCATTCTGTAGTACCATTGAATCAGAATTATTATGTATTAAGAGGGGTGATTTTTCCATGCAGCCTTAACATACTAATTAAAGCATGCTATTATATAGTCTACAGACATCCATTAATCACAGGTAGACTATTGTTAAGGGCCCACAAAGACCGGTACACACTTAAGCTGGTTTTTATGATTTCCCTACTTAGTGCTGCACAACAAATTTAAATGCTGTTAGAATCTTGAACTGGAACATGCAATCAAAAGGCTCTTTATTAGAGGACTGGTTTCACAATGCCGTCCACTCATTATACTAAAACCTACCCAGAAGTAAGCATAAGAAGAACAGAATGGAACTGTGGGGCTTTATATGTCAAGACAGAGGGGGGGGGGCGCTTGATTCTTGTTACTGTGAAAGACGCTACCATGTTGGTGGTATCTCTTCCCAACCTGAAAAACGTCCAATTCTAGGGGTGGTTTAAGGCCAATTTATTCTGACAGGCCTTTAGATCATTGCATTTTGTGTCAAGGATCTACTTTTATTTTTAATACTCAATTTTTATTGTTGCTGTTATTTATTTGATTTCTTACCCACTTGTCTCCATAAGGTCCCAGGGTGGCTTGCAATAATTTAAAATACAGCATTAAAAACATATGTCAAGAATGCTTTGATGGTGTTTCCTGCTTGGCAGGGGGTTGGACTGGATGGCCTTTGTGGTCTCTTCCAGCTCTATGATTCTATGATTTAAAGCAGATTATCTACACTGGGCTCTCCTGAGAGGAAGGACTAGGTTTAAGAAATATGATGAGGATATTATTTTTATCTTTATTATTCTTAGCTGTAGCAGCAGTAGGGATGGCAATTTATTATAGGATGGGAACCTGGAAAGAGCAATGGTTTTAGAGAATGGGCATTCTTTTCTTCCACTTTATTAGTAAGATCATGCATGCCTGTAATAATGGGAAACGGGTTGGGAAAATGTTTAGTATACCACCAGTGAAGGTGGAAGAAAAAATTCCAGATGCATTCAAGAAAGACAGCTGGGAAAATAAACACTTCTGAGATGCCGAAATAAACAGATTCAGACATCAGTAACACCATATGTTTGTAAATGTGGGCTTAACTGCAAGTGATACCAGGTCAGAACTCTGTGGGATTGCTGTTTAGGTTTGTCACATTATGAACAAGTCACTTCCATGAGCCCCAAAAGCTTTATTTCAAAAGAAACTTTTCAGTAAAGCTACTTGTTGGATAAGAGAAATCTAGAGTGGCCATGTGTCCTGCTTTACAGAGGGCAGTCATCTCTCTGAAGGGCTCTCAGGGGACAGTCCCCTTTTTGTAAATGTCCTCTGTTTGAAGCCCTGTCTGCTCCATGTCTGCTTTAGAGAGAAAGAAAACTATGGAGGGAGAACAGGAGCCTGGAAGTTGTCCATCAACAGAGAACACCTGGATAGCAGACTGACTTAGTTACATAGGTCGCCAGGTCTCCCCCCCCCCCAATGATGAGATGGATTACACCTCTATTGAAGTTACAGTAATTATTTATAAATTGACAACAATACATACTAATCAATATTCATGCGAATAGGAGTCCTGATTCATCCTCTTTTGGGGACAAATCTAGTGTATTCCAATTATAAAAACCTTCCTAACCAGATGCTATCTAACCAGGGGCGTACCCAGGATCAAAACTGGGGGGGGGGGCAAGAGAGGGGGAGAGAGAAGGAAGGAAAGAAGGAAAGAAGGAAGGGTGAGAGTGAGAGAAAAAGGAAGAAAGAAAGAGGGGGAAAGGAAGGATGGAAGGAAGGAAGGAAGGAAGGATGAAGCTCCCGTCCTCCACACCCCAGCTCAGGCTGCTCCCATCCGCCCCCACGTTCCTGTCGCTGGCTGCAGCCATGGACAGGGCGGAAACAGCCCGATTTCCATAACCCACAATGACTTTTCCCCTTCAGTTTTCAGAGGGAAAAGGTGTGGGTTATGGTCCGTAAAATACAGGGTTTTTTGTTTTTTGTTTGCTTCTGGGGGGCAACTGCCCCCCTGCCCCTCGCTGGGTACGCCCATGTATCTAACACTGCTATCTTGAGACATTAAGGGGTAAAAAGAAATGGCAATGCAGGAACATAGGAAACTGCCTTACACAGTAGCACCTTGGGTTACGTTTCCCTCGGGTAACGTAAACTTCAGGTTGTGAAAGCAGCAAGACCGGAAGTGTTTCGCCGTGCACACATGTGGTCTACCACTTCTCCTTGAGTTGCAAAAACCCAGCCAGACCTCTGGAATGGATCCCGTTCGCAACCGGATATACCACTGTACTGAGTTAGACTATTGGTCTGTCATGCTCAGAACTGCCTTCACTGACTGAAAGTGGGTCTCCAAGATTTCAGGCACTGGTGTCTTCCAGTTCTACCTAGAGATTCCAGCAATTGAGCATGGGACCTTCTGAATGCAAAGCAGATACTCTTATCTCCTTTGACTAATTTTTCTGGCTTTTGCATTGACAGTCTTCCTCAAACCCTGTTCGTTTCTGATTAGAACCTTTCCCTTGAAGATATTAACAGAGCGTTCTTTTGTTCCCATGCAAATGATAAAGCCCCAGAGTAAGCAATAATATCACTGCAGAAGAATTAGTTCACACACTTCATACTGTTCACCTTGTACTTGCTACAGTACCACAGTTTAACAATCAATCATTCACGGTTGGCAATGTACGAGACACATTTTGTTAACTAGAAAACAAACAGCCATTGTGAGCAGAGTGATAAGCCATATCTAAACTGTGATGAAGTTACTGAAATGACTGTATAGTGTTTAAAACACATCTGATCAATGGCAAATATTTTAAGATAAATATTTTATTTTAACCGTTTGCATAATTAAAGATATTGTTTAAACAAGAAAACCTATTTTCAGGAACCTTTCACCATTAAAAAGATTACCAGTATCTACACCACAGAGTTCACATACCAATCAGATCATAGCTCAGTGATACTGGGATCAGTCTGAAGCCCCTTCTGTGATTACTGGCAGGCGGGGGGTGGGGAGGATTAATACAGCGAAGGAAAAACACTGCGGACTACATTTTATTTGCTCAAAAAGAGCCAACTGATTAACCAAGATGACTGAACATACGTGTTAAATTGAGAAGACTTCCACTGACACAAGTAAATCCTTGTTAAATTATATATAAATAATATAATATGGACTTTTTTAAAAGTTAGGGCATGACTTAGTGAAAGTGAAATGCTCTTTCAAGTGAAAGAAAGTAAACTGTCCTTAATTCTGTTGAAATCAATGGGGCAGAGGGAATTTAAGCAAGACATTGTAAGGGAGGAGCTGGCTAGTTTCTTCCTAGAAATGAGAAGAACAATGCATGTTTTGCCTGATATCTCAGGTTCTACAGATGGTGGCAACTTTCTCTTTTTTAAAAATTTAAAGTTGGGACTTTAGGGGTTATGGTTCATATGGGGTGGAGGCAAATGCTCCCCTTGCCCCCCTCATAGATGTTCATGGATGGAGGGCATAATTTAAAGTGAGAAATGGGGGCATGAGCTAGGCTGCCTGCCCGCTTCTTCCCACGCCACCATTTTGTTCTACTAACCAAGCTCATTTCTAATATTAAAGTCCAGCGGGGATGAAATCCCTGTTCCCTTGAGCAACGGACTGTTGGGGATGGGAAAAGTGGAAGACATTGGGAGATCTTAGTCCTCATCCTTCATGCACACACTTCAAGCTTTAAATCACATTTTATCCCTGCTTTGCATGTGGCAGGAATACTTAAGAACCCATGTGTCTCACAGGAAGTCTCCTAACATACCCCTAGCAACAGCAGGGTTCCTTGGTGGTATTTTTTTGCTTTTTATTTTCTTTGCCAATCTCCTTCTTTGATGTTAAGCAATCTCTAAATAGTATGAAACTAAAATAGTTTTTCACCTTCCTAATGTTTGTGCACTACCAACTATTTAATATACAGAGCAGTGACCATTTTAGGTGTGTTTGGATACACAATCACCAACACACTGGTCCTTTTGGACCCTGAAAAAGGCAGAAGGGGGATGGAAAGGGCATGTTTATATGTGCTCCATCAATGGGGGGGGGGGCAGGAACGGAACGAAATGGTTGCAGCCTGTACTCTAAAAATGAAAACTGTAAATGATGTGAGAAGAGACGAAAGGAAAAAAATGGAAAAGGCTGAAAAACAAAACATTTTAACTGAGCTCAACAACAAAGCATGTCCCTTTTGTCCTCTGCAAAAATCCCAGAGTGATTTATATGGATCTATTGCAGATGCATCTGATAGGTTTAAATTGGGTGAAGAAAGTATTTGCCCTACTCAAGTAATTGCAAGGCCTGTTTAATGCATTTAAAGGCAGTCTTGTCTTCAGAATAGTTGGCATTCCCTGGAAAGAACGTCACAGACCCATCTGTAGAAGTGAAGCCAAAGGCATCGACTGTTTACTGGCTGTGTGAGTTAATGTTGTGCTTTGCACCTGAAGTTCTGCGTGTGAAATTTTTAACCATTTATTAGCTTAAGCCAGCAATAAACCTAACAGATAAACACTACTGACAACCGAGACCCAGGAAAATGCCCAGGATTACACAAGTCGATGGAAGGAGACCTTTTCAGGCAGTAATGAATAGGAAACAGGATTAGCAACAGATGTTTTGTCAGGCTGCCTCATGGAAAGAAATAGAGAAAACATATATAAAGGGCATATTCTGATTTGTGTCTTAGAGAGCATCCAAACTTCAGAGAACTCATGGCACACTTATTTTTCTGCTAAGGGTCCCCAACATGGTACCCCCTCAGACATTTTGGACTATAACTTCCATCATTCCTGACAACTGGTCCTGCTTGCTGAGGCTGATGGGAATTGTATTTTAAAGCAGCTGGAGAGTCCTACATTGACAACCATTATTCTCAGGCAAATTCTAGAGCACACACATTTACATGGGGCACAAGCGAGGCATGTTAAGCTTCACTGTTGATCTGTACAATCTCCTCAGATGTTCTTCAGATGTTCTCCTAGTGCAGTGATGGCCAAACTTGGCCCTCCAGATGTTTTGGGACTACAATTCCCATCATCCCTGACCACCGGTCCCGTTAGCTAGGGATGATGGGAGTTGTAGTCCCAAAACATCTGGAGAGCCACGTTTGGTCATCACTGTGCTAGTGGGACTCGCTAGTGGCTTGAATTGTCACTTCTTAGTTCTGCCACAATATTTTGTGCAGACACCATGCTATTTTACGTACCTTTGGACTTCTCATGAATGTATTCACTGAATGGCCTTGCACAATTCAATTACTAACTGTAAAATGGAAGGTCCTTTTGGGGTGAAATATCTAATGAATTTTGAGAGTCCTGAGGAAAAATTTTCCTCCGAAAGTGCTGCTTGTGTTGGGAGGGAATACCTGGTTGGTACCAATAGATCATTTTCTCCTGTGGGCTTTCACTGTGTCTACCTGTTGTTGTTTAGTCATTTAGTCATGTCCGGCTCTTCGTGACCCCATGGACCAGAGCATGCCAGGCACTCCTGTCTTCCACTGCCTCCCACAGTTTGGTCAAACTCATGTTTGTAGCTTCAAGAACACTGTCCAGCCATCTCGTCCTCTGTCGTCCCCTTCTCCTAGTGCCCTCCATCTTTCCCACCATCAAGGTCTTTTCCAAGGATTCTTCTCTTCTCATGAGGTGGCCAAAGTATTGGAGCCTCAGCATCAGGATCTGTCCTTCCAGTGAGCACTCAGGGCTGATTTCCTTAAGAATGGATAGGTTTGATCTTCTTGCAGTCTATGGGACTCTCAAGAGTCTCCTCCAGCACCATAATTCAAGAGCATCAATTCTTCAGCGATCAGCCTTCTTTATGGTCCAGCTCTCACTTCCATACATCACTACTGGGAAAACCATAGCCTTAACTATATGGACATTTGTAGGCAAGGTGATGTCTCTGCTTTTTAAGATGCTGTCTAGGTTTGTCATTGCTTTGCTCCCCAGAAGCAGGGGTCTTTTAATTTCGTGACTGGTGTCACCATCTGCAGTGATCAAGGAGCCCAAGAAAGTAAAATCTCTCACTGCCCCCATTTCTTCCCCTTCTATTTGCCAGGAGGTGATGGGACCACTGGCCATGATCTTGGTTTTTTTTTGATGTTGAGCTTCAGACCATATTTTGCGCTCTCCTCTTTCACCCTCATTAAAAGATTCTTTAATTCCTCCTCACTTTCTGCCATCAAGGTTGTGTCATCAGCATATCTGAGGCTGTTGATATTTCTTCCAGCAATCTTAATTCTGGCTTGGGATTCATCCAGTCCAGCCTTTCGCATGATGAATTCTGCATATAAGTTAAACAAGCAGGGAGACAATATACAACCTTGTCGTACTCCTTTCCCAATTTTGAAAGAATCAGTTGTTCCATATCCAGTTCTAACTGTAGCTTCTTGTCCCACATAGAGATTTCTCAGGAGACAGATGAGGTGATCAGGCACTCCCATTTCTTTAAGAACTTGCCATAGTTTGCTGTGGTTGACACAGTCAAAGGCTTTTGCGTACTCAATGAAGCAGAAGTAGACGTTTTTCTGGAACTCTCTAGCTTTCTCCATAATCCAGCGCATGTTTGACAACAGGCATATAAAAGTGTCCACCTAACTGCCTCTTAATCCTTCTATCTCTCTCTACCATAAGCTAGTGCAGGCTTCCTGAACCTTGGCCCTCCAGCATAAAAATGTTAATCAAATAAAATGAGAGAAAAAAAACTAGATGGGTTGGCAAGATCCTTTACAACAGTGATGCCCGAACTCAGTCTTCCAGCAGTTTTGGGACTACAATTCCCATCATCCCTGACCACTGGTACTGCTAGCTGGGGATCATGGGAGTTGTAGGCCAAAAACATCTGGAGGGCCGAGGTCGAGGAAGCCTGTGCTAGAGTAATGCTGATGATAGGAGGTCAGAAAGTTGCTCCTGCCCTGCCAGCTATTACTGAATGGGTCACATCTAATTTGTCCCCTTGATTGATGGATAGGCTGGCTTGCCCATTGTGCTTCTCAAGAATCCAACCTTAATGGCCATGCCAGTGCATCATTAAAAAAGACTCTATATTGCATTCTTTGTGGTTATTACAACCAAGGAGAAAAATAGCTTGATAATACGAGTAACTCTTATTGCTTAAAACACTGTGTATGCTAAAATAACTCATAAGGTTTGATTTCTAAACACAGTGGCTCTTATCTGAAGCAATTTTATGCTTAATCAAAGGGTAAGAGGAGAGTAAATTCCATTTATTTATTTATTCTAGACCAAAGTATGGCTTTTCTGCTGCCTGTGAATAAATATGGCAAGTTTAGTTTAAGCATGGTGTGAGTGATTGCAGATGGCTTATTTATTTAAATTGCTCTCTGTTCGGATGAAACCTAAACAGAAAAGCACACAAGTTATCTCTTAAATCCTAACCAATGTTTTGGCTAAACCTAAGTTGAGATATTTTTTTCAGGTGAGTCAGGGCAGAGGAGAGACAACGGATTTGTGCTTCATCATTCATACACAGCATGGAATAAAAGTAGTTCATTCAGTTTCAAAACTGTTTGCAGGAGGTTCATGGAGTATTGAATGTTCTGCAGTGGCAGAGGGTTGGATTGGAAGATGCTCCTTGAGGTCCCTGCTACCTCTATGATTCTCTTTCACAATTGTGAGGGGCAGAAGTGGCGGAATAATACGATGTCTCATTGAGATGTAGATCAGGAACCAATAAGGAGCCAATTTGCATTCACCAGTGCCCCTGAGCTACAGTTGTATTCTGAGTCCGCTCCAAACTTTGCAAGCTAGTTGACATACTCATTTGTCATGAACACAGATCAGTACATGGAATGCTTCAAAATTATTTGCAAAAGGCAAATGGAAACTTTTCTTGCACGAACAGGTTTTATACGCTCTCATTCTATGGTGCTCTGGGTGTTTATTTAGGTCAGAAGAACTCCATTGTGCTTGGAAGTTTTTTCCAGAAATGCTCTGTAAATGCTTTGTCACAAGGCCAAACTCTATGCTACATTAAATGTGTCATTTACCCTCACTGTCAAAAGAGCTTTTGGGGCAGGAGGGTGGTTGAACAGGATCAGGACTAAAAGAGGTTAAATCACCCCCTTTCAAAGGTGCAGAAAAGTCTACTAATTATTGCTTTGCAAAAAAAAAAAGTTCTAATTTTTGTCTGGCTGTTCTCCATCAATTAATGAGAAAAGAAATTGCTCTCAAAAATTATGAAAGAGGAGGGGGATTTTTTTGACAAAATTCTTATGAGTGGGGAGCAAGGTGGGGTTTTTTGTGCTTACCTTGAGGTGGCCGAGTTGTTTTGTGAGTGTTTTTGCCTTTCATTTCACAATCTGTCTGATGGTCTGCATTTCTGCAGCCCTCCTGGGTGCTCCTTTGCTGGACTTTGCTGTGAACAAAATTATGGGTAGGTTGCCTCTCAGGGCATCCCAATACCTACAAAGGACATAGCTGCCAAGTCTCCCGTTTTCCCCGGGAAATCCCCGTTTTTCCAGCTGTTCCTAGCTGGAAAAACGGATTTTTTTGTTTTTCCCCGGTTTATTCTGGCGTGGCGGCCATTTTGGAACTGGGCGGAGCATGCTCAGAAGCGACTTTTGGTGCTGCTCTGCCCAGTTCCAAAATGGCTGCAGTGCGACTTCTGGCACAGTGGCCATTTTGGAACTGGGCAAAGCAGCATCAAAAGTCACTTCTGAGCATGCTCCGCCCAGTTCCAAAATGGTGGCAGCGCTACTTCCGGTCTCCTACTTCCGGCCCGGTCCCTTATTTCTCGGACAGCAACTTGGCAGGTATGGCAAAGGACAAGATGGCATTTCCCTCCCCCATTCCATGTACCAAAGTCAGCTTCAGCACTGGCAATAGGACAGCATGGCCCACCACAAATGGGGGCAGCAGGCAGGTTTATGGGGCTCAGAGGAGGCTGCCTCAGTATGCCTAATGGTAGGGCCAGCCCTGACACCATGCTCCCGACAGTTAATTTTCTTTTTTAATTTTTTTTTTACTTCTGAAGTACTGAAACATGTGTTTTATAAAGGTCAAAGCACACTAATCTCTGGTGCTTAGTAGCTAGGCTCTTGGGATTCTTGGTCCTCAGTTATAGCTCAGAGGTGGATAACCCAGGCTGCACTGGGGAAATGGTTAATGGAAAGGCAAACTGGCTCCACCCTTCGCCATCTTGCAATGATAAGAACCTTATTGTTCTATGGAATTTAGAAATCCTAAAGCGGCATGCAAATGAAGCAGAAAAACAGAAGCCTCTTTTGCAAGAGAAACAGGAGGAGAGGTTTTAGCACAGTACTACTATTAAAATTAAAATTAGTATTTTATTTTCTCCTCCATGAAAACAGCTGTTTACTTGGTCATTTTCCTATGTCGTGAAGGCTGAAATTTAAATTCAGTGGAGCAGGGTCAAGATATTAACTGACATGCATGAAATTTCAGATACAGTGGTGCTTCGCAAGACGAATTTAATTCGTTCCACAAGTCAATTCGTTTTGCGAAAAATTCGTCTTGCGAATCGCGGTTTCCCATAGGAATGCATTGAAATTTCTTTTTTTGCCCATAGGAACGCATTAATTAAATTTCAATGCATTCCTATGGGAAACCGCGATTCGCAAGACGAATTTTTAGCAAAACAAATTCGTCTTGTGAGTCACCATCAGATCGCAAGACGCATCTGTCTTGCGAAAAATTCATCTTGCCAGGCATTCGTCTTGCGAGGTACCACTGTATAGCTATATAATCCCTAGTGTAGTAAGATAAGACCTTTGGAGCAAACATTTTCAAAAAAGTTTTTTTTTTATGAACTGCCCTACTGTCTACGTACAAGTAGAGAAGAGAGTGGCTGGGAAGGGAATGGGGAACAGTTCTACAGTGATGTGTGATGTTCATATTTGGCCTGCTATCTACACACAGGCACAAACAGAAAGTCATACTGGAACAAATGGGACTTACAAATGCATAACTGGGGGGCCGGTTAAAACTTCAAATTATTGTGGAGAAGTTGTGTTTTCCCCAGTGACTTTGAGAGCTTCAGCATTTTAACAATTTCCTGTTTCATTCATATGCTCAGCATGGGGTAGATGAACAGCTCAGTAGCAGTTAATTGGAAAAAAGCACACACACCACAAAACCTTACTAGCGAGCAAACCTGAAGCCAGACATGGGGGCAAAATAGCTGCTGTATCCAGTGAGAAAGGAACTTTCAGCTCAGGCTCTTCAATCCTTAACTGAATAACAGAGCAATGCAAACAGGCAAGTGGGAGGCCAATGGTAGGATTTCCAACGGCAGAAGTCAGCAGAAATCCCCAAACATGGAATCCTGAGGGTGGGTCCGTTCTGGTGCAGGGGCAGCCTGGAATCTACTGGATCCTGAGCTAGACTTACTGCCATCACATGGAGGCATGGGATCTGACCCAATTGTCCTGCCCCACCCATGTTCCACTGTGGCCTCCATAAGCTACAGAGCCATGGATATGGAGATGAAGCCACAATGCTGCAAAGCCTTCTGCTACCATCTGGTTGTGGGTGGGGTAGGGCAAGGTTACTCTACAGCCACAGCAGGCGCTGCAATCTTCCAACAGCTTGACCTCACCCCCAAAGGCAGACTCCTCCAGTGTCTCCCGAGACAGATGCCAACCAGGAGAAGGTTAGGATCGTGCCCTAACTACTAAATGTGTCATAAGTCTTGTGCAGTACCTAGAAAACATGGAAAAAGTTGCTCATGTTGGCTGGATCATGGTGTGGAGCAGAGCTTTCCAAGCTGCTCATATTGTTGACACACTTTTTAGACATGCATCATTTCACAACACAGTACTGTAATTCAGTTTTACTAGCAAACCGGACACCTACACACAACACACTAACGTGTCACGACACACAATTTGGAGAGCTCTGGTGCAGAGTCAAGCTCTTCTAAGCCTTATTTACCGTATTTTCCGCTCCATAGGACGCACCTGACCATAGGACACACCTAGTTTTTAGAGAAGGAAAACAAGATATTTTTGGTTTCTTGAATTGTCCTAGGCATAGCAGCCAACTCCTAGAGGCCTAGGTGCCTTTGCCCCCCCCCATTAAATATTTGAGGAAGCTTCTTTTGCAAAGGGGGAAAGCTCCATTTTTTTAAGGATCACCTCAAAGTTGTGCAGCATTTTTTTGCAAATGGGAAAAGCCCCGTTTTTTGGGAGGGTCAGCTCAGAGTTGTGCATCTTTTTTGCAAAGGGGGAAAGCTCCATTTTGTTAGGATCAGCTCAAAGTTGCTGAGTTTCCTTGCAATGGGAAAAAATCCTGTTTTTATGGGGTTCAACTCACAGTTCTGCAGCTTCTCTAGTTTCCAGACAGATAATCTAATCAGCCAGTCACATGTCTCACTCTGCAGACAACAATTGAGGCCTGGCAAGGGGCCGGGAGGGGCCAGAAGGGAACTAGCTCTCTTATCTCACTCCTCGATCTCTTGCAATCAGCTGCTGAGTGGGTTCCTTTCAAAGTGCTCATTCCCTCTTTTTAGCCTTTAGCTCTTTCTTTTTTAAAAAAGCACGATCTGCCTTTAGCCCCTGGGCCACGCATTCGCTCCATAGGACGCACAGAGATTTCCTCTTACTTTTTAGGAGGAAAAAGTGTGTCTTATGGAACAGAGCAGCTTCCAACATATATAAAAACATAATAAAGCAATAAACATTAAAAAACCCTTCCCAATACAGGATTGCCTTCAGCTGGCTCGGAGGCCGGATAACTCTATAACCTCCAACAAAAATAAGGACATCCTAAGGAAAAGTGGGACATTCTGGGATCAAATCAGAAACCGGGACGGCTTCTCTAAATCGGGGGCGTCCTTGGAAAATAGGGGCACTTGGAGGGTCTGGAGTAAGTAAGTTCCATTCAACTAAAAGGGACCTACTTCTGAGTTGACATTGTGCAGTTTAGCACTTAACTTTGACTGAGTCATGATCATAGCTACAGGATGATTTAAGGAATTTGTGTAAATATTCATTCTCATTGCAGCTCTCTTTGTGTGTGTGTAGAATTTCGTACATTGCAAGCAAGCCAAAGAGATGCTCGAAAAGGTGTGTCATATCAAAACACTGGTCAGAGAAAGCTCTACAGAAGAGATGGGGAGTCTGTCCCCCCCAGGTATTTGTGGGACTCCAACTCACATCAGCCCCAACTACTGTGGTCTTTCACCAGAGGTGATAGGAGGTGGAGTCCAACAACATCTGGAGGATCCCTCCTCCTGAACAGCTCTCGTCCCCTCTCAATCCATGACTGGCATGGATTTATTGCATTGTATTGTTGTTTAAACTAACTGCACAATAAATATTTCCATAACCATTAGAGCTAAGGAGAGAAAAAAATCACTTCACACAGGAAAATGTTCCACATCTATGTCCCCCCCGGCCTCTCCCTCACTGCCAAGGGCACCTTGAGAGAGCACGTATCCTGCACTGGGACAATAAATCTTAATTCTAAACAGCATCTTGGGGAATAAAAATCCATTCCTTTGTTATACGACAGAAGCTTTGATCATGACACCTTTTTAATTAAGCTCCAGTGTTTGTATATTTTATTGGCTTAAAAGCCAACAGAGTAATCTTTTTGTAATAAATAAGAAATAGATTTTTTTTTTTGAGAGTAGGCTACTCTGTCTATTAAGGAGCAAAATGCTGACACACATATTGCCACTATATGGACTCAGAGAAGCCTTTAATCAAACATGGTATGTAACTGCAGACTGACACCCTTGCTTACTGCTTTTTGTCTCCCTTTTAAATATACAGTGGTACCTCGCAAGACGAATGCCCTGCAAGACGAATTTTTCACAAGACGAATGCGTCTTGCGATCTGATGGTGACTTGCAAGATGAATTCATTTTGCGAAAAATTCGTCTTGTGAATCACGGTTTCCCATAGGAATGCATTGAAATTTAATTAATGTGTTCCTATGGGCAAAAAAAAAAAATTTCAATGCATTCCTATGGGAAACCACGATTCGCAAGACGAATTTTTCACAAAACGAATTGACTCGCGGAACGAATTAAATTCGTCTTGCGAGGCACCACTGTATGAGTGAGTGACCTTTTATAATTTTCTTTGCACACAAGGCTTGTTTGCATGCCCACACAGGATCTTTACCATGTCAGGAAGGATAGTAGGGATGCATATATCCCAATGTGTGTTTAAATTACTGTGTGGCATGGATGCACGGATGCATGTAGGCTCAGTTTATGCAATCCTCCAAAGGACAAAGATTTTCACTTGAATCAACCCTTCTGTGCTTGGCTCTGAGCTACATGTTATTGCACATTGTCAACAGAGCAGGAATAGGAAACCTTTGGCCCTCAAAATGCTGTGAAACTGGGTCCTCTGGCCAGGCTGGCTGGCACTGATGGGAGTTGGAGTCCAACAACATCTAGAAGGCCAGAGGGACACCAGTCAGTGGAAGAGCCTATCCTTCCATCATGCTAATAATACTGAGCAGAAAATGTTGCCTCACTTTCATGGACCCCTTTGCAGCCCAGTAGGGTAGTGTTTTCAGTACTCACCTGTAGGACAAAGGTCTAAAAATGTCCTTCTCCAGTGGGACTCCTCTCTGTGAGCTTTCTGGGTATTTTTAACTGATGGTGCCAATGCGGCTTGGCAGTTACAGGGATGCAGTTGGCAGCCTGGCCAGTCACCATACTCTCTACGGGGTCTATATTTGAATGATACTGTATAAATGGTGGGTGTGGGGTTTTTGTGTGTGTGCTGGAGTGGTTCCACTGGAGCCATGAAAGAAATTTGCAATTTCTACATATTCCTTTAATTAAAGTTAGCAACTTGCAAAATATTGGCCAATATAGTCAATACAATCAAATAAGAATTGGCCCTATGTCTTATGTGCTTTTTAAAAAGGGAATATATTTATCTATCTATCTCCCCTCTTCTATTCTATACAGTATTGGCTTTTATCTTTTAAGTCTCAATTTTTTTCTGCCAAAATTTGGTTGCAGGATGATGCCTGCAAGCCTATCCTCACTGCCAGGCGAGTCAATCCTATGCCTTCCAATTCAGCATGCCTCATGCAGAGAACGGACACATAGACAAATTATTTAAGTGTCTGTTGTGGCAGCAGCCAAAGGATATACAGTGAGAATGAAATGTATGGTACAGGTCCGGTTTACACATGGCTGTACATAATTTGATTTCTCAATCCCCCACCACTCAGGACCTGATCATTTGCAGCTGGCTGCATGAGCCAATTCTACTGAGAAGTATTGTGTGTGATACAAATAGGCTATCTCTGGTGTCAGGTCTGCAGTGGCTCATTTGCACATGCAAGCTACCGTTGTGCTCTAAATATGCAGATGTGAACTTGCTTGATGTAGACTCCAGATAAATCAAAAAGAATGGCAAGATGGCTAACCTTGAGGAGCAATGCAGAATTCATTGTCCACCACTTCTATTTCCTCTTCTGCTTTCAACTGTCGATGTGGATCTTGGTGCTATGGCAAAGCCAGTAGGCAATGGCCAACCTGGTGATGGTTTGTTGTTGTTGTTTTTGAAGAAAACAAACATGATTAAATAGCATCTGGGAGACAGAGATCAAGCCTTGTAGGGAAGGTTTATTATTTAAAAACCCCTTTTCTCAACACTGATTTCCCAGCACATATCCCCTCCTCGCAAGCTGCTCTTTGCTTCCAGGGGGATGTTTCAACTGGCTGCAGTACATCTTCCTAGGGTAAAAAGCAGCTATGGGGCTTATTTGTGAGAACAATGGCATGGAGCAAAAAGATTAAACCCATACTTCCTGCTTTGTGCAACCCTAATGACCTGTTCCCTCCTGCTGCTGTTTGCTATTACACACACACACACACACACACACACACACACACACACACACACACACATATATGTATCCACATATTTCACACATCATATGGTTTGGCCTCAGTATAACTCCAGTTTGCCTTCAGGGAAGAGCTTCAGAGTGTGCTGGAGAGCAAATATTTATAATCTATTGTTATTTAAAGAAATGGGAGCACTAAGTAACCGGTTTGTTATAGATCAGATTTCTGAGTGTATGATTGTCATTGGTATTGACTTAATCACCTCAGGACAGCCAAGACTTTATTCATTGACCTTTTTTAGGCAGAACAAAGGTAACTCTTGTAGAGAAAGGGTCAGTAGCTGTTTACTGAAGGAGTACACTGGAGCCTTGTTTTGATCGGCATGCAAAAATATTACTTGCAAAAGTGCTAAGAGGCTTTACTTTCTAATGGCTCATTTAACATCTAGGCTTGAATGCTTTCCTTGGTGACATTCCCAGATTCATAAGGCATGCGACTTGGATTGTTTTTCAGGAGATCAAAGTTGCAGATCTGGCCATCACACACACAGAGAGGGGGGGGGAGAGAGAGAGTCATTACTAAAAGTTAGCAGATCCTTCGGCTTTGATCCACTTGAACCTATTTGGAAATAGGGAGTATTCATCGGTGAACATGGGCATGTGTGAATGAACAACTACAAATTTACCACCACTGAAAATCCTAATGCAGGAGTGGGGAACCTTTAGCTTTCCAGATGTTGCTGAACTACAGCTTCCATTAGCTGTAGCAAGCATGGCCAATGACCAGGGATGATAAGAGTTGTAGCTCATCCACATCTGCAAGACAAAAGGTTCCCTACACCTGTCCTAACACAAATTATCCTAAGGATACTGTCATATTGCAGTTTGCATGGTTGGCATGGAACAATATGTGAACAGAAACACAGCTCTCCTTTGAAATTACAATTCTCTGAATTTTGCAGTGCAGTTCTTCAGTCAAATTATTTCCACAAAAATGCACATATTAGGGGGGAACATGTCTATAAAAATGCCTGCTTTTGCGAAAATAACATGCACAAATTCTTTCTGTTAAGGAAAATTTCTTGCAAAAATGTGTCTATTAGAAGAAATACACACTAAATTGCTGGTGGCTTATTTTGAAGCACTAAAGCTATGTTTGATACCAGCAGTGTTGTCCTCTAGCAATATTCATAATGTTGAGTTGTAGCAGCCCGAAGGTGTGCAAAGTTAGGCAATCTGAATATGATTCCTAGTTAGCAAGAAAATAAGAACATAGCTCATAAATGTCTCTGTGCACACACAAACATATATCAGTGTGTGTGAGAGAGTGTGAGTGTGAGTGAGCGTCTCCACCCCCATCGTTCTGCCTGTACACTTAGGTCCAGCACTGAGGGCCTTCTGGCGGTTCCCTCACTGCGAGAAGCAAAGCTACAGGGAACCAGGCAGAGGGCCTTCTCGGTAGTGGCACCCACCCTGTGGAACACCCTCCCATCAGAGGTCAGAGAGATAAACAACTACCTGACATTTAGAAAATACCTAAAGGCAGCCTTGTTTAGGGAAGTTTTTAATCTGTGATATTTGATGTATTTTAATGTTTGTTGGAAGCCGCCCAGAGTGGCAGGGGAAGCCCAGCCAGATGGCTGGGGTATAAATAATAAATATATTATTATTATTATTATTATTATTATTATTATTATTATTATTATTAGTGTGTGTCAGGGGACCACCAGGGGTCAGCGGAGAGTCCAGGAAGCTGAGACCAAGGCTCTCCGAGGGAGAAGTAGCCTGGGATGCTGGCGTCTCACAACTTCCTTCAGAAGGTGGTGCTGGGGCTCAGGAAGTGGTGCAGACCCTTGGGGATGCTGAGAGTGCAAGGTTCCCAGAGGGAAGGTTTGAAGGGTCGGACCAGAGCACTCAGGAGGGGGAGGTTCCAGAGGAGGCAGCACCGGCTCCTCAGCTGAGCAGTTCAGGTTGAGAGGGTGCTCCACCAGCCCCATCACCCCAACAACGGAGGGGGGGAAAGAGGCACGAGGAGAGGAGATTCAAGGCGCCACGGGTGTTTTGCTGGCAAAAGTCCCTACAAGCAGTGCTTCCGGATTCTGATTCGGACTAGGACAGTCAAGGATTTTGATGCTCTGTTTTGTACATATGTATATAACAAAACTCTGTAAAAACCAGCCACAGAGTTGGAGCGCTTTACTTGTGAGAAGGCAACCAGCATCATTACAGTGTATCTGTGTCTGTGCGTGTGACTGTTCCTTTTTTTAAAAGTCAGGCACTTTTAAAATTGAAAAAGGTTATACTGTACATGAAAGAGTTAAAACCAGTTTATAATACTGCAATCTTGTACATACTTATCTGGGAGTAAGTTCCAGAGAAGTCAGTGGAACTTACCTTTGTGTAGATATGCGCAGGGTTGGGCTGTTAAACTGGGGAAACATTTTTTTTGTGACATAATAGTTCCCCAGAAAATAAGCCTCAATTGATTCTAGCTAATCTATATCTTAGTTATGTTGGATGAAGTTTATTTCTGTGGGCCATAATATGCAGTGTTCTCATTGATTAATTTGATATATGATGTGCTTTAGAAGGCAAAGCTGTAAATAATGATTTCCATTAAGACAACATTTGAGTGAATGAATAAGGCCATTTCAGATGCTTTATGAGTATAGCTGGTTACTTCAGTCTAAGAATGATGCATTTAAATTCTTAAGTTGCTGAGGGTACAGCTAAATCTGCATTTTTATTGGCGCGCTGCAACTTTTATCAAGATGTGGTTATACAAGCAAGGAAAGCAAATGAATGCATCTATTAAGCTACGCTTCTTCTTTCTTTCACAGAACTGCAGGAAACGAAGACCGCTCGGTTTTATGCTCTTTCCCACCACCCCTTAGACTACAGGATATTGGTGATGGATGAAGATCAGGACCGCATCTACGTTGGCAGCAAAGATCACATTCTGTCTCTGAATATCAATAATATAAGCCAGGACCCTCTGAGTGTAAGTCCACAAAGCCCTTTGGGAAGCCGGGATCGTTTTACTGCATGCTTCTGCTTTCAAAGGAAAGAGGAAGGAGGGTGTTTCATTATTATTGCATTGTCAGGCAACATGCCAGGTCCACGCCTGCTCAGAACAGTTGCTGCTTGTACATTAGCAGAACAATATGTTCAAACAGCGTATTTAAGACAGAGCCTCATTTCCCGCCCCGCCCCCTCGTTTGGGACTGTGGGGGGAAACGAATCTCTTTTACTTCCAGCACAAGAAGCCCCTGGACCTATTTGCCTGCAGTTTGGAAGGCTTGATCCATTCTGGAGAGGGGGCTCCTGTCCAAAGCTGGACAATATGTTTGCCTGATATTTAGGATATTATTCTTTTAGTGAACCCAGACTTACAACCAGTGCTTTTGACAGATTGTCCAGTGATGGGTAAAAAAATTAGAAGTAGGGGTTGCTGGCTAGGTGAGCACCCCACTCAGATTATTATAAGCAGAATCCAGGTGAGGACAGTCCACCCTAAACAGGTTCATCTCCTTAAGTCTACTCATACCTGACCACTGACCGCTACCTCGTTCCACTTCAAAACAACAAAAAAGGACCCTTGGGGGAAAGGGATGAGGTAGCAGCTGGTGAAGACAAGCCATGGCCAGAGAAACTGCTGCTGAGTGTGGAGGGTGAAAGCCTTTCAGAGCAGGAGGATCCCTGTGTAAGGATGTCTCTCAGCAGCAGTCTCTCCCCCCAAGTGCACCTCGTTAAAGGAGCTCTTTAGGTAAACTAGCAGGGAAACATGTCTACTGGCTTCTTAGGATGCTGCTTTGAAAAGCTCAGCTGCTTGTCAAGAGTGAGCCTGCAGTAAATCACACAGTGCAAGTTGAAGTTAACTCTTTATTAGCAAGAACTCGATTGGTACAGACTCGACGGAGTGTCACGCCTAACGAGCACAGCAGCTCATGGATCAGTTGCTGAGACTGAAAGTCCCCTCATCTCGAGTGCTTTCCCCAAGCAATCAGAGACTGCACCTGCATGAAGTCAACCTATTCTTCACTCTCTTCATGCCTCTTCTGGTTCTGGGAGACCAGGGGGGTGGGGAGGTTTTCACAGAAGGAGGGGGAGACACCCATTCCTCTTCACTAGCCTGGCTCATCTTTGCCTCTTGGCCTCTCTTCTCCCCTGCTTCAGCTTCAGCTTCTGCTTCTGGAATTCTCCCTGCCACAAACTCACCCAGATCACTAAGCCCGGTTATCTCTTCAGCTTCCGCACCACCTCCTCCCAGTCTTCTCCCTTTGACCACTCATCATCACACCACCATTCCCCAGGCTGAGAGCCTTTTACTTCTTGCACAAAAGGCCCCTGGACCTTGGTGGTTCCCCCACTGGTTCTTCCCACCGTTCTTCTGTGTCCAACCAGTCCATGAAACTTGTAGGAGGCACAAGCACATGGCCTCTAATTGCCATTTCCCCCCTAGGGATGTGCAATTCCTCCCTGGGAATTTGTTCTCCAGTTCATCCAGGTACAACCTGTGAAGCCACTTTCTCCACCTTTCCAAACAAAGTTGGTACTTCTTTTACCACCGCTTACCTTGCCATGAGAAGGAAAATGACTGGCAGAGTCCAAAATAGATGTGAACTCAATAGTATAGTGGCTGCCATGCTTTTTGATGGTGGCCATCTTCCAACCTTGTCCTGAAATGACAATGTCAGGAACGTTTAAGGCAAAACCCAGATGGCATCTGGAAACTGCTCAGTACCGGAGCATCAGTGATGGAGAGTTAGCAACATGGTTTTAACTAATTTAAAGGGAGTCCCAGGACAGGCAGCAGGAGATGGATCATCCCAGGTGGGTTGCATCCTGAGAGCAGCCCAACTATAGTTTGTGAAGATGCTGGGTCTTTATCCTACTGCTCTTCACTGGGCTACAAAGTCATATCATGGGCAGGAGAGAAAATAGGTAAAAGTAAAGGGGCCCCTGACCATCAGATCCAGTTGTGTCCGACTCTGGGGTTGCGGCGCTCATCTCGCTCTATAGGCTGAGGGAGCCGGCGTTTGTCCGCAGACAGCTTCCAGGTCATGTGGCCAGCATGACAAAGCTGCTTCTGGCGAACCAGTGCAGCGCACGGAAATGCCGTTTACCTTCCCACCGGAGCGGTCCCTATTTATCTACTTGCACTTTTTTTTTTGATGTGCTTTCGAACTGCTAGGTGGGCAGGAGCTGGGACCGAGCAACGGAAGCTCACCCCGTTGCAGGGATTTGAACCGCCGACCTTCTGATCAGCAAGCCCTAGACCAGGCATCCCCAAACTTCGGCCCTCCAGATGTTTTGGACTACAATTCCCATCTTCCCTGACCACTGGTCCTGTTAGCTAGGGATCATGGGAGTTGTAGGCCAAAACATCTGGAGGGCCGCAGTTTGGGGATGCCTGCTCTAGACTCTGTGGTTTAACCCACAGTGCCACCTGGGTCCCCTAGGAGAGAAACTTGCAAAACTTTCTAGGAGAGAAAATACTCTTCCTTATTTCACAGATGCAAAACAGGGACACATTTGTGTATTTAGAACACCCTATTCCCAAACCGAGAATTGCTGCCAAAATACTCCCTCACTTTCCTATTGCACACTGCTGAAGGCTCTTGTCTTTGCATTGCACTATATTTATTTGCTCTGCAATACCATGTCCTGCCCTGGCTTCTGAGGCAGGGAGTGTTAGTAAGCTGGCAGTAGCAGTTTACATTACTTTCTTTCTTTTTAATTAACAGTGTTTAACCCCATGGCGGATCTGATTGCACGTATTGCAAGTTAGCTGCAAACAAATTCATTAACATCTTGTGTTATCTGGCAATGAGGACGCCTGACAGAAATGACATGAATGGACATGCCAGCAACATTTTAAAAAGGCATCTTTAAACTCTTCCCAAATTAGGGATTGTTCCCACAATCTACATTCACTATATGATTATAAAGAAACTCTGATGCTTCTGTGAAAATAGAGCAGAAAAACAGAAATTTATTTAGGAAAATTTTCAAGAAATGCTTTGGTACAGCTCTCAAACTAATCCCATGGAACAAAGAGGAGTCTTGTCTTTTAAAGACAGTATTAGCAATTATGAGCAGTTTCCTGACTTCCTAAGCACAGAAATTGCCTTTCTATAATATGCTGCTTGGCTCCTTATTCAGCCTTCTACATTAACATGTGTTGCTTGAGGCCGTATCCTAGTATCTGGATTTTGGAACAACCACATGCAGGCCCTTACTGCACTCACTAATCCCCCCTTAACATCTCACTGGAAAAAATGTTGCCACACTGACAGTGCTAAATCGATTAAAGAAATTAGGGATTTGTTTTATGTGGAGTCGTCTGAGCAGAATTTGCTGAAACATCACAGAGTGAACCGGAATCCAGATAATTGCTACCCAACTTTATAGACACAGTAAATGAAGCTGTAGCTCTTTATATTATTGGCAGGGTATACCGTCACCAGACATTAGACTGCTACACACTGGAATATGTCCAACAGTCATAAAGAACTGACACTTGCTCATTATTCATGGAAACTGTGCTTCTTTGCTATTCTTTAATCTGTTTTCACATCCTATCTAACTGTTCTTTGCTTGGAGTTCCTTACAACCAAGGCCACAGTTTTCATTTTTCCTTTCCCCTTCCTCTCTCATGTCTTTTTAGATTTCAAGCTTGAGGGTAATGGGTGTCATCCTTTTCTTCTTCTGAAACAAACAAACAAACAAACAAACAAACAACAGTCTACCATTCTGAGGGATAAAATATATGATAGTGGTGAAGAAAATATTAAAATTGAAATTTATATCTAAGGATATCACCCAAAGCTGTCTAAGAGTGGGAGATGCAAAGTCTCTCATCCACATCTCACAACTATTAACTCACTGGTAGAGTATTAGGTGCATTAGACAAATCAGGCTACCTAATAGCTATTTTAGGTACGCGGGTGGCGATGTGGGTTAAACCACAGAGCCTAGGGCTTGCCAATCAGAAGGTCGGCGGTTCGAATCCCCACGATGGGGTGAGCTCCCGTTGCTCGGTCCCAGCTCCTGCCAACGTAGCAGTTCGAAAGCACGTCAAAGTGCAAGTAGATAAATAGGTACCTCTTCAAGCGGGAAGGTAAACGGCATTTCCATGCGCTGCTCTGGTTCGCCAGAAGCGGCTTAGTCATGCTGGCCACATGACCTGGAAGCTGTATGCCGGCTCCCTCGGCCAATAATGCAAGATGAGCGCTGCGACCCCAGAGTCGGTCACGACTGGACCTAATGGTCAGGGGTCCCTTTACCTTTAATAGCTATTTACTTGGAAGCAAGTCCCATGTAACTCATTGGGAAAAGTAGACATTGTCCTTTTAGTATCAGCCTGATCAAGTACAGATTTTGGTATGAAGATTGCTGAGAAAGCACATGGAACCCTCAAAAAAGCATTTTAAAGGTCTCCTGCTAGAGGAGGTGTGGAGAACCTCCAGATGTTGCTGCATTCTACAGCAAACATGTCATGCTGTTTATGACAATGGATTATTATTATTTACTTGCTTAAAAAATTATAATCCAGTTCACAGCCAGTGGTTATCAAAGTGGCGTACCATAAGATAAAAGACAAAAAGCCGCTTTTATAAACTTTTCTTTCTTTCTTTCTTTCTTTCTTTCTTTCTTTCTTTCTTTCTTTCTTTCTATCATCTATCTATCATCTATCTATCATCTATCTATCTATCTATCTATCTATCTATCTATCATCTATCTAATGCAAGCATTATCATGTGCATGACATGAAGAGTTTGCCTTCTGACTGCTTGGAAATATATTTTACTCTACTGCTTGTCTAAACTGGAGCCTGCTAGAGAGATGGACCCTCCATTGTTCTGATTTTGGGTGTGTGCTGGTTGAGGATTCTCCTGAAGCTGTGATGTTTATCTAGAAATTAACTAAAGCTCTTGGGCTCAGTTCAGCTGGCAGCTTAGTGGAGCATATTTTCTTATGTGACACCCTGCGTTATACTTTGGCATCCAAAATGAAACTCTTTGACATCAGCCTCACTTTGAAGCATTTTTGCACACAGTTGATCTAGACTTTGAAAGAAATGAGCAGCGTCCATGTTAAAAACAACAACGGCAATAACCAAGCTTTGTGCAATCATTTAAAACATATTTATATCTGATTATTCTCCTTTGCCTTCAGTTCCACTCCTAACAATGCCAAAGGTCAGAGGGCAGCTTTATATATTTTTTGGGATTCTCAATGTGGGAGGTCAGATTCTCTGAGGAGGTTTAGGCATTTGCAAGGGAGGTCCAAGTTGTTCCATTGCTTCAATCAACTTGCTTTTCATGGCTATCTTAAAAGGAAGGAAACAGAACACCCAAAACACATCCTTACAGTCAGTGTGATATGGACAGAAGGTCCCCATTGCACTTGGAGAGATAAATAGAAGACACACCATCATTCCCTCTATTCTGACATTCATGCTGTAGCCAAAACTGCATTTGCACACCACACATAGGAGGTAACTTTCATCTAGCTTGGGCCAGTCACAGCCTCTTAACTTACCTCACAGGGTCATTGTAGGGATTAACTGAGGAGGGAGGTGAACCGTGTACTCTTCTGGAGAGGCCAGCCAGATGGAGGTGTCCGTCACCAGTGTGGCATCTAGAGAACTCCACATGGTCGCAATTGGATCCGCTCCAGTCGCAAAAATTGCCTGGCACCTGGCGGATTTTGAACACAGATCTCAACTGATAACAGGGGTGGGGAGCACCAAAAATTGGGTGCTGGGGGTGAAATGGAGAGGCTAGAATCCTAACAGCAGGACTCCACATGTAACATTTTTGTTGCATGTCATCTTTGTGAGCTTTGTGCAGTTGAAGGGTGCTTGATCTGAAAACCTGTAGACCAGTGGTGGCCAAACTTGGCCCTCCAGCTGTTTTTGGACTACAACTCCCACCATCCCTAGCTAACAGGACCAGTGGTCAGGGATGATGGGAATTGTAGTCCCAAAACAGCTGGAAGACTGAGTTCAGCCATCACTGTTGTAAAGGTTATTGCCAACCCATCTAGTTTTTCTCTCTCATTTTATTTGATTAACATTTTTATGCTGCAGATCATAGATATCCTGACCTAGTTCCCATTTTTTTAAAAAGTCCAAATCTAATCACTACTTTGACTTCCCCACAGATGTTTTGGCTAGGCAGAATGTTTTGATGAGGCAGAACTTTGACTGGGCACAGCTTATGTGCTTGTTGGAACCATTCTGAAGAACTCCAGAGACCTGATAAAAATTCTTGTTAGTTTCCTTTGAAATCCCTTGCAAACATTTCAACTTGGAAGGATCTTCCAATCTACTTTGGATTTTGTTGATAGGTGAAATTGAGTGGCACAGTCCACAATCTTTCCTACGCCCGAGGAGGCTTGCGATAGACTGGTTCATTCACTTATCCACCTAGAACAGGCATGTCAAACCTGCGGCCCTCCAGATGTTTTGGCCTACAACTCCTATGATCCCTAGCTAGCAGGACCAGTGGTTGGGGAAGATGGGAATTGTAGTCCAAAACATCTGGAGGGCCACAGGTTTGACATGCCTGACCTAGAACAATCCCATTGTCTTATGGTGGAATGACCTTATAGGCACTGTGTGAGCTTTTACAACTTGAAATGGAGAGCTTGTGTTCTGAATGTGTGTGCCAAATTTCATTCCACTATCTGGATGCTAATGTTACAGAGCAAGAAATGAGAAGCCAAAAATTGTGCATGCATAGCTTTCATTCAGAAATGTTTTCACCAAACCCTTGAATGATGGGGGAAGGTACCCAGGTCACATGGTGCCTTATGCAGGTGTTGGGGGAAGGTGTGTGCCACCCCCTCCAACCCAAACAACAATTCATATTTGGGTGGGGATTTGAACTCACCCCACGCTACAATTTGGGAACCCTTCATTCTTCCTGTAATCAGGTTAACAAATGCTAAGGCACATCTTCTGCCCAATAAGTGTCTTCCTCATGGCACAGGCTTGCAAGGTCTGCACCGACTTCAGATGACAATCCCATTAACTTCAAAAGTTCTGCTTTCTGGAAGGCTGTAATGTACACCAGCTTGTAACTGAAACGATCTATTTGGGATGCATTTCTGAACTAACCCAGCATTATGGGAGGCTGGCTTGCTCAGAGTTTCTCTGAGCAAAAAAAACTTGGATAAAATACCTTCCCCAGCAACACAGGTCTGTGAAAATATTGACCTTGTGAGTTTGTGACTTGCAGGCAGTTTGATAGTTTGAACAAGGTGGAAATGATAAATTTCCCCAACCCCTTTAAATGTGCATTGAATATTATGTAATTCATATCTGTATATGTATGTATTTTCTTTCCACACAGATATTCTGGCCAGCATCAACAACCAAAGTTGATGAGTGCAGAATGGCTGGCAAAGATCCTACAGTAAGTATTCCCCCCCCCTTTTTAATTAAATGTTTGGCTACCGAGAAAGAGCGCCTTGGGTGCAGCCAAAAGCGTAGCGGAAGAGGCGTGTTTTCATTGAATACTCTGCAGGCCGAAACAGTCATGCAAAATTCTGAAACAAGCAAGATATTGACACAGCCTGGATCTCCCTCCCGATGTCTGGAAAAACGAGCACATTGCTTATGTTCAGGACCAGATTTTAAAAAAGGAAACCCATTTCTTGCTTACCTTGTTGCTAGTGATGGATATCATTAATAAGGCTCGCTCTGCGTATCTCCTAGAGAATATATTGCAGACTGTTGAACTAATGTAAGTGCCTGGACAGACTCCCAGATGGCACAGGCAGCCTTTTGTATGGAAAAAAATAATCCCTGTACATTCCAACAGCACTTACTGCTTGATCATAAAGACTCTTTTATTGGTTTTCTAAAGCAACATTTTGAACAGATGCCTGAAAAAAAGCAGAACTTCCTCAAACCAGGTAAATGTGGCACGACTGTTACTGGAGTCAAAGCAAGAATCCTGCAAGAGAACCATCTGCTGAGCCAATTACCTCTTCCAAATCTCAGAGTGATTCTTGCTCAAACGAACAAACCACTCCTTTAATTGTTACGAGCGTAATAACTTGTACATCACCTCCGGCAATACTCGGGGAAAAGGCGCGTGGAAATTATATTAGCAGCAGCTATAGCAATAAATGATTTCGGTGTGCCAAGTGCAAGTAGGGTGGCCAGTTTTACAGAGGGCAGTTCTCTATCGGAAGCTGTCCTCTATTGGAGAGACTGCTCTGGCAAAGAAAGCACTCTAAGGAGGCGGTCTGGCTCAAAGATAAGGAACCCTAAGAAAATAACTCCTTGCCCATTGATATTAGGCAGGCACCTTCACGGTGCTGTTTTCAGCACTTGCCAAAAACTTCTTTGTTCAAGCAAGCTTACCCAGGCATGTAAATTTGACGTGGATTTTAAAATGTTATCTTATTTTATAATGCATATTTTGAAACTTTTGGTTTTATATACATTTTTGAGAGAGGAAATAGGCTATAGGCTAACAGTTTTAAATATCAGCAATTTTAATTTATTTTATATTATAAGTAGATCTCATAGGTTTTGATGATGAAGTGGTACAAACATTTTATTTATAATTTAAATAAATATGTAAATATATAAATGAAGAACAGGGGCCATGAAGTTGCAAATCAACAGCAGCAAACACAGCTGTCTTCAGATGACTACTAAAACTTGTCCACCTGGGAAGATATATGAAGTTCTTGATTGAATGGGACTTTTGATCCCTCTCATAGTCTTTTACTATACCTTTTGGAGTGGTCCAACTTATTTTATCCGTTGATAAAATCTATGGATTTGATTGTTGTTTTCATATTGCAAGGGGGAAGGCTTATAGGGAACAGCCCCCCGCCCAAATCAGGTCGAGTTCCTCTCAGAGCAGTAAATCCAGCAGCGGATCAGATTACAGGAGTCAGGAAGCAGAGGGGGAGACACAAGGCTCTAGTAGCGTCAAAGAGCCTCCACACTGAGTAGAGAGGGAGGAAGCTGGGGAGGAAGGGACGGGAGAGCAGTCAGAGGGACGGCCCTTCCCCCCGATGCCTGAATTGAGGCGTACGGTACCCCGTAGGACAAGGGGGAGGCGCTTTGGAGTTCCCAAGCTGTTATGTTGGGCACAAAACAGAAAGAAGCCATTGCGAGGTTCTGACTCAGGCACTTTGCACTGTAAATAGAATGCACAATAAAAAACACCTTAAAGACGAGCAGGTGTGGAGCGTCGTTACTCAAGAGTAGCCACAAGAACCTCTGGCACATATTTGGTAAGTTAGCTAGAGGACTCTTTTGGTGCTAAAGAGTGGACTTAGAAATAGTAATAAATAAATTCTATTTTATTGGTCAAAGTTTTCCAGCCCCCAAATAAATAATTGTTTGTGATGCATCTAGGTCAGGCATCCCCAAACTTCGGCCATCCAGATGTTTTGGCCTACAACTCCCATGATCCCTAGCTAACAGGACCAGTGGTCGGAGAAGATGGGAATTGTAGTCCAAAACATCTGGAGGGCCGAAGTTTGGGGATGCCTGGTCTAGAAAGGGCTTCTGTGTTGATCCATTGAATATATCTAGGTGTTGTATCAGGTCATTTTTTCCACCAGCATTTGAATAAGGTGCACAATTTCTAATCTTAATTAAATAATAGTATATTATGCTATGTTCTAATAAGGATTCATTTGAATGTGGACTTGTAATTAAAAGGAGTATACGGCAAATACTTTTTCCATGTTGATCTTATCTTGATCCATACTTCTCAAGGGAAGGAAATATTGGATCTGCAGAGCATAACGGAGTGTAGCATTTTCCATTAAAATGTCACCAGTAATGGATTCAAGTGATTTCTGTTTAATTAAATTAGTGTTGAAAACGTTAGCATGGTGTCTGCTTCCTTTCCCAGATGACTATAACAGTCTAATACATCATACATACCAAGCTCCAGTATTTCCCCATATATATATAAAGATGCAATATGCTTTATATATTAAGAATGTTTATTTGAATCTAGTGGTATACTGTATGTCATTAATGAGGTCAATATTCAAGGGAGAGAAAAATGTGGCTGAATTTTGCATGAGACTTAGGCTGCATTCCCGGAAGTAAGATCCACTGGGGTCAATGGTAGAAACTACTGGGAGACTGAGTTGCACTTCTACAAAGAGGATGCTATAAGCATCTAGCAGAGAGACAGGCAGCAGGGTACCGAAGAGCAGGGTGCCAAAGTTGTAAAGTTAAAGATCCCTCACCACCCTTTGGTGTTCTCCAGACAGCTTCCTGGCCTTCCATGCTTCACAGAATAGCCATAGAAGATGTCCTAATGGACATTTGTCTGTGGACATTCCAGGATGCATGAGATGCTGAGGAACAACAGAGACTAGCTGGAAGGTTTTTTAAAAAATAAAAAAGCCAAAGGGAAGAACACCAACCGCCTCTTAATGTAATTATCATCAATACTGTACTATCAATTAACTAAGTAATATACCGCTTACACGTCAAAATGACTTCTAAGCTTTTTGTAAGTATCAAATCAAGTATTCAATACATACACAATGTAAACACACAATAAAACAATTCCATTAAGTCATTTTAAAATCTATTAATGAAAATCCATAATAAAACAAGCCACTTGAAAAGCATAATCATTAAAACAGTTACAAACTGATTAAAACAATCAGAACGGGAAGTCTGAGTTCAGGGGAATGCTTGTCTGAACAGATGTGTCTTCAGGAGCCGGGGGAATGCCAGTGCTGATGGCTCCTACTGCAGAAGCCTATTCAAAGGTTGCAGTATTGTTACCAGTCATTCCTCCTTTATGGAAGAATTATTCATTTGGTCGACTTTTTTGCAACAGAGGAACCAAATTTAATAGTCCTCCTGCTTGGCTGAGGATTGGACTGCAATTCCTGAACAGATTACACCAGGGGTCCCCAGACTTACCCGGCTTTGGGCCGGTGCCCGCCGCGCCGATCACGCGGCGGGCCGGAGGGCAGGGGAGTGCGCACCTGTGCGCATGTGCACACACACTTACTGGCGCGGTGGCGCGCTTCCAGGTCAGAAAAATCGCCGAAAATCATTTGTGCGCATGCGTATGGGCCTTCCCCCGACCCGGAAGTGCACCGGAAATGACCTCTTCTGGGTTGGGAGAGGCCCATACGCATGCGCACAAATGATTTTCGGCGCTTTTTTCCGATCTGGAAGTGCGTCGCCGCGCTGCGCGCTGTAAAAGTGGGTGGCGGCAGCAGGGGGCGTCACGGGCTGGATTGGGAGGCCAATTGGGCCGCATCTGGCCCGCGGACCGTAGTTTGGAGACCCCTGGATTACACCATTCTTCAGATTTTGCAGTGGCATTTAAGTGCACAAAAACTGCACACACACACACACACACACACACACACACACACTCATTCCTGTCAAAATGCATACAAAATGTGTATTTTTTGGGGGGGGGGAGATTTCTACAGAACTGTGTACAGTAATGCATACAATAGAAATGCAAACTTTTCATGAATTTTTTTAAATCCCCAAATGGGACAGATCAGACCTATGAGGGAGTGCCTGCAAAATTATGATGGAATTTGCTTAACTAATCTATGTGTCCATATCTGGGTGTCATGTAAAACAAGTGTAATGGAATGTAATGGAACATAGAATGGAACATGAATGTGATCCAATGACAACTGGCGTACGGGTCCACACATGGGTCCTCCGTAGCATCACATCTGGAAAGGAAACATCTGGGTACTAAGGCACATCTCAGGCTCCTGAAATGTAGAATGAGGAAGAACGTGAAAGAATAGCAGGAGGGAAAGAGATCAGAACTTGGATCAGACAACTACTGGTTTACAGTTTACACACATACAGAAAATGTGTGTGGCTTTGAAAACCTTGCCACATGTTGAAAATGTGGCTAAATGTTTCATGTTTGCTGGGGCTTATGCTACAAGCATGCCAGGCTTTCAGTATTGGGGGGGGGGCTTGTGGATCTGTCTGGACAAGAAAGGACTATGAACATGTTGCTGACACTTCCAGCCTCAAAGTGATAGCAAAAGCCAAAAAGGGGAAAGGAGAGGTCTTGTTTTGCTTTGCTTTAAGTTCTTCAGGGGCTATCACAGCCATTGCCTTTCGTTTATGAGAATTGGCATGTATACCAATTCTCAACTATAATGGTTCTTCTGGTAAGTCCTCATGTACAAGTATAGCTGTCAACGAGTTGGACACCACAGATAGGAACCTTCTTTGGAAACTGTCTGTAAGGGGAAGAGAGTATAGAGAACCTCCCCCTCTCATCAGAAGCAGCTCCTCCCCAAGCAGCGATGGCAGCAAGGACGCTGAGGAGACCAGTCAGGAAGTGGGGAGAGAGGGCCAGGGCTCTGGCAGCACGGGAGAGCCCCTGCTACACAGGAGGGAGGAAGAGAGGGGGGAAGGGGGGAGAAGGAAAACATGGAGCGTAGACCCTTTCCTCCAGTTCCGGAATTACGCAGGAGAAGGAGGGGAAGGAAGTTTGCTGTCCCAAGACTTTTATGTTGGAGGAAGTCAAGGGGTGGTTCAGTGCCGGATTCTGCATCGGACTGAGCAGACATGTTTTACACACCTGTCTCACTGTAAATAGACTGCACTAATAAAAACTGTTTAAAGACAAGCATGCGGAGCGTCGTTACTCTAGAGTAGTCGCAAGAACCTGTGACACTGTTAGTGACCAGATTCTGATCTACAGGTGTCACTGAGAATCTTGTGGCTCCTTAGCCACAGGGTTAGCCAATCTGGTGCCACCTAGTATGCCAAGTCAAGCCCATAACCTGGGATACATCTGTTAGAGCACCTATTCTGCTCCTCTTCCTTATGCCTTAAGGTGGTTTGCTTCTAGTCTATGGTACTGGGGAGCAAGTAGTGTAGGTTTTATCCATTAGGACAAATGGGGCACTGCCTCACCAACCTGAGTCTGCCTTCAGCCACCCTCCAGCTGCCTGCCTTGTAAAAGCAGGCAGTCCAGAGGGTGGCGCTGTCCTTCAGGTTCCTCCTCCGTAGTCAGTGATGCCACTTGTGGAATTAAACAGGGAGGAGGACAGGAGCAAAATCAGAGTTAGTTGGCTCTGTCTGCCATTGGCTCTGGCGCCACCTGCTGGGGGCTCCCTACTGTTTCCGCCATCAGTCCCAGTCAGGGCTGCCAACTGGAATGAAATATTGTGGGGGCCCAGTTAAGCCCCACCCTGCGTAATCGATCACATGGTGCAGCGCATGCACGCCATTTGAATGGGATTGCCCATCAACTTTGTGGGAGCCCAGCCCCCTCAAATATTCAGCCCCCACAGCCCCTATGGTCCCAGTGGAAATCAGCCACCTCTGGGAACAGGCAACAGATTTACAACCCACCTTTTGTTTGTTTTCTTGTTCCCTCTGCAGCATGGTTGCGGCAACTTTGTTCGTGTGATACAGACATTCAACCGCACCCATTTATATGTTTGTGGGAGTGGCGCGTTTAGCCCTGTATGTGCATATCTCAACAGAGGGCGAAGGGCAGAGGTAAGTATGTCAGTCAAGTAGTGGTGTGTGAGTTGGCTGATTGGAACACTGTCCGGTGCTGCTTTGCAGGGGTTTGAGTGCCCCTCTTTTTGCCAGCAGCAAGAGTGTGATGCAGCAAGACTTGCCCAGCTGCTTTGGCACTGAGCGGTGAGCTCCCCCCCCCCCAATGCCTGCAAATACTTTCACCCCTTTCTCAACACCTCTGTTCAAAATTTCCAAAAAGACGGAGGGGCGCTTTGCACTGGGTGATGAGAGGCATTGCTTTCTCCCTCCCCATCGCAGCCTGAAACTAATGTGAGAGGAATCTTGCCCCATTTTTTAAAGGAACCTTCAATTTATTCTTCAACAAGCTTGCACCCAGCATCAGCAGACACTTTTGGTTGGCCTAATTAATTTAGAGTGAAACGCAAGATTTCGCAATGAGGAGGAAATTGTGGTGCTCTTAAGTGGCAAAATAGAGATACGCATCTTGAGCGTACTGGAATTGGGCTTCAGTGCGCCTGTCTCCTGAGCTGCATGCCTGTGATCCATTGATTAAATAAACTGCTGCCTCAGACGTCTGGAGTCTGTTAGGCACCGGACTGCAGGCCTTCCCCTTTCCTTGCTGGGATGGCGCAGGCCAACAACAGCAAAGCCGCTTGGAGTGTCGGGGTTTAACGAGAGCCTCCCCACCCCTTGCTGCATGTATGGGCCTAATTAGCAGCGCAGAGGGGATTTATTTTTAGCGAGACTAGTGAGAAAATTGCACTGCTTATCAGCAAGTAATGCCATCGTTTTTCATAGGTGAAAGGCTGTTTTTCCAGGTGAAAAGGGAGAGAAAGACACAGAGGTTGAAAAGCAATTTCTTTTGCTTTATCTGCAGAGCTAGAATCTCTCCTAAAGCTATAACACTGGCGACCTTTTTTTCCATTGAAGGCCACCTTTTCCTTGCAGATAATCTATCTGGGGAAGGGACATGCCAGCAATGGCAGGACCAGAGCCAGCAATGGACGGAGCCTCTTTCTTTTCTCTCTCTTTCTCCCACACCCCTTTTCTCTCTCTGCCACCCCTTTTTACCCGCTTCCTCTTTCTGCTACCCCACCTCTCTTCATCACCTGCATGAAACTGGGCTGAGAGCCCACCTTGCCATAACTAGGGATGGGGAAGCAATTTGATACACGGAAAGCCGAATTGATCAAATGCGCATTTTCCAAAACAAAATGCAAACCAAAGCACAGGTACCTTTCACACTTCTCCAAATTTTTCTGATGCAACTTTCCAAACAAAGTTTGCAAAAACACATGTCCTAGGGCAAAGGGTGCACAAAAAAGGGAGCTTTTAGCAGACAATATCATACAAAAGTTCATTGTATTAAGAAAAAGTGCTTACCAAAATGTGTATGTTAGTGAAAACTGCATATAAACATGTGTCTCTTTGGGAAAAAATTACACTAAAATGCTATTGAATTTTCATGGAGATTAAACACACACACACACAAATTGCTGCCAAATGTGGAGAACTGCGTATAGCAGGCATCCCCAAACTGCGGCCCTCCAGATGTTTTGTCCTACAACTCCCATGATCCCTAGCTAACAGGACCAGTGGTTGGGGAAGATGGGAATTGTAGTCCAAAGCATCTGGAGGGCCGAAGTTTGGGGATGCCTGGTGTATAGGATTGGGAAACTGAGAAAGGGGAGAACAAAAAATGGCAGATCCTTCCATTCCTAGCCATAACACATGTCTCTGCATGGCAACTGACCCCAAACATCTAACCATCAAAGCTGGGCTAGAGAAGGCTAGGCCTTATTATTTTTGCCTCAATCATATCACATTATTGTGACCAAGGACTCCAGTAGCAAGTGTATTTGCTGTGTTTACAATGGTGTTGCCTGCGGGGAACACATAAATGATTGATTGCTAGGGTGGTCATTGAGTTTCACAGCTTCCTACAAGACTCCTCAATAGACTTTTACTGGCAATATATCATTTTAGGGCTTACAGAGGCACAGGCTGGGTACCAATGCTGTCTTCCAATCCAAGTCTTTCTGGGTCCAAGCTCTAGTTTTTCTTAGACCTTGGATATCATCATCACCATTTCCCCAATGTTGTTGGACTACAACTCCCATCAGGTGCAGCCAAGATGGCCAGTAGTGATAGGAGCTGGATGATAGGAGCTGAAGTCTGAGAGGCTCTGAAGGGCCATAGGTTCTCCAGCCCTTGTCTATAGACACATGGCTGTGCAGAACATGTGGAGATTGTGAAACACAGTAGGGTAACTCTGTGGCCTGGAATGGGAGCCTGGCTGTGGAACAGCTCTTAGCACTGGAGACTGAAGGCATCTCGGTTTGGAATCTGGAAAATAAGAGTTTCATCTATCCAAATAAATAAATGATTGTGTGTGACTGATCATTTCATTTGGTCCACATTTTAAAGCAAATGGAATTAATTTAATGGAGGAAATGCATGTAAAAGTGAATGAAAAGCATACAAAGTATGTATTTTAGGAGAAAGTGTGGATTTTTTATGTAGTTTTAAAAAACAACAGAAAACAGGATGGGATGGACTTAGTAATGGATGCATTTGAAACTGATGCACATTTGAAACTGACACAGAATGGAAACTTGTCCATTCTTAATTGAAAGTGGACCTAAATGAAGAGGTCCATTAGATCAGGCAAAACTCCACAGAAAAGTGGAGAGCCATTCCTTCCTTCATTTTGGGGCAATATTGAACTATAGCCACGGAATCAAATGAAAATTCAGGATAACAAGCACCAATTTCACAGGGGTTGCTGTATGCTACAATAAACGTTTTAGCCTTTAAGATACCACAAGACCTTTTGTTGTTTAAGGCACTATTTTTGCAGGTCTTATGGTGGTCATTAACTGCTTTTCCACACAGTACACCACCCAAGCCAGGCATTTTAAAATTAACCTTCAACTGTTCCCTACCGATTGCATGTTATTTCTGTGTTACAGGAGCAAGTTTTCAAGATCGATTCCAAATGTGAATCTGGGAAGGGCCGCTGCTCTTTCAACCCTAATGTGAATACCGTCTCTGTTATGATCAGTAAGTGAAAACAACCAGGGTTTCTGGGGGCTTAAATCATTAGGTACCGAGAGTGAAATGAGAGGGTGTTGTAAACAAATTGAGCCACAGGGTAAGAGAAGAAACTGGGGGAAAAAATGATCTGTCAGTGACTGTTTAGTTCTAGTGAATATTTCCTCAGTTAAGGGAATTGGACTGCAGGCCACTTCCAGCAACATGTTTCCATTATTTTAGGCTGAATTCCATGTGAAAGTGATTGCTAAGTTCAGGAAATATGTTAGAGATCTTCAACTGTCTATTGGAGCAGATAATATGTGGGTCCAAAGGCACTTTAGTGTAATTTGAGGGTGGGGGGGGGGGAAGCAAGATTGCCTTGTGTATTTTTTCCAACCTGAATGTTTATAAAATAATATTTGATTTAGTTTAATAAAGTAAGGAAAGAGACCTGACTAGGTTTTAGTGGTTGCAGTAGATTTTAAGAGATTGATTTTAGAATGGTAGGAAAATGTATTGCTAGGAAAGAGTGGATTAATTTACCGTGTTTCTCTAAAAGACACCGTCTTATATTTATTTTTCCTCAAACAACCACAAAAAACCACATGGTGGCTTATTTTCAGGGGATGTCTTATTTATTTATTTTTATTAAGTATGGTACAGTTTAACCTACAAGGTTAAACTGCCTATCACTATGGCTTATTTTCGGAGTATGGCTTCTTTTCGGAGAAACACGGTAGTTCCAATGCAAAACAAGCTCCATGTTGTCCTTTTTGCGGGCAGATTTTTTAGTAAGGAAAAATCCCACAATATCAATGCAGTTGTTGTTATTATTATTATTATTATTATTATTATTATTATTATTATTATAGTGCTTGAAAGGTAGACCAAGGACTGGCCTTTTCTTTCTCTAACATTTTATGGCTGCTTAATACACCAGTGCCTCCTCTAAGGCCATGTAGTAAAATATCTGCTTCAAAATGCAGCCCCTTCCTGGAGATTGTATGGGGACTGCTCGCAATTCCCTGTAGGGGCAAGCATCTTCCCCCCATACAATATCCATGATACCTTTGCAAGACATTGTATGGAAAGAAAGGTGGTTGTCCCCTTAGGCATTTGAGCACTTGCCTGGTAGCCATAGGAAGCATGGAGGTGAATGCATCAAATTCCATGCCCATATGGAAGTGGGCTGATGGCTGAATGGTGGATGTCTCAAAACAGTACAGACCCAAATGGGCTTTTGCACACCCTCATCATAGAAATAAAGAGGGAGGACAGAGCTCTTCCAGTCACCAGCAGGCTAGCAACATTTCAGGGTTAATTTCTAAAGCTTGTTTAATCCAGGGATTGGGCAGTTCGTTTTAAAAAGGGATTAGTTCCAGTTCATCCCTTCCAAAAAGGAACTAATTCACAGTTCAGTTCACAACGTCCATAGCATTTCCCTCCAGCCCTCTGAATTCTACAGAATTCTGCTCTACTAGAGTATAAATTATACTTAAGAAGGCTGAGAAAATATCAAAACACACATACACACGTACAGTGTGTACATAAATTGCTATATTTATTCTTCCCGATAATTATGATACTTAAACTTCAACAGCAATCCAACTTTTAAGATCAGTAAAAATTGTCAGTGCAATGGCCAAAGAGCTTAATTTAATGAAACCCTTATATGTTCATAAATTATTGCACTAAAAATTAAAGTTAAACTGAACTGAACCTTGCCCCATATTCCTCTGCAAAAGGAACTTAATTCACATTCAGGTTTATTGAGTGAGTGAATTTATATCCCGCCCTTCCTCCCAAAGGAATTCCCCCCAGATTTTCTCCTGCTGCAAATGCTCTATACACAGATGCTATTAGCCTGATAGCCTTTGCAAGGCAAGCCTACCTTGTTACCTGTTGACAGCATGTCAACTGTAAGCTTAAAAGCACCTAACAGCACATGGCTTTTGCAGCTTGATATGGCTGGCCAGCCATATAAGGCCTGGGGATCATGATGTTGGTTGAATCTGCTACACATTAAAAGTTTCGTGGTGAATCCAAGACTCCTGAATTCAAGCGTACAGCAATTCCTCCTCTGTTCCCAGCGGTTCCTTCCTCAGCTTCCAACTGTACCCTATTATAAAGCTGAGGTATAAATCTTTTGGTCCAAACCACATTAAGTCCTAGTCTACTGTAAAGATTATCATATTTATTGTGACAGATTTACTGAGACACCACAATCGTCTTGGAGTAGAGCCCACGTCGTCAGCTCCATCACGCTTTATCAAATGCTGGAACTGGATAAAGTTCTACTGGCTCATCAGTGCTGGTTCATTTGAGCTCCATTCAGATGTTCACTTAAAAATGTGTGGCTCAAAAGTGGGGAGGGTAATGGCATGCATGCAGGTCCTGACACCAATGTTCCCTGTGTGCCCTCAGTTTCAGACCTTCCTGTGTCGAGATCAGGAACCTTGAGAAACATGCTTAGAATCCCTCTTGAGACACAAGAAGGCCTAAAAGTGGAGCAGACATGGGCATCAATGGGTGGGGCTTTCAGGCATGTCCCTCCCCCCTCCCCATTTTTCATCCATATTCTTTCAGTCAAACTAGGGCTTTCTTTCTTTCTTTCAATGTTACATACCTCGCTTTTGCATTAGAGTGAGAGCAGCTGATCAAAGCCCCCAGGACGGGTTAGTCTATTAAAAGAAATGTTCCCAATAAAATTGGTCCATTTACATTGTGACCTCATCCCTCACTGATTTCCCAAGAAAGAAATGATAGGAATTTTGTTTTGGAATGAAAGATAAGCTTTGAGGCATAATGGACCTCTCTGGAGGTTGGATAATATCTTGAATTTATTTGTTGCATCCAAATGATTATATAAACAGGTGTGTTTGTGTGTAATCTCTTGCCCCCTTGCCTGTCACAGTTCTCAAGTTATCACCAGAGCTGTGTTAGTTGCCTGGCTGGAAATGGCTGTGTATTATTCCCACTGCAGTATTGCCTAGACGTGATTTTCAATTAGGGATGGGCAGAACTGTAAATTTCAGTTTCTCTTCCTTGCCCATTTTCCCCTGTCTTGTGTTCAGTTCTCCACATTTCCATATCAGTTTGCCTTTTTTTTAATAAAAAAAAGTCCTCATGCAGATTTATTAGCCTTTTAGTGTGAATTTCTGCCCAAAGTACACAGTTTCACCAAGGGATGTCTCCTGATGTGGTGCATTTTTTGGCATTTGACTTTAACTAGCATATGCATTTTTGTGCACACTCATATATACCTTTTTGTGTGCATCACTCGGATGGAGAACTGCATTGCAAAATTTGGAGGTGCAAATCTTGAAGGCTAGGTGTGCTTCAATTCACCTATTCTTTCAGAAAATGCAATTTAGGTAGTTTTGCCTTTAAATGTGAGCTGGATCAAATTTCCTCCCCATCCCTATGAATGTATCAGCAGCAGCTTTCTCTGCTATGGATGCAAAGGGTTGCACTGTCTTCAGCAGGGGGCAGGAAGAACCTTTGATTCAAAAGTCTAGGATCATGACTCTGTATCTAATCCCACAGTCCCTAAGCCAGCAGCACAGCACGCTGGTGTTCCTAGCCAAAGGAGAAAGCCGCCGTTGTCCAGATTTCAGATTCTCCTGGACAAAGCAAAGAATGCCATTGACCTTAGCATACGGTTTTTGTCCTTCGTAGCAACTGAAAACAAACTGCAGAGGCTGTTTAGCTCTGTGGTTTCAGTGTAGCATGTCTTGTAGCTTTAGGCCTTCTGCTCACACCAAGATCAACAGACGTTTGGCAGCGGGGAGAGGATCATTTGTTTGACCTCTGCACTGGCTTGCCAGATGAATATTTCAAAAAAGAAAGGAAAGGGGGGGGGAGATACTGTAGAGTGGCAGCTCCTACTATTCCTAGGAGTTTAAAAACAACAACAACAGTAGCACTCTGAAATATGTACATTTATTCTAATGAAGAAATAGGGATTCACTGGTGGTCAACTGAATTTTTTTTTTCAATGAAACCCTAAAAGTTCACTGGGAACAGGATAAATCAGGCATCCCCAAACTTCGGCCCTCCAGATGTTTTGGACTACAATTCCCATCATCCCTGACCACTGGTCCTCTTAGGTAGGGATCATGGGAGTTGTAGGCCAAAACATCTGGAGGGCCGCAGTTTGGGGGTGCCTGGGATAAATAATGAAAGTTGTGTTAAAATCAGTCATAGCCAAATGCAAACACATCAACATGATTTTAAATACAAGTAATAATTTTCCATCTTGAACAGCTAAACCTTTTCAACATATATATCAGTACAGTCTGGTGCAAACATAACGCTGGCTTTCCTGCAAACCATGGTTTACCATACTAATCTTGGAAACATGTAACTTCTCCTCCTCCTCTTCCGGTCTCCTTTCCTTTAGAGTAGTATGTGCACCATTGGTAACCATGGTTAACTAACCGATTGTCCTCATATCTATATTCAAACTATGGTTTTAAATACTGGTTTATGGTTTGTTTTCTATCTTTTTGGCAATAGGGGAAAAAAACTTAATTGTGTGTTCTTTCTCTTCCACTGCAAATGATTCTAAGAATTTATCAAGTATGCATTGGAGAGAAGCATTACCAAAGTGTAATCACTAAGACAAATTGTTTGGGGGAATTTAACAATTAAGCCAAAAGGAAGTGGAGCTGACAGATATTATTGGTGCCTGATTAGACAAGAAGGCTCTTGGAATGCTTAAGACATAACTAATAAAGCTGGTATGCTGTGGGATTAAGAATGGCACCGTTCTTTTCCAGTGTTTAATTTTTTATATTAAAAAAACTGGATCAGCGATAAACATAAGAGCTTTGTGAGAACTATAAAGCTGAGCTGTAACAGGCAATCCTGTAGGAAATCAATGACAGGAAAATATGGGGTAATTGTATTTGCGGTGGAAAGGTTAATTAAAACGCGTTTCAGATTTATATAGCCTTTTTTCAGTCTCCAAAGCCCTTCTCCTACAACCATCCTTACAACAACTCTGTAGGACTTGTAGGTCAGTGGAATCATCTTGAGATTGTAGATGCGAGCCCTACTGAGCAGCTTGAATAAGGACACCTAGTTTCAGTGCAGACAAAACACTGGCAAACTATGGTATACAAATTGGGAACCAGCTTCAGGAACGTACAATGCATCCCCTTCCTTCCTTCCTTCCTTCCTTCCTTCCTTCCTTCCTTCCTTCCTTCCTTCCTTCCTGGAAGATGGAAAATGTTCCATCTAGGGAACATTTTCTTTTCCTTCCCTTGTCACCTATAGTTGAGATATGCATTTTCACCAGGCTTAACCAACATGGTGGTCTCCAGATCTTTGGATCACAGCTCACATCAACCCCAGCCAGAATGGTCAAAGGCCAGGGATAATAGTAATTAACTAGGTTTCTTCTTAACCATGGTCTGTAAATCTGCCTCAAACTCTAGTTTCACATGAGAACATAAGCAAATAGTTAAGACGGGAACCTCATTTAATATTAATTATAGCTAAAACCAGGGGTGCGGATGCGGCCCAATTGCCTTCTCAATCCGGCCCACGGACGGTCCAGGAACCAGTGTGTTTTTACATGAGTAGAATGTGTCCTTTTATTTAAAATGCATCTCTGGGTTATTTGTGGGGCATAGGAATTCATTCATTCCCCCCAGATAGATAGATAGATAGATAGATAGATAGATAGATAGTCCGCCGCCCCCCAGAAGGTCTGAAAAATGGCTGGAAAAGGTTGCTGACCCCTGGCTAAGACTACTGATGGCTCCTTGGTTTTGATTTTGACTCCTCTTCCCATGGCAGGGTCTGCTGTGAATAATTGCTAGAGCTGAGAAACTGCTTGCCCGAGTAAAGTTTAATCCAGACAAGATGGAGATGCTGGTGGGTGAACTGGAGGTGGAGGATGAACCTGTTCCCAGTAAGGCCACATTCCCTCTCAGTGAGCAGGCTCAGAGCTTGGCAATAGCTCTGGTCTTAGTGTTTTTGCTAGACATCCAGGCCTTGTTGTGGACAGAGTACATCTTTTCCATCCACCAGTTGAGTGACTTGTCCCCCTTTTGGTAGGCAAGTGATTAAGGGAACAATCCTAACTCCCGGCCAGGGAGCAGCAAGACAGAACAGGACAGCAGAGCTGCCACCGTGATATTAGTGCCTTTGCTCACCTGGGCAGAATATTGTACTTAATTTTCACTGTACAAGCTCTAGGCTGGTGCAGAAGAGGTGTAGTCCGGACCCCTCTCTGGCTGAACTCCCATCATGCCCAGCAGCAATGGCCAATGGCCAGGGATGGTGGGAACTGTGTGTCAGCAATATCTGGATGGCCAAATATTCATTGCCCCTGTTTTAATCAGAAAAACAGTTTGACAATGGAACCATTTACTTGTGTGGCACAGGCTCTCACTTGCTAGAGGCAGAGACTGAACAGCCATTGTTGGGAATGTTATCCCTATAGATCTCCTGCATCAAGGAGAAATGTGGATTATCAGACCTAAAAGTCTTCCTCCATATCTGTGGTTTTAAGACAGCTTGGAAACTGTCTGGAAGATCACCTAGAGCTAGTAGCTGTCTAACAGGAGCAGAAGCAATTCAATGGGGCACCTCTGCTATGGAGCTGCTTTCACAATAAGAACTGACAGGCCAATTCAGATGACTAATTGGCAAATATTCTGTAGCTATTGAGTTTGCTGACATTAGTATGCTACTGCTGCCTCCCTGTATATTAACTAGTCCTACTAAATTGAAATGTTTCATCCCACTTACTGAGGTTTTAAGGTGTTTGTTTTTTTATAAGCCACTTTTAGGCTTTTATGGGGAAAAGAGGTACGGCATTGACTTACATATCAATAAATAAATGCCTGGATATTAAAGCCGATTGTAGTGTGATGTGATATGTGCTGAAGAGGAAAGGGAGCTTTATTCTCAAGGCTGGTTCATGGTTGCAAACCGTAGTTTACAGAGATCCAGTGTTGTATCTACAGAAGGAACTGGTAAGCCTCTGGCAGAGGCAAGTTATTTGAACTCAGGCTGTATGCCAGGGGAAGCCAGATGTTGTTGTGAGTGACCTCCAGATATTGTTGGACCTCCAACAATACCAGCTAGACTGGTGACCAGCTAGACTGGTGACTGGGAGCGGCCGCCGAGACCACATAACACCAGTCCTGAAAGACCTTTCATTGGCTCCCAGTACGTTTCCAAGCACAATTCAAAGTGTTGGTGCTGACATTTAAAGCCCTAAACGGCCTCGGTCCAGTATACCTGAAGGAGCGTCTCCACCCCCATCATTCTGCCCGAACACTGAGGTCCAGCGCCAAGGGCCTTCTGGCGGTTCCCTCGCTATGAGAAGCCAAGTTACAGGGAACCAGGCAGAGGGCCTTTTCGGTAGTGGCACCCACCCTGTGGAATACCCTCCCACCAGAGGTCAAAGAGAACAACAATTACCAGACCTTTAGAAGGCATCTTAAGGCAGCCCTGTTTAGGGAAGTTTTTAATATTTGATGGATTTCTGTATTTTAATATTTTGTTGGAAGCCGCCCAGAGTGGCTGGGGGAACCTGGCCAGATGGGCGGGGTATAAATAAATAAATTATTATTATTATTATTATTATTATTATTATTATTATTATTATTATTATCCATCATCCATAGCCATTGGCCACTTTGTTGGGAGTTGTATCCCAAGAACATCTGAAAGGCACCACATTTGGCTGCACCTGCTTTAAACTTTCCATCTTCACTTGCACTCAAGGCTGGTGCTAAAGCTGTACAATATGACTCAAGCCATGTTGCTTCTATGTACCTGAACAAAGAAGCAAAGCTCATCTGGGGCTGCTGCCCTGTCCCTCGGCAACAGGTTCCATGTTGCTTCTGTTGAAAGAGAGAAAACAGAAGGGGCCTTGAGGCTGAAAGTTGTCCGTGATTGCATGAAGAGTGGGTGTTGAGTTGGTGATCTTGACAGCAACTAACAATAGTTAAGTGGATGAATAGCCATTTCTTATTGCTGGTGGGCAATCTGCAAACCAAAGTAAAAAAGATATCATCAGAGGTGAGGGAATTCAGCCAGTTCTTCACAGTAACTGTAAAAGTGAGTGATTGTTTTTTTGCTAATGGTTTGTTTCTATGAACTGCCTCGCCAACCCACCAGACTTGTGTTGAGGGCCCCAGACAGGAGGGGAATTGTAATTCATACCTATGTACAGTGTACACACTTTGTGATACATGAGCTGAATCCTTCAGCGCAAAAGAATTTTGGTCCATAATCCTGTTATTACAAGTGAAGGTTACAGGCCTTAATTCCCTTTACGGAAACATTTTGAGACTGAAATTCACTTTGGCTCCAATTTAATATGTTCAGCTTTTGTTCAGTCTTATTAGCTGGTTGAAACTTGAAGGATACAAGGCTAGATCTTCCCTGTGGCATCCGTCTGCAGAGTGCCACGCTGAAATTGAGATGTCTCTCCTCCCCCCCCCCGTCTCTATACCACTACATATATATTTAAAAATATCTTAATTCAAGGAGGGGGCAAAGTAGGGATGGTGGAGGATGTGACCTGTGGGGAGGGAGTGTGGCTTGGGAGGGTTCTGGCCTGGGGAGAGTCTCGAGCAGCGGGAGAGGCCTGGAGAGCCATATTTTGCCCCCCAAGCCTGAGCTTCCCCATCTCTGACCACTAGCCATGAACACCAGAACACAAGCCGTGAGTTATGTAATGAACTCCAGTGTCTTTTCCAAACTCCAGTATTTAATGAACTCCAGTAACAGGAGCTTTGGTGCTGCCCTCTCTTCATTGTGCACCTCAGCCGTGTGCTTCTATTTGCTCGTCTTTGCTTCTTCATCTGCCCTTGCTAAGATTCACAGTCAGACAGTCTCTGCCGTTGCCACAGTAAGTGGCTAGGGTGCACAGTCGCATAGCTGCCAAGTCTCCCGTTTTCCCCGGGAAACCCCCATTTTTCCAGCTGTCCCCAGCCGAAAAAACGGATTTTTTTGTTTTCCCCCGGGTTATTCTGGCGCGGCGGCCATTTTGGAACTGGGCAGAGCATGCTCAGAAGCAACTTTTGATGCTGCTCTGCCCAGTTCCAAAATGGCTGCAGCGCAACTTCTGGTGCGGCAGCCATTTTGGAACTGAGCAAAGCAGCATCAAAAGTCACTTCTGAGCATGCTCCGCCCAGTTCCAAAATGGCCGCCGCACTACTTCCGGTATGCTACTGTCGGTCCGGTCTCTTATTTTTCAGAGAAGAACTTGGCAGGTATGCACAGTCGTGCAGGGGCCCTTGGGAACAGGAAGTATGCTGAGGGTTGGGTTGCACTCCTGATTATGTATAGCTCTAGACTCTATCACCCATGAGACTGAACTGAACTGGTCTGCTGCGTTGCCTACCCACACCAGAAACAAAACTATTTTGAGCCTCCTTCACCCCACTTTGCCACTTTTATAGCACATAAACTTGGATGGCTGTTTCTGTTGGAAGTAGCATTTGACGCATCATGTCAATTTTTTCCATCATCCGAAGCTGACTCCCCTGGCAACTTCAACCACTTCTTCCACGCGAAACATTTCCTCCACATTTGTGGTTGGTTATGCTATTCTGTTTAATTATATGGTTGCCCAAAGGTTTCCATGAAGATGAGATGCTCCGTTGCAGACCTGGAATCGTGAGTCAGAGGGAAACCCTGCTCTCATCCCACTTCTTACAGAATTAGAAAATGTGCATGGATCAAATAGGAAATGGCTGCTGAATTTGTCCCAAAGTCAATGAGGATGCATTTATTCCCCCCCCTCTTTTTTTCCTTTCTGCAGATGAAGAGCTATTTTCAGGGATGTACATTGATTTCATGGGGACTGACGCTGCCATTTTCCGCAGTTTAACCAGACGGAATGCTGTGAGGACCGACCAACACAATTCCAAATGGCTGAGTGGTAAGAGGGCCAGGTTTTGAGTTTCATTGTTGTACATGTTGCAGCATGTAAGTGCTGACATGGAAATACTTTTATAAACAGATAAATAAGCTTGGTTGGCTTTTCTGCAAACAGAACTACAAATCACAAGAGATTAATTTGCCACATTTGACAAATTGATTAGCAAATTTGACAAGTTTGAATATATACAATTTTTCAAATGGATCATCAGGCATGTGATGTATCAGCCATGGTATTTGATCTACTAGCCAACACTATGTATGCATGTCTTTTTGCACAAGCCAAAATCCAAACTCTTGAAACTAAGTAACACTTTTCAAATTTCATGAATTTCAAAGTTAAGATTTAAGTCTCTCTTTTTTGCAGTGTCCCTCAGTCAAATAATCTACCAATTTACACAAGAGAAAGAGGAGAAGAAGTAAACTTTGCATAATTAATAATGCTTGGAATATGTATCTTGAAGCAAACCTTTTCTCCAGGACTCTTGAGTTAGACTCAATAAATTTATTAATAATTGATATGCAGGTAACAAATCAGACTTTTGGAATATACTTGTTCTCCATGGTGCATGTTTTTGTGTCATTTCAGAGCCTGTGTTTGTGGATGCCCACCTCATCCCAGATGGCAGTGACCCCAGTGATGCTAAAGTATACTTCTTTTTCAAGGAGAAACTGACAGACAACAGTGGCAGCACCAAGCAGATCCACTCTATGATTGCTAGAATATGCCCGGTAAGCAGGGAGTAGTGTAAGAAGGACAGCTGTCAATACCCTATGCCTGATTTTGCAAAGTGTACCTGCAGTGAAGTAGTTGCCTGAGTCAGCAAGATTAATCTGCTCGAGTCTATATTTACCGTGAGCTTCTATTTAGCATTATTGACTTGCTCGATCGCTTCTCCCTTGCATAACTAGATATGATATTTCAACAGAAGGGTGGAGCAGCATCCAAAGACATCTCTGGAAACAGCTGGAATTAGATACACTTCTGTGCTTTCCTTTGGCCAGGAAGGCGGGAATGAGTCAACTTTACTTCAAACTGTATGAGGGAAAAGTGATCTTGTGCTCGGGTCCTGTTTGTGGATTTCCCACAGGGATCTAGTGGATTACTGTGAAAACACGAGGCTGGATTTGATGGGCCATTGGCCTTATCCAGTAGACTCATCTTTGATTCTTAATCACAGCTAATTGCATAAGGCCCAGGGCCTGCTGGCTCTAAGCAAGTATTGATGATATTGTAGGGCCCTTCTTCTGGGCAGTAAATGTGCATGAAGGCGCCTTCCACTGCTTCTGTTCGCCTGGGATCACTGTAGGTGGCAGATGACAAGGCGGCTCAAGCATGACATGGCCTCCCTCTCCAAAACACATGAAAACAGCTCTTCCCTTCATCAAACTGTGCATTGTAATAGGAAATTATTATTATTATTATTATTATTATTATTATTATTATTATTATTTGTTCGCCGGCCAGAGCCAGGCTCAGGACGGCTAACATCATAAAACTAACACAGTATACAAAGAACATAAGAACATATGGCAATCAATCAATTTTTTAAAAAAATCTTAAAATTAGTTCAGAGCAAATTAAAATCTGGACAGATGGCATTCCATGGGTAAAATTGAGAGTGGTTAATAGTCTCCAGGGCCAACTGTTACCACTGGTCTTATAATGGACCTGTGAGCGGGCTAGAAGGCCTCTTTAATGCTTGTTCTTATACAGAAAGAAAAGAATCTCACTGAACCCCGACCAAAGGCCTGGTGGAACAGCTCCGTCTTGCAGGCCCTGTGGAAAGATGTCAAATCCCGCAGGGCCCTGGTCTCTTGCGAGAGAGTGTTCCACCAGGCGGGGGCCATGGCTGAAAAGACCCTGGCTTTGGTTGAGGCCATTCTAATCTCCCTGAGGCCTGGGGTCTTCAGAGAAAGAAAGTTTTCAACATCACAAATCTCCTTGGTACAAACAGTTTCCCTAGCACATGGTCTAACTCAGGCACCCCCAAACTTCGGCCCTCCAGATGTTTTGGACTACAATTCCCATCTTCGCCAACAACTGGTCCTGTTAGCTAGGGATCATGGGAGTTGTAGGCCAAAAAACTGGAGGGCCGCAGTTTGGGGATGCCTGGTCTAACTGGTTGGTGAGTTGGGTCTTTTCATTTCAGTGGTAGGGGTAAGCAATGGAAAAGGCCTGTTGTCCTTCTATCTGGTGGTTCTTCTTTGTCAAAACAGTATGACATGTAGCCTTTGCTTTTTGTTGTTGCTGCGAAGGCACCCAGAGGCATTTTGCAGAAAACGCTAAATATTATTAAACCATTGTTGTCATAATGAAGCCCAGACGACTAGCTAAAAGTCCTGGGGCACAATTCCACTTGCATTTGTCTATGCCAAAACTTGCAAAACCAGGCTTCAAAAGAACATGGGATGGATGTGTGTGATGCTCTGTATCTGATGACCTTACTAGAAGTCAGCAACAGGAATCTTTTGTAAGGGTTGGACTGGGTCTAATGCTCCCTATTAGACTGAAAAGAATGGTTTCTTCACTGTGGCCTGCTAGGTACATATGCTCCTTTCATTTCAGTTGACTGTTCTGCACATTGAACAGCAGAACCATTTGCAATGCGGGTTCTCTATCATAGAGAGCACGATTTGCGGTGGGGGCTAGCAAACCACTCCTGAGTCAAAGGTGGGGGCATGAGTGGCCACCGTCTGATTGGATCTGGGCTGTTGTTGGGCAAAATAGCATGTTGCAATTTGTAAGTCCAGCCCCTGGGGTATAAATGCCTAAATGCTTGGATTTCCTTTCTATTTGGCTGCGTTTCTGATCCCCACCCTCCCTCCGCTGTTTTTTAGGCGTCTGTGTTGACATTGCTATGACTCAAAGGGTCGCCTGTATTCAGGGGCCGTTAGGAATTCTTCCCATTTGGCTGATTGGCTGGTGCCATCTAGATTTTTGCCTACTGCATAGCAAATAGTTACAACTTGTAAGGTTGGTGGTTAGGCATTGGTTATTTTGGTTGCATTAAAGGGTCATTGATTAAGTTGGCCCAAGTTTATGCCTGCGAGGTTGGGGAAATCCCGGTCAGGAATACAGGGGCTCTATGTTGTGTCCGTAACCCCAAGGTAGGGGGCCAGGACGGCATATTGAGGCCCCTGGGAGCCTGAAGGGAGAGGGGAGAGTTCATTGCACCCGGGTCCCCGTCTCTCCCTGTTGGATTTCCCCATGTTGACAAGGCAAGTTATTATTATCATTTCTGTCCTTAGGTGACAGTTGAGAACCAATGCCTACGCAACCACTCACATGTTTTGGATTCAATAAAAGTTGTGGCCAAATTCATGCCAAAAACCATTAAACTAAAATCCTGTCTATGTGGTGAGTTATTTGGGGGGTGGTTTTGGGGACCTCCACACGCAATGCCTTCTCTTGGACTGTGCTACATCAGACTGCTGATGGATATTATGTATTTGAACGTTCTTCCATGAGGGACAGCAGCCCTGCCTGCAAATGGAAATGGGGCACAATGAGAGAGAAACCTAAGCTTTTTGGCATGCTATTGTTGCTTTTCTTCCACTCTGACATGCTATTTTCCTATATTTTGTGGGCAGGTGTTCTAGCATACAGCCCACCTACCAGCAGCCAAATGTGGCTCAGTCCAGAAAGCTGTACCACATAATCCGCATTGGCTGGTAGCAACCTCATAACTTACTTCCACCTTTAATTTGTTTATTTGTTCAATGCAAATATGTTGTGCATTCATAATACAGTTCCACTCCATAGATGGTGATGTCTCTTCAGTGGTGGAAGTTTCTGATATCCTGATTGTGTAACTTGGGCAGGGAAAATGAGAAGCTTTTAAAGTCCAAATGCTAATTGAAAGTAGGGGGTGGGAAAGAAAATTGAATCCACACACAGTAAGAGGTAAACACAGAACTGTCATCCTTTGAAATTCACACTTCTCCAGATTTAGCAAAAACAGTTTTTCAGCCAAGTAATATGTACCAAAATTCATATATTAGAATATGTATACATGTGGTGGAAAAGATTGTTTTGCAAAAATGCATGTTTTAGGAGAAATTGACAGTAAAATGCTGGTGTATTTTCATGGAGTTGAAAAGAAAACCTCACTAACGAATGTTGAAAGTGCTAGTAGATGTCCGTATAGTTTTGGAGTCAGTAAGTGGTTTCTTCTCTCCCCGCCCCCCCCCCCCCCAAGAATGACACCGGTGGACAACGCAGCCTTGTGAACAAGTGGACAACTTATTTGAAAGCAAGACTTGTGTGTTCGGTAATGGATGATGATGGCACAGAAACCTACTTTGATGAATTAGGTACAATTTATGTATTTAACAAAATGGATTTCCTGCTTAGTTGTTGTGGCCAAAACCTCTAATTGGTTTACAAAGCATGTGGAATATGGATTTAAATTGCCGATGAAGGTCAATGCTAAAATCAGAATCAAAGCATGAACAAAATCAGCCATTATAATACACATTATAAGCTAAAATGACAGATTCAGATACATCCACATTACAGTGGTACCTCGGTTTAAGTACAGAATTGGTTCCGGAAGTCTGTACTTAACCTGAAGCGAACTTTCCCATTGAAAGTAATGGAAAGTGGATTATCTGTTCCAGATGGGTCCGCGGAGTACTTAAACTGAAAGTGCTCAAACCAAAGCGTACTTAAACTGAGGTATGACTATACAAGCTAAAGTATATAATTGTAGCAATTTCTAAACAGAAAAATGTGTTTTTTCCTCTAATTTCCCTCTAATTATTTGGACTGAGGTACCTCCAGGAGCATAGGACAAGTGATGGCCTCAGGGCAGTCAGGGATTGGGGCTCATCCATTTGAAACTTGCATCAATTTGGTTATCATATAAGCTACATACACTTTTAAACATTTTTCTCCTCCTTCCATCAGACAGACTATCTTGTCAGTAACATAATAAAAGTCTTGTACAACATGGGTTTGCTACAGTTTGTAGCCTAAACAAAAAAATTCCACTGGCTTCAGATGGAATAAAGGTCAGGGTATGTGTGGTGCAGTTTGGAAATCACACGCAGATATATTCAGCCTCTGTTTTGCTTCTTTCCCACAGAGGATGTTTTTCTGTTAGAAACAGATAGCCCCAGAACAACGCTGATATATGGCATTTTCACAACATCCAGGTAATCTTGCACGTTTGTGAACGAAAATCCACAGATTGAATGTTACGTGTGAGAGAAGTGACTCCCATGTTTTACGAAGTCTGCCTAAGGGGATATCCGCACAAAGGAATGGTTGGGGTTTTTATGTAACATGGCAAGCAAATGTTTCTGATACTGCCGTAATTTAAATTATCATGGAATAGCAGCACCCAAAGGCTTTCAGTACAATGAAGCTGCATCCTGACATCTAAGGTGGTGGTCTGATTGCCCTAGGCCAGGGGTGGAGGACCCTTTCCACCCCCAGGACTATATTTTTTCATGTACTAATTTCTGGGGATCACAGGGCCTGAGGCAACGGTGGGTAGAGCGAGAGATGCAGCAAGGAGAAGAGTGGGAACCACAGACCCCTCCACCACGCAGTGGGTGGCACTGCAGCCACGAAAAAAGTGAGAGCTTTCTGCACACACACACCTCTCCAAGCTTCTTATGAGGTTTTCCCTGAAACCATTCATCGTCCGTTCCCTCTGGTCCAGTCAGCATTTCAACCTTTTCCATGTGTCTGGTCTCACCTGCTCCAACGATGTCTCTAAATAGGCATTGGGCCAGAGAAACGGCTTCCACACATTCGTTAACTGGAAGACGCTTTTGTCTGCCATCTTCCCATTGCTATTCATGAATATTGTTCTAAAATTGGAGATGAACCTTTCCCTACCTTCTTACCTGTTGTTCTGTATCAGCTGGCACCATAGCTGTTTTGTTGACGACAGAGAACAGTTACCGTATGTTCCGGCGTGTAAGACAACCGGGCGTATAAGACGACCCCCAACTTTTCCAGTTAAAATATAGAGTTTGGGATATACTCGCCGTATAAGACTACCCCTCTTCCAATGCTGTATGAACAGGTACAGATACTGAAGCTGTACTGTATTTGGTACCCAGTATACAACAACCAGCCAATCACGGCAAGCGATGTACCTTACCGGCGATTGGCTGGTTGTTGTATACAAAGCCTGCTTGGATTGGTCAGCTCTCCCTGTCTCCAAGACTATCAGAGCGGTAGCGCAAACACGCCTCTTTCACCCATCTGGCCCGCCCTTGTTCCTATTACCGTACCTCCTTCTCTGCCTCTCAGATCTCGCACATGCACGCCTTCTCAGCTTCACTGCAGTCCTCAGGAGTGAAATTCTAAAAACTGAGCATGGGGGTGGGGGTGGGGAGAGAGAAAGGAGATTACAGCGGAAGATGGAAACTAAGGGAACACTCTCCAAAGGACACCAACCAGTGATCATTAGGGCATGCCTACGTTACAGGCTGAAATCAGTTTAATACTGATTAACTCGCTCCAGAAACATTCTTTGCCAGGCACTGGTAGGCACAGGGCAGGCCAGATGGGTGAAAGAGGCGTGTAACAGTTGTTAAGTGTGTGAAGCTACAGTAATTGATCTATTTGTGAACATCTCAAACAGACTCAGCCGTCCAGACATTTAAAAAAAGCAGCTTCCCAAGAAGGTAAAGAAAGCGGTGGGGAGAAAAAAACAAAGAAGGCAGACTTTTTAACACGACAAAGAACTTGCTAGTCATGCAACAGCTACATAAGACACTACAAGAAGGCAATAACAGCAGCGGAACAAGGCCCCCAATAAAATCAGCAAGCCTTCAAAGCGCGACAGGACCCTTCACTGTTTTTCGTTGAGGTTAGGGATCCATTGGTGGTGGGAGGAAAAGAAAGAGAGAGAGAAAGAGCTTACAGTTTCTACGCGGCTGAGGCTGCACAAAGGGCGTTGTGTTGTTGTCGTTGTTGTTGCAGCCAACGTTGCCTTTTGTGCTCTCGGGGAGGGACAGGGCTGGCGGCAGAGGAGGAAGAGGCTGGGCGGCCCAAGCTCCAGCAGGAGGGCTTGTTATTGCGCTCGAGGATGTGGAGGAGGATGAGGAGTGGAGGGGTGTGTGGCCACCGCAGGATGATGCAAAGGGACAGGGGGGGGAGGGCGAGGGCGTTATTGTGACAATGCAAAGGAGGGGCTTGGTTTTGCGGGGAGGGGAGGTTGTTATTGTTTATTCCTCAAGCGAAGTAAGGAGAAGGAAAAACGGGGGGAGGGGAGCGATTTGCGCGTGGGTTATGAAAACACGCAGGAAAACACCACACCAACACACACAAGGGGCTGGGGACCCCTCTTCCCCGAAGCAGCGGGGGGGGACGGGGGGGAAGGAGGCAGCCAGGCATCCCCCACCTCCTCATCCACCCGCCTCCACGACCTCCTCCTTCTCCCCCCGAGCAAGCCAGTCCGGCTCGGAAGTTTCAGCACCGCTGTATAAGATTACTGGGCGTATAAGATGACCCCCCGACTTTTGAGATGATTTTCCTGGGTTAAAAAGTCATCTTATACACCGGAAAAGACGGTAGTTATCTCTCAGTGATGTGATATATAACCTATAATTTAACTTTCTAAGTCACTCTGTCCCTTGGGCTCAAAAAATACTATAAGACACTTCACTGTCAAAAGACAAATCGAACTGAAAGGACCCCCCCCCCACAACTGCCCAGTGCTTTAACAACTCAATTTTCATTGAGGTTGGTTTGTACTGTATGTGTGCTGAATAATCTGAAACTGCTCCCTGTCTAGGCACATCACCAAATTACATTGGTAGCATGCATTTTCAGTTGTCATCAGACTAATAAATATGATAATTTTCTTTCTTTCTTAATTGCTTGGCAATCAAAAAGGTATCATTTAAGCAGCTGAGCCTCCTTTTTTTCTTTTGAGCAACTGTCAACAGTGAGCTGGAAAGTTTACCAGCAGGCGTAGAGGCAGGGGGGTGGGGGGGGCAGAAAGACTGCATTTATGATTACATTGCATACATTGGTTTGCCTAATGCATATGGTAAAGTGGAAAATGGGTTAGGCTCAGGCAGGCCATATAAGGTGGTAAGCAAGGGAGCACTGACTCTATTCCAGGCCCTGGAGACATTTCCTGTCCTGTGTGCAGGAGTTTACGCTGCTGTATGTTTCTTTCTCCACAAGCCCCTAAGCATCTAGCATAACTCTCTCTCTCTCACACACACACACTCTCTCTCTCACTCTCACACACACACACCATTCCCAACATACAGTATAATTAAAACTAAAGGTCTTAATGGATTTCATTTGGCAGCAGAGCCTATTTTATTTTCAACCTCTGCATGCGCCAAACAGCAGATACATGTTAGAACACAGGATTGCAATTAGTTTTAATTGAAGCCCATGTTTCCATGGGTGTTTCTGAAATGAATCAGGTATTTTGTGCTGAAGAAAACATAATAAATTCAACATAGGGTGCATAGCCTGAAGGGATTAATGCATTTTGTACCCGATTCATGCTCACACTTATATGAGTAGCTGAACGGTGATTTTTAGGATGACAGATCCAGGTACATTGTTCCTTGCAACCAACATGCGATGTAGAATCAGATTTGCTCGTCTTGCAAGATTCAGAGAGGGAAGGGAAGGGTCAGTAAGCTGAAAACTTTAATATCAGATTAGAACCTGATGTAAGGTTTGTACGACACTGAAATGCAGGATATAGTCCAATGTCTGCCTTTCTGAGCCCATTTTGAGATACTATGCCAAGGCTTACATTATTGCAATCATTACATACCTAGTGTGCTATCACTCCTATTTGCAGTTTAAGTTCCTGCATCCAAATGCAAGCCCCACATGCACACATCCATCAGAAGGCCACGTCTCAAACCCCACATCGAAAGCAGGATCCAACTTAAGAAATTGTTCAGTTGGTGTGTCTGCCATTTTCTCTCCATTCCAGTGAGGGAGCTACATCCAGGCGCAGAGGGGAAAGGTGGTTTGGCTCAAGGACCCCATTCCTTTCGGGGCAAACTTCTGCGGGCTACATGCCAGAGGCAGGTTGGGAGAGACACAAAAGTAGATGAAGCAATGGATGTCAATTTTACCTAAATTCCCAAGGTGGGGGACCTCAGGCCCAGGAACTGAATGAGGGCCCCGCGGCCTCTCTGGTTGCTCCCCTTTATCCCCTTCCCCCAACCTGAGGAAAGCCCTCATCAGCTCTATTTTGCAGCCCCTTGAGTCTTTTTCTTTCTTTCTGGCTGGAATGTGCCCTTGAACTCTGCTCTTCCTTGCCTGGATGGAGAACAGAGAGAGGTGTGTGATCACATGTGGAATCTAGGCTAAGGTGAAATTCATTGCTCCTCCCGCTTTTGCCTGGAGCCCCACAGCACTCCAGAAGGCTGCCCAGAAGGGAGGGTGGCCCTCAGGTTGACCCAGTTGTACCACCTCGACTGTAGATAGCAGGCTCGTTTCTACATCAGGAAGCCGTGTGCCCTGGGGAGAAGGGTGTGTGGTGGTGGTGGGGTGGTTGTGGAGGGTTGGCAGGCCCCACTGGGCTCCTGAGCCTGAGGTACCCCCAGATTCACTGCCATGTCTTCATCCAAAGCAATATTCAAAATTACAGAGCAGAGAACCTTTGTTGGAGAACCCTCGCCTGGCAAAGAAATGTTTCTGGAGCGAGTTAATAAGTATTAAACCGATTTCAGTCTGTAACGTAGGCATGCCCCAGTGATCACTGGTTGATCTCCTTTGGAGAGTGTTCCCTTAGTTTCCATCTTCCACTGTAATCTCCTTTCTCTCTCCCCACCCCCACCCCCGTGCTCAGTTTTTAGAATTTCAGTTCTTGTTATAAAGCTTTTCATTTCAGACTGAGTTTATTGCAAATAAAAGGCAGGTCAGCTCTCACACTTCTCAGACTCTCAGAAATGATTGTTGTTGTTGTTGTTGTTGTTGTTGTTGTTGTTTCAAACGTTGGTTGTTTTAGTTGTTTGTTTCTTTTTGTTTTTTGTTCTCACATAAGAAAGTGCAGGCAATGTACATTCCTATTGCTTTCCCTCCATCTATTCCAACATAAGCCTAGGATCCATCTGCTTTCATGTACACAACTTAATGGTAGCGCCATTTGTTTTTAAGTGCATCGTATATTACTTGGCTTTTTAGGCACCTTATTAAAAGCTCTTTTACTTCACATGTAGGATGTTAACAGCCTTCCATTTCACTTATGCTTGTTTGGTTACGGCTAGGCTGCACTTCAAGCCAAACCCTGTTTTTGTGAACACAACAGCCCTCTTCAAATACATGCAGTGCGCACAGCGGATGTGCAAAGAAACTAGTGGGTTAGGACCCGCTGGTTGTTCCCTCCCTGAAACCGTTCATTCAGAAGTAATAACTTAAGAAGAGGCCTGATGAATCTGGCCAAATACTCATCTAGTTCAGCATCCTTTTCTCACAGTAGCCAACCAGAAGCCTATAGGAAGCTCACAAGCGAGATCCGAGCGAGACAGCAGTCTCCTCACTTGTGGTCCTCAGCAACTGGCCTGTTTCTGCCAGCAGAGGTAGAACATGGTCAGTAGTGTGAAGGAACCCCAGGTGCATACATGGGCATTGGCCTCTGTCACATGACTGGGAAGCTTGGTTGGCCTGAATGGGCCACATCCTACTGCCACCAAATGCATGGCCACCAGGGAGCGTGTGTGTGTGTGTGTGTGTGTGTGTGTGTGTGTGTGTGTGTGTGTGTTTCGGTAGAGAGCCATTGAGATGGTTCCTTTGGGCACTTATTTCTGCGGCACTTTTACAACGTCCCTCCTTAAGGATTGCATTGGGAGGCATCTAGAGAAGCTGATTGGCAGCCAGTTTAGGGCAGACAAAATACCGTAAGTAGCTCTTCACACAGAGAGAAAATAAGTAATTCTTAGAGCGGTCGTACCACAATTTGCAGGGATGGCCACTCACGCAGGTGGCTTTAGAAAATAATAATAATAATAATAATAATAATAATAATAATAATAATAATAATAATTTATTATTTATACCCTACCCATCTGGCTGGGTTTCCCCAGCCACTCTGGGTGGCTTCCAACCGAATATTAAAACAGTACAGCATTAAACATTAAAAACTTCCCTAAACAGGGCTGCCTTCAGTTGTCTTCTAAAAGAAAATTGGTTACTTATTGCCTTGACATCTGCTGGGAGGGCGTTCCACAGGACGGGTGCCACTACCGAGAAGGCCCTCTGTCTGGTTCCCTGTAACCTCACTTCTCGCAATGAGGGAACCGCTAGAAGGCCCTCGGTGCTGGATCTCAGTGTCTGGGCTGAATGGTGGGGGTGGAGACGCTCCTTCAGGTATACAGGACCGAGGCCGTTTAGGGCTTTAAAGGTCAGTGCCAACACTTTGAATTGTGCTCGGAAACGTACTGGGAGCCAATGTAGGTCTTTCAGGACCGGTGTAATGTGGTCTCGGCAGCCGCTCCCAGTCACCAGTCTAGCTGCCACATTCTGGGTTAGTTGTAGTTTCCGGGTCACCTTCAAAGATAGCCCCACGTAGAGTGCATTGCAGTAGTCCAAGCGGGAGATAACCAGAGCATGCACCACTCTGGCGAGACAGTCCGCGGGCAGGTAGGGTCTCAGCCTGCGTACCAGAACTATTCATTTCACAATGGATCTCTCTGTCAATGACTATCAACTAGGATAGCTAAATGGAGCCACCTTACTCAAAGGCTCTTGCGCTTCTGAATGCCCAGTTGTGGCACCAGCACCTTGATACAGGGCAGCTTCTCGCACTGTGGGGGGACTGATTTTTGCAATCATTCATACTTCCTTGAAGGCAAGACAGTGTCCTGCCACCTCAGATCCATAGCTGCTCCACAAAGGCATGAAGAGGCCACTTCCAGAAACACGAATTGCCCTCCTTAAGAGGCAAACTTTCCTGCCGCTTCCGTCTGCCCACATGTTCTGCCTCCAGGTCTAACACATTATTCCTGGGACTAAAAAGGGAACTTCTGTGATGCGCAGCCGCTTCACTGCTTTAGATCTCTGGAGGCCCATCAACACAATGGGAGCAATTATATTCCTCTCTGCAGGGGCCAATTTCCATTCCATTTGTGAAAGGCGTTTTTTAGCCCCCTCCACACAGCTTCATGCCGTAATATGTAAAATTTGATTAATGTTTAGAAAAAGCAAAGTGGCTACGAGTGAAGAAGCACAGTCGTTTCCGCATTCTGTTGGTGGCATTTCCCATAAAATTTGAAGAAGGACTCGCGCAGAGCATATCCACATTTACAGCATGGACATATTCATGCTTCATTGGTGGCACAGAGAAGGGAATATTTGGGTGGTAAGGAAGATACCGTACAATATAAATTTTGAGAGGGCAAGGTCTTACATCTTAAACTGTCGTCTTACCAAACATAAATATCTGTGTGTTTTACATTTAAACTCCAGTCTCAAATGCACTTACTCCCAACTCAATATCACTGATTTTATTAATGTCTAGAATCACCAAGTGGCATGAGATTTCCATCTAATCATTCAGAGTGCAGCCTTAATTAAATTCTAATTTGCTTAAGTGTAGTTGCTTTAAAAAAACAACTTCGTTGTAGCGTTTCGCTTCAAGCTGCCATGATAAGCATTTCAGCAGATATATTTGCATAAGATGGAGAATGAAGATTAAACAGGGTGCATCAAAAACATGGTGGGAAATCCATTTGCAGTCCAAGATTGCATCCTTTAACTCCGTAATCAACCTGGGAAGACTAATTACCCCTTTAATGAGGCCCGTTTACCTCTTAGGCATTCTGTGTGCAGACATTTGGAAGCAACTGAAAAGTCAGGGTTTGCTAATACCATAGCTGCCAAGTTTCCACTTTTCTCGCGAGGAAGCCTATTCAGCATAAGGGAAAATCCCTGTAAAAAAGGGATAACTTGGCAGCTATGTAATACTCTGCGTTCTTTCAGGTCTCCTTTTGGGTTCTCGTGTTTTTCAGCCTCAGCTTTAATATTTTTAAATCTATTTCAGAAAAATTGGGGGGGGGATTATATATATATATATATATTCCCAAGATCAACATTTCATTAATCTTATTTAGAATTTACTTATCCCTGTTTCTAAGTAAACTGCCTGTCAATAGCCAAAAGAAATGTAATACTTCAGAGCATTCAAATGTATTTCCTCATAATCTTCTTTAATCCTTACAACAATCCTGTATGGCAGGTCAGTGTTTGAGAGCTGGTATAGTGCAAATGCTGAGACACTGAATGGGAAGTGTAGAGTCCCCGATTCAAATCTTGCATCTACCATGAAGTCACTGGGTGGCCTTAGGCAAGCTCCTTTTCCTCAGTCTCAATCCTTCGCATGGGGATAATATTGCTGATTTACCTGGCGAAGTGCTTTGAACACTTGAAAAACGCAACAAAATGTTGTGTTATTGTTAATTCCAATATTGCAGGTGGGGCAATTGACTTCATAACATCATCTAGTTCAGGCATCCCCAAACTTCGGCTCTCCAGATGTTTTGGACTACAATTCCCATCTTCCCCGACCACTGGTCCTGTTAGCTAGGGATCATGGGAGTTGTAGGCCAAAAATGTTTGGGGATGCCTGATCTAGTTCAATCTCTCAAAAGTGCAGTCCTATACAAGTCTGCTCAGAAGTAAGTTCCCTTGAGTTCGACCTAATATACCCACATAAGTGGGTATAGCAGCCTTTGCCAACCTGGTGCCCTCCTGATGTGTTGGACTGTCACTCTCGCCAGCCCCAGCCAGAGCCAACACAGCTCAAACTGATGGGCGTTAGAATCCACAGCAACTGGCATGGCCCGGGTTGGATGAGGCTGTGGTGTTGGACCGCAGCATTAGCTTAATGGTTCTATCATCTCCTAAAGAACTTCTCCCAACAGAATTTGAAAGTGACTGCACTTAGATAGTGGGATGTCTTCAGTAATGTTTATCACAGAATCAGTGACCAGGAGAAAACATTTTTTTAAAAACCCAGTCCAATCCACTGCAAGGCTGGAACACCCAACTCTTCAGTTCCTCAAAAGACTGACCTATCACAATCTTGAGCAAAATGAAATAAAATGAAATATAGTGCAGTCAGAGGGAATCCTCACCACAACGGTAGGACATTAAGCGAAGGCTTGACAGCCACCTGTCAGGAATGCTTTGATGGTGTTTCCTGCTTGGCAGGGGGTTGGACTGGGTGGCCCTTGTGGTCTCTTCCAACTCTATGATTCTATGATTCTATGTTGCTGCCTTTAGATACAGAATACAATACAGAATACAAAATCAGTAGAAAGCAAGAGTGGCAGACTTGGGGCTTGTGGGATTATTATTATTATTATTATTATTATTATTATTATTATTATTATTATTTTATAACCTTGAGATCCACCAATGGAAGCTGGGTGCAAAAGATATTCAATTAAAATTAAATAATTTTGAATCCAGGAAGTCGAGTACCAGAGCAGAATGCCGGAATGTAGCTCACAGCCTTCCACTCCAGGTTCCCCAAAGCTTTCTTCATTTCTTTCTAATTTAGGCCAGGAAAGAGTCATTTTGTGGCTGCTACACTAGGAGCCAGAAATCCTTGCCAGCCTACAGTAAGTCAGCTCAGGACCTTTGAGGAGACCGAGAGCTCCCTTCGGCTGCCCCAGTTTAAATACTTCATTTTGCAACTGTTCCCGCATTGCAGGGGGTTGGACTTGATGACCCTTGGGGTCCTTTCCAACTCTACGATTCTGTGATTCTGTAAGCAAGCTAGAATGGTGTCGGTGATTTTGTGCGCACAATAACAAGAAGGTAGCATGAATGGATTTTTGTTTATTTCTTTTCTTCCCCAGCTCTGTTTTTAAAGGTTCAGCAGTCTGCGTGTATCACTTGTCTGATATCCAGAGAGTGTTCAATGGGCCGTTCGCACACAAGGAAGGTCCGAACCACCAGCTGATTCCTTATCAGGGAAGAATTCCTTATCCACGACCTGGGACTGTAAGTACTCATCCGAACATGGTTTTACAAGTCCAACTTGCCTTTGTGTTATCTTTATCAGCCTTAGGCATGATCCTTCACTCAGCATCGCTTTGGTCTGTTCCCAGTCTGCTCCCTTCAGTTTTATTTCATTTGGCCACATTTCAGAAGGCATGTGGACAAATTGGCCAGGATTAAGAGGCAGTAAAGCTGATAAAAGGAAGCTGTGGATGATTTTGACAGAATTGGGGAAGTGGATAGATCTACACTGTGTTTAGCCTAGAGAGAAGATAACTGCTTTTAAAAGACAGTCTTCTAGAGGGAAGGAGAACAATTTACTGCATATTCCTCAGCACTGAGAGATGAAAACCACTGAGCTTAGGCTGCGGCAACATGACTTTTAAGTTTAAGTTGTTAACCTGTAAGAACATTTAGCTAATGGAAGTGACGTGTCTAGGGAAGTTTCATTTATTTATTAGATTTTTATCCCAACTTTTTGCCTAAAGGAGCCTAGGGCAGCAAGCCACAGAATGTTAAAACGGTACAATTTAAAGTCAAATAAAAACCTATTTAAAACATTGAAGAATGTTTAAAAACATTTAAAAAGTTCTGGATTCACTTAGGAAAAGGTGGGCTATCTGTCTGTGACAAGACTGAAAGAAAAGATAAAATAGATAAGGGGGAAGAACTGAGACAAATTTCTTGTTGTACTCTATGATTTCAAGCTGATTTAGTGCAAGGGTCCCTCTTCAGCCTGAGAGCCATGGTACCTTCTGTTTAACCTTTTGAGGGCAGCTTCATCCATGGCAGTCAGCGGCCAGAGGCAAAAGTGGACAATGAAGGCCAGTGTCCCCTTGTTACAGTGGGATAGTTTCTGCATGCAATCACACACAGCCTCTCTGTCCTGCATCCAAGCAGGCAAGAGGCATTATCAGAGGTCAAGTACACATTGCAACCAGGTTGCACTTGAAGGGAGTGCCAAGCAACACCAATGAGGGGTGTGGTCTCAAGGGTCAGAAAGAGAGAGAGGGCTGGAGGCTCATCCCCAGAGGCTGAAGCTCCCCAGCCTTCATTTAGCACTTTCTCCTGGCCACAGCCAGCCAGCCAGCTACTCCACTTTCCTCCTTGCGCATAGGAAATAATTACATGTTCAGACAGTGGTGATAACAGTGAGGAGCTCAGCAGAAGGGCTTGCAGTTCACTCTCCATCTTTCAGACTGAAATCCTATGCAAGGCCAACATAACTCAGTAAGACGCAAATCTCCAGAAGCTTTCTTAGGATAGCATCATTCATTGTGATGGCTAGGTTGGCTCAGAGAAGATGGAGAGCCACTGCCAGTTGAAGTAGCGCTAGGTAATAATAATAATAATAATAATAATAATAATAATAATAATAATAATAATTTATTATTTATACCCCACCCATCTGGCTGGGTTTCCCCAGCTACTCTGGGCGGCTTCCAACAGAAAAATAAAACACAGTAATCTATTAAACATTAAAAGCCTCCCTGAACAGGGCTGCCTTCAGATGTCTTCTAAAAGTCTGGTAGTTGTTTTCCTCTTTGACATCTGTTGGGAGGGCGTTCCACAGGGCAGGCGCCACCACCGAGAAGGCCCTCTGCCTAGTTTCCTGCAACTTGGCTTCTCGCAACGAGGGAACCGCCAGAAGGCCCTCGGTGCTGGACCTCAGTGTCTGGGCAGAATGATGGAGGTGGAGATGCTCCTTGAGGTATACTGGGCCGAGGCCATTTAGGGCTTTAAAGGTCAGCACCAACACTTTGAATTGTGCTCGGAAACGTACTGGGAGCCAATGTGGTCAATCACACACAGCCTCTCTGTCCTGCATCCAAGCAGGCAAGAGGCATTATCAGAGGTCAAGTACACATTGCAACCAGGTTGCACTTGAAGGGAGTGCCAAGCAACACCAATGAGGGGTGTGGTCTCAAGGGTCAGAAAGAGAGAGAGGGCTGGAGGCTCATCCCCAGAGGTTATGTGGTCTCGGCGGCCGCTCCCAGTCACCAGTCTAGCTGCCGCATTCTGGATTAGTTGTAGTTTCCGGGTTAAATGGATCAGTGTTCAGAGGGCAGCCTCATATGTTCTGCAGTTTCCCAAGTTACAGGAGAAGGTAATAGCTTGCACTGGTTTTCCTTAAGCAGCAAATGAATGACATTGCAGCTCTCTACTAAGGTCATGGCCAATTTATTCCTCAATATCCTGTCTTCCTTTTTCTTGGTCCTAGGGGAACTTACAATAACATTTCAGTGATTTCAGATAGAGAAAGTGCAGCAGCCTTGTTAGCAAAGATCAGTTAGCCTGCTGATTAGCAATGAGAGCTTTGCTGATAAACTTGTAACCGAAGCATAATGGCTGTTAATGGCACTGATGATTAAAATAATTTGATTAGCTTAGACAGATCCGGTTCCTGCATCTGGGGTTTTCGACTACGAACAGTACTAGACACAAGTGAAATGGAATTCCCTTTAGCGCCAAGCGTATCAATGCGGCTTTACATAAAGATGAATGCAGATTACACTTTAAGCCATTTTTAACAGATAAAAGGTGAATGAAGGATCATAGTAACGAATAGCTTGCATTTCAGAGGTTCATTATTTTAATAGTATTCTTGGGATATACAAATCAAGTTACTCCTTTTGCAAGGAAGTTTAGTAGGCCTGGGATTGTTCAAATGCTTCCGGAAAAAGACAGATGTTCCATATGCAAAAGTTAAAGTTGAGTTATATGAAAGAATATAGCTTCTAAAATACACTCTCTTCCCAAGCTCAGAAGTAATGGAACACAATGAGATACTATGTATGTATACCATATCTGTGCCTAGAACTGGTGTGTCGGGACATTTTTATGCAAGCAAATAATTAACACATATCCATTTGTTTATTTATTTGAAAAGTTTGAGACTATTCAATCAACAACATTAACAAAACAAAACAAAAACCATAAGCAGTTTACCTTGAAAATATATACAGTGGTACCTCGGTTTAAGAACAGTCCAGTTTAAGAATGATTTGGTTTACAAACTCTGCAAAACTGTAAATAGTGTCCCAGTTGGGGAACTTTACCTTGGTTTAAGAATGGAATCCGAACGGTGGAAGGGCACTGGCGGCGGGAGGCCTCATTAGGGAAAGCGCACCTTGGTTTAAGAACGCTTTTGGTTTAAGAACGGACTTCCGGAATGGATTAAGTTTGTAAACCGAGGTACCACAGTATAATATGCATTTTAAAAATCAGGAAAAGTAAAACAAATTGATGTGGAATTTATCAAAATGCGAATAAAACCAGCCATTTTAAAGCAATTATACACAACAAAATTACATGTTAAAGTTACATTTGTGCTCTATGACTATTTTAAATAGAGTAATCCTATTAGAATAACAGCTTCTGACACAATATCATAGACATTACTAGCAATATACTGAATTGGGTTCATTGAATCATAGAATTGTAAAGTTGAAAAGGACCACAAAGATCATCTAGCCCAATGCCTTGCAATGCAGGAATCTTTTGCCCAACGTAGGCCTCAAACCCATGACCCTCCAAAGTGGTACAGTCTGTGCTATGTGAGGTTTTAGGATATGCAGTTTGGTTCTTACATTTGACAGACAGAAGATTTGACTAACGGTTAAGAACACTGTACTTTTCCTGTGGTCACATCTCAAGCAGGGGGTCATGCTTGGAAGAGGATAAAACATTCCCGTATTTGTTCAATTCGAAGAACAGCCCTCTCCTAGGAACTACAGCATAGCATTCATCTCCAAGAAAAGCATGTGGGTTTGCCCAGGGCAAACTGGCGGGGAAAAGGGATGTTATTCGGTTACAACTGAGATGAGTTCCTGTATTATTTGGCTTTGCATTTCTTAACTGGCAGAAAGAACGGCTTATTGCAGACGTAAAACAACTTTTACATAAGCACTATCTGGAGGCAGCAAACTCTTCTATACCCTAAAGAAATGAACCAGCTATATAGTCACTGGACTCAAAGAATATTCCCTTACACAAGGGACCATAACACAAGGCTCATAACGTATTCTGTGACATGATTTGTATAAAGTCCAGTTGACTAACAAGATTTAAAACACAGCCGCCAACACAGCATGAACCAGTATGTTACGTCATTAATGTTTCCTTTGACATATTCAATCGTGGAAGAAATATCTGCAATGACTGGTATGTATTGCAGGAATGCCAAGTCTGCAGGGCTTGGCTTCTGCCCAGTGAATATGTTACATTATTCAAATCCACTTAAAACTATTGCTGAAATGAGTACCTTAGGAGGTTAGTGCTGGCTTCTCAAATCAGCCTGAGCTTTGCCTAGTTCACCATTCCATTTCAGTGAGCAGAAGCCCCTGGAAAGCTCACAAGAGCACTTTCTTCTTTACATTAACAAAGCATCAGCCTGTTGCCAAAGGACCTAATTGAGCCATTATTAATTGTTATGGAAGAACATAGCAAAGCCACTTTGCTCATCTCAATCAGAGATAGGAGTTCTCCAGATGTTGTTAGACTCCAACGCTCCTCACGCAGTCAGCATGACTAATGGTCAGGGATGGTGGAAGCTGCAGTATAACAGCTGGAGAGTGTCACATTAGTTATCCCTGTTCTAAATGAGCAGTTTACGGCCAAACCGTATGTGTAGATAAAGCATTAGGTAGTACCTCAAGTCCTCCTAGAATTGTACCCCTTCATGCAGCAGATAAGGGATTGATATTTGAATGTTCCCCTCACACCTCTCTCTGTGTGCATAACTCACTTAATGCAGAACAATTGCTGGACCAGGAGAAAGCTACATTAGAAACTTGACACATTAACTTTCCACAAACATGGCGCTTGTGACATGAGTGAGATAGCTCAGTCGTGAGATGACAACTTACCAACTAAAGTCCTACCCTCTTAGAACACTCTACCTTGTGTCTATGTCTGCCATTGGACAGTTACTTCTCTTTCATACCAACGCTGAACTCCTACATCAGTCTCTAATTCTGCATTTAGAAAACTGACTAGAATAGAGGTGTAGCTTTGAAGTAGTACAAGAGGCTGGTCATTTTTCATGGTCTGAGGCCCATTTATTTTGTCTCCCTGGTGCATTAATTGGAATCACATTTAATAATGCTGTTTACATCATGTATAAGTGTGGCCATGGACTGTCACCAAGATGGCAATTTCTGGCCTGGACTGCTAAAACAGCGGCTAGAATTGTGGCCTTGAATGTTGGAAGCTGCACCCCAAATCCTCACAACAGGTGAAGAAGAAAAAAAGACAAGCTGGTGCTTAACAGGAGTGCATTTTTATTTTTTGCCCTTCTCTTCTTTCTTATTTTGGAAGTTTATAGTTTCATCAGTTGTTGGCAATCAGATAATTTGCTCAAGCAAAATGTAGAACCGTGTTAAACTGTCTTGACTTTGACATTGCCTTTCAAGGACATTTTAGCCTGTATTGTGGTTTCACAGTGAGTGCTGACATATCTTGCAATCATTCCCTTCTTACAGCAGTTACAGGAAGCTGTTAAAATGCAGCATTGCATTTTAACTGTTTGAGACTCAGTCAGATGAGCAGCTGCACCAAGATTTGTTGTTGCCCTTGTAGTACAAGTGAACCTCAGAATAGATCAAGAAATCAGCCCTTCCCTTCCCTTTTCTGATGCTAGAAACAGCCCATTCCCCCAAATGATGTAATTTCATTAAAAAGGGGTTTGCCAGGATTGGGCTGAGGTTACACTGGGGGAGGGGGGAAACTTGTTTGTGGGAAAGTGTTTTAATGTATTTCAGCCAGCCACCTGTGTGCCTGAAGCAACTTGTTGAATGCTATTGCAAGCTAACTTTCAGCATTGCATTCTGCATTCATGTAATTTGCGTACACACATGCCACTCCATAAGCCATCAGAGTTGTTTGTACAATTAGAATTGGTACATTAATACTAGAACTAAACTTGGGTGAAGGTATGCATGTGACAGATTGCTGCAGTACATGTGTACATCTGTGGTCAGTTATGTGTCCTGGTGCACCATTCTGGAGCAAATTACAAGTTAAATGCCCCAGCCCAGCTTTTGCGTATACATTATTGTGGGTGATTAGTAGCCACGTAAAGGGATGTGTGGGACGTGGGTGGCACTGTGGGTTAGACCACAGAGCCTAGGGCTTGCCGATCAGAAGGTTGGCGGTTCGAATCCCCCCAATGGGCTGAGCTTCCGTTGTTCGGTCCCTGATCCTGCCAACCTAGCAGTTCAAAAGCACATCAAAGTGCAAGTAGATAAATAGGTACCGCTCTGGCAGGAAGGTAAACGGCGTTTCCGTGCACTGCTCTGGTTCACCAGAAGCGGCTTAGTCATGCTGGCACATGATCTGGAAGCTGTACGCCGGCTCCCTCGGCCAGTGAAGCGAGATGTGTGCCGCAACCCCAGAGTCGTCTGCGACTGGACCTAATGGTCAGGGGTCCCTTTACCTTTAAAGGGATGTGCAGCCTTTTCTGCATCCATCAAATTAAATGATGACTAGATTGGCATTTTGATAGGCATCAACATCAGGTTAATTAATACTCTTACAGGAACAAGTCAGTATCATTTAGCAGTAGGTTGCTTGTTTTTCCACCACAAATATATTATTTGCAGGAACTTCATAAATTCAGAATTTTGTAGTTGCGGTTCTTCAAACACAACTTTAATGGCACTGGAATGAAATCATATTTTGATGAAGTATGCTTAAGTAAACTTTGAAATGCTTGAATGCCAGCTCATGCTCTCGTATTGATTGAGATTTGTCTGCTATATCCCAAGGACAAAGGAGAATTAATGCACATTTCTGCAATTCAGGGGGTATTTAAAAGAACTGGGAATTGAAAGGTCCTTGGTGGTAGTTACTAAGTGATGATTGTCCGTGCCTCTTTTACAGTGTCCTGGAGGAGCCTTCACACCCAACATACGGACCACCAAGGAGTTTCCAGATGATGTGGTCACCTTCATCCGGAACCATCCCTTGATGTTTAATCCCATCTACCCAGTCCATAAGAGGCCATTAGTCATCCGCACAGGCACAGACTACAAATATACAAAGATTGCTGTCGATCGTGTCAATGCGGCAGATGGAAAATACCATGTCTTGTTTCTTGGAACAGGTAGGACAAACAAACACCTGCTGTTTTAGTAATCTACAGGCATCTGTTTTGCATGGCAGGATCCATCAAGATCAGGCATCCCCAAACTTCGGCCCTCCAGATGTTTTGGACTACAATTCCCATCTTCCCTGACCACTGGTCCTGTCAGCTAGGGATCATGAGAGTTGTAGGCCAAAACATCTGGAGGGCCGCAGTTTGGGGATGCCTGATCAAGATCAACCACTGCCACTTTGCTGTTAAACAGATGCAATCCCCACCAATACTTTTTAGTCAGGGGAACTTTTGTCAATATGAAGGCTGTGTTCATGGTAGCCAGGGGTAAAAATGGGAAGAGTAATGGATGCAAATTTCATCTTTGTGCAGTAGGCCAATTTCTACACCCACCCATCTCTATCCTCTATCCAGTCAAACAACAGGCATAATCAGAATTTAAGGACACATTGCAGTCGGGGTGCAATGCAAGGGCCAGTGAGGGGTGTGGCCTGAGGAGAGAGATGGATGCCAGTTGGAGAGGCCTAGAAGGTTATCCTCCCATTCTTTAGGTCTCTTAATTAATGCTATAGATCTCCTTCAAGTGTTTTAAAATAAGTTTTTTAAAGGGGGGAATTGTTGCCACCTGCTCTGAATTAAAGTTGTATTCATATTTAAGGCTTTGGATTTGTTTTTCTTAAAAATACACTCCGATTAATACTATAGTCACCTCTGGAGAACTCTTAAACCAGCATTCCAGCTCAGCGTTCTTATAGTTTCACACTGTGGCCTCCTAGAAAATTCTTGATCTTCTTTCAGGAACAACTATGCTTTCCAATGTTCAAACATGCCAATACTCAGGTCAACTGAGAGTAGAAAGAATCTTACGGTGTCTATCCAACCGTTATACTTTTGTTACACAGCTGTCCCATTTCAACAGATGAGGTGGAAAAGAAGCAGCAACCAGTGCAATTGTTTTAAGGACTGGCAAAATGGGGTCTTTTTGGCTGGTCCCAGTCAGCAATTCGCAGCCCTATTATGATAACTAAAGGAAGCCCCATCCAAATTTAGCACATACAGCGGTAGTCTAACCTAGACATTGCCAAAGCATGGATGATGTTGGGTGATGGATCTCTGCCCAGGAGAAGTTGCCAGCCCTTAGCTGTAGAGCACAGATCACAGACCACTTGGGCTTGCAAGAGAAGAAGACAAGATGAGGCTAAGAAAGTGAATGCTTGATTCTCAGTGCTTAGAGCCACCAAGGGCAAGTTTAGCCCACCCCGAGGTATTTCCCTTCTTCCACATCAAAGGAGAAGAGAAAAGGCTGCCCATGGGAACAATGTGCTGAGAGCAAACCCACCTTTCTCCTCCTCCCGACATCCGCTGGTGGCCCTTGCATTGCCTGAGCCCTCCCTCCTTGTTCACGCTGCCAATCATTTTTATAATTACTAACAACCGTTAAAAGAACATTTCTCTCAGAGCACCAGCGTCTAAACAAGGCTTCTCTCCTAAGAATCAGGTTATGTGGGGGGGGGGGGGCTGTTCACTGACTGTTCCACCTGCATGACCCCCGCCCCTCACAAATTCACACTCCAACTGATGGAGGGATGTAAACAGGACTAAGGTGAGGTTCTGTGGGGCTTGTCAGTGTGACACCACAAACTCCGACATGATTTGCATTGCTGGTAGCTAGGGAAGAGCCCTAACTCTTATTGCCCTGACAACAGTAAAGGGCTCCTCTTTTTTTGAACTGCTCCATCCATATTCCAGTCCAGCCTGATAATGGAAGTGTTTTCCATAGGTTCCTGATCTTCCCTCTGGCTTTGCTTCCTTAAAATTGTTGCTGCTGTTGTTTCTTTATTTAAAGCAGTGGTTCTCAAACTTTTTTCTTTGGGCCACACTTTCAGAATAAATATTTGGTCATGCTGCACCAATTTTTTAATTGATTAAAAAACAAACAAAAGGAAACAACTCCTAGCAGTGCTTGCTTTATAACATAGAACACAACTACTTTATAATATGTTGGTGGGACATCCAGAAAGTATAAAACAAAGCAGCTACATAAGAACACAGATAATTTCCAAAATATAATTATAAACTAGCCTCTTACATATGTACCTTAAGTATGTATACAAGCTGAATGAAAGGTGTGAACTTACTTTTGCCAAGTAATCTCATTTATATTAGATATTTAGTCTGCACCTACTTTTCAAACACTTGTCTGAATGGAAAGGTCTTAGTCTTCTGGCAGAAGGATAACAAGGAGGGAGCCAGTCTAACCACCCTTGGAAGGGAGCAGCCACAAAAGGGCTCTCATGTCACCATCAACCATGTCTCTGATGCCATGAACATGGGTGGCACACAATAACTGATGAAAAGTAGATGAAACCCAAGGGTGTGGCATTTTTTTCTTACATTCCAGTGTTTTGTGCTTTCAATAGGACTAAAGGGATTTGCTAGAGGACACAAACACCAACAAAAAGCAAGCAAGCAAAAGGAATGGGGATCATGGGTTAATTAAAAGATTTGTGTCAAATTTCCTTCTTACGAGTGTTGACAACTGCATTGTGTGATCCTGGCAGGCTTGATCGCTGGTGGCACAGGCCCCGGCATCCCTCTGGCAATGGCAAGAGGGACTTGGCAGCGACACAAGGCAGCATGGATGAGTTCCGAAGCGGGACAGAAATGTTGCCAGAAGTGAGTCCTTCTTCCAACTAGGGTGTTTGCCTGCCAAGTTCAGAAATGCCTCCTCCCCATGTAGCTTCAGGACTCGATCTACTCATGCAGATAAATCTCATGAACACAGCTGCAGGTGGAGGTTTTTTGGAGAGAATATACGGGGAATATGCGCTACCCGTGGCCACCTTGCAATGATGAAATCGGATCAATCCTCTACTTCCCAAAATGCTGAAGGAATTTGAGAGAACTTTAAAAGTGCTCTTGAGAATGAGAGAGAAAAGTAGAAGCATCTTTTGCAGGAGAATAAATCTTTTGAGGAAATTTCGAGGTTTCGGCACAGCGCCAACAAACACAAATGTTCAGTTGCAGCCTCGGAGTCCATCTGTGCAACAGGAAGAGGAGTGACTTGTCCCTCCGAGAACTGTGCAGGCAGGGTGTGTAAAGTATTTTTTAACATTAGATGCAGTAAATGGTGGAGACGCTATAATAGAAATGTTTACCATGGCTCTGCAAAAGTGTATTTTACAGAGAGACATCAGCATATGCAGGCAGACACTCTGTGATTCTCTGGCCAAAGGCGAATCACACTTTTTGCCGTTGTGTTGAGGCCGTTTAAAAAAATACTTGGTCTAGCAGATGTCAATTCACAGTGTGCTGTTCAAGTGCTCACCAAGTTGATCAGACCATTTTTTTCCCCACACCAAAGCAGGCTTTTGCTGGGATGTGGCGGGGCATTAGTGATAACTTTTACAGAAGTGTGTGGCAGATGGCGGAAAGGCCCGTTCCATGCTCAAGATCATTAGGAAAGGAATAGAAAATAACTGCGTAATAAAGGCTCATCACCAGGTACATTTGCCTTCCAAAAATAATGTGCTGGCCTTATTGAAACCCCCCCCCCTTTTTTCTTTTATTTTTGCTTCACTCTATATAACTTTGTTGTCTGCCTCAGCAGCAACCTTCCAGCATGTCTCAAATTGGAAACAAAAAGGGGTTTGGATAAGGTCCGCTGCCCTGAGCAACTTTGGGAGGAAGGACAGCTGTGATGGACAGCTGAGCCAGACCAGGGTCTGGTGATGCAGTGACTTGGAGTTCTACCAGAGGGCTGGAGCCTCTCTCTTGATTGATTACCAAGATGGAAGGGGGTGGAGCAGCACTTGGGGGGATAAAAGGAGCCATTTCTGAGAGAGAGAGAGTTCAGAGAGAGAGAGAGTTGAAGAGAGAGAAGGAGGGAGAGAAGGAGAGTTAGAACTGATCTGTGTGTAACATCCACTCTGAGGAAAATGTCTACAGCTAGAGAAAGGAGTCTCTGAGCTTAGATTGGAAGACAGTGTTTAGTGCAGGCACCCCCAAACTGTGGCCCTCCAGATGTTTTGGCCTACAACTCCCATGATCCCTAGCTAACTGGACCAGTAGTTGGGGAAGATGGGAATTGTAGTCCAAAACATCTGGAGGGCCGAAGTTTGGGGGTGCCTAGTTTAGTGTCTTCGGAAAGTATTGAGACAGGAGTTAATTGGAGCAGGAGAAGTAGAAGCTGTGAGTCTACTTGGGTCTCATTCCAGTCAGGAGGGGAGAGATCTTTTAGAAAGAGAAGATTCTCAATTCAGTTAAGAGGAGGGTGGGGATCCCCTGGGTCAGTTATATATTCAAAGTAATTGTGCAACTTCTGCCTGAGTCTCCAAGTTTCAGTTTTACTTTGCACAGAAACCACTGGTAGTCAGAAAGGTGGAATCTGCTACAGCAGGATATAAATTTAATTAACATTTCACACAGGAGCACAAGTCTCCCTAAATTGCCACCAAGTTTCACTTGAATTTGTTTCTGAAATAAGTTTGGATGGTCCTGATGGGAACAGTCCTGAGGACAGCAGAGTGGGAGTTTTGTCAAGTCCAGCAAGAAGAACGTGGAGGCAGTCTTTTGTCATCCCAGTGGATCCTTGTACTTTCACTTGATAGAAATGTTCCAAGCAGTTTTTTTAAGCTTTCCCTTTTCTCTTCTTTTTGTTTTCTTGACCTTGAGGTCAGACATGCATATCTGAGCCAGAACTGCAATTGTAGATTGTCTCATCCTTGGGCTGGGAGGTGGAGAACTGGGACCACCACAAAGGATAAGGTTCCCTCATAAAACTGTCACCCGGGTCAGCACTTCTTACCATTGTGGTGCTGATGGTGGTTTTTATGATGTGGCTTAGCTTGTCCTTTCAGATGTCGTCTTTTGCTTACTTGTTTGTTTGTTTTCTTTGGGAAGGGCTTTTATAGGTCTGTTTTGAAGTCTCTCTTTTGAAGATACTGACTAGAACGTTCTCTTTTGGCTGCCTTATATTACAAAGATATGGAAAGAGTTGAACTTTTCCCTTGCATTAGAAAGTTGAACTTACTGCATAAACAGCCAAACATCTGGGTGTTCCATACCACCTAAGTGTTTTGTATAAAGGTAAAGGGACCCCTGACCATTAGGTCCAGTCGTGACCGACTCTGGGGTTGCGTGCTCATCTCGCATTATTGGCCGAGGGAGCCGGCATATAGCTTCCAGGTCATGTGGCCAGCATGACAAAGCCGCTTCTGGCAAACCAGAGCAGCACATGGAAACGCCGTTTACCTTCCCGCTATAGCAGTTCCTATTTATCTACTTGCATTTTTATGTGCTTTCGAACTGCTAGGTTGGCAGGAGTTGGGACCAAGCAACGGGAGCTCACCCGTCACAGGGATTCAAACCGCCGACCTTCTGATCAGCAAGCCCTAGGCTCAGTGGTTTAGCCCACAGCGCCACCTGGGTCCCGTCAAGTGTTGTGTATAGTGCGATGCATACCATAGCCTGATGTAAACCGTCATAGTTCTCTGACTGTAACTGAGCAAATGGTATCTGGGCACCTTGACTGGCTAGAGCAGATAAGAGATGTAGTCCTAAACACCTGCAAGTAGGGATGGATGAATCTGTCAATTTTGTTCTCTCATTTTATCAACCTTGTAGAACTCCCCACCCCCACCCCACCCCCAGAAGCACACATGGCACATTTGTTGGTGGGCTTCTTCTACCCTTGCTTTAAGGCCCAGGACTATGGGAGAGCTGAGTCGTGGGATGAAATCATCTGAAAATGAAATTATCAGTTTGCTGCAGAAATAGTTGTCATTTTAATGATACGGTTGTCTTAACTGCTCAGTTATGATCTTATGGGTGTTGTGTGTGTGTGTGTGTGTGTGTGTGTGTGTGTGTGTTTTAAAAAATGCTGTTTTATTGGTGCTTTAGTATGAATGAATGCCCTGTGATCCTGATGGATAGAATGTGGTCTTGAAATTAAGTAAGTAACGTGCCTAGCTTCTCGTTGTGCAAAAACTGTTCACAGAGAAGCCTGACCAGCCTTGGGATCATGCAGGTTGGGGGTGGGAAATGTTAACTATTCCTCTTCCTGCCACAGTTCTCCCCCCCCCCCCAAGAAAAACCACCTATCCTACGCTGCTCTTTGCATTTTAGGGGAAGAACCAATTTATGTCATATCTGCTTTGGTGCTATGTGTATCCAAATTTGGGAGTGTCTGTGTATTGCATGGGGGTGAACAGAGAATAAGACTATCATGTGCCTGGCCTAAAGGCACAACCACATTTAAACTAAAGTTAATTTTGGTTGTGAATTTTGGGGTTCTTCCTTGGCACAAACCAAGAAATTTAGGAAAGGTGGTGGAGGTTTCCTATGTTTAAGGAGTTACCTGCATTTCTAGTTTGAACCGCACTCTCCTATGTACCAGTCCCGTGAAGTGTTATACTAGTGAGATATTGGGTTGGGCCCAGTGGGCGTAAGAGTGGGAGTTAAAATATTACTCCTTCTACTGGTAGCATAGGCAGAAATTTCATGCAGAGAAATATGTTTGACCCACCTCTTTTTCCTTTTTGAAAAGCATGATTTATAAATATCACTCCTTTTGGCAGTGTTCATGATTCTTGTAGCTTTGGACCCTGGCTGAGCACAGCCTTGCAAATTAGCCGACAAAGGTTGCTATTTCACAAAAACTTAGAGTGCAACTACACTTAACATAGATGATGTGATTAGCAATCGCGTTCAGTATTGTGGGGTGGGGAGCAGTTGTCACCAGGGCTGCAGTGTACGAGGAGGGGAAATTGCAATGCTAGCCACACATGCAACAATTAGCAAATGGGGGGGGGGCTTTTCCATTGGAAGAACATGAGATAAATATTACTTTAAAAAAATTAAACCTGTCATGCAAGATATTGTGACGAATTGGTATTTTTAAAACTATGATGGAAGATATTATCCATAGCAGTTGCTATGGATAAAGACGTCGGTTTTATCATGAAGTTCCTACATGTTGTTAGACACAGGGCAGCCACAGCTCTCTCATCTATTGTTTTCAGCATTGCATCCTTTTAATTATTTTTTGTTCTATCCCTTCCTTTCCTTCCTCTCCTGCAACCCCCTTCTCTGTTCCAGACCAGGGTACAGTACAGAAGGTCGTAGTCCTGCCCACTAACTCCTCTGCAACTGGAGAACTCATCTTAGAAGAACTGGAAGTATTTAAGGTTGGTCTCTCTCTCTCTCTCTCTCAGCCTTATTTGTCTCATGGGCGTCTTCATTTGTACAAAACACTTTGATCTAATACAGCTTGGCTTGACTTAAATGTCTTCGATAAAAGATCAAATGAGGAACAGTGTAAACTTTTTTTGAGGGTGGAGTTCTCCAAGTGAAGAAAGAATCTTAAATCTTCTATACTGCATATAAATTGCTTATTTTTCTTATGTTGTCATCCTGGCTTAAAGGATTTCGATAACTGTTTCTCCTCCCCTCCCCACGATGCAACGGCTTCCAGAAACGGGCCTTTTTGCTATATCGTTATTTTTCTTTCAACCGCTTGCAGAGGAATGCCAAATTCTCTTGCTTTTTTTGTTGATCTGATAGGATTTCTGATGGCAAGCTACAAATCTTAAGGAAAATAGGCTTAGTTTTACTCTCCTGTATGTATTGAAAGCCCAGATGTTCCTGGTGTTAGAAAACCATAGACCTGGGATAAATAGTTGAGAATGGAAACTGTAGAATGAACCAGGCCTTGTCAATCATTTTGTATTTCTCTGCTATGAACCACACTGGGATTTTTGGATGGAGGGCAGTATGCAAATTTAATAAATAATCATCTGAATCCCTCTATAATGGAACATAATAGAACAGGGTAGTGTCTGGCTGAAGAGGTAAAGGGGCCCCTGACCATCAGGTCCAGTCGTGTCCGACTCTGGGGTTGCGCGCTCATCTTGTTCTATAGGCCGAGGGAGCCAGCGTTTGTCTGCAGACAGCTTCCGGGTCATGTGGCCAGCATGACAAAGCTGCTTCTGGCAAACCAGAGCAGCGCACAGAAACGCCGTTTATCTTCCCGCCGGAGCGGTCCCTATTTATCTACTTGCACTTTGACGTGCTTTCGAACTGCTAGGTGGGCAGGAGCCCACTTGCTGATCAGAAGGTCAGCAGTTCGAATCCCTGTGACGGGGTGAGCTCCCGTTGCTCGGTCCCAGCTCCTGCCAACCTAGCAATTCGAAAGCACGTCAAAATGCAAGTAGATAAATAGGAACCGCTACAGCGGGAAGGTAAACAGCGTTTCCATGTACTGTGGTGCCTCGCTTAACGAATGCCCTGCTTAACGAAATTTCCGCTTAATGAAAGGATTTTTCGAGCGGAGGTTGCCTCGCTAGACGAATTCGTTTTATGAAAAATTCGTCTAGCGAATCGCGGTTTCCCATAGGAATGCATTGAAATTCAATTAATGTGTTCCTATGGGCAAAAAAAATTCAAAAAAAATTCAATGCATTCCTATGGGATTCGCTAGATGAATTTTTTGTTATAAGAAAAGACCCGTGGAACGAATTAAATTCGTCTAGCGAGGCACCACTGTACTGCTCTGGTTTGCCAGAAGCGGCTTTGTCATGCTGGCCACATGACCTGGAAGCTATACGCCGGCTCCCTCGGCCAATAATGCGAGATGAGCGCGCAACCCCAGAGTCGGTCATGACTGGACCTAATAGTCAGGGGTCCCTTTACCTTTAATGATCATCATTCTGAACAGCTGATAGGAGAAGAGAAGCTTATTAGATTGCCATCACTTGCCTCATTCTCTTTCACGGAGTGAAGATGATCTGACACTATCTGCCTCCCATCAGCTCACTCTCAGCAGTTGTGACTGCCTTTGTAAATTATTAATAACAACAACAACAACAACAACAACAATAATAATAATAATAATAATAATAATAATAATATACCATGCTATACTCTGAGGACTCAGGGCAGTTCACAGAACAACATCCTGGCTATAATTTATTCTCATGTACCTTCTTGAAGCCAGGATCTGACTAATAAGCTTCCTTCTGCTTGAATTGGAATTAACACCCCCACCCCCAAATCAGGAAATAGCCCTGCTTATCTTGGAGCCAATCTAAATTTGACCTATCCCACCTATCAGAAGCCCTTGGGAGAATTACTTCTTTCACGGTACGGTACATACTCCTAGCCCAGGCATCCCCAAACTGTGGCCCTCCAGATGTTTTGGCCTACAACTCCCATGATCCCTAGCTAACAGGACAAGTGGTCAGGGATGATGGGAATTGTAGTCCAAAACATCTGGAGGGCTGAAATTTGGGGGTGCCTGTCCTAGCCAGTATGATGGGGGAGGGGGAAGAGAGACAAAAAACAAACAAACAAACCCAAACAACACCCCCCCAAAAGAAACTCTGGATGCCACTTTCCAGCTTTGAGGGAGAGGGAAGCATATGTGTGGTGGGGCTCAGCTTTTTGAGATAGAAAAAAGTAGTGGAGACAGATGTGGAAGGGAAACTAGGATTTCTTCTTTGACCTGGGTTTCATCCAAACCAGAAAAGAATGTTGAGGCTTGTACGGTTCACCTGTCATTTCGAGGCAGGTTTTATGAGCACAGAAAGCTTGTTTCCATGCAAGAATTTGGACAACTTCATTGGCATGACTATTAAGTCTTCTGAAAGCTCTTCCAGAGATGAGTAGAGAATGCCGGAGGGGATTTTAGAACATTTGGCAACCTTTTTCTGCCAGTTGGTTATCCAGCCTTCTTTTCTTTCAGCTAATTATCCCTGCCACTCCTCTTCTTAGTTCCTAAGGAAAATATGCATCTAAATGAGATCTAAGATAAGCATAAATAACAGAGAGGCAGGTGAATAGTCATTATCTCCGGCTTTCCTTTATTTCTCTCTGGGGCAGGTTTTAGGAATCTTAAATCAAAGCCTGATTTCACCTTGCTATTATGTTTGTGATGGATATCCAGAATTGGAGCTGATATGCTTGGAATTGGTCCAACAGAAGCTACCTTTGTAAGATCAGATCACTAGAGGGGCAATGGCAGTGAGAACCACTCCTGCCCACCCCCACCCCCACCCCACCCCGGTGTGTTTGAAGTGGCAGGGGTGGCCAACTCCCAAGAGACTGTGATCTACTGACAGAGTTAAAAACTGGCAGTGATCTACCTCCTTTTTGGGGGGTCAGGTTAAAGTTCTTGAGCTTTTTTAGGGAGGGGGAAAGCCCTATTTTCAAGGGTGCTAGGCCAAAAAATGAGCTTTTTTTAGGGGAGCCAAAGTTGTTGAGTTTCTTTGGGGGGAGCCAGTGATCTACCACAGACATCCAGTGATCTACTGGTAGATCAGGATCTACCTGTTGGACGTGCCTGGTTTATAGTAAGCCAGTAGGCTTTGCTCACTCCACTGACTGTTCAGAACAAGTTAGCAAGTGCGTTCCACAACGAAATGTTGTGATGTGGTACGCATCCTGTTGCAGGATGATCCGTTCCATTCTCTGCCTGCTTCCATATTCCCCATCTTCCACCCCAAACAGACAGTTTAGGAGGGGTTTTGTTTGTACTTCTGCAAACCTTGGAGTTCACCAGAGCCTCCCTCAGTTGCCTGGCTGGTGTGGTTCTTTTTGTCTGTCCTATTTTGCTTTTCATGGGATTCTAATGTCATGAGTGAAGAAAAGAGTCTTCTCTCTGTTCACTTTCTCAACACCATTCAAAATTTGAAAAACTTTTGACACCCCCTGCTTGCTTGCCATTTTAGAGAGTCCCAAATGTCGTGGCCTTTCTTGTTGAGGGGGATATTCCATGCTGCAACTTGAAGCATCACCTGCAATGTTAGGTTTAAAACAATGTTAGGTTTAAAACAAATGTGATCATTCATGTCAAAATAAGTGTTCCCCAGTATGGTCTTCAGACATGGACCCATTTCAGTCTTCTGTGTTGAGTAGCAACGACGAAACAGCTATTAGAAAGAATCCCTCTCATCCAACAAACCGAGTTGCTTAACAAGCAACAGTGCATTCATAGAGCGGCCTAAGAATTAAGACATAACTAATTTGTCTTCAGTGATCCTGAGCATGCATAAGAAGTAGAATGCAGAATCAGGCCCAGGCCCACCTAGCATTCTGTGCAAGAATCCCAACAACCAGCAGATACTAAGTGCTCAAAATATTGGCCGATGGGCCACCACAAGTCTATCTTCTGTCTACCCCGCCTTGTCTGTTGCACTTCATATCTTCCATGCAGCTGGATCCAGTTCAACACGATCTGCCATAACTTCATTTTTCTCATTCTAGTTAATCCCTGAGCCCCAGAATAATGATTCACCCTCTTGTCTATTATATATACAAATAGAGTGCATGCTGTCTCTCTAATTAAACGTGACATGCTTGTTAACACTTTGGTGGAGTCTTTTGCCCTTTTTGTATCCAACTGAAGGCCAGTGGAGCAAAAGAGAGCAATGTGCTGGATAATTCCATGTGTCCTTTGAATAACCCAAATGCAAACAAAACGTCAAAGCGAGCAACACTTCGTTTTTAATGCTGACGTTTTCTATTGATAATCTAAAGCCCACACCATGAAATAGTGTGCAATGTTAGGTATTGCATGCAGGAAATGTTAGATCTTCCCCTTCATCCTCCTCATGTGCTAATTAAATATGAGCTGTGGCATAAAATGTTCCTTACTATTATCTTCAAAGCATAAATACAGGGATTTGTTGCAAACAGAATGTGATGGTTTGAAGGCATAAGCTGGCTATCTTCAGTCCTGAGGTGGCTATTGATGGGCTCTTCATCTGGAATTGTCTAGAAGTTGCAAGTGTTTGTGGCGAGGGGCTCAAAGTTGTCAAGACAAAGGGCTCATGGACATAGCATCAATATTTTATCCATGTCAAACATTGCATTGTCAAAGAGAATGATGAGGGGCAAACGACGAGACTGTGAAGGGAAAAAAAAAAGTATTTCTAGAAGAATGGGGTGCTGTTCTATGTACTGGAAAATGTTATGACTGTGGTTAACCAAAATAAAAGACTGGAATTTGGAGCTATCGTTTATTTTTGTCTTGCAGAATAACGTTCCTATAACAACAATGGCCATTTCATCTAAAAAGGTAAGGAAAGGAATAATATTCATTCAGCAGCTGTGGTCTGGGTTTAATGCCATTTTAAATGCATCTCTAGAGATGTATAACTTGCAGATATTGTCGATCATGACTAACTTGCCACTTTGATTTCAACTGCGTATGCATTTGGCTTAGTCTGGGCCCAACCCATTTTATTGTGTCATCTTTGAGGCTATATTTGCACCAACCTATGAGGTTGGTTAGGGTGAGGGAAAGTGACTTGCTCTATGATTGTCCAAAAGCTCCATATGTGAGCAGGACTTTAAAACAGACTCTCCCGTGTTCAAACAATTTGAACTATATTGCTGTGGGCCACCATGCTGTAGATCAGGCATCCCCAAACTTCGGCCCTCCAGATGTTTTGGACTACAATTCCCATAATCCCATAATCCCTGACCACTGGTCCTGTTAGCTAGGGATCATGGGAGTTGTAGGCCAAAACATCTGGAGGGCCGCAGTTTGGGGATCCCTGCTGTAGATTAAGGGAGTTCCATAGATGTAGACATGGGACACAACCCAGTCAAAGAAGAGCACTTTTACATCATTGGTTTAAAAATGAATGCTTAATTCTCTGCCATTGAAATCAAGGGGGGCTCAAAGTGCTTTGAGGTGGCTGGATTGTACTCATAGCACTTATTGTCATATCCAAAGCAGCTACATGTGTCCATCCTATTCTACGTATATACTATGGAATGCTTGTGGGTAGCAACTTCGTATGTGCATTCATCAGTCATAATGTGAAGTGGTTCATTTGACATGTTATGGGGAGGGGTAGGAGCTGAAGACCACATGCAGCATGATGGTTCTTATGGGGCAATAGGTGGTACTCAGCTAAACCTATTGAAATTAATGGGCCTAATTTAGCTGTACTCGTTAATTTCAGTGCGTCTATTCTGGGTAAAATGGCCCAAGAACTTTAAAGTACCTAGAAAGAAGTAGCATATCAGATCTCCAAAGCTGAGTGCAGCCCTCTGCCTGACAAAGGAGAACAATGACCCTCAGTGTTTCAAAAGTATTAACATTCTCCCCTAAGTATTTTCTAACAGGAAGGTATAATGTTATAGGCATATTATAACACAGATCTCTTATGTTTATTTTGGCCTTCTACCCATAGGTAGCTCACCTCTTGGTTTCACTGTTAATACCTAAGGAATGGGAGAGCTTAGTCCTTTATTAGTTGCATCCTGGCTAAAGTTCCTCTTCTAATCTCAGGGCCTGAAATAAATCTCTCCCTTTCCTGTCAAACAGCAACAGTTGTATGTGAGCTCGGACGAAGGGGTCACCCAGGTTTCCTTGCACCGCTGTCATATTTATGGGACGGCCTGTGCCGACTGCTGCCTCGCCAGAGACCCTTACTGTGCTTGGGATGGCAATTCCTGCTCCAGGTTCTACCCAACAGGGAAAAGGTAAGAAAGTGTTAGATTGTCTTTGGAAGGGGGGGGGGGAACCCCACAAGACAACATTTAACCTTTGCTAGGCATTTAATACGATATTGGAATGGAGTGTTTTTCACTGCTCATGTTTTAAAGGCTAAAAAATACCACCCATTTTTATTGGCTAAGCATTGCTACCTGAAGTCTTTGCATTTCAAAGTTGTTGTGCTCCCTGAAGGTCTGGTTCCCCCCCCCCTTCAAACAGATGCCATATAGAGGTTGTATCCAACACTGCCATTCCACTCGTCCCCTTGTGCAACAGAATTTGCCCCTCCTCTCCGATGCTTGGGCACCCTCAAAATCTGCTCCATAGTATTGAGGGACTCAGTGGAACAGATTTTTGGGCGTTGCAGGGAGATGAAGGAAGGGGAGGGAGGAGGAAGAGGAAGGGGAAGGGCAAATCTTGTTGCATGAGTGGAATGCTGATCAAGCAGCGTTGGATAGAACCACAGAAGACAGATAATTGACAGATAATCAGCACAACAGAATAGTTTACTGATCACATTTTTTTAAAAAAAGACTATCAGAAATAGTTTTTGCTGCTGTGATTTCATTTGCCACTATCTGGAGGGAGTATCTAAAGCTACAGGACATCCGTTTCTAATACTAGTGTCCATAATGCTAACATGATGCTGCTTGACAAACCACAGGCATTCCTAGCATCTGGACACTGCACAACCAACAGGTTGCATAAAAGCCGCAGAGTCACAAAGCTATGTCGGCAGAACATTTGCAAAGACTCTCAGCTAGGGAGAGGAAAGAGTTGCTTGTATTTTATAATTTCTGTATTTTATATAATTTCTGTATTTTAATATTTTGTTGGAAGCCACCCAGAGTGGCTGGGGGAACCTGGCCAGATGGGCGGGGTATAAATAATAAATTATTATTATTATTATTATTATTATTATTAATATGTAGCCAAGGAAGATGATTTAGGCGGATTTGAGCCCTTCCTAATTCTGCTTTGTTGAGGAGTTTTCAACTCAAAGGAACAAAATTGAATCTTCATAGCATGTGATATCCCCTCAAAATACCAGCTACATGTTGACATACCTATCTGATAATCCGTTTGAAGCAAACAGCACCAACAATTCCCTTCTTTCTTGTGTTCAGAGAGTTCCATATGCCTTTCAGTGAAGCAGCTCACTTCCCAGCAAAATTCTGCCTGCCCAAGATGTTTTGCTACCTGACTGAAAGGACAAGATGTTCCTCCATACCATTTACAAAAGTTGATCTGACTACCAGTTGAATCTTAAATTGGCAACAGGACAACATCCCACAGTGCGCACCAAAAGCAGCAAAATAGCTGGAGGGGAGGCAGGGTTAGGGTTATGTCTTCCAACACCTCATCACCCCTCCTCAGCATCTGCCACCTGCGATGGTTGTCTTGCTCTGCCTAATGGTCGAGCCACTCCAAAACCTGTCCTGAACCAGCCCTCAAAATCTCACCCTCAGATCCTTCTTCTTCCTCCAACATCTTGCAGCTGGACACACCAATACAGTGTGTCTACTTACGAATAACTCTACTTACGAATGTTTCTACTTACGAATGGAGCTCCGCCCGCCATCTTGGATGTGGTTTAGATAGGATTTTTTCTACTTACGAATTTTTAGATAGGGTTGCTTCTACTTACGAATTTTTTCTCCCAATGCATTCCTATGGGATTCGACTTACAAATTTTTTCGACTTACAAATGTGCGTTCGGAACGCATTAAATTTGTAAGTAGAGGTACCACTGTAACTGGACCCAAAATGTTCTGCATTGTGCATGCAAAACATTCCCACCAACATAGCCCCTGGCCATGACCTCTGGCCTCCCAGGTAGCTCAGCGGTAGTGCTTCTGCTGGGCATGCAGAAGTTCCCAGGTTCAATTCTTGGCATCTCTAGGTAGGGCTGGGAAAGATCCCAGTCTGAAATCCTGGAGAGCTGCTGCCAATCAGTATAGACTGCACTGAGCCAGCTGGATCATTAGCCTTATTCCGTATAAGGAAGCTTCTTTTGTTCCTGTGATTTCACAAGTCCCTAGGGAACCATCATACCTGGTGGCTGATAGGCTCCATTTGGTGAGCAAAAGGTGTGCTCTCATCACCGAGCCATTACCATCTCTCATTTACATCCTATTCTGAAATGAGCAAAAACAGAATTTGTGCCTGCCAATGAACAACTGCATTCATCAATACTGAGTTCTTTTCTCTGCGAGCATTTAGAAGTGGTATTGAAGCCATATCAAAAAATAAGGTTCAATAAAGCCTTGTCTATTTTGGAAGCTAAGACACAGAGCATTACTTTAGTTCCCTGTGTTACTATAGTTACTTCATTTCCCAGCGGTGCTCTGGTGCTTTGGAATAAGGCAACATGTCCTTCCTACAAGGGATGTATGGCAATTGCTGGTTTCAGATGTTTTTATCCAATTGCCAAGTATAGTATAGGTGTGAACTGAACCTAGCCAAACATTTACAAATGCTTATGGATTTCTTAATATCTCCAACATGTTAGCAGAATACATCATCTAGTTGAGATAATATTTTGTGTATCCTTTGCTTTTTATAGTGGGGAGAGAAAAAATAAATGCATATTGAATGAAGTCTGGTTTTCATATGTTTAGGAAATAAGTTGTTTCTTTATCTTAAAAAAACACAACAGATTATGATTGAGAAAACACCAGTAATTGGAGTGAAGTCAAGTCTCAAAGTCTAGACAGTAGTAGTAGCTTTTATATTATAGGCTGCATTTGCTCAGATTTGTTATTCCTTTGCCCTTTGGATTCCTACTAAATTTTGTTCCCAAAACAGAACTTCAGGGTATCTGATCATGTCCTTATTTCCAAAATACACTCATGACACATCTTTCTTGACCAAATGTTTCTACTACTCCATTCTTCACCAGGGTGATAGGCTCCTTTAAAATGCAGGTTTCAGCATGGACATAAACGCTTGCTGGAGCAGTCTGATGACTCCACTAGTCCATCATAATCCTGTTCTCTCACAGTGGTCAACCAGATGCCCATCAGAAACCCACAAGCAGGATTTGAGCCTCTTAAGTCTGAAGGCAGAACATAGTTATCATGGACAATACCGGTAGCTGTCATTAGCCCTCTCCTCCATGAATTAGTGTGTGCATTGAACTTCGGGGGGGGGGCGACGACGTCAAGCAAGCAATGCTAGAAGTTGTAATGTAGACGCACCTCATTTCTTGTGCTTACAATATTCTCTTGAGATGATCAGAGCACCCCAGCCAAGTTATGATTGCTAGTATTAAAGATCATGGATCAGCATGCTCTAAATATTTCTCTTCAATAATTTTCTTTTACGGTCCAGCGTGTAGTATCCAACTAAGTTCAGCTCACAGCACATCCCTTGAAATTAATTGACTTCTTAGTCATGTCCATAAATTACAGTGGGCTTACTCTGTGAATGACTATCATTGGAAACAAACTATATATTTCTGGCTTCTGTTAAGGCAAGGTTTTATGGATGGATAAATAGAGGTTCCTTCTATGGGATGAATCCTTAGAATGACCACCCTGAAGGAAAGAAAGTGTAGTTGCCTAATCATTGCACACATTGCATAGTCAAACAATGGAATTCACTCCTACTGGAGGCAATGATGGCCACCAATTTGAATGTCTTTAAAGGAGGGTTAGATAAATTCACGGAAGATAAGTGACTCCTAAACCTGATTGCCATGTTCAGCCTCTGCTGTCAGAGGCAATATGCTTCTGAAAATTAGTTGTTGCAAACCACAGGAGGGGTTCTTCCTACTTGCGGCCTTCCCCATGGCATCTGATTGCTGGATTAGGTGGGTCACTGGCCTGATTCAGCAGGTTCTTATGTTCTTAACAATTTTGTTATCTTCCCCCTGCCCAGCAACAACAGTAGGAATTATAGTTTTGTAACACTGCTGAGAACTCTGTTGGAGATCCATTGACTCGATCCATAACTATAATTCTGACAGTTTTCTATAAAGGGAAGTGGAGGAGAAATGGCATTTCAAACCATGTAAGCTTGTTGACACTACAACCCAGCGAAAGGGAAATCACCACACTTCCCTATAAAGAGGATACTTTCCATGAAAAATAGATAATTAAAATATTATCAATCGACACATTGTCCCATTTGCTATTATAATACAGACCACAATAATGAAATACAACTAAATATCATACTATATGAATCCACACAAATGTAGTTTATATAGTGACATCTAACTGCACACAAACTCAGGTGACACTTGGGACAGCAATATTTTTAGGAGCATGAATGAAGTTGGGCGTAAGTGCTTGAAGTTCATCTACAAGGCTATAGGGGATCTACATGGATTTTGTAGTGCAGCCACCCAAGGCAGCAAAAAAATCTTGCGCCAGCCTTGCAACTTGCAGAAACTTTCTCAGTAAAGATTTGGCTAAGAAATTCTGTCACCCTTCTTCTGAGGCACTAATATTTACATAGCACTGTGTCTCTTATGTGTGTGTAGTAAGTTTGTGCAGCCATAGAGCTCACACCTTGTACGTAGAAGTTCCCATGTTCAGCCCACAAGATCGCCAATTAAAGAACCTCTCCAGAGAAAGAGCTTGTAAAGACTTCTTCCTGAGATGTTTGAGAGTTGCTGCCAGTCAGAGTGGACAGTACTCAGCTGGATGGAACAATGGTCCATAGAAGGCAACTTCTTATGTTCATAAGTGCTTTAAGTTCAATTTAGTTAAGCTCCACTCCTCCAAATTTCATATTGCTAATCAATACAGAACTGCTCGTTGCAAGTGATATTGAGATTCTACCAAAAGTGACATTTCCATTTCCCCCACTTCTCCAATAATGTTTAGGTAATCTTTAGTTCTATCGTCATTGAATTGGTTTGTTTTTCCATTCCCACTCTAGAACTTTGGCCGCTTCTATGGGGAAGAATGCACACTGTGCATAGAAGGGAGAGGGTGAAACATTGCCATGGGGAAACCAATGGGGATCTATGTGAGCACTGAGTTCAAAGAATACCATCGTATTTGAGAACTGCATAAATTGCAATGGCATCAAGTAAACATGTGGGTGGGTGGTACTCAATCAGAACATTACAGCGTTCATTCAGAACGACAGTGTCATATGGAAAGCCTAAGTGAACAATCTGCTGCTATTGCTTGCATGCTCCATAAAACTCGAAGAGTGGCAACATTTTGGTGTATTACAAAAGTCTCTGTAGTTTCTAGTTTCCCCACTCAAAATACAACATTTTGTTGAAACCCCGAAACCTGAAGCCAGATGTTTGGATGAAATACAAGTTGCTTTCATTCTTTCCACTGTATAGAATCACTTGTAAAGGGTTCGTTGTGATCTGGATAAAGTGGCTTAATGAGACTTTATCTTCTCATAGAGACTGGGCAATTATTTATAGGAAGCTCATTGACCTTACAGTTTGAAATAACCTGAGTACTGCATTTCCTTTTAAAGCTGCTTAGGCACTGAAAGTCATTTTTGCAATTCCATCTTGCTCCTTTCCCTGAATATCTTAGGAGAAGCCGAAGACAAGATGTGAAGCATGGAAACCCTATGACTCAATGCCGAGGATTTAACCTAAAAGGTAATTTGAACTGAAATATGACGGGCTAAAAACACATGTGGTCATTCTTTTAAGTGAATCACAATATCCCTGTGGCTTAGTGGTAAAAATTAGTATAGTACCCATGTATTTTTAGCATTCCTTTCTCCTTTTTGTGTGCTATGTTTGTTTGGGAGATTTAATGTTGATATTTTTAAACAACAACAATGCAGGAAACAAAGGCCTTATCCTGAGACTGTCTGTGACTACAATGTTGTCTCAGTATGGTATCACAGCATCACAAATGAAGATAAATCCATGGTCACATAGAGTACAGCTGTTGTTTTTTCCCTTAGTATTTCCATATTTGGGGGGGATTAAAACTGTAAAGAAGGAGGTCCTTGGCAACTTTTTTAAAAAAATTGGATTTCCTCCCAAAAGGGTAAATCCAGATTATTGGTTGGGAAATAAAGTCTGGATAATATATTCAGAGTTAGGCATAGCTGTCAACTTCCAGATCAGCAGCGGTGCGGCACTGGAAGTCGCTTCTGTGCATGTCCAGACATGCGCAGAAGCGACTTCCGGTGCCGGGCTGCCTGTGTCCGCATGTCTGGGCAGCAGAAATCGCTTCTGTGCATGCCCGGAAATGCACAGAGGCGATTTCCGGTAGCACTAGGCAAGTGAGCGAGCAGGCAGCCGGGAGCCGGGACATTTAAGGGGTAATTTGCAATCCGGGGTTGCAGCGGGAAACGGATTTAAATTTGGGGGTTTCCTGCCAAAAATGGGAGGGTTGACAGCTATGGAGTTAGGATCAGCCGTTTTTAGGGACCCCTATTTTTCAACTCTTCTCAGTTTCCATATATCATATCTTGCTGTTAAAGGTGGCCATGAGAGGCTCCTTCTCTGAGGCTCCGGAAAATCCTGGAGTGGTCACTAGAGGAAGCTAGAACAAAATGCAAATGGACAAATACACAAACAAAAATCACCATTTACTTTTATTGTTCCAAGTCTATGGTTTTCTCTCCCCAGCCTTGGGTTTTAACTGTGATGCTTAACCTGTGCTTGATCCCATGTTTAAGAGTATATAAAGCTGTAGCATTTTAACTTTAATGAGAACAAATTTCTAAAAATAGAATGCCGGAGGCTACTAATGATTCCACAAACATTCTGTACACAGACAATTAGGAATACTAAATTACTGTTGGCTTCCAAAATATTTGAAATTAAAAAACACAATTTTTATTTATTCACTAAGGATATGCCAAATGCCTGCCTCTGAATACATCTAGAACAAAATATCTTCCCAGCCTTCTGTATGTGCTGTTCTAAGCTATTCCTAACCATTTCCGGATACTACAATCCAGTACATGCATATATTGTCCCCCTAACTATGATTATACATACCATCCTTCATCTTAAATCTCCCCCTCCCCATGATTTGATTTAAGCATAGTGAAGAATAGGATCCATATTTAGAATCATAGAGTTGGAAGAGACCAGTCCAACCCCCTGCCAAGCAGGAAACACCATCAAAGCATTCCTGACATATGGCTGTCAAGCCTCCGCTTAAAGACCTCCATAGAATCATAACCTTGGTGACCATGGTTAAAGCAAACCAGGATGCAATGGTAACTGAACTGTAGTTCATGAGTTGAAATGGATTTGCATACCATAGTTGCACGTAATCATGTTGCTTTAATCATGTTTATACTAATATGAGCTAAGATCAAGGAGATCCAGGTTCAATGCCCTACTCAGCCACGAAGCCAGTCACTCCCATCTCGGTTTAACTCTTATCACATGGTGTTTTTGAGAGTAAAAAGGATAAGATTGGGTGGGTGTGAAATATAGCTCTGTAGAGCAGGATAAAAATGCAATCTGTCAAGCAATATTACAAATAAATGGTTAAAGCAAATAATGGAAGAGTGAATTTTTGTGGAAGATCAGGAATGATTTGTCTAAACTGCACTATTATGAAGCCTGAACAACTCAATGGATATTTTGCATTTCTGCTATCTGGTATACGTTTAGAATCTAGGCTAGGATATTTTAACATCTAATTATGTAGTTTACCACCAGCTCCATCCCACTCACAGGGGCAATGTGGGAAATGGGATCCTGAATTAGTCCAGGTGACTCTACTGTAGCCACACTATTGATAGAATAAAATAGCATTTTCCTAAAACGGCTCCAGTTCTAAGTTTCTGCCCCAGATTTCTTGCTCTTGGATATTGTCTGCCTGAGATCCTCCTTGGTTCAGGTGTGATCATGAACTTCCCAGTTTTATAAACAGTGCAATGCATTTCATCTGGCCTCTCTCACATTCCAGCTTACCGCAATGCAGCAGAGATAATTCAGTACGGTGTAAAGAATAACACCACCTTCCTTGAGTGTACGCCAAAATCGCCGCAGGCCTCCGTTAAATGGCTCTTGCAGAAGGACAACGACAGAAGGAAAGAGGTGAGAAATTCACTCAAAAGCATTGGAGGGTCAAAGGCAAGAGGGTGCACTCAGCTGGGAACCCTGAAGATAAAGGCTGGGTCTTCTGTTCATATAGAATATTCTCTTGAGTTACGCCAGTGTCCAAATGCCCATGGCAGTGTAGCATGAAACTTAAAATACAATGCACCAAACTCATCTGAGTCGCTGAGACGCTAGACATACAACCAGCATATACCCACAACCAGCATAATATGTTTTTAAACTCTTTCAAAGCAATCACTTTTCCTCAATGTAATAAACTTTTGTGCATTACTTTCACTAATATGGACATTTTTGTATGCGCTTTCCTCTAATAGATAGATCCCGGTAATTCTGGTATGCATTTTTGGTTGGAGACCCATTTCACAAAATTCATAGCTGTGTTTTAGTTTGGGAAATGCAAATTGATCTGTTTGCAAAAAACAAAACAAAAAAAACCTGGATCTGTGTGCAGCAGGAAGGCTGCCCTCATGGGAATGTCTCCAACAGTTAAAACATGCTGGCAATCTGAGAAAGGAACAGCAGGCATAACAGAGGAGTTAAGTCTGAGGAGCCGGGAGAGAAGATGATATGGAAAGCTTTTGTAGCAAGGACTTAGCCTGAACTAAAAATACTCACAGCAACAAGAATTTTCCTGACCGTTGTGTAATCACATTTTCCGTTACTGTCCTTTCCAAAGCTCTCAAGTTTCAGCTCCATGATATACAGTGCAATTGTGTATATGGATCCAAGTTGGATCCATATTTATCCTTCCTTAAGTAAATAAAAAAATGAAATTATTGCTATTTACAAATCTCAGGCAGTGTCTCTGCAGGAGGAAAAATGCCCCTGTTCTTTGTGAATGAACCTGTCTGAATAATTGCAAGCAGAAAGGGGTGGGGAAGATGTGGCCCTCCAGATGTTGTTGGACTACAACTCCCACCATCCCTAACCACTGGTCCTCCTAGCTAGGGAAGATGGGAGTTGTAGTTCAACAACAGCTGGAGACCCAAGTTTGAGAAACACTGGACTACAATTCTGTCACCCCTTACCACTGGCTAGGCTGCCCGAGGCCAATGGCAGCTAAAGTCCAAAAATGTCTGGAGGGCTATGGGTTTCCCTCTTCTTTACACCCCCAGTTTGAAATTGTCTTCTGGAAAATGTGTTTTTTATGGTTTAAGCCTCACCAGTGAGGTATGTAGTTGTGAGTTCAAGTCCCACGATTTTCCTGACTCACCAGGACATGAGCTCTGTGTTGTCAATTTCTTTCTAATGGCCTCTGTGACACACAGAAGTACAACATGAAAAACAGTATGTTCCAGGTCCTAAGTTTTCAGTGGTGGCTCCCTGCTTGTGTAATGTTCTCCCTGGGGAGACTCGCCTGGCGCCGTCATTACGTATCTTCAGCTGACAAACCAAAACATTCCTTTTTAACCAAGTTTTTAACCAACTTGGCTTTTAATCACCAGGCCTTTCTGCTTGGGTGAACTCTTTTAATGTACGATTTTTATGTTTGTTTGCTTTAAATATTGTAAGTCACCACAAGTTGCAGGGCAAAAAAGTGACCAATAACTTTAATAAATAATAATGAGGATGTAAAAACAAGACTAAACTTATTAGGTAAAGGTAAAGGGACCCCTGGCCATTAGGTCCAGTCGTGACCGACTCTGGGGTTGCGCGCTCATCTCGCATTATTGACCGAGGGAGCCAGCGTATAGTTCCAGGTCATGTGGCCAGCATGACAAAGCCGCTTCTGGCAAACCAGAGCAGCACATGGAAACGCCATTTACCTTCCTGCTGTAGCGGTTCCTATTTATCTACTTGCACTTTGACGTGCTTTCTAACTGCTAGGTTGGCAGGAGCTGGGACCAAGCAACAGGAGCTCACCCCGTCACAGGGATTCGAACCACCGACCTTCTGATCAGCAAGCCCTAGGCTCAGTGGTTTAACCCACAGCGCCACCACTTATTAGTTAATAATATTAAAAGCACTGCTGTGTTTAATAGCTCTCCCTAAGAAATACATTTCAAGCAGGGTGTCTCTGTCTAGTGGAAAGAAAATGGCTTGCTTGGATTGTATATCTTGTATATCTCGATAAATATTGATTTTTCTTTTAGTATGCTGGTCATATTCAAAGCACATGCTGTCTGTCTGTCTTCTAGGTCAAACTTAATGAAAGAATAATATCCACCGAACAAGGGCTCTTGATTCGCTCTGTCCAGGATGCTGACCGAGGGCTTTATCACTGCATTGCGACGGAAAATGGCTTCAAGCAAACGATAGCAAAGGTGAACTTCAAAGTGTTAGATTCAGACACGGTGGCCTTCATGACTGAAAAGTGGTCCCCGTGGACCTGGGCTAGTTCACTCCAGGCTCTGCCGTTCCATCCAAAGGACTTGGCAGGAGCCTTCAGCCACTCAGAACTGCAGATGATTAATCAATATTGCAAAGACACGAGGCAACTTGGCCAACAGGCCGAAGATTCCCAGAAGATGAGAGGGGATTATGGCAAGTTGAAGGCTCTCATCAACAGCAGGAAAAGCAGGAACCGAAGAAATCAATTGCCTGGATCCTAAGGTTTTGACTGGGAGCATCAAACTTTTTTTCCATACCCTCCCTCAAGGGATTTTGGGGTGTTTTTTTGTGGGGGGTGGGGTGTTTGTTTTCCTGCTGAGAGCATAGACAAAACATTAGCAAAGCAAGCCCGAAAAAAGATAAAAGATCATGAAATGCAACCCATATAAGCTAAAGAGGAGGGCAGGCGGGAAACCTCAAATCCAAAGAGATTTATTTGTGAAGTGCCCACTGACGCCAGATAGATCCTTAACTTTAACAGTACACCAGATTGTTTGCCTTAACCCACTTTCTTGCATGACGTTTAGCTGCCATCTTTCTTTTCCTGAGAAGGGACACAGAAGCAGACACACCAGATCTCAAACTTGGTGGCAAAGACTTTGGGTTAAGAGGGATGTACTAAGTGTTGTACAAAGAGCTCTTCCATATATGTCTCTGTTTATGGTACATTGCATTGAAAAGCTCCGAAGCAAGCACTTCAAGGTCCGTTTCTCATCTTGGTATTGAAAACACAGCTCAGGGCTTCTCCAATGTAACGTGGGAGTGGTAATGATTATATCTCCTTCCCTCTTAGTGGGGTTCATTACATGTACAGCTCGCTCCCAGTCTTTCTTGACATGGTAAACTCTCTGTCATGTGACTCTATTGCTTTTAAATATATATATTTTTCTTCCTTATAAAGCGCCAGTGCAGCTTACCTTTGGATTCCCAGTCCAGGGACAGAAGTGCTAAGGTTTCAGGAGTCGAACTGTGCTATGTGTTATTTGATCCTTATGTAGCCAGTTAATTGAAGGCAATGAATATACACCTATGAATGCAAGAAGAGAGCACTGGCAGCTACTATACCTTTTAAAACCAGGATAAAATCACATGGGCTGAAGAGTCAGGTGATGCTGAGCTGCTACTAGTAGTCCTGTGCCCTTTGATATTTCGATTTTTGTGGGGGAATCTGCCCTGGGGAACCAGCAAAGGTGGGTGCAGGTGGACAAAAGGACCAAAGTTAAGCACTTTTGAGGCTGCAATCCACACTTGCCTGGGAGTAGGGATGGGGGAGGAACTTGATTTAGTTTGCCTTGAAAGGAGAAGCTACCTAATTCACACTTTCGGAAGCCATACACAGGCATCATTCAAAGTTTGCCCTTCTCACAATTTTGCAATGCAGTTCTACAACCAAGTAATGCATACAAATGCATAAATTCACCCATTCCTACCTGAGATTTAGTCCTATTGAACTCGGTGGAGCTGTGTTTTGGCAATGTTGTAATTTTGATGACTCCAGCCGACTTGGAGATTGAACACATTAAAACAGGGGAGGGCAGACTTCAGATTTGTGGGATCTACCTTATTTTTTTTTACTGGAACACTGAGACTCACCAAGTGGGATCCAGAGGTAAAGGATTAGAGTTAAAAGAACCCAGGGATTTGTTCTGAGTAACAGAACTGAACAGAGCTCACAGTCTTCCCATTCAAAAATTCACTTGGGGACACTTCCTTTTATTCATGTCAGCAGTATAATTTCAAGAGGAAAGTTGTTTTGTTGTTGTCATTGTTGTTAAGCAACTGAGTGTCAGAAATCCTTGCTGATCTGCTTCAAATCACCCACTGATCTACCATCTGCCCACGCCTGTATCAAAACACACCCACCATCAATACACACCTTTGTGTATTCGAATGAGGGGTGAGACAATTTTGAAGTTGAAAACTTCTATGAAACTTCATAGAATTTACAGCCTCCGTTAGGTAAGCATATTTGTTTAAGACCACCACCATTCTGCCACCATTTTAGACTCTTTCCTTCTACCTTCAAGTAACTTCTGTCAACCAAAGGTTTTGCTCTTCTCCCAGTGATCTTGAAGAAACCACTTCTGCCAGACTTCCGGTCATCACAGCTCCTCCGTGCATTCCAGCCTTAGACATGACACCCAAATTGTCAATTGGAAAGCACGGGAGATGCATCTCATGAGATGCTATTGAAAACAGAATCCACATTGTGAGTTGTCCTCCTTTCCCTTGCAACATTTAGGAACACTAAACCATAGCATGATGGGATCATGGTGTGGGGGGTGTGGGGGGGGGAGGTGGGTGTAAAACTATATAATGTCACAGAGACATCCAAGTTACAAAACCAAAATATTTTGGGCCTTCACACAATAAAGCTACCTCCTGTAGTCTGAACGCTGTTCTTTTATAGCTCCTATATTCTGAGTGCTGCACTTACTCGTTTGGCTTTTTCCTTCTTCTACCAAGCACATTCAAAGTACAGTTGATATAACATTTAATCTCATTTATAATGTTGTAATTGCTTCCAGATGAAGGACGGCGGCTGATAAGCTTTCAAGGGCACAATTTATTTCTCTTAACAGCCAAGTGTGGTTGTATCTGACTAGGCGCCCCTTCGGCCTGAGGAATGACAACAGTTAACATGCTTTATTAAAAACAAAATGTTGGCTATATGTGTGGTTCAGCTAATAAAATCAGTAGACCTTTCTTTTCCATAATAATATTTTTTAAAGCTGCTTTATATATAGTGACAATGGTATGACTGTTTAAGGGATAAAACTTAAACATTTCCCCCCCACACCTGCTGCATGAAAATGTATGTACTGTATCTAGATAAAGACCTTTTATTGATTTGTAGCCACTCCAGCCTTCCATGCTGCAACAGATCTCCAGATGGCAATAATGTGTCTAAGGCTTTGTTCATCCATTATGCTTACAGTAGCCTGTGGAGCAGAGCAACTCCAGGGTCATGGAAATAAACCAAATGCCCTGCTTGGAAGCCAGTCTTGTGCTCATGCTAGCTTCCTTCACCATCTTGTACAAGGCAAGGCCTGCTTGCTTGGCCCAAATCTAGTAACATGTTTATCCTTTTTTGTCAGAGATAGATAGCAGGAGTGAGTCTTATATGTACATATGGTAGGTAACCCAAGGTATGGGAATGGCCGCAACCCATTCATAATTTTGGTTGCCTTTCCCAGCTCTACAAGATCTCCTTTGAGATGTGGTGACCAGAACTGTATATAGTATTCCAAGTGTTGTCACACAATGCATAGATATGTATAAAGGTATTACAGTATTGCCGGTTTGATTTGTAATCCTTTTTCCTAATGATTCCAAACACGGAATCCACGGCTGCGGCACACTGGGTAAGTCTTTTCAATTAAGCTGCCAACCACGATCCCATCAGTGGATATATGGAATTAGGATTTTTTGGTCCAGTGTGCATGACATTGCCCTACATTTGCCATTTCATTGCCCATTTGCTTAGCTTGGAGAGATCATTCTGGGACTCTTCCCAACCTGATTTTGTTTTGACCACTCTGAATAAGTTGATGCCAATGAAAAAAAAATGGTCGCCTGACTGTTCATCCCTCAGTTCAGATCATTTATGAACAAGTCTAAAAAGCTAGCGGAGGATTTCCTACATCCCTTTATTATGGGAACTGACCGTTTTTCTTGCTCTCTGCTTCCTCCTCTTTAACAAGTTACCATCAACACATGCCAAATGGAAAGAAAACCAGACCTTTTCTTTTTGTTCTATTCCTAGTGAGTGTGTACACCATCTCACAAAGATGCTTCAAACTGGAGTCCCATTGGAAGCAATTGAACTGAACTCGCGCGATAATTAATTTGTCATTGTTCTCATTTCGAATTAAGGGCAACAAACCTTAGGGATATTTGGCCTTTTCTGACCTGCGACCCTACCACCAGGTTTACCTCCGAATACAGTTGCTAAAATGTGATGAACAAACCTATTTTTTACATGTACAGGGTAGTTTCCATTAGGGTTTTTACATGCTCAGAGTTTATCCCCATATACGAACATGAACACTTATGTTTATAATATTGGTTGGTTGTTTGGTTTGTTTGTTTGTTTGTTGCTATTTAATGTCTTCCTATTTTGAGGATACTGACAAAAGGGTTGTATCCAATGGGTTATATGACTTCCCCCTCCTCTTCTCTTCCTGAACACACCCAAAATCTTCTCTATCGGGGGTGGGGGGGTGTCTGCAACTGTTTGGAACAGATTTTGAAGGTGTGAAGGGGTCTTCAGGGAAGGGGAAATTCTGTTGTGCAAGTGGAACTCTGCTGCATGAACAGAAAAGAGGCATTGGAAAAAAACCCCTGTATATATTTGCATTTGTTTTTTTAAAAAAAATTTTTAATGCCATCTTCTGGTCATAACTTTGCCAAATGTAAAGAAAGTCAATACTATTCATCAGTGTGTACGAAATTTGTTTTATGACGCCTTTGTTGTCGTTTGTAAAGTTGGATTGAAATCTTCATTCAACCATGTGTTCTTTGTGATGATTGCAACTGTAGATATGTGTATTTCGTTTTTTTAAAAATAACAACAACCCTTTTCCCCACCAAGTATGGTAATGTGTACAAATTTAGCATGATGAAACCCATTACGGTGAATACTCAGTAGCCCTTGGATTAAAAATAAAAGTAACACAATACTATTTAACTGGATATCCCAAATGTTATTTGCCTGAAAAATAAAGGGTGTTCGATCAATTTCATAAATGGTTTTGCATGGGGTGGGGATATTGGGGTGGGGGTGGGGAATATGTAACTCTTTTGCTAGAAGCTTTTGACCACATGTAATACAGAGCTGAAAATGAGACAGAAATGAGGTTCTTAATTTGTTCCAATGGATGGAGGCCAAACAGGACCCAAGAGGCTAAAATCCCTTTGGAAATAATCATTTTAAGTCCCTCAACAGAAGACTATTGGATGCATTTCAGATATAGCATAATGCCAAAGGGGGAAAAAAGGTACATTATGCAGTGATGAATCTTAGGTAAGGAAGAAATCATAGAATCATAGAGTTGGAAGAGACCACAAGGGCCATCCAGTCCAACCCCCTGCCAAGCAGGAAACACCATCAAAGCATTCTTGACATATGGCTGTCAAGCCTCTGATTAAAGACCTCCAAAGAGGGAGACTCCACCACACTTCTTGGCAGCAAATTCCACTGTCGAACAGCTCTTACTGTCAGGAAGTTCTTCCTAATGTTTAGGTGGAATCTTCTTTCTTGTAGTTTGAATCCATTGCTCCGTGTCTGCTTCTCTGGAGCAGCAGAAAACAACCTTTCTCCCTCCTCTATATGGCATCCTTTTATATATTTGAACATGGCTATCATATCACCCCTTAACCTTCTCTTCTCCAGGCTAAACATACCCAGCTCCCTAAGCCGTTCCTCGTAAGGCATCGTTTCCAGGCCTTTGACCATTTTGGTTGCCCTCCTCTGGACACGTTCCAGCTTGTCAGTATCCTTCTTGAACTGTGGTGCCCAGAACTGGACACAGTATTCCAGGTGAGTACATTCCCCTGTGTTTTATGCCACCTTTCACATGATGCAAAAGCCAGTCCTGTAAATCTAGAGGGGGTTTAGAATTCATCTCTGCGTTAATTGTAAAAAATAAAAAAAATCCATTTGCAAACCTTGTGAAATTCCAGGAGTTTTGCATTGTAATTTCATGTGATAAACTATGAGGTAGCATACACTTCTTCCAAACTGTTCAAAATTAACTAGGACGTGGCAGCATATGGGTCAAAATGCCACAGTTCCATAATGTTAGAAATTGGGACAGAGGCATTAGCATTAAAAGTAGGAAAACTAGCGCAATAAACCCCATGTCTGAATGCAGTCTAAGTTATCGTGGCAACTGAAGAAAACATTAGAGGCTTCAGGCTAAGGAAGCAACCAAACAGCTTTATAACTTGCCTTCTTCTTCAGTCTTTTGTGTTGTGTCAGTTTTCAAAGAGAAGTACAGTAGTTCTTTCCTAGCCTTCTAGGTCTGTGGAATCAATTGATGTACAATCAGACTTCTTTTGTGCCCAATGAGAAATTAAAGGCTGAGATGGAATTTGGGGAAGTAAAGAAAATTGTTTCAACTCAAAACTGCCTTACAAACAAGTCAACTAAGGGATTGCATTTGTGTCTCCAGGGATTGGTACTGGAGTCAATGTACAGCAGATAAGGTGATAAGCATTTTGTGAGCACTTCAAACTGTATCCACTTCATTAAATCAGATCCGAATGCCAGACTTAAATATGAACCAGAAGATACCTTGGCGCTTGCATTAAAGGAAGTTGTAGGCCTAACGTGTAACGCCAAGGGGGATTTGAAACAAAATTCTACACTGCTAAGTACGCTAGAACAAGTTGAAACATGCCAACTGGCGCAAATTAGAAGATGCTTAAACTTTGGTGAACATATTTACCATATTAAGAGATTATGTATACAAGGGTGTCAAAAGGAAATTGACAAGCTTGTAGGAATGAAGGAAAATTACATCTAGAGTTAAACCTCAGCCTCTTGCCTGTGGTGGACAGACTTCCAAGCATCTTGGCCTCAGATCTGTTTTACTCATGACCTAGCCTTTGGCCTCTGCTTGCAATTCATTTCTGGACTCTTTCCACATCAAACACTGATCTTCCTCTCTGGAAGAGGCAAGGTTGAGAAAAAAGAGAATGCAGGCTCTTTGAATCAGAAGACACCCATGTCTCTTTTTCTCTTTGCATTTAATGCAAATGTTGCAGAAATCCCATCAAAATGGCATAATATTCTGCACCCTATTATTTTAAAATCACATGGGCAAATCACAGGTAGCACACACACAATGTGTCCTTTTTAAAATACAGTGGTACCTTGCAAGACGAATGCCCTGCAAGACGAATTTTTCGCAAGACGAATGCGTCTTGCGATCTGATGGTGACTCGCAAGACAAATTCGTTTTGTGAAAAATTCATCTTGTGAATCGCGGTTTCCCATAGGAATGCATTGAAATTTAATTAATGTGTTCCTATGGGCAAAAAAAGAAATTTCAATGCATTCCTATGGGAAACCGCGATTCGCAAGACGAATTTTTCGCAAAATGAATTGACTCGCGGAACGACTTAAATTTGTCTTGCGAGGCACCAATGTACACAATGCAGTAGAAAACTCAGCCCAGGGTAGTATATCTTTTCCCACCAACTAGGACCATGTGCTCTTCAATATCCCTGAAACAGCAATGACTTAGACATTGTGTTCTGTGCTCTGGTAAGTTTCATACTGGATTGTTGCAATGCACTTTATGCGGGGTTTCCTTAAAGATGATTCAGAAACTTCATCTTGTCCAAAATGTGGCAGCCAGACTACTGGCCGGGGTTCTATTTAGGATTCACGAAGGCCCTGTTTAAAAAAAACAGCTGCTCTAGTTGTCAGTACATTTTCTGGCCTAATTCAGGATGTGTAATTAGTATTTAAAGCCCTAAATGATTTAGGCCTCCTTCCCTACAGACTCTCTGAAGTGTTGAGATCAGCAGTGGGAGCTTCCCAGTAGTTCCACCACCCTTACAGGTTTTGGGGGTAGCCACTCAGGAGAGGACATTCCCTGCGGCAGCCACTAAATTATGGAATTCCCATCTGGCACCTTCACTATGTTGTTGTTTAGTCGTTTAGTCGTGTCCGACTCTTTGTGACCCCATGGACCATAGCACGCCAGGCACTCCTGTCTTGCACTGCCTCCCCCAATTTGGTCAAACTCATGTTCGTAGCTTCGAGAACACTGTCCAACCATCTCGTCCTCTGTCGTCCCCTTCACTATGTAGCTTTCGTTGTATGCTGAAGATGTTACCCTGACCTTTGACACAGTACACAGTAAAATATTATACAGTACATTTTAGGATCCACCCTGATGCATTGAATGCAATCTGATTTAACCGTTTTTAATCCTGTATTTTTAAATTGCTATAATCTGTTCTAGGATCTCATCATGAAGGGCAGCTGAGAAATCAAATGAATTAATCAATCCAGGTGTGATTCTCTTGGGATAAAGCTGCAACGGTGTGTTAATTGTGCTGATTCTATGGATTATTTCACCATCTCCACCAGAGTTAACCTTTCTAATCAGATGCAGCTGTGCGAAACCAAGATTAGCAAGGGAGAGGTGGATATAGGAAAGCTCGGCCAACTCCCAAAATTAATTCTGTTCAGTGCCCAATCGGATTTGTCCCACGCAGTTTCTCAACAGATGCATATAATTGCTGAGGCTCTGGCCCCACCATTTCCAAACCCTTTGGAGCAAAATACCACTACTAATTCTCAGACGTTTCTCACAGATGACCACCTGTTTTCCCTATGACCAGCTTGCTAAATTAGCAGCTGCTCAACCTCAAAAATTCTGCTGGTGGACATTCTGTACATTTCCCTTTAGGAACCAAACCACAGTGCAACTGTTCACGTTAGCTGGACTGCTGCATCCGCCATGTTGGATTTCCCCACAAATAAGTGTCAACAAGTAAAGACCATCACAGTAGTTAGGGGTCACATCACTAGTGCTGGGCAAAGCCAAGGTACCGGTAGGCTATGGTCCTTGATCTCAACCAAAGAGCCATGCTTCAAATCCACTGTTTACAGGATAGCAGCCGATGCACACAAGGTGTATCCAGGCATAAATCCAGCAAGATTCCACCTAAACATTAGGCAGAACTTCCTGACAGTAAGAGCTATTCGACAGTGGAATTTGCTGCCAAGGAGTGTGGTGGAGTCTCCTTCTTTGGAGGTCTTTAAGCAGAGGCTTGACGGCCATATGTCAAGAATGCTTTGATGGTGTTTCCTGCTTGGCAGGGGGTTGGACTGGATGGCCCTTGTGGTCTCTTCCAACTCTATGATTCTATGATTTCAGCGGTTGAAGTGAGGCTATGAACAAGTGTTTGTGTCAGATGGTCAAGCGCATGCACTTAGATGCGATGGAGCCTGTCTCCATGATGCCTTAAAAGGTCTGAAAGCCTGCTAAGGGGCTCAAGCGTAACCATAATGTGTCTCAGAGTTAAATATTTACTATACCACATGACACATATGCAACCTCTGGCCCTTCCTTCTCAAATCTGAGGCTCCGCCTGGTCCAAGGGAAGACAGAGGCAGGAAAAGTGGGTCTCCTGTGCCACACCACAGCCACCTCTGTTTACATTGGTCTTTGCCTTTCATCAGAGGAGGAAGAACAGCATCACAGTGTGGAATGTCGATGTTCAGGAACAGAACCACACTGAGCAGGTGTTACATGCCAAAAGGCAGCCTCAGATTTTAAAAAACTCTCTGCCTATAGAAAAATAGCAAGTCAGGTCACCACATGCAAGTTTTCCACATTCAATGAGATTTTTTTTAATATACAGGAGGAGTCAAACATGTCGTCTCTTGCCCCTTGCAGGCTGAAGTGACAAGTTGTACCTTGTACAGTAATTCTGCTGTTTGGGTGGAGCCTGGCACCTCTTAGCTGCTGGCCTGTCAGGAAAGAAAAGTAAGGAAGCCAAAGGGATATTGCTGCAGTATCCTAGCTGGAGCTGGAAGGAACACAAAGCTCTTCCACATGACCTTTTCCTTGGGCATTCATGACCATTTGTGCTTGTGATGGGAGCAGAGCAATCTCACTTTAATACTCTGTGTGCCTGCAAGAGTTTTAGGGTGGACATACCACTTCGTTTCCAATGGGCACATTTCCCAGAACTCATACATTAGCCTGATGGAAATTGGGACGTGTGTCTTTTGGTGTGGCACTCTTGCAGGAACCAGCTGATCTGTGCAGCAGCGCAGCACAAAAGGACATGTGCCTTTTGTTACAGCGCTGTTGTGGGAGTCAGCGGGCTGACATGGCACCACTGCAAGCTCTGACTCATCCTCCTCCCAGAGCTCAGCAGCGGCAGCGCTAGAGGGAGGAAACAGGACATTCCGGGATCAAATCAGAAGCTGAGGTGGCATCTGTAATTCTGAGATGTCCCAGGGAAATCGGGATACTTGGAGGGTATGCAAAACCTCCTGTGGACATGGACGTAGGCAGGGGGGCAGGAGGGGGCAGTTGCCCCCCCTAGAAGCAGGGCCGCTGGCCAGCCTTCCCCGCTGCCCGCCGCCCCCCGGTGACGTCTCCCTTCTCCCTGGCTGGCTGTGGGGTGGATGGAGGATAAGGCCCAGAGCCAGCCCCAGAGCACCACAGCCAGCCAGGGAGAAGGGAGACGTCCCTTCTAGCCGGTTGGCTGTGGGGCGGGTGGAGGGAAAGCCAGCCAAACACTTTGCGCGGCTCTGAGGCGTTCCCTCCACCCGCCCCACAGCCAGCCGGCTAGAAGGGACATCTCTCTTCTCCCTTGCTGGCTGTGGGGCGGGCGGAGGGAAAGCCAGCCAAACGCTTTGCGCGGCTCTGGGGCTTATCCTCCATCCGCCCCACAGCCAGCCAGGGAGAAGGGAAACGTCACTGGGGGGCGGTGGGCAGCGGGGCAGGACGTCTCCCTTCTCCCTTGCTGGCTGTGGGGCGGGTGGAGGGAAAGCCAGCTTTCCCTCCACCCGCCCTGGCGATTGCCCGATTTCAGGCTGATCCTGGCGCCCCCTCGCTCCTGAATGACCATGGCTTTCCTTGCCCCACTGTGGCCCCTCCCCTGTGCCTTGGCCCCTCTGGACCAAAGCCAGGCCGCAGCAACATTAGCAGGGGTGCAAGTGGCCATATATATTAGCTCCACAGACCAAGTTGGTGAAGTTTACAACTTCTTTGCAAGGAGCAGATTGGACCACTAAAGGATATCAAGAATCTGACCACCACCATATCCTTTTAATCTTTATTATCAGGGTGGAAAAATGAGAAAGATTGGTCCAAGGCAAGGGTAGGGAACCTTTGGCCCTCCAGTTGTTGTATAACTCCTGCTCCTCTCAGCCCCAGCCAGCACAGACAATGATCAGGAGTGATGGGAGTTGTAGTCCAACAACATCTAGAGGGCAGCAAGTTTCCAATTTGTTGTCCAGGGAAAGCTGCTCATGAAGAACGGCTCACGCCATGCTTTGGCTGGATGAGACAGGAACAGATTGACTTGTTTTGCAACCACTGAGCTGACTCTCCAACTCAGGCAATCCCCAGACTTCGGCCCTCCAGATGTTTTGGACTACAATACCCATCATCCCTGACCACTGGGATCATGGGAGGCCAAAACATCTGGAGGGCCGCAGTTTGGGGATGCCTGCTCCAACTGGTCTGTGTTCAGTTCAGTAGTGATATTTGACCTTCCCGTTTCTGTAACTTTCTGAAGGTTTCACACACCATGCAGTACAGTGGTACCTCGGATTACAACCACAATTGGTTCCAGAAGTCTGTACTTAAACCGAAGCGTACTTAACCTGTAGCGAACTTTCCCATTGAAAGCAATGGAAAGTGGATTAATCCGTTCCAGACGATGAAAAACACCCCCTAAAACAGCAGTTTAACACGAATTTTACTGTCTAATGAGGCCATTGATCCATAAAATGAAGGCAATAATCAATGTACTGTACTATAAAATAATTAAGACAGTTGTTGTTGTTTAGTCGTTTAGTCGTGTCCGACTCTTTGTGACCCCATGGACCATAGCATGCCAGGCACTCCTGTCTTCCACTGCCTCCCGCAGTTTGGTCAAACTCATGTTCGTAGCTTTGAGAACACTGTCCAACCATCTTGTCCTCTGTCGTCCCCTTCTCCTAGTGCCCTCAATCTTTCCCAACATCAGGGTCTTTTCCAAGGATTCTTCTCTTCTCATGAGGTGGCCAAAGTATTGGAGCCTCAGCTTCACGATCTGTCCTTCCAGTGAGCACTCAGGGCTGATTTCCTTCAGAATGCATAGGTTTGATCTTCTTGCAGTCCATGGGACTCTCAAGAGTCTCCTCCAGCACCATAATTCAAAAGCATCAATTCTTTGGCGATCAGCCTTCTTTATGGTCCAGCCTTCTTTATGGACAGTATTGTAGATGAAAAAAATTAACATTTTTTCTTACCTGGGCTGATGATAGTCATTGTTTGGATGGGGGTTCAGGGTCCTCTTCCACAATCACTTCTCTCTTGCCATTCCACAGCTGCTTGGAGCGTCCACGACTGGGCCGCAGTTGCAGAAGCGCTCCAATGGCTCCGCGAAGGCTCGGAGCAAAGGCCCAGCTGCCGTGAAGTGAAGGCCCGCCCTCCGCAAAGGCATCGAAGCAAAGGCCCGGCCTCTGCGAAGGCATCGGACGCTCCGGTGCTTTTGCGGAGGCCGGACCTTCGTGGAGCGCTTCTGCGGCTGGGCCGTGGCTGCGGAAGCGCTCCCATGGCTCCGTGAAGGCCCGGAGTGAAGGCCCAGCCTCCACAAAGGCATTGGAGTGTCATAGGCCTCGGAAACCTCAGTTTACTTAATTCCGGGTTACGATTGTTCGTAAACTGAAAATTCGTAAACCGAGGTGCTCATGAACTGCGGTTCCACTGTATATGGCTATATTATCCAACAATGTGTTTCATTGTGACCAAGATGCTTCCATAACGTGTCCCATTAGTAAATCCCCTTTAGCAAAGGTCCCTAAGGTTAATTAAAGTTCCCTTTTTTGATGAGAAATTGCCGATGAGAAAAGCCCCCCCTAGTCGGACGGAAGGAGTTCTGGACGCGTTTGGAGGATTTATGAGCTGTGACGCACTTTAAATTGGAGCAGCGACCTGAAGCTAAGTTCAGCTATAGGGCAAGGAGATCCATTAATTTACCAAGAGTCTATGGTTTGATGTTTGGGTCTCCTGCCTGGAAAAGCTGTAAATTCTATAATGATCGTAAATCTTCATGGCTATGAGAGAAAACGAAAGTGATTTGAGCTTTTTAAGATGGCGCTACTTCGAGCTGCTTCGACGCAACAGGGAGCTCCATTAAGAAGATTTATGGGGAGGCTGGACTGATTAACTCACACAGGAGAAAGAACATCTGTGAAACTTTGTTTGATATTTATCTCAGCAGCTGGGAAACAATCGGATGAAAGTGGAAAACATCTATGTGACTGTAAGGGGAAGATCTGGATTATCATGAACTTGGAGGACGATTTGAACTTTAGAAAAAAGACGGCAGTGGACAGTTGCGAGGAATTCCCAATTTCTTGAAGCATGGGAACCCAAATAAAAAATTCTTTAGATGATTTGGCATAACATTCGGTTTGATTGATATATATATGTGTATAATTTGAAATATTGAATGTGATATAATTGGTTTTAATTGGAAAATTAATAAAAATATTTTATATATATAAAAAAAGTTCCCTTTTTTGCATGCCTTGCATGTTTTATTGCTTCCATTGATTACAGCTGAAGGGATTCACGATAAATCATGCCAATGCCATTCATGGATATGCATCCATCTCACACAGTATAGATTAGAAAGAACATGATTACTGGGGGTACCAGACACAAGCAAGGCATTTAGATTGGGCAATTGGGTGAAGTGTTTTTTTTAAAAAAACCTTTTTTTATAGCAACAAAGTATAATTAAACAAAGTATTATACTTCTGTTACACATAGGGGCTTCACAATAGTCTTCCACCCAAGTTTCTGATCAGGTCCATAGCCACTTAACCAACTCGGATGCAGCACGGGTAGAAATGAGTTGCTGAACAGAGCAGGAAGTAGTATGCTTTGAACACTTTTAGAACATTTCAAGTTCAGAGGTGTGATTCTTGAAACAGCCTCTAGATGGGGCTGGTGCCAAATGGTTTGCCAATGCTCCAAAGCAGTTCTGAAAAAATAAGCAGGTACGTATATGTAGATTTCCAAACAGGCATACAAAGCCGGGGGGGGGGGGGAATCCCACCTTCACCTAAGGATCACAGGGCGCTTTACAATATAAAACAATTTTAAAGCAAATCAAAAGCGGTAGGGGGTTATTTTGGAGACATTAAAGGAGGTCGTACATATATTTGCTTTGGCGATTCCAAAAGAGTTAACTATGTGTTACTTGATGTTTGCTTGTTTGTTTTCAATTTAATGATTAAGATTACTATTATTTATAATACTGTATCATTATATAAAATAAAGAAATGGTAAGTACATTATTTTTGGAAGAAGTTTAAACTGCTACCCTATGCTCACTTACTTGGAAGTAAGCCCCATTGATTTCTAACCAAACTTACTTCCGAGTAGACGGACGCAGGACTTTAAAACAGGCACCCCCAAACTCAACCCTCCAGATGTTTTGGGACTACAACTCCCATCATCCCTGACCACTGGTACTGTTAGCTAGGGATGATGGGAGTTGTAGTCCCAAAACATCTGGAGGGCTGATTTTGGGGGTGCCTGCTTTAAAAGGATTGCTCATGGTTTTACATCAGCCAGATCTGTATTTGGTTCTGCGTCATCTTTCATTCTAGTGTGGTGCAGTGGTTAGTGTTGGGCTAGAACCTGGGAGGTCAGAGTTCAAATCCCCACACAGCCACAAGGTTCAATGGGTGATCTTGGGCCAATCACTGTCTGGCAGCCTGACCTACCTCGCAGGGCTGTTTGGAGGATAGAAAGTAAAAGCATGTAAGCCACCTTGGAGGAAAGGGGGGATATCAATGTCTTAACAATAATAAAGAGGTATAGAGAAATGTACTACTTTAAGGAAATCTATATTTCATTCTCTATGTACATCTTTAATCTTCAATATGAACTTGTGGTATAAACATTTATATCTAAGAATTCAAAGAGGAAGAAATTACCTTTCTGGGGGGTTTTGATCCATAAACCGCACAGTCACAGACAGCTGCCTCAACATCCAGCTGCTCGGGAAGAGGGAAGCAAGCAAATATTGCTGACAGGCCTGTAAGCTGAAGAGAGACCTTAAGAGAAGTTCTCTAAGTGGATTGTCACATGCTCAGTTTGTTTTCCTAGCACTGCTACAAAAAAAGGGGGGGGGGAGAAAGCCTATCCAGATTGCTGTTTGCTGTCTCCATCATGTTAGTTTCAAGCAAAAACTAAAAAATTAAAAATCCTGGAAGCAGCTCATGGCCAAGAAGAAAAGCCCAAAACACTTTTCAACAGGTGTTGAAACAATATAGAATCGGCATCTTCTCTATCCCAGATGGCAGACCAGATCTCCCTTTTTGGAGGGGGAATTCCTGCAGTTTAAATCAAATTCTGTACAGGTAATTAGGCTTGCCATGCGCCCTCTTTTCCTTGGACATGTCCTCCACTAACTGCCTGTGCCATGTGCCCCTTACCCAGCCTGCCCCTCCTCCCACATCATACCTCCCCTACCCAGAACCACTGTAATTGGGCCTCCCCCTGCTCCCCCCCCACTCCTCTCCTCCCAGGCACATCCCACAAAATGCCCTTACAACTCAGTTAAAAACAGTTAAAACATTTAAAAGAATTTAAAAGGATATAAAAAGCATTTTAAAAGCAATTTAAAAGAAGAAGCCCTCTGCTGAGCAGCAGCAGCAGCAGTCCTTATAAAACCTTTCAGGCCATGCCCTGGGCCAGGTGGAGAGAGGCAGGAGCAGGGCCCTCAGGTTATTTTTTGGGATGTACCTGGGAGGAGAGGAGTGGTCTTTCGACCTAACTGCCTTAAAAACAGACTCCCTACTTCATATTGCTCAGTGCAGTCGAACTCCATGCAAACTCCTTCCTGATTCAGAATGCCCTGCTAAGCTGGAAGAAGAAGAACTTAGTTTTAAGCAGTGCTTTGTGGGCGCATTGAAGTACCAAATTCAGAGCGCCTGGCACCATGGATGCAAAACCTGCCCTACGAGAAGGTAAACCTTATGGAAAGCAAAGACAGTGGTGGACTTGAGTAAAATGTGCCCTATGTGAAGCCCTTGTGCTGCCTTTCCAAAGGCTGGAAAGGAAGAAGAAGAAGAAGAAGAAGAAGAAGAAGAAGAAGAAGAAGAAGAAGAAGAGGAGGAGGAGGAGGAGGAGGAGGAGGAGGAGGAGGAGGAGGAGGAGGAGGAGTAGTTTGAATTTGATATCCCGCTTTATCACTACCATAAGGAGTCTCAAAGCGGCTAACAATCTCCTTTCCCCTCCTCCCCCACAACAAACACCCTGTGAGGTGGGTGGGGCTGAGAGACTTCAGAGAAGTGTGACTAGCCCAAGGTCACCCAGCAGCTGCATGTGGAAGAGCGGAGACACAAACCCGGTTCCCCACATTACGAGTCTACCACTCTTAACCACTACACCACACTGGCTCATGTTGGGAAGGAGGTGCCTCATGTTGGGAAGGAGGCACAAGGACGTTGGCAAGGTCCCAGAGTCCTCCCAGTTCCTTCCCCAAGCTGGGAAAGCGCTAACTAGGCTTTGGGAAGCAGTTGGGAGGGCTCTAGGACCTTGCCAGAGCCCTCACACCTCCTTCGCAAAGCCTTGTGCCTTGCTTCAAGGTGGCACCCCTTTGGCTTTGGGAACCTTTGTCCCAGGGACCAAATTAAACCTCCTAGGCGTCCCCATTTGGCCCACAAGGCCATTTTGCCCAAATCATGCCCACTTGTCCTACACTTGATGTTGTGTATGACATCTGGGGTAAAACCTGGCTCAACTGTGTGGGCCTTGAATGCAGGCAGTTGCAAAGCGTTTTGAAAGGGTTTCAGGAGGACTCAGCAGTCAGCTGACTGACAGTCATGAGAAGCCCCTTTCAAAGCTCTCTGTGAGATACTTTCAGGCAAAAAGGTTGCCTGACAGCAGGTGATGGACACTGGAGAGATCCCACTCCTCACCCCTAGTCCAGAACGGCCATGGAGAGAATTAGCCCATTTCAGAATCAAGACTTGACCCTGCCTGCCGTGCACATGTGAGAAAAGAAGCCAGTTGTAGTTCCTGAAGAGAGTCGTACAGAATAGGTCACTGGGAGATTTGGCTCAAGGTATTTTGCCATCCCAAAAGCAAAAAATCCAGAAAATGTAACTTTCGCTGGAAGGGCACCAACAGCATGCTGGCTTTTAAATGGTGGCCAACACCTGCTGTTCCAAGGCAGCTGCTTCACTCTCTCATGGTTATTGGCATGGAAGAGAAGAGCTTTTTGAGTGCCATATAGACTGTGGGAGAAATTCAACATTGCACTCTTCCAGCAGCTAGAAACAAGGTCACCCAAATGTACTTCCAAGGGCCAATTCCTCATCCCTTTGCCTCAGAAACCTCCCACCTGCTTCCTCTCTCAAGGATGCATATCCTCCAACATTTGTCTGACAAAAATAGGGATAAAAAATTCCTTCAGTAGCACCTTAAAGACCAACTAAGTTTTTATCGACTCAGACCAACACGGCTACCTACCTGTAACTAAAAATAGGGATGTCCTATTCCATAATAATTATAATACCCTGCCCATCTGACTGGGCTGCGCCAGCCACTCTGAGCAGCTTCCAACATCTATAAAAACATAATAAAATGATTCAGGGCTGCCTTCAGATGTCTTCTGAAGGTTGTATAGTTTCTTATATCCGTAGCTCGGGCGCCGCATAACTCCATACACTCCAATATTTTTCTGATGAAAATAGGGATGTCCTAAGGAAAAATGGGACATTCTGGGAGCAAATCAGAAAGTGAGGCAACTTCTATAAATCTCAGACTGTCCCTGACACACTTAGAGGGTTGGAAGGATGAGTTTTTGCCTCAACAATCTACATAGACTGTGGGCACACTAATGGAGAAGAGTCCAGTCCAGGTTTCTGTGACAAGTGACTACCATAGCTGCCAAGTCTCCCGTATTCCCCGGGAAACCCCCGTTTTTCTAGCTGTTCTCAGCTGAAAAAACTGATTTTTTTGTTTTCCCCCAGTTTATTCTGGCACGACGGCCATTTTGGAACTGGGCGGAGCATGCTCAGAAGCGACTTTTGATGCAGCTCTGCCCAGTTCCAAAATGGCAGCAGCGCTACTTCCGGTCTGCTACTTCTGGTCCGGTCCCTTATTTCTCCCACAGGAACTTGGTAGGTATGGTGACTACAGCGCCTTCATTATACCCCTTTAGGCACCAGGCAAAAATGTTCCTCTTCAACCAGGCCTTTGGTTAATTGATATTCAATGCCCATTTAAAATGTGTTTGGGGGGTGGGTGGGTTATTGGGTTGCTCTTGTTCTTATTTTGATTATGTATTTTGTGTTTTTATATTGTGTTTTTATCCTGTGAACCGCCATGAGACCTGCAGGTATAGGGCAGTATACTACTACTACTACTACTAATAATAATAATACAATATCCCTTGGCTAGCCCGGCTGGAGCTTAAGAACCTAGGAGGAGCCTGCTGGATCAGGCCAGTGGCCCATCTTGCCCACCATCCTGTTCTCACCGTGGCCGGCCAGATGCCAGTGAGAGACCTGCAAGCAGGACCTGAGGGCGTCAGCCTTTCCTCCCCACTTCTATGATTCCCCAAAAATGCTATGCAAAAGTGCACTGCCTCTGACTTATCCTCTGTGGATTTGGCTAATTCTCTTTGAAAGCCATCCAAGATGGTGACCATGGTTGCCTTGTGTGGATTTTATGAAGCAGTTGTCCAATGTCCCCTCATCACAGCCATATCTCTGAGGCATCACCTTCAGAGCTGAAATTGCTATTAACTAGAAAGGATTGCCTGTTGTCTTTGTCCATGGAGTTTTCTGGGCAGGGAAACTGGAGTGGCTTGCCAGTTCCTTCTCCAGGTGGATCACATTTAGTCAAAACTCTCCACTATGACCTGTCCATCTTGGGTGGCCCTGCATGGCATAGCTCATAGCTTCTCTGAGTTATTCAAGCCTCTTCGCCACGACAAGGCATTGATCCATGAAGGGGTATTGATCCATGAAGGGGAAGAAGATCAAACCTATCCATTCTTAAGGAAATCAGCCCTGAGTGCTCCCTGGAAGGACAGATCGTGAAGCAGAGGCTCCAATACTTTGGCCACCTCATGAGAAGAGAAGAATCCTTGGAAAAGACCCTGATGTTGGGAAAGATTGAGGGCACTAGGAGAAGGGGACGACAGAGGATGAGATGGTTGGACAGTGTTCTCGAAGCTACGAACATGAGTTTGACCAAACTGCGGGAGGCAGTGCAAGACACGAGTGCCTGGCGTGCTATGATCCATGGGGTCACGAAGAGCCGGACATGACTAAGCGGCTAAGCAACAACAACAAAGAAAGGAGGGACCCAGGTGGCGCTGTGGTTAAACCACTGAGCCTAGGGCTTGCTGATCAGAAGGTCAGTGGTTCAAATCCCTGTGACGGGGTGAGCTCCCGTTGCTCGGTCCCAGCTCCTGCCAACCTAGCAGTTCGAAAGCACGTCAAAATGCAGGTAGATAAATAGGAACCGCTACAGCGGGAAGGTAAACGGCGTTTCCATGTGCTGCTCTGGTTCGCCAGAAGCGGCTTTGTCATGCTGGCCACATGACCTGGAAGCTATACGCCAGCTCCCTCGGCCAATAATGCGAGATGAGCGCGCAACCCCAGAGTCGGTCACGACTGGACCTAATGGTCAGGGGTCCCTTTACCTTTACCTAGAAAGGACTATTTGGGGCAGTTTAAGAAAGCGAAATTGTTTCATAGAATGAAGTTTAGTCTCCATAACTATCCAAGGAGAACTATGTAGACAAGCCATCTCAGGATTCGGTGCACTTTGCACCACAGATGGCAAGATCATTACGTCTGTCTGACCTTATGTTTGTTACTTGAAAGCACTGCATAATCCATTCTGTCCAGATCGGGGTGGGGGGGTGGGGGGAGGGGAGGTAGATTTTGTATCCCTTTGCGATGGTGATGCAACCATATGAAAGAGCGGCTGTGGGCCCAGTGATCCAAGTGGGCTTGTCACAAAACCCGCTCATGTTCTTCTGTTCTAAGACCCAAATCCCTTAATTCCTGCTGGCCAGTTAGGTCAGTGTTTAAAAGGCATCCCTGTGATTAAGTGCTAATGCAGCTGTGAACACAGCGTCTGGGCTTCCCCCTCCCTGCTCAGTTGGCTGAGTGCTCTCTGCAGCTGGTGTTTGCTGGGCGGCCGTCCTTGGAGGTGAAGAGTTTGTTTTGCACATGCCGAATGGGTTCATTTCTCAGGAATCAAATGATCACGCCAGAGCTAAACAATGTGTGGAGCGGACAATTTGTTTTGGACTCCTACTACTCCAGATGCTCAAAGATGGTGCGCCTTAATAAATCCAGGACTAAACAAAAGTGGAGGCGGCTCTCAGAAGGAATCGATTCTTCCCCGGAGTGTTATTTTGCACTTCAGCAAATGCCAGCAAGCAATCAGATTTAAACCACTTAGTGCCAGGCATTTTAAGCATCACTAGATAAAGCAGAACCAAAATATACTCTGCGCTATCCCCCCCCCCCCCAGAAATCAATTGGCATCTGCTTAGATAATGATAATCCATAGTTTCATAGAAGCAGCATTGGAGAAGAACTAGAAGACCATCTGGTCATTACTGGCAGAGTAGGGCATGTGATTTAGGGGGTGAAACTTAATTTTTGCACATTTCTTCAGTGAGGGATCTTAGAAATATGCCTTTGGCTGTGAGTGATTCAAATCTGCTATTATTTTTGTGATTTGACATTTAGCTTGGTAAGTCTTTGTTTGGTTAAGGAGCAAATAAACTGCTCTTGGAATACCAAAGAATTTTAGTTTTACCTTCAGGTAATAACATAACTGGCAACCATTTTTAATGATTTCTATGCAATTTTACACACATTTTAGTTGCCAAGCAAAACTGATTAATTTAACCCAAATATCTATTGAATCCCAAAGTCATGCTACAACTTTTTAGCACCCCTCATTTTTGGAATTTGAAAGTTGAAAAATTCAACATGTCCTATTGGCAGAATAGCAAAAACCACCTAGAAGCCTTTCGCTAGATCTGAACCCTCAAATGTGCTGCAGACAACAGGCACACAGTAGAAAGGTGCTTATGGAGCAAATAGAACAGAGAGCTAGGAACTTAAACTCTTATGAATAAAAATGATTGCAGCCAAGAACAGGCCAACTGCTTTGAATAATCTGGGGTTTGGACAAGTGTAGAGTTGTTAATGAGTCAGCATGACTTGTTCATGTTCCTCAGCAGAATTCAAAACTCTGGTCAGATAGAGAAAACTCACATTATGGCACAAACAGTTCCACTGCAGAAATTCCAGTTGCACAACCTATTACATAGCTGTTCAGTGTGCCTAAGTTTTAAAAGTAGAGTTTACCTTTAATTGCACTGACTTCAGATACAAGAGGTGGCCTTCAATATTGGGGCAACTAGTTCAAAATGAAACATGGAGGGACCATATATTGTTTCAACACCCACTCTTAAAGCAGGCATATTACTTGCATGAACCTGATCTTGGATTGTTGTTGTTGTTTAGTCGTTTAGTCGTGTCCGACTCTTCGTGATCCCATGGACCAGAGCACGCCAGGCACTTCTGTCTTATACTACCTACCGCAGTTTGGTAAAACTTATGTTCATAGCTTCGAGAACACTGTCCAACCATCTTGTCCTCTGTTGTCCCCTTCTCCTAGTGCCCTCAATCTTTCCCAACATCAGGGTCTTTTCCAGGGAGTCTTCTCTTCTCATGAGGTGGCCAAAGTATTGGAGCCTCAGCTTCAGGATCTGTCCTTCCAGTGAGCACTCAGGGCTGATTTCCTTCAGAATGGATAGGTTTGATCTTCTTGCAGTCCATGGGACTCTCAAGAGTCTCCTCCAGCACCATAATTCAAAAGCACCAATTCTTCGGCAATCAGCCGTCTTTATGGTCCAGCTCTCACTTCCATACATCACTACTGGGAAAACCATAGCTTTAACTATACGGACCCTTGTAGGCAGAGCCGGCTCATCATAGACCCCCGGTGGCGCAGGGCACCATGGCGCCGGCCCGCCAGGAGGGCGCTGCGAGCTGCGCCCACCCACTGGCCTGCCAGTCCGCCGGTCCGCTGCACACCTGCGCGCGGCGCCCACCTGCCCACCGCGCTGGGAAACGGGGCGGGAGGGCGCCGGAGAGATCGCGCTGTGTCTGCCCGCCCGCTGCGCAGCAGCGCCACGCCCTCCCGCCCACCGCGTTGGGAAACGGGCCGGAAGGGCGCCGGAGAGATCCAGCGCACCATGGCGACAGGCGCGCTTAAGACGGCGCTGCTTGTAGGCAAGGTGATGTCTCTGCTTTTTAAGATGCTGTCTAGGTTTGTCATTGCTTTTCTCCCAAATAGCAGGCGTCTTTTAATTTTGTGAGTGCTGTCACCATCTGCAGTGATCATGGAGCCCAAGAAAGTAAAATCTCTCACTGCCTCCCATTTCTTCCACTTCACCAGAAGGTGATGGGACCAGTGGCCATGATCCTAGTTTTTTTGATGTTGAGCTTCAGGCCATATTTTGCGCTCTCCTCTTTCACCCTCATTAAAAGGTTCTTTAATTCCTCCTCACTTTCTGCCATCAAGGTTGTGTCATCTGCATATATGAGGTTGTTGATATTTCTTCCGGCAATCTTAATTCTGGCTTGGGATTCATCTAGTCCAGCCTTTCGCATGATGAATTCTGCATATAAGTTAAATAAGCAGGGAGGTCTTGGATTAGATTATAATATAAACATACACAAATACTGGCAGCTTGTATTTGGATTCTAGGGATGCAGGTGGCGCTGTGGTCTAAACCACAGAGCCTAGAGCTTGCTGATCAGAAGGTCGGCAGTTCGAATCCCCACGATGGGGTGAGCTCCCGTTGTTCGGTCCCTGCTCCTGCCCACCTAGCAGTTCGAAAGCATGTCAAAGTGCAAGTAGATTAATAGGTAGCACTCCGGTGGGAAGGTAGACGGTGTTTCCATGCTGCTCTGGTTCGCCAGAAGCGGCTTAGTCATGCTGGCCACATGACCCAAAAGCTGTACACTGGCTCCCTCGACCAGTAAAGTGAGATGAGCGCCGCAACCCAAGTCATCCGCGACTGGACCTAATGGTCAGGGGTCCCTTTACCTTTACGTTTATTTGGATTCTAATATCTTGTGGAAAAGACATGATAAAAGTGATGGAGCCTTCCAAATATTATCGCTTAACATTTGTGTAGTGCTTTGAACCCTTCACGTGCTTTTTATCCCCTGGTAATCCTTACAATTCTGTGGGAGTCAAGTCAGCATTACTATGAGAAAGAGAAACAACTGCCTCTGGGAGCCATGAAGTCACCCACTGATCGAACAGGAATCCTGCTTGGCTTTCAGAATGTTTATGTGGAAGTCCTACAGCATCCACTCTTTATTGCACATTTGTTCAGAAACGTTTGCCTGGAGATCTTATGCCTCCCCATTTATCAATCATGAACCCACACATTCTGGTGTATCACTTCTGCAAACTACCAGTAATCTGCTTTTATTTTGGTATGAGCTTTCATGTGAATGCACACTTCTTCAGATACACTTGAAACAGAAGTCAGTCCCTTATGTATATACAGAGGGTGGGGGTGGGGGGAATGGGTGATGGGCTGATGGGAGTGGTATACCTGTAGATGGCTGTTAACGACTGCTGATGATGGCAATTGGTCCTGTGGGGGGAAAAGCAAGGGCTGAGGCGCTAAAGAAAGCTTGATCATGGATTATGTATATACAGGATGTATAATCAGGAACCACAAGACAGAGAAACCAGTAGGAGAACACTTCAATCTCCCAGGACATTCTATACAAGATCTCAAAGCAGCTGTCTTATTACAGAAAAATTTCAGGAACAGACTGGAAAGAGAAGTTTCTGAATTGGAACTCATTACCAAGCTTGAAACCATGGAGCCACCTGGGATGAACAAAGACATTGGATTCTTATCTCATTATCATATCTCATCATCAAGCTTTCTTTAGCGCCTCAGCCCTTGCTCCCCCCCCACCCGGCAGGACCAATTGCAGTCATCAGCAGTCGTTAACAGTCATCAACAGGTTTACCACTCCTATCAGCCCATCACCCATTCCCATCACCCCCACCCCCACCCTCTGAATATACATAAGGGTCTGGTGGATTCTGTTTCAGTGTATCTGATGAAGTGTGCATGCACACGAAAGCTCATACCAAAATAAAAACTTAGTTGGTCTTTAAGGTGCTACTGAAGGAATTTTTTTATTTTGCTTTGACTCAGACCAACACGGCTACCTACCTGTTACCAGTAATCTGTTTCTTTTAAAGTGGATTTGTTGTGCCAGAGTTTTAATCCACTTTAATTGCAGAATCCTAAATTTAAAGCATGCAATTGAACTTCTCCCACAAAATACTGAGAATCTGGATGCAGCCTAGTGAGATTATGGCAGAGAAATCTGGCTTGTTCTCCTACTGCTTCTATCCTGGGCATTTTCACTTAAGCTGTGAAACAGGGACTGGCTCAGCCTTGTGTGCTACACTACTTCTCAATATTAATCCTGTATCTTTTACTTCCTTTGGAATCTGTCCATTGGCATGTAGTATTCCAAATATCTCAACCTCATCGTTTTGCTGAGGTGATGGTGTTCAGGCATTCTGGAAAATGTGAGAGATTTCGTCTGACTAGTATGAAAGAAAATAGTTGACTTTTAAATGTACCATTGCCACCTGGCGGTCATTGCTTAAGTTGCACATATTCAACAGTCACACTTCCCGGATAACGTGCAAATGAGAGTTCAAATTAATTGATACTTTGATGTCATGTTGTGGCTAGTTAAAAATGAAAACATGTCTCTACTTCGCCACGGGCAAGATTTGATTCTGGTGCCGAGAGTACAAGCCACAACACACAGGCTCTGAGAATCTCAGGCAACAAAAATCAAGTCTACTTGTCCTGCACAGAAGTGAATTATAGCTGTGCATTAGCAGGAGCAGATGGGCAGCTCAAATTTCACCTTAGCCGCTAAGGGGGAGGCATGACAAGCAGGGACAGGGCCTTCTCAGTGGTAGCACCCTACTTATGGATAAACCTCCTCAGAGAAGCTTGTCTGGCACCTTAAATACAGTCTTCTCAGCATCATGTGAAATCTGAATTCTTATCCCACTGCCTGTATATTGCATATTTACAGTTCAATGGTGAACTTGGATTTAGGGTTTTCTGCTGGATATTTCTATTATGCAACTGTCTTAATATACTGTTTTTATTTTATCTTTATGATCTACCCAGTACACTGTTAGTGGACAACCAAGAGCAAGCAAATAAAAACTCTGCCCTTTATCCTCAGCCCCGGCATTGGCAATATGGCAATTGTAGCTGAACCATCACTGGGTTTGTTTTGAGGACAAGACGCAAGAGGCCTGCTGCAAGAACCAAAGGCGAATGTAAGTGCAATGTCCCACCTCTTACAGCAGCCTATGAGATGATGTATGTATCTGAAAATGGATATGGAACACTGGGCTCACCTACCTTCCCATGTGAAGGTCTGCAGCAGCACACATGGGGACTTTGAGAGCCAACACACAGCTAGTCCAATGGATGCCATTTGGATACAGTCAGACATTCAACCGTGAACACAAAGGCAGAAAGGAAAACAAAAGCAGAGTGTTTTAAGAGTATTTTATTGAGATTACTTTCAATATAGGTGCACCTGAGGAGTAAGTGGTCTGAAACAAAGGAGGCAACAATCCTGGGCCTCAACAGCATTTCTTAGCCTGCAAGCAGAGGGAAAGGCATTTGCCTGCAGCCACCTCCAGATTCAAGACCTCCCAATAATATTTGCACTAGCGACATACACCCAAAGCCAGGGATAATTCTGTAAGACTTTTCCAAATCAAGCTGCACATTTGTTTATTTTTTGCAACCAGTATATCTGGTGAAGAGAAGTTCCCGATATGAGACAGTCTACTTTTCATGGCTGCTTAACACAGCAACAGGGGATAAATTTGATTCCTTGCACGTTTAAAGGTGGGCCTACCACAATTTGCCCTTTCTGAAACAAGGCACCAACTGAAATCTTTGAAATCTGCACTTCTTCGGATTTCACAACGCGGGCAGGTATTGTGTGCAAAAATGAAAACGTACATCAAAATGTGTGTATTAGTGAAAATAACATACAGGAATACACAAAATTGCTTTGCAAAAAATGTGTTACATTAGGCCAAAAAGGTGCTTATTAGGAGGAATTATCTGGTGAATTTTCACAATGACTTAAAAAAAATATCCACAAGCTGGTGTGGAGATGTGGGTAACTGAACTAAAATGCAGTGGAGGTGAAATGGAGAAACTGAAATTAGCAGATGTACCCATCCCCACTTTGGCAGTAAGCAGGAGTATAGCTGCGCATAGACTTGCAAGCGTGGGTACAAAAACAAAGAAATAGTCTTTTTGACAAACCCTTTACTGAAATCCATATGTTACAATTAATGACGTTCTACATTTCTCATCTTCTAAAATCACATCTTTGGAAAAAAAGAACAGCAGCTTAATTTTAGAGGCTCTTTCAACTTCTTGAAGGTGTGAATGAAAAACAAATGACTGAACATGTTTGAGAGCAGGATTCTGTGCTTTCTGGACACAGTTAAGGCAAAGAACTTCTCTTCCCATTCTCGAATTCCACAGGTGAGAAGAGATTGGCGGCGGCAGCAAGCTGCATAAACGGTAGCACAGGCTTGAGTCCAGATCAGATCTCCATTTTGAAGAAATGGATGTCTTATCAAAGGCTCATAGAATGTCAGAAGGTCAGATTGAATGATAGTCTCTCTAGCGAGATGAGACTTGGCTCTTCTGAACACCTTTGGGATTCTGGCAGCCAAAAGGCATGTCCTTCACTTAACACACTGAGGCGGGGCTTCTTCCAAAGCTGATTTGCCACATACAAAGCACAGTCCAGCAATGCCACCAGGAAGGTTCATCCGGAAGGTTCATTACCCTCCCTTGCTTAAAGTCTGAATGACTATCGCCTACATCTGCAGTAGCTTGATACCTGAAGTAGCTTGATACCTGAGAACAGAAAACACTCCAAGTTAGCTCAGCAGACCCAGGCATAGCTGCCAAGTCTCCCGTATTCCCCGGGAAACCCCCGTTTTTCCAGCTGTCCCCAGCCGAAAAAACAGATTTTTTTGTTTCCCCCCGGTTTATTCTGCCGCGACGGCCATTTTGGAACTGGGCGGAGCATGCTAAGAAGCGACTTTTGATGCTGCTTTGCCCAGTTCCAAAATGGCTGCAGCGCGACTTCTGGTGTGGCGGCCATTTTGGAACAGGACAGAGCAGCATCAAAAGTAGCTTCTGAGCATGCTCCGCCCAGTTCCAAAATGGCGGCAGCGCTACTTCCGGTCTGCCACTTCTGGTCCAGTCCCTTCTTTCGCAGGCCAGAACTTGGCAGCTATGGACCCAGGGTATATAAATTGTTGATGGTGCTTCAATTTCTCATGGAAGGCTTTAGCAGACATATCACAGCAGAGGTTGTGGTTCTATAATTGAACCATAGAGGCCTTTTGATCGTTTATCAGAAGTATCAGATAACACCCTTCGCATTGTGTTAATTGGGCTAAAGATAGAAACCCGCTTAATGTGAAAAGCAACATTCCTTGGGGACAGGAGTGACCTTTCTGTAATTTTTGAAACTTGTATTGCGCAGCGCCTTCATACCATGGGCAAACTCTGTTACATGTGTTTCTGACTTTTGGGGAGAGGACAATGGCTGGATTCTTGTGTCACAGTAAATGTTTTCATGTGAATATGCAGATCTCTCCCACGTCACTCTTCCCTGATAAAAAGTGAGAGCGAATACAACAATTCTTGACTGAGCATTACATCTGAATTGGGAATTGTGGTTTGTTTTGCTTCAACAAACCATGCTCTGAAGCCAATATTTGTTCTTGGCTTGCCATGCATGGGTCATTTGGCACCACAGTCCCCAGGTCAGATGTAACACTAAGCCGGGGGGGGGGGGCAGGGGGTTGCTTCCACTAGCTGCTAGGGAGAAGCTTAGCAGAAGTGATCTGTGTATTACCCTGTTTCCCCAAAAATAAGACATACCCATAAAATAAGCTGATTTCTAAGCATTTGCACAATATAAGCCATACCCTCAAAATAAGACAGTGATAGGTGCAGTTCTGGTGGGCGCCAAGGAAGAGGCAAGGCTGGACGCATAATAAAAAAATAAGACATCCCCTGAAAATAAGCCATAGTGTGTCTTCTTGAGGAAAAATAAATATAAGAAAGTGTCTTATTTTCGGGAAAACACGGTAACAGTAAACCATGATAAAAAAAATTCCTTCAGTAGCACCTTAAAGACCAACTAAGTTTTTATTTGGTACTAGTGTATTTCAGCCCGTTTAATAACGGGCGCTAGAACATCCTGGGGTTCGGAGAAGCGCTTGTGCAGCGCTTCTCCGAACCCTGGGACCTGTCCTTGCTGTCGGCGGCAGGGGGACAGGAACGGAGGAGGAGAAAGCGCTGCGTTCTCCTCCTCCGTTCCTCTCCCACAGCCGCCGACAGGAAGAAGACATCCCAGGGTTCGGAGAAGCGCTTGTGCAGCGCTTCTCCGAACCCTGGGACCTGTCCTTGCTGTCGGCGGCAGGGGGACAGGAACGGAGGAGGAGAAAGCGCTGCGTTCTCCTCCTCCGTTCCTCTCCCCCAGCCGCCGACAGGAAGGACGCGCGCACTCTCCCCCCCGCCTCCTCCAACCGCCGCTCCTCACGGCCAGGGAGGGTTGTGAGGAGGCCTTCGCCGGCCTCCACCCTCGCTTCCCTGACGTGCCCTGCAGTGAGGCGGTGTCCGGCGGGAGCGGCGGTTGGAGGAGGCAGAGGGGGGGAGAGTGCGCGCGCGCAGTCTCTGCTGTCCAATCCCTGTATCTCTGGGGCACATGCGCAGTGACCCAGGGACACACGGGACAACTTGGACGCAGGGACAACTTGGACATTATTATATAGGATGAGCTTTCGTGTGCATGCACACTTCGTCAGATACACTGAAACAGAATCCACCAGACCCTTATGTATATTCAGAGGGTGGGGGTGATGGGAATGGGTGATGGGCTGATAGGAGTGGTAAACCTGTTGATGACTGTTAACGACTGTTAATGACTGCAATTGGTCTT